>NC_139022.1:118503706-119103706 GCF_964662115.1 Mustela nivalis | reverse complement strand
TCTGCTGTGCTCTTATGGAAGAGGTCTTGGGTTAAGACGATGGGCTAAAATTTTGAAGCAGCCAGGATGCTAAATGTCACCTTGAAGGCAACTTGCCCTGGAGCATTGCCCGAATTATAGCCATTTTGTGTGAGAAACTTGGTGTGTGAGGCTGATGAGATTCTGGTGTTCCTTTGTTCATATGCTGTAGCAGAAACAGGATCTACCGTCACGCATGCTGCCCCAGAGCCCAAGTGGCAGAGTCGGGACTCGGATTCTGAGCCTTGAACCAGCACACCGTATGAGCTCATCGGATTGTTGCGAGACGGTCATTGTTACAACTCCAGACCAGGCTGAGTGTGACAAGTTCTCCCACCTGCCCTTGGCGTCACCTCCACACAGACCAAGTGCTACACCCTGAAGAGGGCTGCGTAAGTTTTGCCACATTCAGATCCCACCCTGAGCATCGTTTGACTTCTACCATATCCAAACTCTTGCTCTTGTTAGGGGTGGAAGTGATTTTCTTTCTGCCCTTCAGGTACTTGGCTGAGACCCCTGTAATAAAAGAAAGGTTAATGAAAGAAACACGGAAGCTTCTTCACATGTATACCTCATGTCGCCATGGAGACACCCAGGGAAAAAGAAGTAACTCCCTGAGGTGGCTTGGAATTCAGGATTAAATTAAACAGGATTAAATTAAACAGGGAAGGAAGAAGGGGTAGGGAAGCCTTTTCAGGGAGAGTCAATGATTTTTAGGAAAGATGAAGAGCCCTTTAGAAGAACAGATGGAAGGTATCACAGTTTGTGATGAAGTTTATCAGGGTACACTGTTGACTTCTAGTCTCTTCTTCTGGCTGATGAACCTCCAGGGAGGGGGACCTGTGACAACTGTGTTCCTTTTGGGGTATCTGCCTTTAGGAAATAAAAGGATTTCAGTGAAATCCTCTCCCCATATTTGCTGTTTTCCAAGTGCCTGCAGCTCTAAGTAATCCATGTATCAGAGGCAAATTTGGGGATTGCAGGTCCTGAACTCCTGTGGTCATATTTTGGGGTGGCATATTCTAATACCCTTTACCCTCTCATTTAGAAGACTTTAAGCTTCATACATCAATTAGGCTACACAGACAAGCCCTCTTCTGGCTTCAGCCCTGGCGAGACTGCCATTCAGGGCGAGTCTGAGGGGCTTCTGAGAATATCGTGAGCTGGTTCTCCATCTGCGTCCTAGCTATACCCTGAGCTCACCTCTATGTGCGATGTTCTGTGACCTTCCCTCATCCTTGGATAGGTTCAATATGGACACCCAGAGAGGGATGTTAGAAAGGGAACTTCAGACTCCATTCCAAGCTTGAAAATTCTGGAGCCCAACTCAGGTAGCTGAAAATCTTGTCTCCATGAAAATCAGTCTAGAAGATCTGGCCCTCGAGCTGGAGATGTTTTGAATATTCATCACAGGATGTTGACCCTGTAGGGCAAGTATCCCCAACATCCTCAGGGGCCCTCATGGCGATGGAAATGAGAAGCTAGCTAGTGGCATCTGCATGTCCCACGTGCTATCCAAAGTGGGAGAGTTGCTACAGAGTTCTGGCGGATTGTCGTCCTGCAGAAATACAAGTATGTTGCCAAACCTTGACATTTCTCATTAGGAAGCAGAAAGAGAGCTCTATATGGAATTCTCCGCATTTTGAAATATTGGTAATTAAAAACAGAACAACAGACAACAGTTACAATTCCAAGGCCAACAGAACATGCCTGGAGGGCAGAGTGGGTTTGCAAGCTCTGCCCTGTGACAGACGTTTGAATGAGGGGCACTTTAGCTCTAGGCATGCGTTGAAATGTAGCAAGAGCTCAAGCTGACTTGACTTTGGCCTACATTTGGAATGAAGGGTGGACCCCAAAGGACTGACAAGTCTGACTTGTTAAGTAATAATGAGGCAGAATAGCAAGGGGGTAGGGTGGGGAAGGCAACATGAACTTTAAATCCAGAGGCTTGGGTACAAACCTTGCTCCCCTACATGACAGTTGTGTAGTGAGTACGTTGTTCTTTCACTGGAGTCTAGGTTGCCTCATCCATAGAATGGAGAATAAATCCTAACAGGGTTGTGAGAATTAAATTTATGTGTAAGAAAGTATCGGCCACCTGGTCAGTGCCTAGTTTGTCTACTTCCTTTCAAAGGCTCCAGAGTGAGGAAGAGATTTGACAAAAGCAGCGTTTCTAGAAGAAAGGCCAAATGGCAGTTTGGACACTGGAGACAGAGAGACTGGCAAGATCTCAGGCAGTGTGACCAACTTGAGAGGACGAGTAATTACTACCATGTGGCCTTGGAGCCAAGCCCATCCCTAGTGACAAGACCATAAAAGTTGACCTCCTGGCTCCTCCATGGGTATGGTGATGGCCAGGGTGCGATACGTAGTGCCAACAAAAGTTAGGCTGTGCCAGCTGTCCTGTCTGCTTCCCGCCCTGTTCTCGGCCAGCCAAGAGGGGCAGGGCCTGGCCACCCGTCAGCGCTGATCCCGATGGGGAGTTTTCAAACCCAGACCTCAGTACCAGCCTCAGACCTACGCCAGACCCTGACCTTTGCCGGGTCCCCACAGACATCCTCCTCTATCTTAAATAGCAATGAGTCTCAGCAGAGTTCTCACCAGCGTTCTGAGCTACTTACCAAACTCCTCTTCGGAAGACACTTCTTTTGAAAGCCAAGGAGATGTAAGTCACATGCACGCATTCCTACATCAAAATGCCCCAAAGCAGAGTCCTTGCAAGGAATTAAAAAACAAAACAAACTCAATAGTCTCACCCCTCAGGAGCTGCTGGAAGAGACAGGTTTACACACTAATCACAATTAAACTGTCATTGCCAGTCAACATCACCAGCTTCTCAAAAACTTTCCTTAAAGAGAAAAAGATTTTTCAGGTGAAGAGAATCACCAGAAGAAGAGGGCTTGCTGGGCCCCTCGAGTCTCAGAATCCGGTCTGGGGTGGGGGCTGCTTTTCTAGCAAGTTCCAGGGTGATCCTGCTGCTGCTGGTAGGGGACTCTGCTTTCAGCAGCACTGCTGAAATGGGTCTCTCAGTACTTACCTTAGTTCACAGTGCCAGTGAGCAATCCCAAAGGCATGGGAACCCATTTGCCCTCGATGAGTAAAGAGAAGCCAGGGTAAACGGCAGAAATAGGGTAAAGCAATGCCAGAACATCTGACATAAGAGCCACAAGCTTCACTTATAAGCCAAGAAATGTAAAGGTGCAGGTGGTTCATTTTAACGGGGAACCAGCTAAATAGGTTACAATTTATTGGATGAATAATATCCAGTGACAGATTCAACTAGGAACCCAAACTCTTGGATATAAGCTCTGATATTATTCAAGGCCTGCAGTGTTTGCCTGGGGCCAGCCACAAGCATCCCCTGGAGCGTGAGAAACATGCTCAGATCCCACCCTAGAACTTCTGGGTCAGGATATGCACCTTTCCGAGATACCTGGGTGATGCTGCTGCTGTAAACTCAGGCTTGAGAAACACAGAGAGATGGTTCTGCCCTCCCAACTAGGGAAGAGCAGCAGTCATGGTCCAGGGGAGAAGTGGGACCACCTGCTCACTTCCAGTATTACCCATTAGCTTCAGGGCGTGGGCAGCTCCGAGTTCTGCTCATCCTCCGCCCCCACCACTACTCACATGTGGGCAGGGAACAGCAGGCAGAGGACAAAGGTTACTCTTCACAGGCTCACAGTCTTGGAGGCTACACTCAGTTGAGGCTTCAGAGTATCAAATCATTTTATTACAAAACTTAAGCTATTTATTAATCATTCAACTCTTCTAAAAAACACAGACGCGAGAATAAAACAAACACACCCAAGCTCACTAGCCCTTGCAGGATAAGCAGCAGACCTGGACGGAGAGCCTGCAGGTGTTTTTCCTTCTACCTGTTGTCCGCACTTCCTCACACATCCTATGGTCCTCTTACAGGCAAAGGAAACCGAAGCTACAAGGTTCACGTACAAGAGGGTCATGACAACTTTAGAGCTAGTTGGTGCTAATGGCTTATACACTCTAGTTGACAAATAAGCACTAATTCCTACTCCATGCTAACCTTTACTGTCATTCTTTGAAACTGCGTCTTTGGAACTGGTTATGTTCCTTCACTGTAGCTATATCCCCTCTAGGGATCCCCGAGCACAAACCCTAAAATCCACACAGTCTCCAAGTTCAAGTATAAACATTTGTTTCAGGACAACCCCGGACTGATGTAGTGTTTCTTTACATCTCTGTAGTGTATGTTGGGTGTCATCCCCTTTGGCAGGCTGACCAGACAGCAGCACCATGAGGGGACAACACGGTCAACTCCATTACGGCCCGTTCCATCTGGACACCGCCCCACAGTCAAGGCTGAATGTTGAAATCAGTGATGACCTCAGCCTGTCTTCATTCGGAAGTTGTACTCTTAGGTAACCAAATCCATTTCTTCATGGTCAATTCAATGGAGCTTCCAATGGTGTCAGACACACTCTAAAGAGAATCAGATGAAGATGTTTTTTGAAAGAGACTACATTTAATTTTACCTTCCTAAAGGAATTTACAGTTAAACTAGAAAGACAGGTAATGTTTTATATTCCACAATGGAATTGAGTTTTTCCCCCAGTCCAGGCACAAATAAGACACCCCTCCCCCTTAAGACACTGCCCCCCACGAGCTTATGCTCTTGTTTTGTTCACTCACTGATGCCTTCCCATCATAAATAAGAAACATCTTAATGACACTTACAGAGAGAACACCAAAATGGAATGAGGGGACAGGTGACAAACAGTGGCTAGGTAAGAATCCACTGCTTATCTGCTGGTCACTGCCCACATTTACTAATGTCTCAAAGCCTGCAAAAAGCATTGCTTTGTGGATCTGTAGCTGACTTTTAAGATTAATTAAATCCCAAACATAATAAGAAGGGACAATGCACATAACAGAAGAATACTATGGTGACTGACATCGTTGAACTCCAATCTCTAAACACAAGGAAATCCAGCGGGGCTTAAAGCAGTCTGTGAGTCCCGTTTAGGATGCCTTTTTAGAATGCCGTGTTTGACAATCTGAGGATTTTGAAGGGGTGGGGGGTGGGAGTTTGGGGTACTAGGTGGTGGGTATTATAAAGGGCACGAATTGCATGGAGCACTGGGTGTGGTGAAAAATAATGAATACTGTTATGCTGAAAATAAAAAATAAATTAAAAAAAAATAAATAAATAGAATGCCGTGTTTGATTTTATATTGAAATTGCAAACTCAAGCTGAATTCATGTCTAGGCATAAGACTCATTTAATCAATTTCAGAAAAATAGGACTTTCATTTGAATTTCTCTTGTGCACAACAATCACCCCTGTTGGTCTCTAACGAAGTATCTATTCACAGCGTACATGTTTAGCTCCAGGGGCACAGAAGATCACACTAACACAGGAGAATGCTCCCCATTAGTTTTCAGTAAAAGAGAGACGCTTGAATAGTAGCTCAAGTCCATATGCAGTAAATGCTTTTTTGAATAAAGAACAGGATCCCCAGTAGTGGCTTACCCCTTTTCTATCCATTTTATATATCTACAAGCCAGAGATGAATGCTCCTGGACAAAAGACGGGATACTGGACCTTAGGAAGCATCCTGGGAGGGAGCTGGGGGCTCTTGGCTCTCAGGCTCCGGAGGGGGTGCGGGCACGGCTTCTTTTTTCTTGGCTGCCAGGAACTCGTGAATTGCTCTTTCTATCTGTGGTCTGAAGATGTGGTTTAGTTTGGGATCCACCACTTGAGAAATGATTCTGTCCACTCCAGCTTCCAACATCCCTGACCTTGTGGAGACAAAGAGACCACTCTTTGAAGGTCCGTGCACCCTCCACCCAGCGACCTGTTTGCACCATGCATACCTGCAGTACAACATCAAAACTGGAAAAACGACACCAGTACGATCCAACCTTCCTTAGTTTTCACACATGGGGCTAGACACCATTGTGTGTTTGCACAGGCAGCTCTGTGCCATTTCAGCACAGGAGTGACTTCAGGTGACCACACCCACAATGAAGAGCTCTCCTCAGCCACCACAGCAACCCCTGGTGTGACCCATTTCAGGTCACACTCACCCCCACCACCTCCTGCCCCTAAGCCCTAGGCAACCCCTGATCTTGTCTCCAGCGCTGTCATTGTTCACCAATGTGACATATATGGAATCGGCACCACACATCTTTTTTTGATACTGGCTTTTTTCACTCAGCATAATTTCCTGATATTTCTATTTCTAAAGAGGTAGGCTTCACAAACTTTTAGACATCCTAGAAGAGCCAAGTGGATCAAGACCTGAACTTGAGTGCTAGTAATAAGACCAAAAAAAGGACCGCAAGCAGATTAGAAAAAGCCAGATGCCATGACCGGCCTCTGCTGTTGGGCCCAGTAACACTAAGAAGTCACCTAGATGAGCCAGCAGCAGCACCTTGTTAACTAAGGTTCAGTTTGTGACCGAAAGACATGCTTTAATAAGACTCCAGGTCTTCCTGACAGCTGCCCTTATACTTTAGACCTCTTGCCCAAGATCCAAACACTGCTATCTTGGTAGAAAACGCCCAGGTATGTGCCAACTACACTGAAAACTTCAAGCAAGCCGGGAATCATGTTTCGTAATTTGGAGTATCTTTCGAGGCACCTGGTCGAGTTTACACAGGAGACCTATGGAGGCTGGATAAACTAGCAAGAATGTCAGTTGAGTCCTTTGATTACTTGAACCTTAACTTTAATAAAGGGGTGGACTGCTGCGAGGTGTGCATGTGATTTTCTGTAAAGTACCATCCATCCTGACCACTTAATAACACCTATCAGCTTTTCTGTGCCTCCAGCGGTGAGTACTTTTCACTCTTAATTCTGATTACTTACTGAACCACACTTTGCCTCAGACCATTTCGCAACTGGTTTTTGTTCATTGTAGGATTCCATTCCTGCTTATCCAGATGTGTTGACACAAAATTATCCACTTTCTGCCTCAGGTTCTGGTAAGCTGGCTGAAACATTTTTAAAAAAGAGGTAAGGTAAGAAGTTATATGCACCAAAATTTTAGAAGTCAGTCATTCAAGGATACAGCTTTCCACAGAAATGTAGATGTCTCAAGCCCCTAAAAACACTTCTATCATGATGATGAAGACGGCCCTGAGGCCCAGAAGAGCATGAATTAATGAGCAACAAAGTGCTAACATTACAGTGGGCAGGCACAAGGCTAGCAGATGCCTTATCATCCCATTTACTTTCCAAGTAACAGTACAGGGAGACTCTATTAACTCTCCTGCCCCCACTGAAGAGATTAGAAATTCATGCTTAGAAAGGGGAAACAACTTGCCCACATGGCCAAAATGTGGTAAATTCAAGGTTAGGATTAGTCTGTTTCTGAATCAGAGGAACTGGGCTCTAGCCGGGCACCATGACTAACTGGCTGTCTGACTTTCAACAAGTCACCAACCTTTCAGTCTCAGTTATTTCCATCGGTAAACCTGAAATGTTACCATCCCACTTACCTCACAGGGTATCCCAAGCAACAAATAAGGGCTCAGGAAAGCCCACCACATAAAATGAAGGGCTACGCGAATGTCAGCACGATGTGAGAATGGAGACTGAGGTCAAAGCCTATGGAACAGTTGGAAAGGCTGAGGGGAAGCACAGCTTATGGCCAAAAATGGCGCTTGAGGCTCTTATTGGCTTAGAGTTGATTTTAGACCCAACTATGATCAGGACAAAATTAGAAGGAAGTGGTGAACAGATGGAATTTGTATTCTTAGCCTCTAAGACCTTCTGGTATGATCAAACCAGGTATAATAATGTGCATTGCTGCTAGGCATCACCCCTGCCTCCCTCTGCCTGGGCAGAGACTGCTTCTCTACCCCAACGACATTGAGTTTCAGCAATGCAACATGGTCTGGTCAATGGGGTGCTAGTGACAAGAAACCTTAAATGCGGTCATCCTCTGTCTGGCTTGGTTCTTGTGCTCTGGTAACCCTCTATGAGGGCATGTCCGGGACCTAAGATGAGTTTGTATGCAGCCAAGCTAAACCCAAGCCCAGGTCACCTGAACCATCTAGCAGAAGCCCACTTAGATTAGCTCAACTTTAGCTGACCTGCAGCCTTATCAGCATGAAGATGAATGCTCATCATAAGTCACCACGATTTGCTTCATCGTGCAGTGTTAACTGTGGCAAAAGTCTGCTAGCAGTCAGAGGTAAAAATCGACAACGAAATCAGCAGGCTTAACTCTACAGGTGGGCTCTTGCCAAAGTCCTAGGGAACTGACTGACAAACACCCATGTACTATCTACCTAGCAACTCCTCCTTCCTCTCCTCACAAGGGCAGGACAGAGAGTGCCATGTTCACCTGACCATAAATGGGGTGCCTGACCCACGCTAAGACAATGCTGATGTTCCCTGGGATTTTCAGAACAGGGATTGAGAGTCCCTTTCTAGAGGAAGAAGAGGTAAGATGTAATCACAGTAGGAGTAACCGAACGGATGACGCCGCTCTGCGGTGACAAGACAATAGCTATTATGAAGAACAGAGATGAAAGACACCTTGTGGAGCATCCCTGGTTCCAAATGCATTGCTACTCTTCTGACAGCCTGTTCAATCAGTCCTTTCTTGGGGTGCCCAATCAACAGATTCACCACTTTGCTTAAAGAAACTGGAATTAATTTGTCACTCAGAACTATGCATCCTGATACTAGATTTTCTACTATTCCAAGTAAGTCACCTGGTTTGAAATGATAGTTACTGTTTACTGAAAAATAACAAAAGACAACAAAGGTCACCAACAAACCTGAACAGATCTTGGCAACACAGAATCATCCCTTCAGTTCTTAAAGTGAAAGGACAGAATGGGCCTGCCATGAATATTCTATTGTATTATCTATCCCTCACTTGATTCACCTCACAGTTTGTTCTATTTATTTGTATTTTGGGTACAATGCAAAGTAAATTACAACATCATCAGTACACTTTCCTCGAAATATTTCAGCAGTCTGGGAAGGGGTCCAAGAATATACATTTCTAACAAGTTCTCAGGTGATGTTGATGCTGCAGATCCAAGAGCCACACCGAGAACCATGGAGCTAAAGCCACAGTGACTGAAAACATGCTTCCAGAATTAAAACCACCCAGTGACTAATGGAAGGAATATTTAAGATGTATGTGGGGAAGGCTCCAACTCTTCTTCCCCCAACAGCTTTACAATACTACTTTTCTTTCTTTCTTTTAAAAATAACATGCACAGGGGCACCTGAGTGGCTCAGGGGGTTAAAGCCTCTGCCTTTGGCTCAGGTCATGATTCCTGGGTCCTGGAATCGAGCCCTACATCGGGCTCTCTGCTCAGCGGGAGCCTGCCCCTCCCCCCCACCTCCTTGTGATCTCTGTCAAATAAAAAAATAAAATCTTAAAAAAAATAATAATAACATGCATGAGGTGCCTGGGTGGCTCAGTTGTTAAGCGCCTGCCTTCAGCTCAGGTCATGATCCCAGGGTCCCGAGATCGAGCCTTGCATCAGGCTCCCTGCTCAGCGGGAAGCCTGCTTCTCCCTCTCCCACACCCCCTGCTTACGTTCCTTCTCTCCCTGTCTCTCTCTCTGTCAAATAAATAAAATCTCTTAAAAAATAAATAAAAATAAAAATAACACACATACTACATTGACTTAGACACATAAAACAGAAAATGATAGGAGGGAAGAGCTTATGATGGAAGTTGAGAGCATCCAGAGTCCTAGGAAAGGTGGAAGCTCAGCTGATACGTATCTGAGACCTTTAAATAAGGAAAATTAAACATTAAATATTAAGCACTTCTAACACCATGTAGCGTATATACCATTTGGTCTACATGTCAGTTTTCTACCCTACAGTTCAAACTTTGAGGACTGGTAGTGACTTACTTGTTCCTGTATCCACATAGCCCCCATGCTGTAGGCCAATAAATGTTCAATTAATAAATGGATGATGTCTTTCCCTATCTTTGAATTGTAATTTTAAGTTCACGATCTTCATGTTAGGTAGGCAGATTTTCTCGAAGACAAGAACTTACTTCTGTTAACAAAACCTCTTTAACCTTTAACCCTAGTCTTGTTAGAAAAGCTTCTGAAAAGGGAGAAAATGGAACATTCCAGCAACTACTGTATGTCTGACACTTAACACAGCTGACTTCATTGAATCTCCATGACTTTGGCAAGTAACCTGAAATAGCATTTTACTAGGGGGTTATCCTATGGCATTAGGATCTAAAATTGGCACCAAACCCCCTGTAATCCACGGTGGAGTACAAAATGGGGTTCCGCACAGTGTATCTTAATTCAACTGGATGTTCAAGCCTGCAAATCACTGAGCTAGAGAAAAGGAAGGAACAAATAGATACAACGTTCTGATGACTGCATTCAAACCGTTCTCCCTTCCTTACCTGGCTTTCTCCAATGTTCTTAACACACAAGAGGTTTGTTACTGAAGGGCTTAAAGAAGTCTCAGGTTGGGAAAGATAAGAGCTAAGCTCTGAAACCAGTACTGAGTCCCCAAGTTCAGAGAAACGACTGGACCGTCACACAGCTAACAGTGATGGGAGCCCTGCCCACGTGTACACCACTCAGAAAGCTTCCTGTACTGCCTCAAGCGGTCTAACACCTCACTGCTGAGATTTTCGAAAGTATCTTTTGTTTTCCTTTCTGCTTTAGAAAAGCCAGCCTGCAACACTGCCATCCTCACGCCCAGCCCAAGCCCAACCCCACCCCCTTCCTCCCAATACCTTGGTGTCCACGTCCGCCAGACAGTCCCGGCGGAAGCTGTCAAACAAGCCCCGGCTCTTGAGCTGCTCCACGATGAGAGCGATGAGCTGTGGGTCTCCGGGAGGCAGTGAGGCCGGGTTGATGGGGCCGCCGCTCCCACCGGCCCCTGTCACGCCTGTCGCCGACCCCGCCGAGGCCTGGCCCGCTCCGCCGCCGCCCACCGAGCCCGTGCCCCCGCCGCCGCCGCCGTCCGCCATGGCTGTGCCCTGGGCCCACAAAGGAAACTGAACACGACTTCTCAGGGACAGAGGGTCTGGGTCATACAGAGGTGGCAGAAGCGCCCAAGGAGGAGGTGTTGGGGGGAGAGGTGGAGGAAGGGAGGGAGAAGGCGGCGGGGGCGGAGGAGGAGGCGGTCGGCTCTGATGCAGCGGAGGTAGTGGTAGGAGCGGTAGAAACGGCCCGCTCCATCCCGGGCGCTGTGCAGATGACGTCACAAACGGCCTTTGCATTGTGGGGTGGGAAGTTTTTGGCAGTCAGCTCTGCCTTTTTTTATAGGTAGCGTTTTGGCGGTGGAAACTACAACTCCCGGAAGGCTCCGGCGCCAGTTTGTGGGGCAGTGTGGGAATTGTAGGCTCAGGCGCTCACGATTGCTAGAACCTGCGCAGGCGTTCCTGGATCAGTCACTTGCTCGCTTGGAATCAGCATGTCTCAGCCAGTGTCCGATTATGAGAACCATCTGTGGGACTGAGTAAAAGTGCAGAGTAACAGGTTTGTCCCTGAGATGTTCGGATTCAGTATTTCTCCGTTGGGGCCAAGGAGTCTGCTTTACACGTGCACACCCACGCCCTCCTTGAACAATAGGAGCCCGGGAAATTTGGGCAACAGTGGACCAATCAAATTTATTTTATGTCAAAATGTGTAGGTACTTTTTCCTCCTTAAAATTTAATAGCAGTGAATATTTTTTTAATTGGAAAATAGGGGCGCCTGGGTGGCTCAGTAGGTTAAACCTCTGCCTTCAGCTCAGGTCATGATCTAGGGGTTCTGGAATCGAGACCTGCATAGGCTCTCTGCTTGGCGGGGAGCCTGCTTCCCCCTCTCTCTTGGCCTGCCTCTCTGCCTACTTGTGATCTCTCTGTCTGTCAAATAAACAAATAAAATCTTTTTTTTAAAAAATTGGAGAATAACAGAACATTGTGACGAAGAAGATAAAAGTTTCCCTCAATTTCTTAACGTGTGTGGATTTGGTCCCAGATAATAGACACTGTCAATAATAATGATGATAATAATAAGAAACTAATATCGAGTAATTGGAATGTACCAGGCATGATGCTAAGCCCTTTATACCCAGTGCTTGACAGGAAACTAAAAAGCAGATACTGTTATTGCTGTTTTACAGATGCAAAAATGGAGACAGAGTTTGTTGCTCTGGTCACATAGCTAGAGGCTGAAGAGGAGGCTTTGAACTCAGGTTTTCTGAATACAAATCTTGCAGCTTTTAACCCAAGCTATGCTACCTCCTGAGATCTAGAGGGCATCACACACTAGGTAAGGCTTTTTATCCTGATTTGGTTTTAGCCTTGGTTCACCACGGGAACCCCATGGAGGTCACCACTCTCCTCTCTTCCTTTCAGCCTTTTGCCTATTATTGGCTCAACTCCTGCTTACCTGGAGCAATTAGGTCAGCTTTTGTTATTTCCTCATCTTTTATAAATAGTGCAGGGGATGTAAATAATAAATCCTGCAACACCATCGGTTACTGGGCAGAGGCAGAATGGACAGGTCTGGGATGCTCTCCTCGTTAACATTTCCTACTCAAGAGAGTTAAAATTAATCTTCAAACTAAATATTCAGGTGTTAGTTATTTTTTAAAAAATTTTATTTATTTATTTGATAGAGATCACAAGTAGGCAGAGAGGCAGGCAGGGAGTGGGGGGAGGAAGCAGGCACCCTGCCCAGCAGAGAGCCTGATGCAGGGCTTGATCCCAGGACCCTGAGACCATGACCTGAGCTGAAGGCAGAGGCTTAACCCACTGAACCACCCAGGTGCCTCCAGGTGTTAGTTTATACTCATCCTTTAACATCCATCTCAGTCTTTCTCAATTAATGACAAATGTTACTGTTAATGACATTCTCTTAATACCTCACCATCCTTGAATTGACCCAATGCCTATTCTGACTGACTTCACACTTAACCAGCTTTTGCCCCAGGAGAAGCCCAATTCAGGCTGCTTGTGCCCCAGGTTTGTTCTCTTCCAAGCTCTCTGATCACTTTTCCCAGCCTTTTCTCCATTTTGGCACTGTACGCCTTACTTTCTTTCCTCTTCTGACCCTCAGAACCTATCTGCCTTTGGTCTCACAGATGTAGACTTTCAGAGCAGACTCTCTTGTAGCGGTTATTATAATCAAAAGTAAATAATTAATAGACTCATTAGCCACTTGTTGCCCCTACTAGAGTGTAAGCTTTAGAGCTGGGACCACGCCTTGTTGTTCATTACTGTCCCCCGCCTGAAGCACAAAACCTAGTTCAAAGTGAATGTGTAAGTTCCTGTCTGTTTCTGGTATGTTTAGGATAAGGTCAGAGTGCGTGTCTGTGTGGAGGGTGGGTATCCCCTAAGCCACAACCTCCAGAAAAGTGAGAGTCATTATAGCAGGAAATACTGGATTAGTTTATTTCTCATGGGAAAGTGATCCTGGAGATTGGCAATGGGTGGTTCACTGTTTTGCAGTCTTGGTGTGGGGACCCTTGTGTGTCCCAGGTGGCGGAATTCTGAACTGTGAGAAGATGTGCACCATATATCTGTGACGTTGCCTCTGGAATTGATATAAATGGTGTGGGTGGGGGTTTGTGCAGTCAAGGTGATCAAGCCTAAGGGAGGCTTATTATTCATCCAGACTTCTAAATAGGAAGCCACCACTTAAATCAAGATGCTCTCATCTCCAGTCAAGGAGTGTGTAATACACAGTGCACTAGGGGGCACCATTGCTCTGTTGATAATCCAGGACCTTTAGCAAAATCTACGGAGATGATTGCTTTAACTTTGGCCCAGGAAGTCTCATTTTCAGGTATTCTTCGGGTGAAAATAATTGTTGAGTCTCAGTTTTAAAATTGGTCTCTAACAAGTTTCCCAATCCCAGTGACTTGGACATACTAGGTTCTGGACTATTTTTTATATCAAAGATTACATAGAAGAATGGAAGCCCCATTAAGCCCAAGTCCAAGTCTCAAAGGAGAAAGGGCAGGAGCTGGAAAGAGTTGAGATCTATAGGTTGCCAAGGGAGATATGTAAAAAGCAGCCAAGTGCATGCAGGGCTTTTTGCATCAGGTGGTACAGGATTGGAATTCCAGCTGTCACTTTGGGACAGTGTGGCTTTGGGAAAGCTGAATCACATCTCCAAGCTTCTACTCCTCAGGACCTTGGAGAGGATTAAGCGCCATTTTGGCAATCCACTTAGTGTAATTCCTGGTCCTCAGCAAATGTTTAATAACATTTCAGTTGCAGATCTACCCCTGGGTTGGGGCATTATTTAATTTAACTCTGTCTCCCCACTGACCTCTAAATTCCCTGAAGGTATTGTCTGTTTCACCTAGAAGAGTGCCTGGTATATATAGGCTCTTGGAAAATGTATGATGGAGGAAAAAAAAAAAAAAGAATGAATGAGAAATTTGCTTTTCTAAGTATAGGAAAGGCTGTTTAAGATTTTTGATACTGCCTTCAAGCAAGTGTCAGAATATAGCCAATATTCAGAGGGGTCAGCTACAGTCCAGTAAGCTCTCCGCATTATGTGTCTAAATGGTCCGTGATTTATGACCACATGGACTAGGAGACTGGGCCAGGAAGCAAACCCCAAGGTTAGAAGTCAATCTATGGGTTGCCTTGGTAACCTTCCAACCATGTAATCCAAGATCCTGGTCCCTAAGCAAGAGCATTGCAGAGCCCTAAGAACTGAATCCAAGGCTGCATTTAGACACCATAGCCACTTGGGGTAGACACATGGTTGATTCTTATTCGTGTTCACGGTGCAGCCCTTTTTCTTCTCGCTTCCGTGTCGCTGTCCAGAGAGCTCTGCCAGTTCTTAGTCTGGACAGCTGTTCGTTTCCTAATTAACTGTATCCAGAGTTTCTCAAGATTGCCTGTCTGTAGCGTGTTGGCTCCATCTATACCATGTGATCTCTGCTGCTTCATTTTGTTTGTTTCTTTCTAATATTTTCCAGCATATCTAATGACAAAATGGATCCAAATATACACTGAAAACCAGGGCTTTAATAAGCAGGAGTCCATAGCACCGATCAGTACGATCACCGTCTTTCCTACTGGACATGCATCTCAGGTAACATTTCAGGCTCCGGTGTTTTTAACACATTGTCATTTTGAATGATTTTTACTAAAGGATTTCTGGTGAAAGAGGCAACCTCAGATCATATTGAGAAAGGAGTGGGAAGTTTGGAATCTGGGCTGGGTTTGGACATAGCACTTCTGCTTATTGACTGTGTTCCTTGGGGTTATCCATGAACCCTTTGGAGCCTCGGTTTGCTCATCTGTAAAATGGAGATGATATTAATACCTACCTTCTGTTGTCCTGAAAATCAGCCATCATATCTATGCAGAACCTGGTGCATAGTAGACCCTTAATAGCTAACGATATGGTCTTGGTACAACACCCTGTTGTACTCAGTTATAGTCTATGAGTGGGGCAGAGATCTTGATTAATAGGTATCCAGAATTAATGTTACTTTAGGAGTTTTAATCTTGTGATGACCTAGGAAACCACTCAGCTGACCTCTAAACTGGTGAGCTCAGTAAAGCCAAGCTCATAGTCAAGCC
Organism: Mustela nivalis; assembly: GCF_964662115.1. Lineage (NCBI taxonomy): Eukaryota > Metazoa > Chordata > Mammalia > Carnivora > Mustelidae > Mustela > Mustela nivalis. The sequence continues at coordinate 119,088,154 of NC_139022.1, read as the reverse complement.
CTCCATGCTATTGCTCCTAGGGTCTGGACCCGTAGTCTGTCTTTGTCGTCATACTTCTCACACCATCTCTCATTCTCCTGTGATGCTCCCGATCTACTACATATTTATTTCTAGTTGCTAATCCAATATCCATTCTACTTCTTTACTAACAGAACCTAGTTTTGTTTGAAGCTGCAGCAAGCCCTGTTAAAACATCCTTCCCTAGGTTCTCCTATTGCTCTGGTCACCTATGGGGGGTGACCATAGGTCCTGCTTCTGGTCAGAGAGGTATCTGCGGAGGCTCCTGGGAAAGCCTGGCCTTGCTGATAGAAGCAACCCCCCTTCCTCCTCTAGCATGAGGGCACATGAAACAAGACCCTAAGGGTCAGCTGGGGCCATGTAACTTGTTCTAGTCAGTGACTTGTGAGCAGAAGTGACTTGTGATACTTCTGGGCCAGAACATTTAAATACCAACATGAGACCCTCCAAGAATTCTCTTTCCATCTGCTCGTGATAACTGGCATGGTTTCAGATAGCGACTGAACTGTCATCCTGGGCCCCAAGTGAGGAGACATGGAGCAGAGGCCCCACTGGCTACTAGTAGACCCGTAGCAGGAGTGAGAAACTGGTTGGAAGCCACTGAGCCTTTGGAATTGTTTGTTAGTGCAGCAGACCCTAGTCCATTCTGACAGACACAATCGTGACCCCATTCCTCCACTAAGTCCATCATCTGTGAAGTAACTGAATGCTAAGAACTCTCGAGTGAGTGACTGACTGAATGCCAGGCCCCATCCCTTCAGCTCCTGTCTAGAAATGATTGTACATCAACCTCATTTACGATGTAGGTGCCCCCTCTGAGACAACTTCTGTCAGTCCTTCTTCAATTTTGATAGCCATCCAAATTGCCTTATTAAAAACAAGAGTCACTCGGCCATCCCTCCCAAACCTACAGAAGCAGTCCCTAGAGGTGGGTCAAGGCCATCTGCATTTTTAAACAAGTTTCCTGGAAGGTTTTGACAATGGGCCAGGGTTGGGGACTCTGGTCTCTTTGGGTGGAAATTTCCAGTGCCGTCAATAGGCCAGAGATGGTGATTATCTTCAGCCTGTGGGATTTTAGCTTCTTCCAGTCATTCTGTCCCCAGCTCTGCCTCCCAACCCCCACCCTCATTCCCAGGCGGCCACTTTGACCTAAAAGCAATTACCTTTGGGAAGGGTTCCCTTGAATATGTCAGTGATATCTCCTCTCTGACCCTCATATCTCTAGTCTGTCAAAAGAAGGGAGTTGGACCAGGGTGGCCAGAAGAGCCTTCTTTGAGAGGTGTCAGTGCTTAACAATCTTTCACACACACATCACTCAGGTTCCTCCCATGTCACATGACAGTAGTGACAGAACAGTGCAGGGATTGTGCTGCTTCTAAGATAATACAGGCTTAGCACATATGTGATGTGTATAAATTCATAAGTGTGCCCCATGCTCTGAGGTGTAACCATCAGATAAAGTTAAAAGCTGTGTCGCAGTTGTCTTCTTCATCCCTTTGGTGTTTCTCTGTGACTGTATATTTAGCCTTATTTGGAGATAATATGTAAATTGGAGGATTGAATGGCAAGGCCCCGGAGAGTGGCTCCCCTGACATCCCCCAGCCCCATACCACACCATGATGGGTCCAGGGGAGGCAGAAAAAGGCCTGGTGTTGGGTTTTTGGGGCCCGCTTTCTTTTTTTTAAAGATTTTATTTATTTATTTGACAGAGAGAAATCACAAGTAGATGGAGAGGCAGGCAGAGAGAGAGAGAGAGAGGGAAGCAGGCTCCCTGCCGAGCAGAGAGCCCATGCGGGACTCGATCCCAGGACCCTGAGATCACGACCCGAGCCGAAGGCAGCGGCTTAACCCACTGAGCCACCCAGGTGCCCCGACCGGGGTCGGGGGGGTCTCCACAAGGAAGGGAAGGGGGAGGCAGAGGGTCCCTTCCATTTTTGAGAGCAGAGCCAGCTTTAGGCTGTGCTGGATCTTCATGGAAACACAGCTGAAATTCCAAAAATTTATGATGGGCGGAGAGACAGAACCGCAGGGTGCTCTGGCCAGAGGAAGGGAAGTCATATTTATTGAGTGCCTACTCTCTATTGGCCCTGAAGGGAGCTCCAAACCCCTGCGGCCTGTAGTTGGGCCAACCACTCTGCGAGGCAGACAGACGTTCTTCTCGTTTTACAGATGAGGACACTAAGATATAGAGAGGGGAAGTCGCAATCAAAGCTCAGACTAGGTCTGCCTGATTCTAAAGCCTGGATTTCACCTATAAAGTTGTAGGAGGACTGTGACCTCTGGAGACAGGCTGGAGATGGAATTCTGGCCTGCCACATTGCAGCTATGAATTATGGGTCGTCTTTCTTGTTGGAGCTCAGGTTCCTCCCATGTCATATGACAGTAGTGACAGAACCTACCTCATAAGGATGTTGTGAGAATTATGTGAGACAGTGCCTGTCAGGTGCTAAGTTCTAGATATGAGCTACCTGTGATTGTTCTAGAGAGAAGACCAGTGGCAGTTTGTTGGACAGGGAAGGGCCCTTGCAGGGGTGAGGAGGTATGTGCATGTAGATTTTATTGTTCCTGAGCTCAGGAAGCTTTCTCAGGGCACAGAGAGCAGTCGCTTAATGTGGCCCTTGGGTGGTTGAGTTGCCCTGCCCTATGACAACCTGCTGTATTCACCCCTCCTTCTGTCTCTACAAGCTGTCCCCTATTCCCCACCCCCTTGCCCTGGTGGCTGCTTTGCTGGGCATTCCAGACTATACTGGGACATTCATATCTTTCTGGGCTCAGGGACAGGGGCACGTGGGGGAGCTCCTGGGAGCTCCCATACCATGTGTGTCTTTACCCTCTCCTGAGACAAAGTAGGCAAGAAGGCTCTAGAAGGTGTCCATGGTCTTACAGAGGAAATGAGTGCTGGGCCATCCCCCTAATTTCCTTGCATTGCCTTCTCTGGCCAATCCTATGAGGTAGCCATGGGTTTGGGGCCCAGGTCAGTGGGATGGGCTGAGTGTCTTTAACAGGTTACTTAATTTCCCTAATAGGCCTCACATTCCCCACCTGCAAAACAGAGAGGATCCAAATCATCCCTACTTGCTATAATTTTTTGAATTAATAAAATATGGCATATAAAGCACCAGGATAGAAATCAGTGCAGTGCTCAGTTTGCCATCATTCTTATTACCCATGGTTCTCCTGGAAGTATGTATGCTTGATAGTGGAGCTAAACCACTTATTTGTTCGCCTGGAAACAATGATATCTGCATTCTGTTCTAGGTCCTGATGGGTAGAGGGAAGAGAGGGGAGATACCCACATGAACTATGGCCTTGGTCCTCGTCCTGGAGGAGTTCAAAAACTGGAGGAAGATCATTAGTAGAGTGCCTGGGGAGGGAGGGAGGTGAGAGGGCGCAGGTAATGGCTCCAGGCCGCCTTGGGGATATGACAAAGGAGACACTATTCGAGAAGGGTCCTAGTGAGTGAGAGCAGTGAGCTTTTGCCATTCCGTGTAGAAGGAGCTCCTTTGAAGATCCCCAGCTTATAAGTCTTGGTGGGAAATGTAGAGCGCAGGGACTTGACTTCTTAGCTTCCTAAACATGTGGCCTTGCCTCCAGTCATCTGTGGCCAGCCAGCCAGGTGGTCTGACACAGCGGGGAGCATGTGAGGAAGCGGGGTCGGGGGGCGGGGGGATGTGCCGTCCCTGTCAGAGGGAGCCATGGTGGCAGTCCCGCATGGGTCTGATACCTGCTGTCTTGTCTCTCCTAGCATCCGGGCTGTGGTGTTGCCAGGCAACAATCCGTAGTGTGACTTCGAGTGTGGCTCCTGTCCACCCTCAACCCTGGCTCTCTGGCCCTCCCAGAGATTCCGGGAGCCATGTGTCATTTACTTTGTATGTTCACTGCGTAAATCAACCAAAACTCCTTTGTGTTGTGATTAAGAACATTTCCTGGATAAGTAGGCAGAGAGAAGGGAGAGGCTCCGAGTCCCAGGCAGAAGGTACAGCTTGGGCAAAGGCTCAGAAGCTTGAAGAACACCAATGTATTCTGAAAAGAGTTGCAAGCCCGTGAGCTCTGTGGGGCTAAAGAACATTGTATTCCACATGGGGCCTGGGGTTGGGGGACCAGCAAGAGGTGAGGTTGATGAAGTAGGCTAGAGCCCTGAATGCTACCATTACAGAGGGTGAATTTGACCTTGGAGTAGGGCACTGTGTGTTTTTAATAGGGCAGGACCGACATCAGGTATGCAGTTTTCTCTAGGACAGCACACAGCATGGTAGGACTGGGTGAAGCTAGAGGCAGGGAGACCAGTGAGGAGCCTGTAGGAGTCTTCTCATGGGGCAGGTGTTGGCTGGGGCTACTGCCCCTTGGGAGCTGTCCAAGACCGCTACCCTGCTGCCTCCACCCTGGCCATCCTGGGCCCTGCCTGACCCGTTGCATGATTTCTGCAGAATCTCCATGGTCACCTCTGCTTTGGAGTTCCTTCCTCTACCACATTCATCGTAGCTCCTGGATTTTTTTATGAAACTCAGCGTCTTGATTCTTTGATGCTGACCGAAATTCCAGAGGTGTCAGAGGAAGTATTGACATTTCAGCAACGTTGAAAACAAACTGCAAATTGTCCTTTCAACCTTCTTGTTCTCAGAGGACTTTCCATGTCCTGAGGGATTCGTGGTCAGCTTTTTCTCCTCATGAGTGCGCTAGCCTCTGGCCAACTTATTATTTCCTGGCTCCTCTCCCTCTGCCCTGTCGCCTCTTCATTCCCACCCTCATGATTTGCCAACAGAATGCCAACTTTTTGTGATGGGATCCTCTGCAAGTCAGTTCTTCAGCTCCTTTTTGCAAACAGCCCTAGGCTGACTTTTGCATCTCCGAGCCGATCAAGAAGGTCATCCAAACAGGAAGGTGATCCTTTTAACAAGCTCCACGCTCCCTTGAAGACAAGAGTGGTTAACATGACTTTCCTGCTTTATGCTACAGCTGTTCACGGTTGTGTTTTGCTGCTAATAACTGTTAACCACAAAATAGCAGTAGCTTGTGCAAGAGCTTGTCTTATGTAAAAGTCTGGAGGAAGGCAGTGCTGGGCAGATACAGTGGCTCCATGACCACCCTAAGCTCCACCATCTTGGAAGTGCTGCCTTGTGATCCAAGATGGCTGCCCTAGTCTCCTGACCTTCATCTTGGAGCTTTCTGGTAGAGTCTCTAGTTAAAAATTAGGGTTCATATTATTAAGGAAGGAGTGGCACATGTATACAGGGAGGAAACTAGTGGTCTGTGCTGTATCTATGTACCTCCCACTTCTCTCAGAAGCTACAACTGTATTCCCTGTGCTGGGTGACTGGAGCTTTAGTGTTTAGTCTGTTCTCAGAGTAATTGTTCTCACTCCTTTTAGAAGTGTCAACATTACAGTTCTAGGAAGGGCTGTGGAGCTCGTCGGACCCAGGTGTGTGAGGCCCTTAAGAGAGGCAGGCCAACCCTCGCTCTTGGCACCTGGCTTCTCTGCCTTTTTCTGGGGCTCTGCTTGCCTTCATCTCTCTGTGGCTGAAATGGATTAGGTCCCAGCGGCCTGTAGATGTCCTGGCTCCTGCTGCCTGTCAGCCAGTTGTACGCAAAGTGTTTATTTCCAGAAAGAAAGTAGAGCTACGGAGAGGTGCCCATCTCTCTGGGGAGATGGCTCAGTGGTCAGGAGCCTGAGAGGGAGAATGAGGCTGCCTCAGCTCCAGGAGCTGCTCTTGGCTTCCTGCTCCAATTCCTCCCAGGGCGTCTGGTGCTTCATTGTCAGCTGAGCTCTGGACGTTTGGTGCTGCCTCTTGCGCTTTGAGGGGACTGCCTTCTGTGACCGCACCCCAAAGTGGGGATTCCTTGTGCCTCTGGGGATACTAGGGGAATACACAGATCTTCATAGCTCTACCTAGAATGAAGCTCTGGTCTGTTGTAGTGTCGTTTCTTCTGCTCTTTCCCTCGATGGGCTGTGGTTGGCAGGCTTCAGGTGGTGGACTGTGGGTGGGCATCACTCATGCTATTTTCAAGATATTCCCAGCTGTCTGCCTCCTACATTCAAGGCAGGGTTGCACCTGCTGGCCCCAAGGCGGGGCCATGTGAGTAGTCCAACCAATGACCCATGAGTAGAAGTCACACGTGCCCCTTCTGGGCTTGGGCCTTTAAAAATTGCTGCTTTGGGGGCGCCTGGGTGGCTCCGTCGTGAAGTGTCTGCCTTCAGCTCAGGTCATAATCCCAGCATCCCGGGATCAAGCCCCATATCCGGCTCCTTGCTCAGTGGGAAGCCTGCTTCTCCCTCTGCCTGCTGCCTCCTGGTCCTCTGCTTGTGTTCCCTCTCTTGTTATCTCTGTCATAAATAAATAAAATCTTAAAAAAAAAATTGCTGCTTTGACTCTCCCTTTCTGTCGGGGTGACAGTGGACAGTATTTGAAATGGTGGGTGCTCTGTCCGCCTGAGATCTAGGTCAAGAGTGACCTGGAGCCGAGCTCCCAGCTGGCCCTTGGTTCATAGACACAGTGAAGGAGAAAGAAACGTTTAATGTTTGAAGCCACTCAGATTTAGGATTTTTATGTGATCACAACATTATGCAGCCTACCTGACCATTTGTGGTTGCCAGGCGTCCCAGTGCCCTTCCTGTTTGGGTCTTTGCCCTCTGAGCAAAGTGTACAGGTGAAAATGCCAGATCCACACCCACTTTCCCAGCCTCCCTTGCAGCTCAAGGGCCAAGGCCAGCCCAGACGGGGGGGGGGGGGGGAGGCGGTGGCCAGAGGCTGGGTGTTCTTAGCAGCTGCTGCGGAGACAGTGCTGGGCTGGTTCTGTAGCAAGGGTTTGGGTTATGCTTCTGGCTGTGTGACCTCCCTTTTTCCTTGCCTGCTTCCTAAGCCTCATTTTCTAGCTTTCCCATATGTTCTGTGAGCTGCCCAGTATCTTTCTGTAAATTCCCTTTCAGTTTAAATCACCCAGCATCATGCTGCTGGAGACTAGGAGCCTTGGACCAAAACGGGCATTTAGGGGCAGTTGTGAGGCTGCAGGGAGGCAGAGGGGAGGCACAGGTGGGATGTGACTAGCTTCTCTTCCCCTGAATGAGTTGCTTCCCCAAGAGCAAACCTTCTCTATCTTAGCCCAAAGCAAGCCAGAGGGGACTGGGCTCAGGGGTTCTGCTCAGACTTGGACCACCTTTAGGCACGTGAATCATACATTCTTTATCAGTAATACACAGCAAATAATACACCCTCACTTAGCGGGTAGTTCCGAGGAATGTATTTGAAAGGGAATGCATTTGGGAGCATTCTGGGAACCACAAATCGAACCCCCAGTGTGAGTTTACCCTTTATCCTTGGAAGCGTGACCTCGCTGAGCAGATCCAGCCAGGGACGCTGGGGTGGCAGGACTGTAGAATGGAGGCCGCCCTTCCTGATGCGCTTCTGTCACTCACCTCCTGCGTAGTCGCAGCTCCGTCTCGGTTCCAACCCATCTGAGATTCTGCCCAAGAGACCAGAGACTTCACGTTTAAGGCAATGAAAGGATTCCTGATGAGCTCGGAAAAAGCCGAGAAGCTTAAAGGTGGGAAAAGATACTGGGGATTCTTTTCTTCAGTCCTCTCAATTTCCAGAGCTCAGAGAAGGAGATCTCCCGACGCACAGCCACACAGCAGCTCTCGCTGAGCTGGGGGTCGGGAGGCACATTTTTTCCACTCTGACAGTGAGTCTTAACCCGGAGGCATACTTGTGGTGTCATCCAAATTGGCAAAAATGATCTGGAAAGACAGCAACTCTCCTTCAAATCTACAAGCCCCATTTCATAGCAACCTGTGATCACCTGATCCCTTACCCCTGCCCCCCACCACCGCGAGAGAAGGATCCTCAGAGTACACTTCTTTTCGCTTTCTCAGCCATCTGAAACACTTTATTGCAGAAGGGTGAAAAATTGCTGAATTGATCTTTTTAAATTAACATGGGATCCAAATGAAAGAAATTTGGAAGAAGAGAACTTTCTCATCCGAGTTGCTGCCAGCACCCAACCCCACCACCCACCCCACCCCCCCAGCTGAAGTGTCCCTTGTTCTTGCCTTCTCTGCCCCAGATTCATGGGCTGCTCTCTGAATCGTTGGCAATTTTCTCTGCACTGTCCTGACAACCTCCGGCCATGAAATTAAAAAGCTAGTTACCGAATCTTGCTCCTAACGTCTTTGTCCTTGCCAGTGATTCGACAGAGAAATCTGGAAGAGGGAGCCTCCGCTATGCCTGCAGTGGGCTGAAATGCCACCGGAATGACAATGGGCTTCACCAGGGGAGGGGGAGAGAATGCGCAATTTGCCAGGAATGAATGCATGAAAGAAAGAGAGAGAGGAAGAACGGAACTTTGGGCTTCAAATTGAAAAATTCCAGTGTCTCTGCAGAGCTCTCGGTGCCTCTGCTCCAGGACCTGCTACAAAATGCTGAGCAGGGCACATTTCCCCACACCAGTGCCCTCTGGTCCTCCGCCAGGGTCCAGAGCTCACGGCTGGAGAGCTGGGAAGTCAGAATTTGGGGAGGAAGTGGCTCCAAACTGGGGCAAGCCCTCCCTGGGAGGACAGCCCGCCTAGCCAGCTTGCCTGTGGCCGAGCACCCCCTAGCCTGCCACCCCCTAGCCTGAAATCTCTCCCCTGCTTGTAGACTCTAGGTGCTCACTCCACACACTGTCTACCACCAGCCTCCACTCCCAAGGAATTTTAAGAAATCTCAAAACTGGAAGAATTTTCATTACCTTTAATTAAGGAAAATCTTTCTAGAAGGAGACTGTGGTGTGGCTTGCTGCAGGTGGGTGGGGCTCAGTTCCTTGGCCTTGGCACCTGCGCTGAGCAAGGGCCTGGTGGATACTCGCTGGGTGAGGGAAGAGGCGCAGCTCTGTCAGAGATCAGCTCTCTTCCCTGCATTGTCCCCTCTGGGCATGGGCTCACAGATGGCCACGTGGCTATATAGGGAAGTGGGAAAGAGGCGTTTGAGCCCTGGGTTGCCAGGGAGAGCAAATGAGGTCCTTGGCTTTATAGCCAAAGTTCTTGAACAAGTTGCTTAATCTCCCCAAGTATGACTCCTTTTCTGTGAAACGGGAGTCACCATGGTGGCCACTCAGAGGGAAGCTGTGAATTAGTCAGTGTTGAATAAAAATAACGTAACCAGGACCTGGACCCAGAGCCCATCCTGACCCGGAAGTTCTTGAGAGCTTTGGCCTCACCACCCCAGGGAACTTGGGATTAGTGTCATTGCCGGACAGGTCTGGCATCGAATGGCCCCCCGGAAGCTGGGTTGGTCCTCACTTTTTAACTGAACAGAAGCATTCACTCAGTCACCCAGTCGCTATTCATTGATCTGAACCAGTGTCTATCGGGGGCCTTCCTGTGTACCACCCTGTGGGGTTTGGGCTAAGGGAGTAAGGGAAAGGTGGCATGGGCTTGGTTTTTGGAGCTTATAAGCGAGCAAGAAATAAACAAAATCAAGATCAAAATCCTTTGGGGTTCAGATCAGGAGGTGGTCAGGGAAGGCTTCTTTTGAGAGGTGTTGTTTGAACTGAGACCTAAGAAGAAGAAGAAGCTGCCTGTGCTCAGACCTGAGGAAAGAGAGTCCCATTGAGGGAGAGCAATCATATAAAGGTTCGGAAGGGAGAACGAGTCTGCCCAGCGGGTTAGCATGTCCACAGCTGATGGAGTAGTGGGACAGGGGCAGCGGCTGGGTTCATTGGAGAAGTCATTCCACAGGAAGCCCATCCAGAGGACTGGTGCTAGGCCTGGAGTCCAGAACGTGAGGTAGGGTTGGAATACTTTGACTGGTGGCTTTCCGCAGCCCCCTCTGTGTCCTGCACCTGCTGGGCCTGCTTTAGAGGACAGACTGTACAAAATGGAGAGGCGGCTCCACCAGTCTCCACATTGTTATGTATGGCCCAACTTCTTAAAAGTGCATGTCTCCTGCTGGCCTTGGGGTCATGCCTGCCACCAGGCTCTCCTGCCGCCCACCCAGTGTGGAGTGCGCGCTGGTGCTGGCTGCCAGTGATAGAGGCTGCTGAAGTCAGAGAGGCTTTTCCCAAGCTGCGTCCTGAATGGGACGGGAGTCAAGTAAGCTCCATGGTCAGCCTGTCCTCTGGGCCCCCAGCCTGTGCTCACCCTTATGACCAAGTCTCCTTTGCTCTGATCTGTGTCACATGAAGACCTGCATCCCCCCTGGAAGTCGGACCTGGGGTCCCCACACCGTGTTGCCATGACTAGTCAGCACGCAAAGGGCTGCCCACTTGGGGTCAGGCAGCCAAGGGACCTTGAATCATCTGTGAGGTTCATTATTATTAATAATACAGGCCAGAAAGAATAAATATGAAAACCATGTTGTAGAGAAAGTCTCTAATCTGGCCTGTTTGGAGATGAGCTGGTGAATCCTGAGGTTAATGAAAGCGGTTAAGTTTGACGGTCATGGACTGCGTTTGTAAACTCAGAGATGTGAACGGGTGAGACATTCGTGAAGCATCTCCCACGCCAAACACTACAGCGGGCACGGGAGGCCCCCAGGGTGTTAGCTGTCGACTGGGAACCCGCCCGCCTGCGTGCTTGGAGCGCCAGCCCAGTGCTGGGCCGGGCCACGTGAGAGACGGCTGGGCTGCAAATTCTGGTGTCTGTTCTGCGTCAAGATTTGGCTTTGTCACCAGATTTCTGTGGAGATGAACCTGACAGAGCCCCGAATGTAGTTCCTTCTGTGGTGGGTTAGGTTTTCATACTCGATGAAGTCAATTATACCTACATCTTGGTGAAGCAGGCACAGAAGGGGAGGTTTGTATCTCAGAAAAATCTCTTTTTAGATTAGGCAAAATAGAATTCATGCTTGAAAAAAGAGTGCTATTTCTGTCATCAATCTGATTTTGTACCCATTTCAGTTTTAAGCTCTATGTCCCATTCCAGTGCAAAACCCTCCTCCTCCCCCATCTCCTCCTCCTCTCCCTCCTCAGATCTTCCCCATCCTCCTCCTCCTCCTCAGCCTTCCCCTCCTCATTTCCTCTCCCTCCACCCTTCCCCCCTCCTTCCTCTCCTCAACTCTTCCCCCTCCCCCCCCATTATCTCCTCCCCTTTTCTCCATCCCCCCTTCTTCTTCTCCTTGTCTCTCCCTTCTCTCTCCTCCCCCTCAGCTTTCTCCCTTCCCCCCCACCTCCTCTTTCCTGTTCCTTTCTTCCTCCCTCCCCACTCCTCCTTTTATAAGTCAGTCCATATTTATTTGCCTTCGATTTGAGGTGTAGTCGCAATCAGGAGACTTACTGTTGGAAATCAGAAAACACAGGAGCAGCTGACCTCGTTTATAGGAGTTCCTTTGTTTTCTCTCTAAAATGGGAACAGTTCAACACCACATCTATTGACTTGGGCCTATGTTTGTTTTTGCCAGTCTTCTGGGTTCTCTGAAGAAGAAGAGAGGAATAAAGAGGACAGCATCCTCCCTTTTAGCAACTTCCTCTCTCAGCGGGAACCTCCTTTGTGACGGGAGCTTTCTGTCTGGACACAGACCACAGTATGACTGTCTGTATGCAATTCACAGCCGGAGAGGGCGGCTCAGGCCACAAATGCTACTAAACATCAGGGTCACTGTGGGCTGGAGGAAGGCTCCGCAGATAGGGTGGTGCTTTAGCTGAGCCTTGGAGTTTGGAATGATCTGGAATTTGGAATGATCTGGAATTGGAAGGGTGGTCACTCTTGATTGTAATCATTGGACAAACCCATCACTCCCCAGATTCCCCTTCCTGCACTGTGTAGACCTGCCTTCTTGTTTTCTTGCCCGTCTCCTTCTCATGGCAGCCCACTTGCCCTTATGTCTTTCTGGCACTGGACCTTTTCTCCCCACTTCCTCTCACTGGAAGTAACCAGTCCTCACTCATGCTCACTTACCAATGTTTCCCTCAGCACTCCCAGGAGACCCAGGTATCCTAGTGCTGTGGGAGCAATGTGGGTGACAGATCAGGCATGGACTTGGAGTTCACACTGACTTGAATCTGGATCCTTTTCTGCTCGAGACTTGGCGGACCCGGGCAAGCTGATCAACAGGTCGGGCCTCTGTATCATCGCCTGTCCCTGGGGGTGATGGTCCCTACTTCAGGGCTGCTTTCTGGATGAAATGGGATAATGCGTGGGTAAAAGGTCTAGTGCAAGTAGAGACACCCCCAAAATACTGGTTCTAGCCTCAGTTCATTTCAGCCAAGTCTGATGGCAAACAGAGCCCATGGGGGAGATGGAGGAGTCGGAGCACTCACACTGCGGAGTCCCATCACACTGGCCTTGGGCCTGATGCTAGGACAGCTGACTTATCCGGAGTCTTCCCAATTGCTGCGCCCTGCATGAAACTGACTCATGGATGAGAAGTGTCGCTTCCAGCAGCTGACGTGTAGAAGGCGTGAGCTTCACCGTCACAGCTGAGCCCAGGCCATAGAAACTGAACCCCCGGGGCTGCATCAGGCAGAACATTTATACCAGCCTCAGAAAGAGGATAAAATGCATTGGAAATGACGAATTGCCTCCGTGAAGTCTTCACGCGGAGTTGTTCTCCCTCTCTAGTCGAGGTCCCTGCGGGCGAGAAGCATTTGGAAGTAGGATGTGGGAAGCCCCAACGTGACTGATTTTCCCGAGTTGCCCTCTGGAGCTCGCACACAACATTCCGTCCTCAGAACTCACACAATGCCGAGAGCTCCTCACTTACCGAGAACAGAGTAACCAAACCCGGGGCAGCTAGCATCATGGGGTGCTTTGTTTGCTAACCTGACTGACAGACTCAGCGCGCTGACAACAGCCCGCCAGCCTGCTTCAGGCAGCACAGAGCCCGGAGCCGGGGAGCTCTCTTGGCCTGCCTGTTAGAGTGACAGCAGCAGAGATCAAAGTTTAATGCACTGATTATTTTTCTGTTTTCAGGGGCCAGACAGGATAGAATGGGCCGCCTCATCCAAGGAGCCTGCAGAAGGTGACTGGGTGGGAGCTGAAAAAGGAAGGAGACTTGTCTGAAACAAGGCCAACCTCACCGTGTTTCTCAGCAGGGCTCTGAGTGCCGGGGGGCCTTCCTGGGGACAGGGCTGTGGGGCCTGTTCCATTGTCTTCAGGCTTCTCTGGTCCATGCAGGTTTGGCAGGCAGGTGGCACTGAACAGAGGGACCCAGCTGAATCAGCCCTCAGGAATAGAACTGCTTGCAGGAAAACCAAAGAAATATCTGGACATCTTTTTGTGCTTCTAGACCTGCTCAGAATGCATGCTGCTAACAGAGCCTCTGCCCTCAACTGTTGGAAAGTGGGTCATGCAACTGATACCAGGCAGGAATATGCTCACTCCTCCACCCTTATCGATACGTCACAACAGTAATTCTTATGACAATAGCAACAACGAAAGCAGCTCACACAGATTGAGTGTTTACTGTATGCCAGGCGGTCTTCTGAGCACTTGACGTACATTAATGCAGGCAGTCCTTTTTTTAATCTTGATTTTCCTTATGAATTTGCTCCATGTTCTTGAGGAAGTTACCCACCTTCCCTAAACAAAGAGATATTTACATGTAATTCATAGGTTTTTTTTAGAGAGAATGACATATAAGGACATTATATGAAGTGTGAGGTATATGGTAGGTGCTCCGTGATGGTGACCAGTATGATTTTTATTAATCATATGAATGGTCCTGTTTATCTTCATCTTTATACCTATTTCCAAAGGTTGCACCTTCCTAGGACCTGTCCTTCTGAAATTGGGAATGTAGAGTTACACCTTCTTTTTCTGGACAAAACTCCTACTTAACCCTCAAGAGCCATTTCAAAAGTTCCCTACACTGTGAAACCTTCGCCAGTCTCTACAGTGCGAAACAGATTGCGCTCTTTGCCATCGCGTCATATGATAATCATGTCTGCTTATGGTCTATCTTGGACTGCTGGGAAGATTCTGGAGGTACAGTTAATATCTGCTGTGCTCCCCTAGCTTAGCAGCTCTCCGGGTGTGGCCTGCAGACTCCTGGGAGTCTGCAAAACTCTTTCCCGGGGTTCTTGAGGTCAGAACTGTGTTCACAAGTCTTTACCTTGTTCATTCTATTGACATTTGTAGCAGTGGTGGGTAAAGCTGCTGGTATTGGTTTCAGTTGAGGCTATGACATGAAAATGTACAAGGAATTGTTATACCCATCACTGTCATACGGTTGTGCTAAAACACATGCCAATTTCACTTAAGAATGTCCTTAATGAGGCAGTGAAGTGATTCACTTTATGATATCCCGACCCTTGCCTTTTCAATAATCTGTATAAATTAAAGTGGGAAGTACATCTAAGCACTTTGGCCACATAGGAAAGCACAGTGGTTGTAGGTAAGGTCGAGGAAAAGCATGTGTGTGATTGAATTGTGAGCTGAATTAGCCATGGCTTTTTCATGACACGTGCTCTTTACTTGAAAGGACAGCTGACACACAGGGTGGTCTTTCATATTTGGGCATTGGCAGATGTCCTCTCAAAAATGAATTATTGAGCCTGTCACTTTAAGGAAAGCAGTATTTGTTACCAATAGAAAGTTCAAGTTAGGTGAAAATCAGAAGTTTGGAAAACTTTTTCTGCCATTCTGCATTCAACATCTTCTCATTACATGTCCTACAAGAGAATTCCAGTGATACTAGTGAATTAGAATTTTTGATGCTGTATAGTGACATGTGTAAATTTTTGGAAATTCTGCATGAGTCTGTAAAGCTGTTGTTTTCTAATGAACATTCCAGATGTTACAAGGTTTCACATGGGTGAAAGACAGTTCCAAGTGCAAGATGGGCGCCTGGGCGGTGCTGTCAGTTGAGCATCCAGCTCTTGGTTTCGGCTCAGGTGCTGAACTCGGGGTCACAAGATCTGGCCCTGCGTCAGGCTCCACGCTCAGCACGGAGTCTGCTTTATACTCTCTCTCCCTCTCCATTGGTCCCCCTACCCCCAACGCATGTGGCCCCCCTGCCTCCGCTGAAATGAATAAATAAATCTTAAAAAAAAAGTGCAAGACTGATGGATTTTATGGTGGCAGAGAAGAAAAGTTCAGCAACACGGTTTCAGACTTTACATCACAGCAAACCTTAACCCAGACTTGTCAAGTGTGTCTGTAGTACCAAAGAATATCCAGTGTTATCTGAAAAGGCTATTCAGATACTGCTCCCTTTTCTAGCTATGTATGTGCATTTTAACTGGAACCAGAGCAAGCTATCAAACCAGCCTGAGTGTAGAAGCCGATCTGAGAATCCAGCCGTCTTCCATTGGGCTGGATGATGTTGAAGATATTTGAAGATACGTCCAACAATGTCGCCCCTCTCACTGAACTTTTTCAATCCGTAAACTGGAGTTTTTGTACAATCAAAAATATTTTTATTTCATAAAATATGTGACGTGTTAACATGTGATGGGTTTGTTGTTATTTTTAAATAAATAAACGACTGAATATTTGTGTAGTTCTTCAATTTTAATTTCTTATTTGGCAAATTAGTAGCAAAAGCACTTTGGGGTCATTCCTCAATAAATGTTGAGCATGTAGAGGCATCTGAAGACCAGAGAGGTTGAGAGCCACTGACTCATGGCCCAGCACATAGTAGGTGCTCACTAAATAGGTATGGTGTCCAGGCCCTTAGAGGTGATGACAGGCCAGGCTTCCTGGTCCTAATGTTTCTCTGCTGCTCTGTTCCTTGAAGGACAGTGACTGGACTGCCTGGCTCTTACTCCTGTGACTCGGAGCAGGATGGACGTGACCTTGGAGCTCCTTCAGACTGAGTTCCACTGCCTCGTTTATGCTAAATAGGGTTACTCCTGAGTCCTTCCGTCCACATCCCAAAAGCACCTCTGCAGACTACAAGTTCTAATTCCATTTGTTTTCTGCTTTTATTGCTGGGTTTAGGCTACAGTAGGAAGCCTATGGAATTGCTGAGACAGTAATTTAATTTGCAATTAAGTTTAAGAAATGTTAGGGGTCAAACCTGGGGCAGCTGTAGGCTATTTTTAAAGACAGGCCATTTAAGAATAGAGCAAAGGTGGGTCACTTACCACCCAGGCCCTCCTCTGCCCGGCTCAGAAAGATGCCTCCTCAAGGAGGGCAAATGCTGATTGCTCTCCCCTTCCTCAATGGCAGACAAGGTAGGGAAGCAGTGACCCTTCCCTGACACCCCGTAATCCAATTCCCCCCCCCACCCCCTGCCCCGGCTGATCCCTGTGGGCCTGAAAGGGAGCATCTTCCCAGGCCAGCCTGTGTGCTGTCCTTCATTAGAGCTGAGGCCATGATACACTTCAGGAAACGGTAATGGGGCCTAGGAACAAAGATAATTAGCTAATGCATGAAAACATGTAAATAAAGAAACCCAACCACCTCCACGGCTTTCAGGGCTTGTGGAGGTTGAGGTTACGTTGGGTCTTTAGTACCACCAAGAGCCTTGGTGAAGGTCCGATGGACTGGGGCTCCTTCTGCTTGGGTCTTGACTGGGGAGGGACTGCTGGGAAGACGGGCTGGTTGCAGCTTTGGATGGGAGCAGATGCCTCTGTAGAGTATCTTAGGTGGAGTTTCCCAGGATAAGACTCAGATGGGTGGCATTTGGGGGGGTCAGGCTCAGGAGCACAGCTGTGAGGGAGCGTGGGGAGCAGGCCTGGCAGGGGAAGTTGGTCTGTGGTGCAACCACGACAAGAGGTCTCGGCCGACCTGCAGGGAGCCCGAAGCTGGGGTGGCCCCAGCAGTGGTCCTGAAGCAGTGTAAGAGGTCTTTGTTTTGTTCCCTTACAGTGGTCTGTCCCCAGTTGCCAGCTGTGCTCCACACCAACCAGTATGGGACAGCGGAGCTTAAGGCCACGTTACAGTTCCCAGACAAGGACTCAGCTAAAGTCACCTGCAGTCTGGAAGCCAGGGGAACGGGTGGCTGGGTCCAGATGGTTGACCTGGTCAGTGCATCATGACACAGCCCACAGAGACAGCAGGAAGCCATTTGAGGATGCTGGGAGTGAAGGATGTAAACTAAAGTGTGGGCAGAGCCGGAAACAGTGTTGTAGAGTTTGAGTACAAATAAGTATTGCTTCAAATGAAAGGGAAGGAAACAAAAAAGATAGTGCATGTCTGCTGAGCAACTGGATGAAAGAATGGAGAAAGTAATGAGATTCTGTATGGGAATCTAATATATAAATGGAATGAATTTGCTCTTGGGCAGGTGTTTAATCTTTCTGTGCCTCAGTTTTCTCATCTGTAAAATGGGAATAGAACAGTGGTACCATTGTCATTGATGTTTTTGTGAGGATTAAGTAATATGTTTAAATGCTTAGGAAATGGTCTGGTATACAATAAGAACTATGTAAGTGTTTGCTCTGATGGTGATTGTTGCTCTTGTAGGGGTCATGGTTGTTACTGTCATGCAAAGTGCTCTTCTACCATGACAGCCCCTGGGTCCAGCCATGGAGTCCACTGTTTCCCAAGAGCACCAACGACCTGCAGGAAACTATGGAGGCACACACGTTAAGTTAGGGGCTGGCTCGGGATTTGGCTGGGATAGGGTTTCTTAAAGTGTGGGGACCCTAGTATCTAGGGTTTCTTTAGTGGGGGACACACAAAGCATTAAAGCAAATATCTCTCTTGTTTCCACCTTATCTCAATCCTGATTATCTCAAGGGGAAAATATCAGGCTGGTGCTGAGTATCCCCAATGCCTCTCTAATACTCTGTTCTTTTTAATGACGAGAGCGCGGGCTACAGACTCGGCACCTCCCGATTCTGCTGGGTGGCAGAACCGGGGCTGGATTTCATAGCATTATCTTGTTTTCAGTGTTCTTATTTTTCTAGTGATCAACAATTTATAAGTGAAATTTATTTTTTAATTCCTATTGTAGGAGAAAGATTCTTCTTAATGTAAGTTTTAACCGGTATGCCGACATAAAGAAAAACATGAAATTAACACATGAGGGGGTTATATGGATGACTAGTTTGAGATGTGCCGTGGGTAAGGGGACAGGAAGTGTTCAGGAGGCAGGATGGGCAGGGCTGGCAGGGTCGGCAGGACTGGAACCTGCCTGCATTCCTTGGCACATGGTTTATGCCACAGAGAACGCCCCTGCCCTCTCCTCTCCATGTGGCTGATCCAACACACCTTTCCCAGCCTCCCTTTATGGCCACTTCATTCACAGACTTTTCCCTGATTCCTCCCCAGGTGAGTCACCTCTCTCTGTCTCGGCTCCGTTCCCATAGCGCACCAAGGGCAATAAGACACTTCGGTTGTGTTAGCTCAGTACAGACCAAATTCCAGTTGTCTATGCCCTGCACAACACAGAACAAGCACACGGTAGGCACTCAGATGTTTGCTGGGAGTCTGCACATCCCTGAACTGCAGCCAGATGATAGGCGTGTGCACTGATCTAGGTAAATCGGGCCAGAGAAGGAAACTGCAGCAAAGTGCCGTGGGACCCCCAGCTACAGGGGGCACGGGCTTGTGATTTAAGACTTTGCCATGATCCTATTTCACTCAAGCTACGCCTGGTGGGAGGAGTGTGTGAGGGCTGAGTGGGGAAGGACAGCAGCGGGTGGCTGCCATCCCCATGTCTGTAAGGCGTCTATTAGAGCTGATATCTGGGGAAGCCTTGTTTTGTCCCCAGGAGCCATCTATTCCCACCAAAGCCACACACTGTCTTCGTCCCCTCCTTGTGACCCTGTCATACTCTTCTCCCCATCATAAAGTAATCAGCCCTTTGTGCTCCTTACACGATCAGGAAGATCAGACAGACAATGCTAATCAGGAAGAAAGAGGGATGCTGAACCAAAAGTCATCTTTCAACATGACGATGACCTTCTGTATGTTTCTACCTGGGGGGAGAGGGTTTGGCCTGGTGGAAGGCTCTTCAGGGTGCTCTGACGTACAGACTGGAATTTGATCGCCTGACTGGTGACCTCAGGCAAGTGACCATCCCTCTGGAAGCTTCAGGCTTCTCATTGTCGTCTCTGCCTACACGTTGTAGCAGCGGAGCTGGGACAGTGATGGACAGGTGGCAGGAGCTCCTGTTCCAGCAAGTTCTGGCACCACCACCTGCTCTGCTCCAAGGTTGCCTTGGGGTGAGGGGTTGGCTTGTCTGCAGAGAAAATGTGAAAGGGAAGGTGCTCCCACCCCCACCCATTGTAATGGACTTTGATGAAAGGTGAGACCCCATTAAAACGGAAAACCCAAGATTTAGTTCTCAGCTTTTACTAAGCATAGCACCTAAGGACACTTGGTAAGATGTAGATTCCTGGGTCCTGGCTCCAGAGATTCTAGACGGAGCCAGAAAATGCATTTTAAGTAACCTTCTCAGGTATCTTGTGCATGTGGTTCCCAGAATCTGGGTGGTAACTAGGTTGCAGGACCGGACAATCTAGTCTAGAGGTCACAAACAGGGCACAACTACTCAAAATTGAGAGTTTTCCATTCTTACCGAGATTTCTTCTTCTTTGGGAAAACAGAAACATGGGCAATACTGGGTCTGCCTTTCTACCTGACAAGGGGCCAAAGCTCAGTTGCTCTTGCTGCCTTCAGACGAGGCTGTGGTCTTTATTTAAAGTGCTGGCCCAAACTCTTGTGTCCTTGGAGTTGCAGCTGGTGGTGACTGCTGCAGTCCCCTTGCCCAGCATATTGTGAAACTGAAGCCCAGAGCCAAAATGGCTTAAATGTGGAGAATCGGCTTGGGACGCCAAGGTCAGAGGTGACCTTTGAAGAGTTGCTGTGTCCACTGTGATCAGAGCTGGTAAATGGAGGCAGCGGGTGGAAGAGGAGAAAGTCGTGCAGGGCGCTCCCAGGGAGGGGAAGAGCCTGTGGGAAGACCCCCAGGGCTGAGGGCCCAGCCTGTTCGTGGGGCCCAGAGGGACCTGAAGGAGGAGGCCGTGAGAGGGGCAGATCCGAAGCTGCTGAGCCCTGACAGGTGGCACAGTTTAGGGCAGGGAAGGGCTAACCACAGTGTGGTAGACAAGAGGTATGGGGCCAGCATGGACACAGGATGGGTGAAAGGAAAGAAGGAAGGAGGGAGGGTCCTCTGCGTTACCCAGTCCTCCTTGCGGCTGCAGAAAGCAAAGCCCGGAGTGGGAGCAGGAGGAGAGAAAGAGAGAATCCTCACGGGGTTACTTTAACTCCCAGATCCAGCTTGTTTCTTCAGTTAGTTATACCCACCCCACCTAGGGCTGCTGGGTAAGATGCAGGCTGGCAGTTAAATTTGAGTTTTTGATGCACTCTGTGTGTGTGTGTGTGTTAGCATAAGTATGCCCCGTGCAATATTTGAGAACTACCTGTATAGAAATTTAGTTGTTGTTTATCGAAATTCACATGAAACTGGGCGTCCTCTAATGTTTATTAGCTAAACCTTCAACCTAACCTCAACTGTCCTTTGGGCTTAAGCCAGCCTGGTTGGATTTCTGAGTCTCGCAACTAAAGGGATCTCAAGGAGAGCAGACGGGTTGAGAAGTGACTCAACTTGCCCGGGGTCACAAGGCCAGTGAGCAGCTGGATTAGAACACAGGTCTGTGACTCAGATACCTGTGATTATCCTTCTGAGAGTCTGGGGGATGGCAAAGAACAGATGATCTGAAGCTCATGAGACAGAATTGGGTCTGAACAGAGTGTGGATCAGGAAGGGGAGAGAAAAGGGAACTGGGAGTCACAGTTTTGTTGACTGACAGAGATGACATTCATTTTTTATCTTATGTGCAAATTCCCTCTCCAGATAATTGTCAATTGCCTGCCAGGTGCAGGGCACTGTGCTTGTTTTTCTGACACCTGCAGTGAGCTGATGGGATCATGGTTTAGCTTTCCCATTTTGCAGATGGGAGAGTGAGAGGCTCGGAGAGACCGTAGGTCCAGGAGCCCCAAGGATCTGGGGTTTCCCAGGCCCGCCCTGAGCTCCATGCCCCACCCTGCCAGCCCACACAGAGGCCCGTCTGCCCCAGTGCTTTGCTGCCTGTTGAAACCCAACTCCCCACCATGTCTGAGCAAAGCACTGGAACCGAACTTGCGAATAAGTGTTTGGTCTGTGTATACGCTTGGCAGGTAGGCCCGTAGTGACACACCTGATGTTTAATTCTGTCACCTTGGGCCCTGCATCTGGCCAGAGCCCTCCTTGCATGTCCTCAGGGTGGTGCCCAGCCATGTCTCCTTTCTGAGGTGTGGGATGGAGGCTGCTGCAGAGGGGGACAGGAGCTCAGGGCCTCAGTGGTGCCGGAAGTTGGATCCAGGCCTCTGGTGCCATGGTGACGGTTACTATAGAGACGCAAGGTCTGCGCTCAGCAGGACGACGAGAATCTGTGCAGTTTTCGTAGACTGAAACCAGCAGAGAGGGGGATCTTGGTAGTGGTGAGAGCCCCCCCCCACCAACAAACACACTCCAGAGTGAGGGCCCAGTCTTGTCTTGGGGCTGCCCTGCCTGTGTCTCCATCTTCCTCTCCTGCCACTTCTGTCTTATCCCCTTTCCTCATGTCATGCAGCCTACGGTTTCCGTGGCTTTGGCTGCTGTTGGCTCCGCCAGGAACTCACGTTCTGACTTTTTCACTTGGCGAATCCTACTTACCTTCCAGACCTCATCCTGATGCTTTCTTTTGTTCAACAAATATGTATTGGGCGTCTCCTAAGTACAGGACACTGCGGTGGCCACTGGAGACCGAGGCAGACAAGGGCTCTGCTTTCACCAAGCCTCCAGTCTAGCTAGGGAGACCCAGGCGTGAGGGAAGCGTGCAGGTAAATGAAGAATATGTTCAGATGGTGCTGTGGAGAGAGCAAAGGAGGATCACGAGGCAGACGGTCCTGGCTTGTGGGGACTGGAGTCCAGGGAAGATGTCTAAGGAGCACTGCTTGTCCTCGAGCCTTCTGGTTCTCCTCTTCTGCATAGTCTGTCCCTGAATCACAGCACTGAGACAATGTCACTGTCTGTCTCCCACCCTAAAGTACTTTTTCCTTGAAGGCAGGAGCAAAGCCTCATTTGTCCCTGTGTCCCCAGGGTCTGGTACACATCAGGGACTTGAGAAGGCTCACACATTTACTGAGTGTGACCCATGGGTCAGGCACTGTCACAGTCTCATTTCCCCTTTATTTTGATTCCATGACATGAATGTGATTTGACCAAGGGCTCTGCTTTCACCAAGCCTCCAGTCTAGCTAGGAAGACTTCCTCACTTCAGAGCTTCAGGAACCGAGCTCAGGCAGGTGCAGGAATCCGCTTCCAGTCCGCCTGCTCCTACATAGTAGGGCTGAGATCCAAACCCAGCCTTTCCCTGCGTGCTCCTTTTGTGCAACATGGTAACAACTTTATGGAGATAGAATTCACATGCCATGCGATCTGCCTTTTTTGAAGGGTGCAAGTTAATGGTTTTTAGTTTATTCAGAACTGTGCCAACATCAAAACAGCTGAGGTTAGAATAGCCCAGAACACAACTGGATTCCTTCAAGCAAGGCCCTCCCCCTCAGCATCGTAGGAGGATCTGAAGTTCAGAAGTTGGCTGCAGCCGTAAATTGAGAGCTGAGGAGTTTTGTGTGGGCTGGCTGCCTTTCTCTTGGCATATCAATAATGAGCTTTTGCTTATTGGCATTTTAAATGTCTATGCTTGGCCTCTCTGAATTAAGACCCCGATTCTCTGCTGGAAATCTCCAAACCACCTACAGACAAATAAGTTGAATTCCAGAAGGCCCTCCCGAGGGCTTTCCTAGCTGAAACACAGGGCGTGTGGTCCATGCAGCTACTCAGAATGTCCGGAATTCACCAGGCCCTGAGCTCGTAAAGCCCGAGGCTTTAGGGAAGCCTGACTCTGTGGCATGTGATGGACCAGAAGCTTCAGCCAGGGGGAACTGGGACTTCTGACCCCCGGGACCACTCTGCCCTCTCCTTCCTGCAGAGCCCGTAGCGGTCAGTTTAACCTGTATGCGCACTCCACTGAGCCCCCGAATCAGTGGCTGGAGTAGGTGACCAGTTTATCCTTTTCCCAGTGGGATGGGCTCCATTGTCCCACATTTTCCCATCCTTCCGTCACCTGCCCTTTAGCTAACCATAAGTGCCTGAATTTCACCTCTGAAGATGGAGTTAATCAAGTATTGAAGGGCAACGGGTATCACCTTTTCCCCCCAGCCGGGTGTGCCAAAGAGGTCCCTTGTCCTTCCGTCATGCACATCAAAGCTCTAGTCGCCCAACGTAGCAGAATGTTCAGACACTTCCTGGCCCATCTCTCCCTTCGAATTCAGCTTCTTCATCCGTCTCCGGAGGTCAGGCTGCAGTCCAGGATGGGTAAAGTACACTCTGGAGAACCTCAGCATTTTTCCATCCTCTTTTTCATGGTCGGCTCTCGATTTCTATCCGTACTCCAAGACAGGAACCGAACTGGGCAAGCTGAAGCAGAAAAGTATTTTGTAAAGGTTGCTTGAGAGTCACTGGGCGGGCTGGACACTCGGGCTTGGAGATCACTCGGCTAGGAACAGCTTCCCGCATAGACATTGCCCCCGGCAACACACCCACCGGCACCCTGGATCCGAGGGGCTGACGCTGCCTCTGGAAACCTGATTCAGCTCCTGGGCGCAGTCCTTGCTGCCAGGATTCCCTGCAGTCCCTGGTGCTCAGTAGTGGTCATGTTCCTATCCTGAGAGGGCATGTAAGAAGGAAAAGCCAAGTTTATGGGCTGTCTTGCTATCTACAGAAGAGCCTGGAAAGTGAATTTTGACATGTGTAGTGGGTGGTGGGCTCTGCCTACCAGGGAGACTCCTGAGCTGGAGAATTCTTCCCAAAATGAGCAACCCAAACAAATAAGCAGTTACCAGTGGATCCTAGGAAGCAAATTTGCCCATCTCTGCCCTGGACCTGTATGCCATGGGACAGCCATCGGCCCCCAAATAAATCTTCCCCCTCCCTCCAAGACATTGGGTGTCCGTTTGCCTGGCATTTCTATAATGAAGATGAGCCACACAATGAAAAAGTCTGCTCCAAGAAGACCATAAATTCCCATGGACCCAAGTGGGAAGAGCTGTTCCCCAAAGGAAATCAGGGTGCTCTTTCCAACAGAAGGGATTCTAGGCAAAAAAACCAAACCAAAACAAAACAAAAAACCCCCAAAAAACTCACGTTCACTGCAGCTGGGAAATTGCAGAGGATTTTATTTTATCTTATTAATTTAAACTTAAACTGAATTGTATTTTAATCGATTGAGACCTAAGTTAAGTCCCAAAGTGGAATTTCTGGGTCGGAGGTCATGTGTATTTTCAATTTGAACAGACATTACCAATATTTCCATAAAGCCTTCATAGTAATTCTCATCCCTTCCAGTAATGTATGAGAGTGTCTTTTTCTTGTTCTTCTCAGCCCTTAAGGATTTCTTGTTGCCAAGCTAAGAAAAGTGACGTAGGCTTGCTATATTCTGCTCCAGCGAGAGCATCTGTGTGTCTCTGCACTTTTGTATTTGTTATCTACCTCATTTCCCCACCTGGATGTCCTTTTTCTTCTTCCCAGCCTGGTGAGCTCCTACTTGGCTTTCAGAACCCAGCCACAAGGCCCTATACTTGGGAGGCTTCCCTACTTCTCCAGAGTTAGCTTGCCTTCCTCTCTACCACCTGCTCTCTTTGTGCTCCCTGCCCCTCCCCTGTGCCCCTGCCAGCCCCATCATGGGGCACAAACAGGATTTGGGTGTCTGGAAGCCTTTCCCAGAGGACTGTAAGCTGTTAGAAGGGAAGGAACACATCACAGTCTCCTCTGGGTCCCCTCTGCCTGAACTGTGCCTGGTGCAGAGCAGTGGCCCAGGAAATGTTTGTTTATTAAATGTCGTTATAACAAAGCTTGTCTGCAAATGTTGGCAGAATGAGGGAACTGTGAGAGGGAACTGGTGCTTGTAGCTGTCTAGGCAGGGTGAGCTGGAAAGAATGTGCAAGGACAGAATCTGTGGGCAGAGCATGGACGGCACCATGTAGGCCTTGATCAGTTTAGAATTCCTACAATTCTGACATTCTCTGTTCTTTCTGGATGCAGCCTTCCAAGGTCACCTCATTATGGCTCCGTGTGAAGGCAGTACCCCAAAGGGGCCATCGATTTGGAACATCTGATCAGCTTTCTGAGTCAGATCCACTAGCTCGTAAAATCCAATAAATGTCAAAGATCTGTCAGGCCCATTAACCTCTGGAGGTCTATTAAAAGACTGCTTT
This sequence comes from Mustela nivalis, assembly GCF_964662115.1. NCBI lineage: Eukaryota > Metazoa > Chordata > Mammalia > Carnivora > Mustelidae > Mustela > Mustela nivalis. The sequence goes on along the minus strand of NC_139022.1, from coordinate 119,063,036 downwards.
CGCTAAGGAGATTCTGTTTCTGTCACACAGATGCCAGGGCAGCCAATTTGAAAACCCCCTGAATTTTGGAAGTTAGGAAAGGGGAAGATTTAAAATGGGATGACCAGATCTCTATTAGTTTTTGTCCTGAGACCCTGCCATTTCTTTCACACTGGTCCATATGGAGAGCGCCTGCTAATTTGCCCAGCCCTGTGGTAAGTATATGGGTGGGGGCCTGATCCAGAAAACATTCCAGAACTTCTTTACAAGCTTCAAGAGAATGACCCCAATCCCTCCCTACATAATATCCTGTGTGTATCTTTTTTTTTTTTTTTATCCCTGATACCACGGAAACAATTATTTGCTGCATATGGGCCCCTCCCAATAGACTGTAAGTGCCTCAGGAACAGAGTTTGTAGGGATTCCCTTTGATAGGAGGCGAGGGAAAACCTGAACCCAAATCACTTTAACAAAAAAGGAAATTTGGTTGTCACACCTGTCACAAGCCCTTTTCCATATGTGGCAGGAGGTCCACTGGCAGATTCTGTGTGATGGCCACCCTGCCTCCGGCAGCCCCAGGCATCCTGCTTCCAACTTAACAGCACTGTGAAAAAGTGCCTTTCTCCCCCAGGGAGAACTTTGCTCCCGGGCTGATTCCCACTGGTCCACTGCGGGTCCACTTGACCATCCCAGGGCTTTCTTCTAGCAAAGCAGTTACCACATTGTGCTGTTGTTACTACTTTACTTGACTCTTTCCCATTCAGAACTAGGAATTCCTTGGTGGGTGGAACCAACTCCATTTTCCAGTGCCTAGTTTAAGGCCTGGCCCACAGTAAGTATTTACTGAAAGTGTGTAGGATGAATGGATGGATGGATGATTGAATGAATGAATGACTGGATGAATGAATGAAACTAACATCATTAAAGGGCTTCAGTGTATTAGGCTTTGTGGAAGTCCATCAGTTGGACATTGTGTTTCCAAAGTGGCTACAAAAATATCCCCTATCTCCCATGCTTTTTTGTGAGGAGGACTTCTATGTCCACATAAGAGGCAGTCTATTGGCCTTTGTTCAGTCCTTGGGGCTGGCACTGTTAAGAGCACTAGAATGTGAGGGAGGTGATGCTGGCTACCTTCTAGACCTTTAGAGAGCTCTGGCTTCCGTCTTTGCCTCTTGGAACAGCCCTTGCTGCCATTCTGTGAGGAAGCACAGGCAGCTACGTGGAGGGGTGCACAGGGGAGAACGAGAATTCCCACCCAGTGACTCCTCAGAGCTAGCTGGTGCTCAGAGCTAATTGCCAGTCACGTGAGCGAGGGCACATTGGACCTTCGAGCCATCCCTGGGCCTCAGCTGGCACCATATTGAGCAAAAGAACCACCCAAGCAACCTAGAGAATCAGGAAACATAGATCATCATCATCATCATCATCATCATCATCATTATATTTTATCCTTGCATCATTCCCAAGGAAGTTGAGGTTCAGAGGCTCAGAGCCCTTAAATAAATAGTTTCCCTAAAATCACATGTAACTTAGATGGCAGAGCAGTAGACTTGTGGCCAGGAAGTGCTCGGGGAGACTGATCTAGCCAGCATTTCATGATGGAAATCAGGAATAGGAAGGCAAAGCATTTGGCGAAATCACAGAAATGCATTTCAGAGCCAGGCACTGGTCTGGTTAGACTCTCTTTGAGGGCTTTGGCATGGTAGCGAGGTGTGAGGACACAAGGTGGGGGCGACAACAGCGGCTACAGTGTGAGGGATGTAGGCTGCTGTGATTTGCAGGAAATAGGTGGTGTGGACTGTGGCGGGCAAGAGGACGCATGCCCAACACAACAGGACAGCACGCCCATTGCTGCTAGGGGTGTATGTTGGCTCACGACCACCAGATCCTTCAGTCCAGCAAAATCACTAAGGATTCAAATACCTTAGTTTTGTGGAGTTGGGAGGAAGGGGGATGGAGAAGACGTTTGAATGCCAGATCTGACCCACAGAACCCCAAATTCCAACTTTTTTTCAAAAGAACCATCCCAGTTTAAGCTCTAGAAAGGGAAACATACCACTGCCTTTGTTCCAGCAGAAAAAAGCAATTTCTTTTTCACTATAAGCTCTATAAAGCATTTCAAGATGTTGCAGGATTTTTTTTTCATACTAAAGGTAATTCACCGGGGACTCCTGTTCCATCTTCCATCTCCCAACTGGCTTTTGCTTCTCCGAACTGTTGTCATCCTGTGAAATGCTGCCGCTTCCCAGGGTGGGTTTGGGGGGCAGCCAGGTAAGTTTCATACTGCACGGAAGGCAGCTCCTGATTTCTTAGGCTTGACCAGCCACGGGTCCATATCCCACCTGGAGCTTGGCCCCTGACAGGTGCAGGGTCCCGGGCAGTCTGGCAGGAGGTCACACTCTCTGCATATGGGTGGCCCCGTAGCACCACCCTGGGGAGAAAGCATCTCACTGAATGACCTCACTCACTGGATCCGGGACTGAAGGTGAGGCTTCCCCAAGGAGGCTGAGCCAGGCCTGTGGGGGCCACAGAGGCCCTGAGAGAGGCCAGGGAGGCACGCTGCTTTGTCCCTGACCTTGTCTTATGGCCAGCCGCAAGCCCACAGCCTTTTTTTCTCTGTTTTCTTCTGTTCTTTAGCAGAATGGTGAGACCTTCCCTTGCTTTTCTCTCTCATGCTGCCTCATGTTTCACGCCCCTGAACTCATTTACCAATTACTGCAGCCCCCCCGCACTGGACCACACACGCCTCCCATTTTGTAGTGGTGCCTGACCAGGGCTCAAAGAAGCAGGGGACTTGTTCAAGATCATACAGTCGGTAGACATAGTCGACCTGGATATTCTACAGTTATTTATACTTTTATGGTTATTTCTATTTTTCACACAGCAGATTTTAAAAATAATTCCTTTGTTAACAATTGAAAAGTCCCCTTTCTTACCCTGTTTCTCCCATGCCCCATCTTCTCCCCACAGGAGGCTACTCATACCACTTCCTTGTATGTACTGAAGGTAATAAAGGAGAATATGAAGTTGGGATGGGTTGGGATCAGCCAAGTGGCCACTTGACCTCTGATCATTACTTCTTGCTGAGAGTCCAGCGTGTGCTTGTGGGGTGGGGGAGAGGTAGGCAGCAGTGGCAATGTGACATTCATCTCCAGAGTGCTGCAGAGGATCCAGCACTTGCCCTGGTCACCGGAGCCCCCAGAGACCCTGCTGTCTCAGGTGCCTGGGCTTGCTTAGCCTTGAGCTCAGAGCCACTCCAGTCAAGTATACGGGCAGTGATGTAGCCAAGAGGTAAAGGCTCCTCATGGTCCCCGAGTTCAGGCAGACTGGGTGTATGACCCTGGCAAGGGCCTGAGGCTCCTCGAGCCTCACTTTCCCCACCTGTGCTGCAGGAACATAGCTGCTTGGGTTGTGTCTACAAAGAGGCATGTACTTGCACCAAGTTTGGCACAGGACAGGTTTTGCCAATTTACTACCAATCGACCTTTCACTCATCCCACGCTATATACCTCTAGCACCTTGAATAGCTTCTGGTCCATCGTGGGCATTCAATAAATATTTGTCACCTAAATGAATGAATGAACCATTGACCCACAGGCCGGGGCTACTGCTGACAAACTAGGTGACTTTAGACCGGTTCCCTTCCCCTCTCCTAGTCTCAGTTTCCCCATCTCTGATGAGATGGGTCCCTTCCTCCAAGTCATAACCCACGCAGCCCACTTCTCATCTAAACCAGCTTTCAGGGCCCTGTGAGCGCCCAGGAAAGTTGTCCTTCTGTTTCCCTGAATATTAATCTTCAAATTAAATCCATGTTGGAGTACTAAGCGTTGCCATGGTATCACAACTGTTCTTCCTCTCTCTTTTTTGTTTCTCTCTCACTTGCCGTCTCCCCCACACCTCCCTCCCCACCCCAGCAGACAGCCCAAGGGCCTCCAAGGGCCAGCTCTGTAGTCCCCAGAGAAAGATGCTTTCTGAAGTCACAGGAAGGTTGTTGCTTCCTGGCAAGGTATTCATTTGATTTAATCCTTTGGGGAGGCAAATTGTAGCTAGGAGCTGTGGAGTCAAGGCCCCCCAAGGAAGGGGAGGCCCTTCCCAGGCTTTAAGGGGTGATTAGGTCTGAAAGGTGAGAACCTCATGCTACCCATCTGATTTTCCTACCAGTATGGTCCCAGAAACAAGCTAAGGTAGAAATGGGAGAGCTGTCTAGTCAGGCTCGTGGAGTAGAAGAACCTGGTTCTGCCAAAGGTTGGAGCACGGCAGGCATTAGGCCACTTGTGGGACAGTAATCAATGTCTAAAATGCGAGACCTCCATTTAGTCATGGTTGTCCACAAAGGCCACTGCCATGGCTTTGAGAATGAAAATTCTTTCTTTTCCCCCAGCTTTACTGAGATGTAATCGACATGTGATATTGTTTGAGTTTAAGATGTACAATGTGATGGTTTGATTCGTACATATACTGCAAAACATTGACCATGATAAGATTAGTTAATCCATCCCTCACCTCGCATAATTACCATGCTCTTGTTATGGCGAGAACATGTAAGATTTACTCTCATAACAACTTGCAAGCATACAGTACGGTATTACTAACTGTGGTTACTTAGATGCTCCCAAACTTACTCACCTTCTAACTGGCACTTTGTGTGCTTAGACCAGCATCTCCCCATTTCCCCCACCTCCTTGCCCCTGGTAAACATCAGTCTACCCTCTATTCCCTAGGAGTTCACTGTTTTTAGATTTCACGTATAAGCAAGATCATACAGCATTTGTCTTTCTCTGTCTGACTTACTAGGGTTGGAAATTCTTAAAGGCACAGCCATGGTAAGAGGGAAGGGCCAAAGGTTCCATTAAGTAACTAAGATTCTGGCAATGGTTAGTAAATAACAATCAGTAATAATTGTTATATAATTGAGAATTGTAATAAATAATCGTGTCCCTCTGGGGGCCCCATTTCCCTGTTGAGGAAACGGTTGCTCAAAGGGGCAACCTGGCTGTGGTGGTTTGTGCTGTGTTGACATGGTCAGGCTGGAACCGTGTTGTCCAGAATGCCCTTCCCTGCGTGGTTTTGGGTGTGAGCTGACCAAAAGGGGCATGTGTACAAAAATCTGGAGGTGGAGGTGAGCAGTGCCACACACTCTGAGGTGTGCGACCTTGATGGGTGTGGGGGCAGTGAGATGCAGACTTGCCAGTGACACCTGTAGGCCTTTATATTTTTAGGCTCCATGTCCAACCCTTCTCCTCCAGACCCTTGCAGCAGACCCCTGGAGGCAACAGCTCCCCTTCCTAGTCCCACTCAACTTCCAGATCAACTGGCCAGTGAGCCCTCCCATCCCCCCACTGCCCCATCCAGACCTTCCTTCACCCGCACTATATAAGGCCAAACTCCAATAATGAAGTCCTTGATTCATGCCCCCTAGTGGCCTTCTCTCTGCTTGAACCCTAATACCTTGATCAAGGCATAGGTACTGAGAGAGGGAAGGAACTTCAGTTTAAACTCAGCTCTGTCTGGGAAGTCTGTATTCTTCTCCATGACATTCTGTAAGATGTCAAGAATGAGTTAAGGGGACCCAAGGGCCTAGCACTATGGCAGATCATGGGTGACACCAAAGAAAAAGAAGCCAGACTTGCTCTCAGGGAGCTTTTAGAGATAGAAAAGAACAGACATGGTAGGATCTTTCCGGCAGAGAGCATGTCAATCACTGTAGTTTAATTCCATAAGCTTTGGTGTAAGACGGAAGGGCGTGTCCTGATGGGCCTGCAAAGGTGAGGGGCACAGACGCTGGTGCAGTCGCGTGGGGAGTTACCCAGATGTCTGCCTGAAGACGTGCACACCGACTCACATCTGCTATACATGCTTGGCCAGTGTCCAAGAGTTCTACCAGAACCTTATTCCTCTGGGGAAAGATGTCTTCTCTAGTCTCATCCCATGTGGTCTGGGCTGGGCCGATCCTTCTCCTTGGCTACAGTGAATGGTTCTGGGTTGAGAACATGGCCCAGGTCAGCCTGTTGAGGGTCCATTGAATGACTTCTGCTGGAACCATGGGAAATGGGCCCTCGTGACTCATTCCTCACCCAGGTGGCTTGGGTTCCAGAACAACAGAAGTTTCTCTGCCTCAGAGGATGGGGTTAGGCAGCCAAGAGGAGGTTCCCCTGTGCTCTGCAGAGGGAGGGAGCCCAACCCCATCAGGCCAGGAGGTCAGGAACCCTTTTCTAATTCCAGGGCTCTTTGTGCTCTTCTCCTGCACTCTGCGTTACAGACATGATTGCCCCATTGGAGGATTCTTTGATGACTGACTGTGCCTCTCAGATGCTGCGGGAGACTATAGGGACCAGGCGCTAAATGAAACGAAGGTCCGTCCATAGGGAGTGATGGACACTGTGAGGGGCTGCAGAGTTCATGCCCATGCAAACAGGGCAGCAGCGCCCACTCGAGGCAGCTGATGCCAAGTAATAATGGAATCTTCTCATTTTTCAAGAAGCAGCCAGAAACCTAGACTTTGATGTAAAATTGCCTGACTTTCAATGTTGAAAGCCATTTTCTTTAAGATAAAATAAAACACGCCTAGGGACCTGGTTCTGCTAGCACTCTGCCTGTGTGTCCTGCACCAGCTCTAAGTACTTTAAGAACAGGACCAGCACCAGGCCTGGATATGGAAGGGATGCCAGGAGTATTTGCTGAATGAATGAAGGAGTGGACAAATGTTTTTCACAGTATGATTCTGGCTGGGCCATGGTTGTGAGGATCCCTCTTTTCTGGCTGCATTACTAGAACTTGGAGGGATCTCTGGTTGGCCTGGTGGCCTGGAGTCATCATGAGTAAGAGCACCTGTCCCTTGGCTTCTCAGGCAGTGGCAGACATGCTGTGAGCATCGCACAGCTCTGCTTACTCTCCCCTGACTTCCTCCTTCAAGAAGGAGCCCCTCCCCCCATGACTTCCCTAGCTGCCTGGCCAGGATTTCTGGAGTCCAAGGAAGGTGAGGGCCTTCTTCTAGGGCCAGCTGCTAGGGCCTCAATGAGCCCTACGCAGCTCTAGGCAGCAAAGCATGTTTGAGAGACAGAGGTGCCACCCAGTGCGTGGCAGGCTTTCGGTGTTGGGCGTCGGCACCTCCCGAACAAGTGACCTTCCCTCAGCTTTCTTTCCCCAGCAGCTCAAACCTGCTGGTAGAGAGAGGAGCCCTGTGGTGAGCCCATGGCCAGCTGGCCATTTTCCAAAGCCTGCCTACACTGGGGAAAGAAGCGAGCCACAGCCCCCTGCCTGTCCCCGGGGGACTGCCAGTGCCACCCCTTGCATCCCTCCGTGTGGTGACTGAGACCCTCCCAGGACCCATCCCTCCCACTCACCCACATACCCCACCTCTGCCCCACCTCTGAGCACTGTAGCCTCTCTCCAGGTGTTCTGCAAAGCTTTCATGCAGGCCTGCTACACGCAGGGACTAGGGAGGAATGGTGATAGTACCTACCCTCCTGTAGCTCCAGGTGTCAGATCCAGTAGCCACAGACAGCTGTGCGGCAGTGCCCCCTTCGCTGAGTGTCAGGGAGGGAGAGAACAGTGTGGCGGGAAGCATTAAACAGGGCATCTGATTTAGTCTGGGGGTGGGCGTCTCTGTCAGGGGACAGTGAGTCCTGAAGAGCAGTTTCCAGCAGGGAGTCCAATTCACAGAAGGAAGGTCATGAGGGCTGCTCCGGGAGAACAGGGTGGTGGGTGGTGGGTGCACCCCCGTGGGCGCGGGGGAACTGTCAGGAGGCTGTGACAGTAGTCCAGGTGGAGATGGAGGGTGCTGGAAGGAGGGTGGCGGCGGCAAAGATGGGGCGGAGAAGTGGGCAGATTCAGGCTATATTTAGGCGGCTTTGGTGACAGTTTGGACGAGTGAGTGGGTAGGTGCCAGAGTGCTGCTTGTATTTGTGGCTCGAGCACCTGGGGGGCTGGCAGTGCCTTGGCTGGGATGGGGAATCCTGGGGGGGGGGCCCTGCGGAGAGCGGGGGACATCTGAGCTGGCCCAGAGACGTCACTCGCTTTTCCTAAATGTGACCTGCTTACCACACCGCCATCCTTTTCCACATACAGCTTCCCCTGTCTGGAAAGCTAAGTTTCTTTCTGCTTTCTGGGCCATACACCTGGTCATGTTCCAAGGTCCAGGTCCAGGTCAGGTCCAGGTCAACGGCCGCCTTCTCTGTGCCACTCAGCTGCAGCCTTGTGGGAGCTTAGCGCTTCATGTCACCCCAGTCTCAGTCACACGCGGGACCTGAAGGGACATCTTAACTGGGGAGAAGGGAGGTGGTGAGGTTGAGAGTTGGTCACCTCGGCTCCTGAGAACAGTAGGGTGGGATATGTGTGTGTACATGTGTGAGAGTGAGTGTGGGAATATCCAAACAGAGGAGGGAGTGTGTGTGGGTGCATATGGACAGCGTCTGAGCGTGACCAGGAGAGAGACCGTGCGCTGCACACGCTGGCCTGAGGGAGGCAGAGGGGAAGGCCAGGCTCGCCTGTCTCCACCATGTCTGAGAAGACTCTGTGCTTGCCATCTTGAGCTCTGGGGCCAGGCCCACCTGGATTCGAGTCTGGGCTCTTCATGTAATGGACTCTGTGGCCTTGGGCAAACACTGCCTCTCTAAGCCTGAGGATACTCGGCTACACTAGGGTTCTGACAGCGTCTGCCCCCTGGGCTGGTGTGAGGAATGAACACACCTGTAAAAACACTCAACCGGGGCCAGGCCTGTGAAAGGCACTTGTACCCCCAGTCCCCAGGGTCGACATCTTGACCCACCACACGGGTCTTATCTCCTCGTTTCTGCACACAGGAGCCTGTACCCTTGCGCTCCTGGTGGCAGCCAACAAAGGGACAACCTCGCATTTATTTGTGTGTCTATGGGGTTCTCTGTGAGCTCCAAGAGATCTGGAGTGGCGTCTTGCCTTGTTTGCCATTGTCTCCCTGGAACCCAGTATGAGCTGGAACATATGGGGTGCGATGTGCGTTGATTAAATCAATGAACAAATGCAGAATGGTAGTGTCCTCCTTCCTTTTCTCCTCCCCCACTCTTTCTGGTTTGTCTGGACCCCACCCCCACCCCTACTGACAGAGTTGCACACGCTGCCCTTCCTGGGTGGCACGAAGCTGGTAGCCAGAACCAAGAAGGGAAGTAAAATGGCCAGGACAGATCGGACACTGCATGGCGTGGTCAGCCTCTGTCAAAGACCTGGTGCATGTTTATTTAACTGATGGCTGCTGTCACCTTTCACACCCCTGAGGGCACAGGAGAGATTATACTTTCTTTTCTTCTTCTTCTTCTTTTTTAGTGCCCAAAGCTCATTATGTTTTTATTATTTTAAGATTTCATCCCTTGTTTTAAGTATCCTAAATGAAGGTTGTAATTTATATTCAGCCATATGGTGAATTTTCTAATTTGCTAATCGTTGTTACACTTTTACCTGTTACGAGATTTTACCAGAAGGTGTCCTGTTGCTTGGAGAACCCTTCAAATTGTCTATGGATTTGTCCCTTCTTCTGAGTCCCACTGATTAAAACAAGTGCAGGAAAATACCCCACTGCCATCTGAAAGACTGGTACTCGTCCTCCGTTTCTCTCACATTATCTTTAGGAGCTGAGACTAAAGACGTTTTATATGGAAAATAAGCAGCAGCAAGCAGTTTGAATCCCCCCCCCCTTTTTTTTTTCCTTCAGGAAATTGCTCTCTTATGCAAGAGAAATGCAAGTTCACCCACAGCAGAGCAGTCATATGATAAGAAATCTGTTTGCGAGAGAGGGAAGCTCATTTCCCCCTTTGAGAAGCCGCATTTGTTTGAGGGAGACAAGGAAAGAGAAAGGAGTTTTGCTGGGGGACAGGGAAGGGATTAAGGCATCATGACAAGCACATGGTTTAGAAATGAGCCCAATTAAAAAAACATGAACCCATCTGACCCTCATATGAAAATCTGGGGCTGTCACTGTCCACTCCTTGATTTGAGAGACCAGCACAATTATTCTAGAGATCATTAAGATTCTGGTGGAATGAATTTTCTGGTCTTGCTTGCGATTTCCATTTTCTCATTACTGACAGAAGCTGCATTTATGGATCTTCCTCTTTTAAACAGGAGCTTCTCAGACTAATTTTTTAAAAAATTGGCCTCCCCGAAAGGTATAATACCAAAGCTTAAATGTGTTCATCTCGGCCGGTTCCATGAGAACTGCACTCCTTCCCCATCCTCCACTACCATCTAAATTTTTTTTTTCCCCCTTTGGAGAAGGGACTCACAGCCATGGCAGGCAATTAGATTTCAAAGCTGGAGAACTCTGTTACCCTTTGCCAGGAACTGCTGAAGCAAGCAAGACAGCCCATGGGTTTTGAATGGCTGGCCCGGAAGCAGGCTGGCCCTGATGCAGCTCTCCCAGGATGGGCTGGAGGAGCGTGTTTGTCTTTGTTCTGCAAAGGGAAATCTAATTTCATCCCCCGAGCCCTATCTGCGTGGTAATTCCGTAGCTAGGCGACACTGGCGTTCAAAAGGCTGTGAGATTGTCTAGTTTGTGAAATGCGGAGAATTGGCACGGTCCAGGAGCGGGTTAGCTTCCAGGGAGCAGGTCAGCCCCTGGGCTTGATCCTCAGCCTTCCTCTGGGGCTCCACTCCTTGGAGGGCTGCTCTGTATCTGGAGACTGAGGGTACCCCTGGGTCTCCAGCCCAGCCTTCTCTCTTGCGGCTGGCTGAGTCACACGGTTTAGGAATGAGACCCAATTTCCAAAGCTGCTGAGAAAATACCCACACTTGTTCAAGGAGGCGGCTGATGCTGTGGCTGGAACTGGACTGGGAGCTGCCTGGAGACAGACCTGGAATAGGTGGGTCATGTCTGTGAGCCCAGACAGTGCTGCTGCTCTCATGGAGCTTATCTTCTCCATGGGGGAGGAAGAAGTACATAACTAAATAACTAGAAAGATACTGGCTAGTGATTAGCGCTGTGATCAAAGTGAAACTAAGCAATAAGAAGGAGCAAGACTGGAGGGCTTCTCTGTGGAGGTGACATTCAAGGTGAGACCTGATGAGAGGAGGAGCCAGCTATGCAGACATCTGGAGGGAACAGCATCCTAGGTAGCAGGAAGAGCAAGTACAAAGCACCTGAGCAGGGAGTGATCTTGGCACATCCGAGAAGCAGTGAGAAAGCTGGTCTGGCCAGAGACTGGTGAGTGACGATGAGTTGGCTGGAGATGAAGTCAGAGAGGTAGGCACAATGATAGAAAGGAGGTTGGGAGGGATGCTGAATATTTTGTGGTAGAGAGATAGATAATCTGATTCGTGTTTTAAGAGCATCACTCGGCCTCTGTATTGAGAATGGGTTGGAGGGGCACAAGGCAGGAAGCAGGGCTGCAGGTCTGAAAGCTACTGTCGGGCTCCCCATGGGAGAGTGGCATGGGTGTGTCTTCCAGTGACAAAAGGCACCTTCCACAAAACAAATAGTCTACCCTTCTTTAAGAAGATGCTTCTAGGGCTTTTGCTTATTCTGGATGTTGAGAGCCTCAACCCAGCAGAGAGCTGGATGGATGCCATGAGTGCTCTCTGTAGTATGTCTTACTAACTGGGCCTCCAAAACTCACCTGTGTGCACAGGTCTGCTCTCATGAACACCAGCAGCCCTGCAACAACAGTCCGGTGAGAATGGACGTGAACATTCCACATAGTCAAAGCAAGTACCATTGGAATGCCAAAAAGGCCCCATGGGGCACCTGTGATGGTGTGCATTCTAGAACAGTGAGTAAGGCAACATAATATACTCCACGTCTGATTCTCACGGGCCTGATAGCTAGTGGTCTATGGAAATCAGCACACACAGGGATCATGTAACATATGCTGTGTACTTATGCCCTACATATTCCCAGTATTCTGCAGTGGTTATCAGGTACACCATACAAAAAGGAGCAAATCATGCCCATTTTATTGTGTGTGATGTATACCACTCAGATTTCTTAAATTCTTTGTACCTTAGGGAGTCACTCACATAGCTGTCATCATCTAACGAGAAGAACTGCCCGGGCAAGTTGAGCTCAAACTGTAGAATTATCTGCAAGTAAATAAGGACCGTTTCACATGGCTGGGTCTGGGGTGATTCGTTACAGAGCAATGGATAACTGATACAACTAACAATAGGGAAAAGTATTACCATCCCCAGATCTGAAGAGATGTAGAACTTGGGAGACATGTGCTTTAGGGATGTGGGGGAAGGGGGAGAAACACCCCAGTCCCTTTCTGTCCTTCCCTCCTGGTTTCTTTTCAGAGCTTCCCCTTGGGCAAATTCAACCAGAAACCAGAGGTGGAGAGAGACTGGCTGGTACAGGGCTGAGAATCCCCCCGGGGGTGGGGTTGCAGGGCACAAATGGAAAGCAGCCGGCATCCAGGGATAACTATTGTTCCATTCCCAAGGAATGCCCAGCCCCTGTGGTCCTGTGGAGCCCTCCATCGTCAGAAAACCCAAATGTACACAGGGCTGGCTTTTCCAGACATCACTTAATTTCCAGAAGAAGGGAAAACAATTTGAGTCCACTCCATTTGTTAGTGTTTTCCCCAAGCTTTATGTGGGTGATTTTCTCCACATTCTGTGTGGCGCTGACCCTGGCTCAAAGCCCCCCCCCCCCAACACCCCTGCCATTGCCACTGAAGTATGAGGAATGAGACTACAGTGATCTCCAACAGGATCAGGGACATCTCCCCAGCCATGTTTCCCGCAGGAGAGCCTTTCAGTCCTCCGTCAGGGTTTGAAAGCACTCCGGGTCCCTGTGGGCAGCGCCCCTCACTGTCCCGGTGCCACCCTTTCTCCGGGATTCTGGTCGCCAAAGGATCACAAAGTCAGCGACCTGCGGAACAGAAAGGATCTTGGCGTGGCCGGTGGACACCAAAGTTCTGCCCTGGGGCTCGGAAGGAAACAGGCTTTTCTTCCAGCGGGAGCCCTTGCAGCAGGAAAAATGAAACCACGTTGCCAGCACTGCCCTTTCCCAGTCGGCTTTCGAGGGTGGTGATAATTTAAACTTCGTTCTGGAAATGTGTAAGAGATCATCATGTTCTTGCTGTTTTACCCTGAGATGATGTCAGCGGGTGAGAGAGTTGCCTCGCTTCTGAGAGTAGCCGGGCAAGGCTCTTGGCAGGGCAGGGGTAGAGGAAAAAACCTGCAGGATCCAAGCAGGCGGATGGATTGAGGACCAGGAGAGTTTGCAGAAAAACCTGGAAGACAAATCAAGGCGAGAGCTCAAAAGAGGGCCCGCTGAAGGGAGGCTGCCTGAAGTCCATGGGGCAGAAACACAGCGGCTCTATCAGGGGTAGAGCTCCCGGGAGGGGCCGGAACCTCATCTCTGCTATTAGCCCCCTGCATTGGAAAAGCAATAGAAGGAATTCGAAAAACAGCTGCTCTCTGGGGAGGCAAGCCTAATAGGCCCATTTCATCTTGGGCCTTATGAGGCTGGGGTCCTGTTTCAGGTAGTGACTCCTTAATGAGGCCCAGCGTGGAGCGGCTGCACAGCTGAGCTATCTGTCACGCAGGGAGAAACAGGGCGCCTCTGTTTCTTTTTCTGCTACAGAATCCAGTCCCATCCATCCTCCTAAGTGACGAGCCGTAGTCAACACCCCGTTTTCCCCGTGTACGGCTGGAGGATAATGATGCCGGTTCTCATCTGACGCCTCTAGACCTTGGGACCCGAGGGACAAGGCTTTCTTTCCTGCCAGAGATAGGGAAAGGCCGGGCCACTGTTTCGAACAAATACCCTTCTAGTTGAATCGACGTGGAGAGGGATGTGAAAAGGGGGAACGGCAGCCTCGAAGGCCCCCGTAACCCGGCCAGTCCCATTCAATCAGGCACCTGACATTTGCCTATTGCCTTCTTATCGGAGATGCTAAGTCACTGGGGCCTTTGTGCTGCAGAATCGGGAAGGAAGGAATGGCCCAGCCCAGCCAATCCTACACTGGGCTCTCGGCCATTAGCATTTCCCTGACATCTGACTGATCTCTTCATTTCACTTCAGTAAACAGGCCACCTCAAGGCCAAGGTGACGGTGACCTCTGGCGCTGCAAGCAGCCTAGGATTGTCCCTGGAGGCCCCGGAAAGCACTCTCTCAGAGGCCAGGCCTCTTACTTCCCACCGCCTCTGCTCTGATGAGGGATAGACAGCAGGTGCACCGGGCAGAGAAAGCGAGGTGAGGAAGGGCACCAGGGAGGGTTTGGGGCGAGGCAGAGGGGGCGGTCTCACTGAAGAGGCTGCCTCTGAGTCTCTGCCCTGAAGAACAATGCAGCTGCCCAGGAAGCAAGGGGAGAGGCCGGCCAGCTATTAATAGGCTGCAGCATGGGGAGGGCTGTGGGGCGTGGGGGGCAAGCTGCCGCATTTCTGATGTTTAAATCTCCAGCGTGAAGTGGCTTGCAGACTCCGATTCTGCAAAGACAATTAAATATAGATTTGCCGGGGTGAGGGTTGAGAAGGGTGTGGGTGGAATGGAAGCCTGCGCCACCGTGCAATTGAATCCTGCATATTTCAGTGGATCTGTTCACACGCTCCGCAGACATCCTGGAGCACGTGTGGTATGCCATGCGCCAGGTACACCCCGCTGAGCGCCCCTGGCTCTGGAGAACCCGTGGGGAGGCTTGCAATCACTGCTTCTTGCAGGGGTCAGGCAAACAGCAGACTGGAATGAGGCAGACAGGGTGTAGGCACTGGGGAGCGACTCAGCCCCGTAAACTGTTCCTGCGTAGGGATGACTGCCCAGTATTGCTAGGCCTCGTGATTTTTAAAGGAAAGATATGTATTTGGAATTTCGTGTTGTTGTTTTTTTTTTTTTCTCCTGGGTTTAAAAAAATACTACGAAGACCAAACACACCACATCTGCAGGCCTGCTGGGCCCAGGCAAGATCTTAAAATAGCAAATGATAAGGGTTGAAACAGAAGGAATCCCAGAAGCATCGGAGAGCCTGCAGGTGGGGCATTTCACCCAACTAGGGCGGGTTGCAGAAGTCGGGGAGGTCTTCCCAGTGAAGGGGAACGGAGTCTTGTCTGGTAGTCATGATGGCATAAATCACGGCACAAAGTTTTGGGGAAGCCATTCCAGACAGAGAATATTGTGCTGGGTACGTTGCACCGGCCAGCGAAAGACTATTCCTCAGCCTTCCTTGTGACCAAGGGTGGCCATCTGACTAACGGCGTCTCTGTCCTGACCGTAACGCGTGGGCAGGAGTGGGCCAGCCTGTGCTCCTCCCGCCCTCCTGGCTTTCATCTTGCAGACGGTCATGGCCGTCGTTGAGAGCACAGGTTGTGGAGCTGGTGATTAAACCTCTTTGGCTTTGGTTTCTGTAAAACTGAGATAATACTATCTACCCCACTGGGAGATAGGTTGAAGGATCACTATCTACGAAGTACTTAGAACAGTGCCTGGCACGTATGTGTGCTGCTAAGGCGAGATGCCATCATTATGGTTCTGCTGGCGAGATGATCCTGCAGTGCTCTGGGGGCGGGGGCAGAGCCATGAGAGAGCAGGGGGCCTGGGCCCCAGCCCCGGCCTTGCACCTGCGCTCAGACGCAGAGACGAGACAACTGCTCTCTTGTTTCGGCCGCTGTGTTTTGTACCTCAGAAGCAGCAGCCGAGCTTACAGCCTTCAAATATGGCAACTCAGAATGGAGCCCCGAGGATGGAGCCCCACAAAGGGCTCCTTGCTCAGCAGGGAGCCTGCTTCTCCCTCCCTCTGCCGCACCCTCCCTGCTTTTAAAAGCTCTCGCTTTCTCTCTCAAATAAATAAATAAAATCTATTTATTTAATAAATTAATAAAATAAATATAAATAAAGATTTTATTTATTTGTTTGACACAGAGAGAGAGAGTGCACAAACAGGGGGAGCAGCAGACAGATGGAGAGGGAGAAACAGGCTCTCTGCTGGGCAGGGAGCCCAATGCGGGGCTTGATCCCAGGACCCTGAAATCATGACCTGAGCCGAAGGCAGACGCTTCACCAACTGAGCTACCCAGGTGCCCCTAAATAAAATCTTTAAAAATAAAATCTGGAGGAATGCTAATACCTAGTCACTTGTGGCTCCTGGGAAGTTGTGAGCCTGGATTTCTCTTGTACCACACTGTCCCATGCCACATCATGGCCTGGAGTTCCCACATCAGTCTCAACAACCAGGTGCCACCGGAAGCTTGGGTGGGCTGAGTTGGCTTCCCTGAAAGAGGGGACGGAGTGCCTGGGCAGAGCAGAGCACATGACCATCATGAACACTTTGATCCCCCTGCTGGATCCCCGTATCTCCCTCTCCCCCACCCCAGGAGCCCAGTTTTTCCCGTTTGCCTGTGAAAACCAATTCTGACACAGAACTCTGTGTCACGGTCTGAATGCTCTCTGAATCTTGGCATTTCTCTTAATACAACCCCTGTATGTTTGTTTCCATCTTGGCATCTGTTTTCTGTAAGAATACACTGCCTTAGTTTCTTGGAAGAAGAAAGAGATATAATTAGTTCTTTTGCACTTACGGAATTTGTTCCATCCCAGGACCATTTGCATATCTAATGAGAACACCCGAGAGTGGTATTTCAGGTATGAGGAATATATTTCAGTATTGGAGGAGCCCTCCCAGGTGCACTTATATATAAAGGTCTGCTCTGTTTTTATGCAACTGGGAGAGTGGGAGTGCCAGGTCTGGGAGTTGGGAAAGACCTGGAGCTTTGACTACACCAGTTTTAGTCTCTAGGAGGAAGTGGGAACTGATCTCATATACCAGTGAGGATGCTTTGGATAGAAGGTAACAGAGACCCCTACTCAAAATGGCTTAGGCATTAAGGAAGATCTATGACCCAGGGAAGATAGCTCCAAGGCTGGTTAATTCCATGGTTCTCCACATTAACATCATCCAATTTCCTTCTGTTCCACCTTCTGGCATCCTAGCCTGTCAGTCCTGCCCCAGGCCTCTTCCCTCATGGTGCCAAGATGGATGCCACAGCCCAGTCATCACATATCACACTGCATGCAACAGCTTTTGTCAGAGGCCAAAAGAGACTGGCCTTTTTTATGTTTCCCCTTTTAAGAGTGAGCAAACTTCCAGAGTCCCGCAGCATGACTGTGGTCAGAATTGTATCACATGCAATTTTGTATTCATCCTTGTCATGGCGAGTTTTCCCTTGGACAACTGGGATTTAGTGACATCTGCCAAGGGTAAAGGAGGGGAGAGTGGTAGGATAATTTTTGTTGACTCTGGGCTGGAAGATCATGAAGAGCCTTCTAGCTCTAACATTCTCTGGCTCTTATTTTCCCCTTCCTTATAGTTTATGCTGAGATTTTTTATAAAAAGCAATCTAGTACAGTTAGGAAATTGGCCTCTGATGGACCTGGGTAGCTGTGTGAGCTTAGGCCTATGCTTCCCCAGACACAATATTGCTTTGCCACTAGGGTTCCTCCACGGATACAGAGCCAGAAAGAAAATCTTGGTCTGTATTCCTTTATAGATTAGTGTGTCCTGCTTTGGGTTTTATAGATCAATATAAATATAGATATGGATACAGATGTAGGGGTATGAGTAGCGTACGCATGTGTATACATCTACATTTAGCATATATACATACGTACGTCCTTATATGGCTAGAAAGCATACCTTGCAAATGCGTACCAATTCACTCACTCAGCCATTCATACGTATGAGATATTTGGATAGGCACACTCAGAGAGAGAGAAAGTGGAATGTGGTTTCCAGGACCTGGGGGAAGGGAAATAGGGAGTTAGTGTTTAATGGGGACAGAGTTTCAGTTTTACCAGACAAAAGAGTTCTAGAGCTGGATGTGGTGACGGTGGCACAAGAGAATGAATATGTTTGATGGCCCTGAACTGTACACTTGGGAACGGGGAAGATGATAAATATTGTGATGTATATTTTACTACCCACAAAAAATTCAAACATGTCTGTTTAGGATACATGTGTTCCCTCTTCCTGCCTCACTGCGTGTATGCAGTAGGTGCTCTGTGAATGAATAAGCACTGTCACTGATGTAAACTACGCGTCTGGTGATTCTTCCTTCATATGTACCGACTCAGGCTCAGCCTGGACTCAGAATCTGGCCCTCTTGCTGGTACTCGCACATATAAAAACCCATTTGCATAGATTTTACTGATGGTTTGTGTGATCAGGGTCGGGGGGAGGGCAGAGTCTCATCCCATAACAGTTCACAGCAAAACCTTGAAGATTTTGAGCACTACTTTGTTTTCCCTCTTTGCCCTGTCTTCCTTCTGGTACTCAGAGGACTATTGCTCCCTTCACGGTATCAGAATCAGTAAATTCTTAGGTCTCCATAAACAAAGTGCCTCCAGGAAACCCACCTTTGCCAGGAGGTTGTTTAGGGACATCTGTTACCAGAGTATTCCCCACTCAGTGGGTCTCTCCGGTACCTCTATAGAGCAAAACTCCAGGGAGCAGCACTCAAAGTGTATTATGGAGCCATGTTCCAGGAAATGGCCTCTGGAATTCTATAATTGCTACACCCGTCACACGCTGTCCCTCCCTTAGACATTTGTCCTGACTCCTCTCTCTTTCCTTGAAGGCAGTTCCAGTGGATTTCATCAGTTTGTTCCAGCCGTGGACATGCATCTTTATTCTTTGTCATGGGTTTTTATATTGAATGGCATCTGATATCCTTCTAGCAGGAGGTGAACCGCTGATCGCTAGATACTTGCTAAGTAGATGAAGCGTGAAAAGCACTTCGTGATAAAGTGGATCTAAATTCTCACGAAGAGTTAGATTTCACCATGGATTTGGTAATGTTCAGAGAGCATCCTGTCTCCAGGTGACCGGGTCCAGCCAGCCAGGACACAGCTTTCCTCAACACCAACCAGGGTGGATTCAGTAATGCCACATGTGGTTAAAAAAAAAAAAAGAATTATATATTTATTTATATATATATATATATAATATATACTATTATATATTATATGTAACGTATAAATAATATATATAATAATAAATATAATAATATGTACATTATAATATATAATATATAATAATAAATAATGCATATGTATCTCCAAAAGTTACAGCATTATCACTAAGTCAAGTCCTGAAACGCTAGCAGATGTTAAAGTCAGGCAAGACTCAGCCTACCTTTAATGGAGCCACAGCGTATCTGACATGATCCAAGTCCAAGTCTGAGGACCCTAGACTACCCCTCTAAACCTCTTTGTGACAGGATAGTCTGTTTTTAAAGCCACAGTATATCAGTGGTTTTCAAAGTGCACTTGTCACGCACTCTGCCTTTCTGTCTCAAACCTCTGAGGCCTCTACGCCCATGTTTCACAGCTCAGGGGGATGTCGCAAACCTGGCCACATCCCTGCTCCCGGTAACTTACCTACATCTGCTCACCTTTCCATATCAGCACTTCCCACTCCCAGAGTAAAGATTGCTTAAAGCCTGTCTGTCTTCCTCGCTTCTGTAGGGAGAAAGCCTTAGCTTCTTTCACTACAACCAATTCTGCCAATCTGACGTGAGGATTAGATGGGGTTGGGGGTAAAAGCTTTGCTGCTCAGTGTGTGGGCGACAGGGGCTAGGAATGCAGATTCCCGGGGCCCCAAAGCTACTGAGTCTGGCTCTGTTTCTGGCAAGCTCTCCAGGTGCTTTGTTCACCCATCAGCCTTTTTTTAAAAAATTGAGATAGAATTGACATACAATATAATGTTGGGTAAGTTTAAAATGTACACGCATGTTGATTTGATACATTTATTATATTTATTAACGTATGATTACACCCATAGTGTGTTAGTTAACACCTCCCTCACATCGCCTAGCTTAATTATCATTTCTTTTTTGTAGGAAGGACCCTGAAGATCTAGTTTCTTAGCAACTTTAAAGTATATAATATAGTAAGCATTGACTCTAGTCATGATATTGTACGTTAGATCTCCAGAACTTACCCATCTGTTCACTGCTCGTTTGTGCCCTTTGACCAGCATCTCCCAGTTTCCCCAACCCCAGCCCCTGGTTACACCATTCTACCATGTTTCTGTGAGTTCCGCTTGTCTAGATTCCACGCATAAGGGATGTCATACAGTATTTGTCTTTCTCTCTAAATGATCTCACTTAGCATTGTGATTACCCTCAAGGTCCATGCATGTCGCAGATGGCAGGATTTTCTTCTTTCTCTTGACGGAGTAGCGTTCCATTGTGTGTGTGTGTGTGTGTGTGTGTGTGTGTGTGTGTGTGTGTGTGAGACAGATCTCACATCTTTATCCGTTCATCTGTTGACAAATGCTCAGGTTGTTTCCATATCTTGGTCATTGTGAATAATGCTGCAGGGAACATGGGGGGTGCAGATATCTTTCTGATACCCTGTTTTTAACTGCCTTTGGATAAATACCCAGAGATCAGATTGCTGGACCACCAAACAGCAACAAGTGGGACTCCATAGAACCAAAAAGCTTCTGCACAACCGAAGAAGTAATCAACAAGATGAAAAGGCAGAATGGGAGAAAATATCTGCAAGCCATCTATCTGATAAGGGGTTAATAGCCAAAATGCACGAAGAACTCATACAGCTCAATCACAGACAAAAAGCATAGATTAAACACAGGATTGCAAATAAAACGGCCGCACGTCAGCCTTGGAGCAGCCCTGGTGTAAGTTGTGGGCGCAGATCCAGGCACCCTGCATAGGACTCCGTGAAATGTTAGTTAATGATTGTGGGAGGTTGGACCTATTATTTTTATGAAGAAAGAATCTCAATTTCTCCAGTGATGTAAATAGTCTTAAAGGCCCTTTAAAGTCACTGTCTTATCTCAATCAAAGGGAGAAAGAACCCAAGAAATGAACAAATGAGAGACACTCAAGTTCTTTGGAGCCTTCCCCCACCAAAAAAAAAAAAAAAGCAGGGAAAGGGGGAAGAAAAAAACAGAAAAATATATTGAGTGTTTCCTCAGCCATCTGTGTGAAGAAATAACAAAACCAGCCTTGAAATACCAGCAGGAGAGAACACTGGAGTGCTTTACTTGACAGAATTATTGGAAATGCCTCTTCCTGGTTCAGGGAAAAAAATATTTCAAATATATTTGTCATTCTTTTTCCTAGCATACTTAGAACTCCCGGTAAAGCCAACAACTAGTTTTCTACTCTTTTTGATTCTACTTATCCTGTGGTTAATAATTTCCAGTTTACCCAGCAGGCTATGTAACCTCCCCTTTCCTGGGAAAGAATTTCTGTGCTCTGGCTGGCAGTGAACCTGACTTCTTAGCAGCTCTGCAGCTCGCCCAGCCCTCCCCTCCTGCTCTCCAACAGGGTCCCTCCCGGTGGGTGTCAGGAACAGTGACTTAGTGTTCCGTGCAGGGGAGCGGGGAGAAGAGGGGGCTGTCTCCCAGAACGGTGAGGCTCTTCCTTTATAATCTAGCCCTGAGAAGAATTTTCTCCCTGTTTCCTGGGTAATAGCTGATAAAGGACAGTTTGTCTGCTGCTGTTTATGTATACCTAGGCCGAACAAATCCCTAGACCCTTCTCCCCCAGCCCCCTCCAGAGCAGGCACTTGGAAAACACGGGACAATAATGAAAGCCGAGAGCGGGCACCACAGCATCTCCCCTTCCTCCTCTTGCCTACTGCAAAAAAGCTATGCCAGCTGCAGCCACCATCCAGGAGTTGGCTTCTAGAAATGCTTCCTTTGGGTGCTCGCTTCGGCAGCACATATACTAGAAATGCTTCCTTTGGGGGGCGGGGGTGCACAAGGGGGTTTTTAAGAAAGGGAGCGAGAGTAATCAGAGGGCACATCCCTGCCGCCTGTGGGCACCACCCAGCTGCCTGTCCCCTCCCTGGGTGCAAATCTTGGCCCCACAGCTTTGCTATCTCGGAGCACTGCCGGCATGGGGTTGGTGGGGGGCCTGCAAACAGACTCAGGGACTTTCTGATAATCCTCTCCCCAGTTTATCTGAATGAGCCGAATGGCTGCAAAACAAACCAGCCAACTCCAGGGTGTCCTGCAGAGTGTACCTGCAACTTCCTGTTTACAGGCTCAGTGCGAGAAGCCCCTGGGACCCGATCTGCGTGTGTCAGTTTTCTTTCTGCTTCCTCTGAGATCCCTGACGTGCTAGGGCAAAGGCCTTCCCTTCTGCCGACAGGAAAAATAATACTCTGGGAACAGGAGCTTGAATGTGAAGCCTGTTCAAAAAAAAGAACTTGTAAGTTGGGGTTTGGGCTTAAGGTTGACTTGGCCTCAATTTTTTGGTCCCCCTGGGAGCATCCAGCATCACAGATGGGCTCATGGTCCGAGACCCCATGAGTTAACCCACTGGGGGCCTGAAGGGGGTCAGCCCTGAGGAGTGGGGAAGGTAGCTGCAAAGTCATAGACATCTGATCCCCGACACCCCCCACCCACCCCCATGTGTCCCTTGCTTGTCCTTGTTTTCCTTTCCTGGACTAAAACAAAATAGGCATTCTGGAAGGGCTTCCTACCTTTATTGTGGTGGCACCTGGCAAGTGGTCCTCCCAGGAACACCGGAATGACCTGGAATATGTTCTTTCCAGGTGGCCAGGCAGCAGGGGTGGTGGAACCTGAGCTGTAGGGGGTCTCTTGCCTGTTGTGGGGATGCCAGAGGCTACTAGAGGGACAGTGTATAGGGACCAGCAGCAGCATCTTCCCCCGGGGACCTGTTAGAATGCAGAGTCTGGGGCCCTGCCTGCACCCTCTGATCTAAATCTGCATTTTAACAGCCCCCCCCCCCCACCATCCCAGAGGCTTCCTGCATGCATTACAACTGGAGAAGGATTGCCCTAGAGGACCCAGCCCTGTGGCCTCATTATGAGGAGGCCTGTGCTACCTTTGGACAACCCATGACTTTGAAAAGCTCACGGGCCTTTTGACTCTTGTAACTGATCTTACTTCTCTCTCTGCTGAGAAAAGCAGGTTTAATTTAACTGAAGTGTTGGCTTACTTGCCCTCGTGGGTAGGGCATGCCACATATCAGAGAGCTGATAAGGACACATGGGAGAGGAGAGCTTTTCAGATGAATATGACACGTCTGGAGACCAGAAAATTCAGTTGCCAGAGGGGCCAGGCAGGTGACAAAGATGCGTGAAGTGGGCCCGCTGTGCCCATGGGGACTGGAGAGCCTGGGTCCTGCCTGAATGAGCAGCTGCTGCTCAATGCTGGCCATGGTGGGACTCAGGCCAATGGGGCCAGATCATGATATTTTTCAGGAAAAGTCTGAATTTGAATTTTTTTGGAAATGCCTGATGCTGAAATATTAGCAGTTAATTAAACATTTTTTTTAAAACAAGAAAGAAAATGTGGGATAACCTAACCAACCATGTCATGGAGCATCTTGGTGTCCTGGGTATGTAACCTCAGACTGAACCTCTGCCACCTGGACGGGCTTACAGGCTAGTGGGGCAGATGGAGAATTTTAATATAATACATCAAGGGAATAGGTACTCCTGGAGCCCAGGAAAGGGGTACTGAGTTCGACCTAAGTGCTTCTTCAAATTGTCTGTTTTTTATTTAAAAGTGTTCACTGATTGCCTGTTATGAGCCAGGCTTTATCCTGAGACCAGGGATCAAACAGTGAATCAGATAGACACAGTCGTCCTTGCCCTCAAAGAGTATGCTAGACGGAGAGTAAGACAGAGAGGCTAGATAGAAGAAGGGGATGGTGTTCCAGGCGGGGAGACTTGCATATGCAAAAGCCCTGAGGTGGAAACAACATGTTGTAGGTGGGGAGCTACAGGTAGATCAGTGCTGGGGGAGCTCAAAATGAGATTGAGGTGAGGCCAGAAAAGAAGGTGCCAGAAGACAGGGGAGTGTACTGTACATACAATTAAGGAGATTGAATTTGGACCCATGGGTTCTGAAGGGTCATAAGTAGGGAAATGATATAGCTGGAATTCAGTTTTCCTAGATTCACATTAATTGTTGAGGGATGAGTTTAATGAGCAGGGAGCTGGGAAAATACTAGAACTCCAAAGAGCAGTGAAGGGTACTTGGGCTGTGATCCAAGAGCAAGGTGATGAAGGCCTGAACTGGGGCATCACGCTGGGATAGAGAGGTGGGCGTAGACTTGAGGACTCTTGCAGGAATTAAAGTCAGCAGAACAATGCTAATTTGATGACGACCTTGGAGAAGGAGGAACCTGCATTTCTGGCCTGCGTACTTGGTAGATGCAGATATCCTTGTTAGACTCATAATCTGCCCGAGTTGAAATCCCTATCTTTTCCCCCACCCCTGCGCCTTATGCTATGAGTGACCTGGGGGCCAAGCACTTCAACCCTCTGAGCCTCAGGTTTCCCATCTGAGGAAAGGGGACCAGAGTGCTTGGCTTAGTTGCTCTTGGGCTAAAATAAAAGAGATTGTGGAAAGCAGCTTGTTGCCTGACAACAATAGGTGCTCAGGGATGGCATGCTCTAATTTTCCAGGCTACCGTCACCAGCCCACCAGGTTGGCATGAGCTGTGAAATCTGTTATCCACCCCCCAGCAATAGTTCTTAGTTCCGAATACTCTACAGGGGTTAACCAGATACCTGTAATGGTCTGGATGGCGGCCCTTTC
This sequence comes from Mustela nivalis, assembly GCF_964662115.1. Classification (NCBI taxonomy): domain Eukaryota; kingdom Metazoa; phylum Chordata; class Mammalia; order Carnivora; family Mustelidae; genus Mustela; species Mustela nivalis. Next base: position 119,038,551 of record NC_139022.1, on the reverse strand, counting down.
CAAATGATAGGCTCACATCCTGATCCCTGGAACCTTTGAATGTGACCTTACTTGGAAAAAGGGTCTTTGCAGATGTACTTCAGTGAAGGATTTTGAGATGAGGAGATTGTCCTGGATTATTTGTGTGGCCTCTTCATTCAATGACAGCTGTCCCTATAAGGGACACCTAGAGATGACCAAAGAGAACGCAATAACTCTAGGTAGGGGCTGCAGTGGTGCAGACACAAACCAAGGGATGCCACGGCCACCAGAAGCTTGAAGAGGAAACAAGTGTTCTCTCCTGGACCCTTCCAAGAGAGCATGGCCACGCCAACACCTTGATTTCAAAGTGAGAGAATAAAAACTGTTTTCAGCCGCCCAGTTTGTGGTTATTGGTTACAGCAGCCGCAGGAAATGCACACGGTGCCCTTGCACAGCTTCTCACCTTGAAACCGCATGAAGAGTAGGTAAAGTAGGCAGGTGGCTCGGGCCACCCCCATGTTAAAAGGGTGGGACACTAAGGCTCAGGGTTGTGGGGGGAGAAGGAGATGCTCATAGCCACACAACCAGTGAGCTTCATGAGTTGTGAGCCTGGAATCCAGTTCTCCCGAGTCGTCCTCCAACCACTGGCCCGTCTGGGACTTCCTCCCTTCCCCTTCCCCTTCCTCCCCTCCCGTGCCCTTCCTTCCTTCCTTCCTTCCTTCCTTCCTTCCTTCCTTCCTTCCTTCCTTCCTTCCTTCCTTCCTTCCTTCCTTCTGTGGATTTTGAGCTGCCGCTCACTCTCTAGCCAGGCAGATTGACAGGGGTCAAGAAGCAGCTTCTTTCAAAGACCAGGCAAAGAGCCCATGGGGGCGAGGGCCCTTCTGAGAATGTGGGAGGGAGCAGCTAGCTGTCAAAGGGTGTTTGCCCTGTGTGACTTCATTTGCGGGGAGCCTCACGGAGGGCCTCGCCCCATACCCTCCAAGAAACACAGCACGAAGAACCAAGCCAGTAAAGCATTCCTGTTGGCTGGTGAAGGGTGCTACTTTGAATAACTTAACAACATTTGTCAGGCAGATGGACCTGGCAGTCTTCATCTTTCCTAAAACAAGGTGGGGTTTAACTAACACCCAATAAGCAAATAAAAAGAAAGCCATACAGATTCTTGTCCTGAATGTTTGTAGTTGACTTTGCCTTCACCTAATGTGTCGTGAATACAAATGTGTCAGGAGGAAGGACCAGGTACGGCAGCCCCCTCTCATTTTTGGAGGACTTGGTAAATGCTGGGCCTTGTGCTTTTCACCTGTCATCTCAGGGAGTCTCCGTCTCATCCTTGGGAGGATAGAGAATTACTGCCCTTTTTTTTTTTTTTTTTTTTTTTGCAAAATGGAAAGTCCTGCACCTTGCAGGGCTGTACTTGCAAGGAACAGAGCTGGGACTTGCCCAGCTGTCTGACCCTGACACTTGGGCTGTGGATGTAAGCCCCTGGTTCTCAACCCTCGCTCCACACTGGAAGGCTCTAGGGAGATTTAAATAGTCCTCTCCACCCCCACACTGGGTTGCCATCCCCCAGTGAGTCTGAAGGTCTTGGTCTGGGGTATGGCCCTGCATTGGAATTTTCAGACCTCCCCAGGCCCCGGGAGATTTGAATGTGCTGTCTAGGTGGAGAACCCCTGCTTGAACCCCTTTCACACGCTGTGGGACTGACTGCCTCTGACTTTGAAAAGCCAAGGAGCCCGACTTCAAGGGCCAACATTCCCTTGCCACCCAACAAGGGCGGCCTGAAGGGACATACACTGCCATCTTTTAAAAACACAACACAACACGGCAGCTGGGATCGACGGAGCATGGACCGTGAGCTAGAACCAGTCACCGCTAATCAGGGTCCCGGCGTGACATAATGTCATCCTCACGACCCTGCCCTTATTTTATAGAGGTGGAGACTGAGGTGGCGCAGGGGGTGGGGTCGTTTGCACAGGTCACAGATTTGGTGGGTGGTGGCCCTCAGATTCAGACTCAGGGTCCCCTGGCCTATCTAGCACTCGTCACCACTGTGCTCTGTGCTCACAGACACACTCGTCTGCCTACATGGCCTCTCTTTCTGCTCATTAAGATTGTGATGTGGGCCTCAGAGGGGATGGAGGAGGGATGAGTAGTGGGTGGGGGTCTCCACAACGGCCTCCAGAGCGGGGCTGAGAAGGGTCAGGAGGTGCCCAGGGCCACCACCGCCTGGAAGGCTGGCCTCCTCTCTCACCTCTGTTCTCCCTCTGGGCCCGTCAGGTTTGGCCACATTAGGTGTGGGGAGAGAAGGGACTGAAGGAGAGAGCACCCCCAAATCCTGTGGCTGCACTGGAGGTTCTTTCTGCCTAGGGACCTTCACCTTCAATGTGAAGGCCGTATGACAGGACAGTAATAATTACAAATGTAAGAAATACAGATTTGGCCTTTGTTGAGAGTTTGGTACGTGTATGTAGCCAGAAGCAGCGAGTAGGAAGAATCGGCGCTCTCCTTCAGTTCTCCTGCCCTGCCAGAGACAATGGTCAAGTCAACCTCATTTTCCTGATCAGGAAACAGGAGGCTCATAACACATCACCTTTGTCAGATCGTCACATCTAGGAAGTAGCCGGATGGTCTTTTTAGCTGCCCCATTCAATGCTATGCTTATTGTGCTGCAGACCAGAGACTGCTTTTTCCTGCCTGTTCAGCTAACCCCCCTTCTGGCTATGCTGCTCAGTGTTGGGGAAATTATGGGTGTTGACTGTGCTACGGGTAGACCAAGGGCTTGCAGAAGCACGCCTGCTGGGGCTCCCACCCTGCATCAGAGCTGACCTCGGAAAGTCGGAAACAACCCAGGCCTTAATCCGCAGATGACTTGCTTGGCTCTGGGGGAACTGAGGCCCATGAGAACAAGAGACTTGCCCAGAGTTATGCAGCCTGTCAGCTGGAACCATGGTCCCTGGGTTTTGCATCTGGTTCTCTGTTCACTACAAGTCTGCTAGGTCCGTGTATTCATTCTTTCTGTGATTTCATGCATTCATTGGTCTGCGTGTGCAAATTCACTGGCCAATATGATTTCATTTGATTCTCGAAACAACCATGTGGGGTCAGTTATAGTAAAACCCCTACTACAGATGATGAGACTGAGTTTAAGAGAGGTGAAGTGAGCTGGCCAGGGCCCCAGCAGGTAATGGGAGAGCTAGGATTTGAAGCCAGGTTTTCTGAGAAAGGGAAGTAGCTAGGGGTGGGGGATGGGTAATCAGGGGCTATGGTAGACCAGAGGCTACCCTCGCCGTATGTGGGCTTTGCCCCTGTTCTAGGGGTCAGGGGTGAAGTCACTGGGCATGGGTTGGAGGTAGGGGTCGGGCTGGGCTGGTGGGCTAAGGGAAGCCATGGAAACGTGTCTATAAGGTGGGGCCATGGGAACGATCATAGGATGGTCCATCCTATGATCCTTCCTGAGAGGTGTCTGGCCAGCGGTTTGGAGAGAGCACACTGGGCATCTCTTGAGGGAGGAGGGTCCTGCCTGCTGAGCCACCCCAGGGGCCACGTGGCTGGGTAGTGCCCCTCCCAGGAAGGTCTACACCATTGGGTGGGAGTAGCTCCGATAGGACAGGTGCAGTAGTCTGTGGTTCATATTGGTCATGTCTACCTATGCTAAAGAGTTGTTAAATTCAGGGCTTTGGAGAGTTTTGTAGCTGGAAACAGCTTTCCAGATTACCGAGGCCAGCATTTCCCACAGTACGGGCCCGTCGCTGGGCTGAGTACCCATGCTGTGTGAGAACAGGGAGGCGGTCTGCACCCCGATGCTAGATAACATCGAATTAACCAGTGAGGATTTTTTTTTTTCCCTTGGCAATTTTCCTTCCATCCTTGTGATTACATGGGGAGAGGCCCCTCGTGCTGGAATAGCTCTGTCACCTCTCAGAACATTCTCTAGCCTTCTCCTGACCCCCTCACCCCAGGCCCAGACCCAGTCCTCGGGAACCAGCAGCATCTACCTAGAGATGCATTAGCTTGTTCCATTTTCATTTTATCTGCACAGCTCTCTCCCCTCAGTGGCAAATGGTATCGACTCTTCCGTGATGGTCATGTCAGAAAGTTTTTGTTTAAATCAGTGAATTTGGGTTTTGACAAAGGGGCCAGTTTTCAAGATAGGTATCAAGTCAGGCATCGTGGCTTTGACAGCCTGTGAGATAGAAAGGAGATGACTAAGGTAAGGGCAATGAGCATGTGCCCCACGCCTCCACGGGAGGAGCCACAGCCCGGAGGGGCCTTAGGCCAGAGGTGTGCTGCAAGGTGCCTTCAACACCTCTTTCTCTCCTGCCTGGGAGCCAAGATTTGGTGGAGGCAGCTCTCCAGGAGAGTGTCCCTTCATCCCGGCATTCTTGGATGTGGCTGTGCCTTCTGATCTTGTCTCAGACTTGAGAAACCCACCCACTGGCCAGATTGTCCACTGGTCTAGGTGGCAGGCACCTGCTGCCTGTCTGCGGACTCCCGGAGCCCAGCCGGGTGCCTGTTTCTGACTTCCGGTCTCTGCTTCTGCTCTTGCTCTCCTACATGATCCCACCTCACGCTCCCAAACTCAGCTGAAGTGTCACCTCCAGGACAATCTCCTGGGTCCCTGAGGCCAGGGCACCCCAGGTCTTTCCTCACAGCACTCATCCCGGGATATTGTCAATCATAGTTACCCACTGACACCCCCAATGTGTTAGACAATCCTTGAAGGCAGGGACAGCATCATCCTTCACTTGGCATCGCCAGAGTCTGGGGCCTGGCGTCTTGAAATCCCACGGTGAAGTTTGTTGCACAATATAATCATCATCATCATCATCATCATCATCTGCTCTTTATTGAACACTGTCAAACATGTGATGCACTTTACAGTATTTCATTTAATCCTCAACAACCTTGAGAGATTGGGACATTCACTATGCCCATTTTCTGAATGAGGACACTGAACTCAGAGACGTTAAATATCTTGCTCAAGGACACAGAGCAAATGATAGAACTGAACCTTGAGCCAAGCTGACCTCCAGAATCCATATTCTCGGGCAGTGATGGGAAAGTGCAGGTGACAGCCAGTGTCTCTCTGTCCCTCTCTCTGTGTCTACACACACACACACACACACACACACACACACACACACAGAGTAACGCTGCTGGGTAGGAGAGACTGGTACACAGGCGCGTGTCCTTTCTGCTCCTCCCTGCTTACTGTTTGCGGAGGCGGCCTCTGTCCCTTCCGGGCTGACGCTGTGGCGGCCTGTGCGCAGCCACCCTCGCCACGCAGACATGCCAGGCAGCCCACTAGGGCCCGGCTGCCCACCGGGAGCACATTAGTCAAGTCATCCTTCGGCAGGATTATGCCTTCACCACGGCGATTTCGAGGCCCAGCTGCCAGGCCCGTGTGCAAATTTGTGCTGATTTGATTAGCTTGTTTAGTCATCGCTGCTGATGAGAGCGGGCTACAGCCACCAAATGACATTCTGCTGCCTGCAACTCGGTAATCGCTTTTGGAAGGGATATTATGTTAATATCGCACACGAGAGCCTCTGATCACGCAGAACGACAGGGCGGCCAGGCCCAGGCCATATGGTGCATCGGAGGCCCTCCTTTGTAATCCTGGGTAATTGAAATCCTCGGCTTCATTCAAACGCGGAAAGCTTCCCGTCTGATGGGCAGCAGAGGGCCCTTTAGCAATTTATTCACCAGTCCATACGGGAACATTATTTGTGGGATGATGATAGGGATTCATGCCAGTGAAACTTGACCCTTTTTAAAGAACACAGATCTCTGGTACCTGTTTGTTTAAGAAGAAAACCAACGGCGGTAGTAGTAACTATGAGGGACCGAGCTCTTCCAGTGTCCCAGACATCAAGATCATTGTGTCTGGTGCCTTGCTGTGAAGTCAAGTATCACTCTGAGTTCACAGATGAGGAAGCTGAGGCCCAGAGAGCCACTGGCTTGCCCAAGTCCACGGGCTAGAAGTGGAGGCACGGAAACTCCTCCCACGCCTAACCCCAAGCTCAGCTCTCTGCTGGCAGTCAGAATGGGAGCTGGAAGGGGTTTTGAGACTGTCGGTAACTCCCCTATAGCTACTTAATGCAGTGCTTTGCAAACTCAGAAGCCCCTGGAGGTCTCATTAAAACGAACAAATTGCCAGGCCCCACCCCAGAGTTATAATTCAGTAGATCTGGGGCAGAACCTGAGAATTTGCATTTCAAGCAATCCCCGGTGATGCTGATGCTGTTGGTGCAGGGACCCCAACTCAGAGAACTGCTGCCCTAGGGAGCACCTACTGTAAACTTTGTACCGCCCAAGCAGGAGAGGTGTTCCCACTGCCATTTTCCTGAAAGGGCAGTAAAGACTTGAAGAGCTGGATTTGCTTTCTGGAAGTCTCTTAGCTAGTGTGTGGGATTTGAAGGAGGTGCAGGGAGCTCGCAGAGTTGGGACTCAGCCCCGGACTCTGATTTGCCATCTGAAGATAATGGCTTCAGGGAGGCCGATGTATCGTTTTGCTTTTGCCTCTCCAGAAGGAGCACAGAAAATGCTATCCTGGCTTGCTTCTAACATGACGTCTCCCGCAGGGCTCCAGGAGCCTAGTCACGTTCCCCTACAGGCTTAGTCTGGGCCCCAGTGGGCCCCTGATGAGAGGATGTGTGCACAGGCCAGCCGGTCCTTTCTGCGGGCTGCTTGGGTCTCCTCTTGAAACCAGTCTGTGCTTGCACGGGGGGACCCCAGCTGCGACGGGCAGTCAGAGGGGCCAGCACTGGGGCAGGCGAAGGGCAGGGAGGATCCGGGCAGAGTGTGTGTTCTCCGCTCTGTCGCACTGTCTGTGGTGGTATGTGCTCTACAGGGAACCTGGTGATGGTTAATTAGAGGATCCCCTTTCTTACCTGGCCCAGGCTGGCCAGCCAGAAAATCCCTAATCAATCTCCCCTTCTTCTCCTCCACTCTCTGCCCTCCATATTCCCGCTAAGTGAAGGAAAAGGAAACTGATCACAGAGCATCTCCCCAGGCCAGGCACAGACCCACACACCGTATGTTAAGATACAGTGTTCCCATTATTCCCATTTTACAGATGAACACACTGTGTCTTAGAGAGGCTCTCACCAAAAGCTACCCAGCCAGTAAGGAGGACAGAGCAAGGATTTAGAAGTGAGGCATGCCAACCCCAAACCCAGGCCTCTTTCTGCTTCCCTGTCTACCTCTTTCCTCCCGGTCCCTTTCCTTAAAATGCTAGTGAGCATTTGTCAATCTCCTACAGGACAAGTGTTGTTTTCAGTGACTCCCAAGCATATTTGTTGGTTGAAACTTTTTTTGTTGTTTCTTTTTTCTTTTTCTTCTTCTTTTTTTTTTAAGGGCAGAACACCTTGTGAAAATCAGATACTAGGGAGCTGAGGTTTCCTGACTCATCCTCTTGACTCCAAAGCACCTTCCCTCCTGCTCAGACAGCTGGGTGCCTGGGATGTGCTCACCTGGCCTGAAGGTGCTGAGGGAACCAGGAGGGGTCCTGTCTGCAGTATCTTGTGCTGTATCCCCAAGGCCAGCACAGCGTCAGGCACATGGCTGGTGCTTGATCTATAATGCTTGTTTGTTGGTGCGGATATTTATATCTTGTAGCTCAAAGTACTCAGCAGGGCCTCCCTCCACCAGCCAGCCTCACTGGCTGATCTGGAGAAATGAATGCATCTTCTGCCAGGAGCTTGGAGCACAAGGGCATAAGCGGGAAGCAAGATCTCCTTGGAAAGCACCAGGACTCCAGCCTCCGAGGCCTCTCAGAGGCCTCAATTCCCGTTCCGCCCCTCCGTGCTGAGAGACTTTGGGGAAAGTCACCTCTCTTCTCCGGGATGCAGGTATTCTCCTGCCAAGCCTCCTTCCCAGGCTATCTGCCAGTTCGGCAGGCATGAAGTAAAAGGCTTCTGTGGCCGTGGAACATGCTAGAGAGGTGAGCTCTGGCCAGGCTGCTTTAGAGAGAGCAGGAATTTGGCCTAAAGGAGGGAGAACTCAGCACTGTCCGAAGTGGCAGCCGCTTACCACATGTGCCTCTTTAATATAATCTGATTAATGAATATTTGTTTTTTTTAATGGAAAATAAAATTTGATTTCATATATATGGGGAAATCCACAGAGACACAAAATCCCAAAGATAGGCACCATTGAAGCTAATATAAACGAAATAAAATTAACCATGCAGTTTCTCCGCGGCAGCCGAGGCATTTCAAGTGTGTGATAGCCACCTGCGGCCAGTAGCCCCAGGTGAAGCAGCAGAGGTGGGGGACACGGCCACTGTGGGGGAAGGTTGTGCTGCTGTGTCTCAAAGTGCCCAGGTGCTTGTTATTTTCCCATCTAATGTGGTGAAGGACACAGCCTTTTGGAAGTCCTCTGCTTTTAGGAGAGGGAAACAGGCATTTGAAATCACCCACTGTGTGACTTCATTAGCTCCCACTTTAAAAAAAAAAAAAGCACCAGATTATGTGAAACACAAAGTTAACTGAGTGAGGTTAAGTATGCTCTGAGGCTCCACCTCCTCCCTCCCCCACCCCTGCTGCCTGCTTAGCTCTGCAAACCGTTTTTGACACCTGGGGACAGCTCCAGGTTCCGACCAGGCTCAGCCCAAGCTAGGTAAACAATGTCCTGCCTTAGTGACATCCAAATGAATGAAGCGTTTACTCTGTGTCCTGGGCTGCCACCTCTGGCTTCTGGACAGCATCAAGATTGCAGGGTCGTGTGTCTCCTGGAGCACAGCCCCACCCGGGTCCCATTGCCACCATCCCACACACACCTTGCAGGCAGAGGGTGAACTGATGACATATGATCCAGGAGTGCCACCCGTGTCCAGTAAAGCCCCCAGCACCATCTATTAGCAGTGACGGCTACTGCATTTGTGGGCCCTGTTGGGGTTCGAATTCTACCTCTGTGACTTCTTAGCAGTGTGACACGGACATGTGACTTACCCTTATTCAACCTCAGTTTCCTCTTCTGGAAAGTGGGAGTCCTATCATAGTGCTAGTGGGTGGTACTGAGTTTGCGTGGGGTGGGGTAGCGATTCTCATCCTTTTCTAGTCTATGTCCTCTTTTGCTAAATACAAAAGTCTCCCTCCCTCTAAGGCTCTGCCTCTCCATGGCCCGCTGATAAGGATTTTCTGCACATCCACCAGCCAAGAACACTTTGTTCAGCTTTCCCACATTCTGTCTGAAATAAAAGATTTTCTCCCAAAATATAAATTATGATGCTAGCTCTGTTGTTTTGAACTATACACATTCCCCCTCCTCTCCTCTCGCCATGTTGCTTCCGATGTCATCCCCTAGAAGATCAAGACTCCTTCTCCCCCTTCTACAGCAAGCGTAACAGTTGAGCAGAGCCTGACGATGAGTGGCACATTACGGGGAACTCACTAAACAGTGGTTCCCTGCCCACCCCCACTCCCACCCTACCCCTGCAGGGGAAATGTGACCAAGACGAGTAACGGCCAACCAGTGTGGTCTGCAGACACCTGAATGGAGATCAGGCTGTCTCTGAGAGTCATTTAGAGTTGTCTTCACTTCTTTTAATAGACATTTTCAGAGCAGTTTAAAGTTTGCAGAGAAATAGCATAGAGTTCCCTTGGACCCCCTCTCCTGACTCTCCCAGATTTCCCTATTATGAGCATCTTGCATTAGGGGGGGAGGCTTGTTATTACTGCTGAGCTGATACCAATATGTTATTAACTAAGGCCCCTAGTTACATGGGGGCTCACTCCTGGGGTTGTACATTCTATGGGTTTTACAAATGCATGGCGTCTCTATCCACCAATACAGTGACATACAGGATCACTTTCCTGCACGGAAAATGCCCTGTGCTTCACCCATTCATTCCTCTCCCCTCCCCGTGAACCCAGTCCCCCCCCCCCCACTTTTTCATCAGTGCCCTTGTTGCAGTTTATAATGATAATATTGTAGGATTACTGGATGGGGTCTGCTTCGCCCACTGGGGTGTAAGATGCTTCCAGAAGCAGCCACCTCACTGGACTTTCTCTACACCATATTTTAACACCATGAACACTATATGTTGGTAGCTTGAAAACACTTTGTGGAACAAATGAATGGGGAGATGGAGGGGAAGTGAAGTGGAGGGAACACAAGAGGCCCAAGGACTCCTGGAGCAAGCTGGAGGGAGGGAGGCCGTATCAGGCCAGGAGGGGGAAGCAGCACCCAAATGAACTACCCATCCTAGTCACCTCCAATGAAATGGCAAAGAGAGGCTGTTCGGAGCAAAGCAGCTGTGCCACCCCGGGGGTTATCAGGGCGTGAGTACAGTCCAGCCCTGTCCCAGCAGGATGACAAGGACGATGGGCGCAGGGACCTGATGTCATAGGAGCCCCGCCCTTGAAACAGTCAGACCGGGCTCAATCTATCACTGTCTTCATCGTCGTGACATTTGGAGTCACCTCTAGATTTTTTGGCCCAGTAAATGATTAAGCAGTTAAATAAAGACGGGCTCATTAAGGAAACATGCTTCCCTGCGTATCTGCCCCAGTTACTCCTAAATTTAATCTGTCCATGAGCCAATTTCCAGGACAAACACACACTGTCTTTTTTTTTTTTTTTAATCTCCCGAGACTTAACCTTGAAGCCATTCGTTGCCTGTGGTTTTTCCTGCGATCCCTTTCCCACTACCCGTCTCCTCGTCTCCTCAGAGACCTGATGAAGGGCTCCCTTCCCCACCCCCACCCCCAGGCAGGCCGAGGGGCCAGTAGGTCCTGTGGGGCCGCTTAGAGAGAGGGCAGGGCCCCTGCAGGGCCTGTTCTGCCAGCAGACAGGACCAGGTCCATGAAAGCGCCCTTTCTTCTCTGTCACAAGGCTGCTCCGGCCACAGGGGCTCCGGGGCATAATCGGATTGAGTTTCCTTGGCCGACAGGTTGGCTTTGTTCTGCTGTCCAGATTTGCGTCTGCTTGACTCCCTGAGTTGCTTCTCAAATGCTCTCTGACCTGGTTTCACGAAGGACTCATCAGACATTCGCCGGGGTCCACAGGGGTGGCCGGGGCCCAGAGCGAGGTAAGGGTTGGGTAGGCTTTAGGGGAAAGGTACACAGTGAGAAGCCAGGTCATTTTCTGTGTAACATTTTCTTCTGTCAAGTCATGTGTCCCCTGCCCTGCTTTCTGCTTCCCTTCCCTATGCCCTGAGTCCCATTCTCATTAAAAAGTAAGGACATGCCCCTCCTTGGGCTTTCTTGAGTGGCCTAATTGCCCCCCTCCCACGGCTCTGTGACTTCCCTGAGCCGTCTGGGCATTATGTCCATACTCCCTCAGCTGGTCCCAGGACTGTCCATGGGTTAGATGTACAGAAGTTTGTGTTGGTTAAAAATACCAGGTGGAAACCTCTTTTCCCTGAATACCAAATAGGAAGAGATTAAGGGAAGAGTTCTTTGCAGCCTAGTTGGATTCTGGGTAATGACCCTGGCCTTGCTCAAAAAGGAAGAGCTTTGGTGCAGATAGGGCCCTAGTAGCACCTGAAACTGTCATCACAGGTGGGCTGGCCTGGTCACAATTCCCTACTCGGCGGTACGGGGGTCTGTGCGGTCCCCCTCCTGGGAACAGATACAGCCTTAATAGCTATAGGCCGGGGCCCCTGCGCCACTGCCACCCTCCCCTGGCCACTGGCATTGTTCAGGAGAGGACAGGCTGGCCCAGCCTGAGCTCATCAGCACCCTTCCCCGATCCTTTCCTGCTGGTTATGTTGTTTGTCTTTTCGTGATTTGTTTTTTTAACAGCAATTGGTGGGTCTGTCAAAAGGTGAAGCGGGAGCCACAGGCAGCCATGTTCCTGCCCCTCTTGAGCTAACAGAAAGAAGACCACACATACAGGGACATCAAGGTGAGGGTAGTGTTTGCCCCCACCCCGGGGCCCAGTGGGCCTGAGGTCTGCTTTCTGCCTGGCTTCTGGATTTATTTCCGTCAGCCAGGAAGTCCCCCTTTGTACTTACCTTCATTCAGGTTCTGTTTCTTTTCTTTGCATGCAAGGGAATGCTTTGGGATTCAGGAATGGGCAGGAGGCGGTGCTGTCCCTCTTGCAGGACATGAGCTGGCAGAATGGCCGGGAAGGCAGGAGCCCGCGGCCTGGGTTTGACGTTTGCTTTCTGAATGCACGGCTCTGGGCAAGCTCCTGCCTTCCTGTGCCTCACCTTCTCATCTAGAAAATGGTGCTACAGTAGTTGCTGCCTCGTGCTGTCGGTTGTGAAGACTGAGTCGGGACAGAGGGAAGGTGCTTTGAATGGTACTAGTGTGTGGCCAGCCTAGCTGGTAGGCTTCCGTTTCCCTCAGACCCAGTTGCTTGCAGACAGAGCCTGCCAAGGCCTGAGCACGGAAGGAAATGAAACAAACCCAGAGCGAGAGACTGACACTCTCCTGACCTAGTTAGGAGGCAGTTGGAGGAGTGCTGGACTTGCTGGCGGAAGAGGGCCATCCAGGGACTCTGCTAAGTCCTGGGAGATGGCTGAGGGCCTGGCCTGGGCCTGCCTGCACTGGGCAGCCACACTCAGCTCTAGCATGCTGGTACAGGGAGGCTGGGCCCAGCTTGGGACAGAAAATCAGAAAGCGCACTGGGCCCCACAGCCCAGCAGGTCCACCCCCAGAATTTCCTAGAGAAACCCATGCACGTGTGTTCTAGGAGGCAAGCACAAGAATGCCTAGTGCGGTGTCACTTGTGATGGCTCATGGAGGGCCACCGCCCAGGGGCTCACCAGCAGGAGAAGAGATACAACGGGGAGTGGGGTGTGGTGTGGTGTTTGTATGCATGCGGCGAACACACCATATACTCATGAGAGCGAAATCTTTGCGGCTTCGTGCACCAACATGGTGGGTTAGAGACACAGAACACTGGATTTAAAACATAAGGTACATTTTTAACAAAACTTGAAAACAAGCAAATCAAGTATTATGTCATTTAGGGACACATTTATATGTTGTAAACAGAAAAGATGAAGGAAGACAAAGAGACCAAAATGAAATTCAGGGGGTAGTTAGCTCTTGGTGGAGGCCAGGGGATGGGGGTGGGGAGCAGAGGGAGGCTCAGGAAGACTCTGATCACCTCGACAGGTTTCAGTTCTTACATCGTTGAATGCTGGGGTCACAGGTGTTTTATGATTGTGCTTTAGAATCTAATATAAACTGCATACATTCCTTGGTATGAAGTATTTCATAATAAAACGTTTTAAAAAGAACACTGGGCTTGACTTTTGCTGCTTTGAGATGCTTCTCCCCACCGACCTTCACTCTAGGTTTTTTCCTTTTTTTTTTTTCTTTTCTTTTCTTCCTTCTTCTGCTTTGCTTTTTGTTTTAAATGAGCAAGGATAATTTTGCCTCTGGAAAGATAAATTAAACAATTTCAGAGCCCTGGGCTTGGAGTAGCCCCCTCCCAGTCCCACTATGGCCCAGACGCCCGAAGACCTCCCTGCTGCCTCCGTCTTTGTCCCCCCCACTTGGACCTCTCCTCAGCCCCAGAGCATCTTTGAAACCATCAAACTTACTGTACTTCCTGAAAGCCTGAGGCCTTCTGGGCCCCTGTTCTCTTCTTCAGCCATGTCAAAGCCTGACTGTAGCCAGACAGAGGGTTCCCTGAACCAAAGACAGGACTCTTGCTGCTGGGCCTTTTTCCAAGCTGTATATGGGAGAGCAAGAGGAGCTGCCCAGGCAGCTTTGTTGAGCCTCAGACCACAGCGGATGGTCTGAGCTACTTCCACACCAGGTCTGGGCTACTTCCCCCGCTGTGAATTCAACCTGGACGGATGGTCTTGGCCCCGTTGATCCTGAAGGGACTGTTTCAGGTACCTCCTCCCCCAGGAACCTTCCCTGATGCCTACCCTCTGTTCTCACAGCCCCGCGGCTGACAGCTGTCAGGGTACCCTGAACTTTCCACAGTGCCTTGAAATGTCCTGTATCTGGGTCTCTTCCACTGCCTCAAGCTCCCCAAAGATAGGAACTGGTCTTAGTTTTATGTTTTTGTTCCAGTAGTGACTGCACAGGCTCTGGCTCTGGGTCACTCGAACGTGAGCCCCACGAGGGCAGGGGTTCTGTCTATTTGGTTTAGCTTTGTGTTCCAGAGGCCTTACAATAGTGCCTGCAGCATGTAGACATGCCATAAATGTTTACTGAATGAATGGAGATTGAAGTCTACTGAGGGGAATTCTACCATCTAGTAGCTGTCTGAGCTTAGGTCAGACGCTGAACCTCTCTCAGCCTCCCTTTCTTCCTCTTTAACTGGGGATATTAATAGTACTTTCCTCAAAGGGTCACTGTGGGGCTGGATGGAAAGACACATGTGAAAGTGCCCAGCAAATGTCAGACACACAACCCAAGCTGGTTGCATATGAATCTAAGTCTGACCCCAGAGGCCAGGGTCAAGTGCCCTGTGGGCTTTGAGGTTGGCCATCTGAGTTTGGAGTCTCCTGTCACCCTCCCTGTGTGGTCCACAGGCAAAGGGATCACACATCCGTGCTGCTTCTCCTTGGCTGAGGGCCAGTGACCTCTGGGGCTCACCTCTGACTGCTGGGTCAGCGGATCCATTGTGCTGGGGCTGTCAATGGCTGGGCAGTTCCATCGAGTCCCCAGAGCCCAGCTGGTCCGTGCAGCCACGGTCATGGTCCCCATTCCTTGAATGGCTCTTTCTTGAAACAGAGGCAAACTCAAGCAGCCACAGGTGGCTCCTAACTCAGCCAGCTGTCTGGCCATTCTTTCAGGTCCCTTTGGGTCCTGAAATGCTAGGAAGGAGAAAGCATGGGGGTGGGATCCCGCAGAACTGGGATCCAACGCTGCCTTCCGCCATTTCTGGCTGTGTGACCCTGGGCAAGCAGCTTCCCATCCCCAAGCCTTAGTCTCCCCATCTGTGAAACGGGGAAGCAGAAATAACCTGTGGGACTTTTGTGAGGAGTCGGGACAATGCATAAAAGTTTCCTGGTGCATTGCACTGGCTGAAAAGTTATATAAATATCAAGCATATGACATAATATAAAAACATAAGAGGTGATAGTTATTAGTCAAGAAGGTGACGATGGTGATGGATGCATTTCAATGGACGACTACCTTCTGTAGAACTGAGTGTCAAGGAGAAAAGGGAAGCTCTAAGCATGTGTGCTGGTTCATGTGCGAGTGTGTCTGTGTATTTATATATCGACAGACATATATGGTATATAAATATACACTTTGTACTATATAAGAAAAAAATGACATCGCAGGAAAAGTACACATTTTATTGAGCATATTTGTATGAAGGAATGAACAAAGAAAAAACATTTAGGATGCCAACTCAGGAGCATCGTGCTGCATAAACACTGGCCAGTGTCTTCCTGTTGCCAATACCCCAAGACAGGGCTCATGCTCATGGCCTCCCAGGTCTGAGGTGCCTGCTCCTCTGTACCCCACTCTCCAGCCTTCTTGCTGCTGCCACCACACTGGGCTTTTCTAGTCCCTCCCATCAGGAGCCGTGTACCTGTGACAGGCCTTCACAGAATCGCTGATTTCTCCTTCAAGGCTCTTGTCGCGGTTGATACTCTCCAGTTATTCATAATGGTCTGTTTAGATGCCCAGACCAGCAGACCACACTGTCAGATGAAGGGAGGCAGAAGTGCTGTCGGATTTTGCTTTCCGTTTCAGCCCCAGCACCCGGTTGGCATGTGTGGTACAGTGTAAATGCTTTCCTGGATGGATGGAGGGATGGATGGAGAGGTACCACAGACTTGCTCTTGAGGAACTTACTGTCCACGTGGAGTCACAAGATCTCAACCCTGAAGATGGTCAGCAGTAAGTCAAGACACTTTGTGGTCAAGCGTGTTGCACCCAGTGGTGGAAGGACCTAGTCCTGGGAGAGGAAAGGCAGGGGAAGGGCCTGCAATCATCTCACTGAAGGACTGCCCTTGTACGTATGAAACAGGAGGTAGCTTCTCAAAGACCCAAGGACAACCTCTTCCAACTGTGAATGGCCTGTGTCTTTGCTGAAACCCAATGCTGTGGTTTTTTTCAGTTCTTCCGGTTGTCTGTGACTCTTTCTCATGCCAGGCCCTGTGCCAGGTTCTGAGGACACAGACAAACCAGAGGGTCCTTGTCTGAGAGCCTCAGAGTCTGGGAGACCAATCTATAAACACAGAGCAGCCAGGCAGGCCACAGCAGAGGGCTGTGAGCACAGAGCAGGTGAAAAACAACTGAGCCACTTCGGTGGGAATGGATCAGGGACGAGGCTGATTCCCAAAGGATCAGGAAGGGTTGTCCTGCTGGAGGAAGAAGCAGTGGCAGATTGGAAGGACTCGGTGAAAGTCTGCGTCTTCTTGGCCAAAGTGCTCACTGCTCATGGAGAAGGTGAGAGATGAGGCTGGGAAGTTTGGTGAGCCCCATCTGGTTGGCCAAGGCCTTAAGCTTTATTCTGAAGGCGACAGGGAACTCTTGAAGCTGTTTCGGCAGCCAGACAATGTGGTCAAGCAAGAGGCAGGTGGAAAAGGGGCAGAAGTATCTGAAACGGAGGTGGGGAGGCTGGTTGGGAGGACATGGCAAGTTTGAAAGTGGTGAAGGTGGAAATAGAGGATCAAAGGGCCACGCCCCAAATATCTCAGACAGGACATCCTCATTTATTCATCTCTAAAAGTGGAGGGGAGACAAGTAAAGATCCTTTATCCCACCATCTAGAGCAACCCATGGGAATGGGTGGTTAGTGATGATCCTTGAGCTACTCCAAGGAGCTCAGAAAATCCAATCACTATGCCCCCCCCAGTGAGTATGGCACTTAGCAATGCTGTCTGTCCTTGGATCCTCTGGGACCCCAGATGTAGAAAGCAAGGCTGGCCCTACAGAGCAGTGGAAGGGGCAGAGCACTGGGCCGGCCTTCTGCAGGGAGGAGGGGAAGAGAGTCACCTGGTTGGCAGGAGTGACGGTGGCGGGGCCGTTAGAATGGGGAAGGGAAAGAACCCGGAAGAATGAGGACCCTAATGCTTGACATGGTCCAAGAGAAAAAGGAGAGGAAAAGTAGGGAATGCAGGGAAAAGTCCCATCTACAAAGACAAGCAGAATTTTCTATTTCCAAATGGATGTGAGGAAGAAGATTTCAGAAGGAACACAGTTGCCAGGAGAGTTGGAGAGGGATGACTCAGGATTACATAACAACAGGTAACATGGTACTGAGGGGTTGGAGCCTATGTATGGATTTATCTCCTAAAGCATTTTTTTAAAAAGGAGACGCTTTAGGGCCAGAAACATAAACACATGCCTCCAGGGACAGGACAGGTTGTATAAATACCAGATGCACAATAGCTCCAGCCTGGTGGTTGACTGCAGATGACACCAGGGAACACCAGACTTTCATGTCCAAGAGACAATAGAGAGGGGTGGGGACTGTGGCAAACCAGAGATGGCAGGACCAGCTAGAAGGAGCAGCACCAGCTCAGCTCCAATTGCTTGTTGCCACATAGGAACACAGGTCCAGAGTAAGCATGGTTTCTGAGATTTCCCCCCAAATTCAGAAATTTGGATTTTTATATGAAACCACCTGATTTGCAAGTTACAGCAACTAGCTTAGATATTTTCAAAACATCATGCTGTCAGCTCTGTACACATTAGTGAAACCCATCCAGTCTGTGGTATACCTGTGTGCACCACCTCCACTCTGAGCCAACCTTGCAACCAAAAGAAAATGCACAGTATACGCCTCTTCCCACAGGAGATCTGGAGGGAGAACTGGGCTGGGGCTCCAGGTGTGGCATTTATCTCTAATGGGGATCCTTTGATCCCCCTAGGCCTCAGTTTACCTCACCTATATAATGGCAGGAAGATCTCTAAGGGCCCCGTCAGCTGAAATTTTCTTTGCTCAGCTTCCCCAGATTACTACCACCTTCCATCAGCAGAGACCCTACTGTGTGCCAGGCCCTGTGCTTCCTCTTTCTAGATCACATGCAGCTTTTAATGGGCCAGAGGCTGGCCTCCAAACTAGATCTGTCGGCCTCCAAAGGCCACGGGCTGAAACACTCCATTCTCCTGTTCTCAGTGAAAGCAAATCATTAAATAATTCAGGTCATGCTCAGGGGACAGGGAAACATATTCAGTTAGTTTTAAGGCTGCTACCCGATTTCTAGCAAACCTAAACAGCTATTTTTGGTAGCTTATGTATAGATTTTTGAGGATTCTTTCCAGCCTTTCAAAAGGCAGGGGACTGGAGGGCCTTAAGAGAAGCGAGAGCAATGAACAGTCAATACCAGACGCACTAGGGGGTCTCAGCCTGGCAGCCTAACAGGGACTCGCACAGGCCCGGGCAGGCCCATGGGGCATCAGTTTCCATGAAGGGGTGACTCCTAACGCAGCTCGTGCCTGCTCCTTTATTCGAATGCGGGCACTTGGGACGGAAACCGGCGGGCCTATTTAATGAAAAAGCTCCCCCCCACCACCCCAATCGCTTTTTCTTCAGTGATTTCAAACGTCACCTCTTTCTTCTCGGTTGTTGGAGTCACACACATGGGATTCTCCTTCTCTTCCTTTCCCTCAAGCTCCACATTCAACCCACTGCCCAAATCTGGGGCTCTCCCGAAACGTCTCGTGGATGTGTTAACTTCGCCTGCCTGCGCCTGCGTTCCACAGCCTCCCACAGATCTCCGCATTCACCCTTGCTCCTTTCCAATCTATTCTTGATACGGTGGCCAGAGGAATTTTTATAAAATGCAGATCTGGCCCAGGCACTCCTCTGCTTAAAAACCTGCTGGTGGCTCCCCAGGGCCCCGTTAATAAAACCCAGGCTTCTCTTCGTGACCTACAAATCCCTCCACTATCTGGCCTCCACACACTATGTTCCAGCCACCCTGGCCTATTTTCAACGCTTCGAATACTTCGAGTTCTTTCTGGCGTTGGAGTCATACAGACCTGGATTTGAGTCCTTATAACCTTGGGCAAGTGACAGCACCTCTTGGAGTCCTGCTCGGCTTATCAGTGAAATGGGCATAATCGTGTGGCCTATGTCAAGGCTTAAACAATACAGGAGTCCCCTTTTGCTCGAAACCTCTAGGTTTCCCATGGAACAGGGAGGAAAGAGGGATTCATTTAGTCTGCTGACAATTTTCCTTGCATTCTCTGCTGTAACAACAAAGTAACTCCAAGTCGTTCATCAATTTTGGCGTCTTTTTAACTGGGTTGTATGTACAACCAAACATCAGCTACTTTCACCTTTGTTTCTAATTAAAAAGTTGATGCCACGTTACTTAGAACTGTGTTCATTAGTCGCTCAACAGATATGAATATTTCATGCTTTTAGACACAATCAAGTTATTTTTCAAGAAGTCACTTGTCATGTCCCTTTGCTTTCCCATGTGGCTATCTTTGCTCTTGACTCCCCTGGTCCTCCGGCTCATACCCCGACCCCACCCAAATTCACCCGGAAGCTAGGGGCATCCTGTACTTCTTCCCAGGAGGCCCAGTTCCCAGGTGTGTAGTTGCTCCTGGGCTGTCTCCTTATTCTTAGGAAGCCATTCCAACCCCTCTCCCCACTCCCCTGAGCATACCACACTGCCTTCGCCTGGCTGCTCAGCGAGGCCAGGTCTGGTCCGGTGAGGCGGCTTCAGGAACAAAAGCGGAGGAAGGGCAGGGGAAAGTTCAGAGAGGAGGGAATGACTATTGGAGCAAGAGCATCTTCTCATTTCCCTCTGGGTCCCCCTTTCTGTTCTGATTGCCTTATAGCTAATGTGGTACTAATGATGATGGTTAACAGTCATAGCAACAACAGCAACAAAAATATGAGTCCACATTTAGAGCCGTGAATCTCGGGGCATCTGGGTGGCTCAGTCGGCTAAGCGTCTGTCTTCCGCTCAGGTCACCATCTCATGTCCTGAGACCTAGCCTTTATCCAGCTCCCTGCCCAGCAGGGAGTCTGCTTCTCCCTCTCTCTCTGCCTCTCCCCCCTCCCCTCCTCCTGCTCTCCTGCTCTCTCTCCTCTCAAATAAGTAAATATAATTTAAAGCAGTGATTCTCAACATGGGAAGATCCCCCCCCCCCCCCGCCCATTGCCAAGGGACCTTTAGCAATGTCTGGGGACTTTTTTTGTTGTCACAACTTGGATGGAGGTGCTTTGGCATCTAGGGGGTAGAGTCCAGGGATGATAGCTAAATTCCTTACAGTGCACAGGACAGCGCCCCCCCCCCAGCAAAGAATTATCTGGTCCCAGATGTCCATAGCATCAAGGTTGAGAAATCCTGGTTTATAGCATACTTACTGTGTGATGAGAGCTGGGCTAGAGGTTCTATGTGCATTATCTAATTTAGTCCTTGGGTCTGTTAGTTGAGCTAGGTATTATTATCATCACACCCACTTTATAGATGAGGACACTGAGGCTTGGGGGGTGAAGTAACCTGCTTGAGATCCACAGCTGTGGAGTGCTAGAAGGAGCATTTGAACTCTGGTCTGTTTGACTCCACTACCCCAGTGATCTCTGGCTCCCCCTTCTCTTCCCTGTCCCTGTGGCTGAGTGCCAGTGGGTTAAGTGGCTTCATGCTATAGCCCAGACAGGGATCTAATCCTAACCGTGTGCCAAAGCTGTATGTGTGGTGTGGAGGGAGGGCCTGGTGTGATAGCTGTGCCCCTAGGAACTTCGGGGATAGCGAAGGCGAGGTCTCCTTCTGATGCCCCCAGCCCCTAAGCTCCTCGGGGGGTGGGGTGGGGAAGGAGAGTGACAAAGGGACCAGGGTGTCTTCCTCGCTGCATGCAGACACCTGGCTCGGGCTCAGCTTCTGAGCTAGGATGAGCTGGGCTGCTGGCAGCAGAAGGGACACGTGAGAGGTGGATTCTGTTACGTCTGAGGTGACATTTCCAAGCTAAAAGCGGGCGGTTCTGTACTATGGCTAGGAATATATATTTCCATTCTCCATGTGTATGTGTGTGTGTATGATCACCTGCGCTTGTGCTTATCTGTGTGTATCAGAATGGATCTGTGGGTGTGCACGTAAATGTGGAACAGGCTTATACCTTGGTGCATATGTCTCTTTCTTTGTGTATGTGCTGTCTTTCTTTTTCTGTGTGTTTGCCTGTGTTTGGCTATCTAGGCCGACACATCTGTGTGCACATTTAGCTCTGTGTGGACGCTGTATGAAAACGTGCACGCATATAGGTAGGTGACTGTGGTCGATCATGGTTATTGCAGCTATACGTGTATGAAATGACATGAAGGTGTGTTGCTGTTTTTCCGTGTACATTTTTTGGTGGGGTATGTGGGTCTCGATCGACAGCTCTGTGTTGGAGTCAGTGTGTCTGTGTGTCAATATATACTTGTGTCTGTGCATACAAATGGAGGGGACTGTGCTCAGTGATTGTGTGTGTGTGTGTGTGTGAGAGAGAGAGAGAGAGAGAGAGAAACTCCAGGATATTACTAACAGAAACGCAGCTGCAAACACTGCCCCTCATTTGTTCCTTGCAGCCTCCAAGAATCTCTGCACCTTACCTCTTCTTACTTTAGAAGAGGTCACCAGGGGGAGGAGAGGGGACCCAGGCTTTCCCTCCCCTCCTCCGTTGCCCCAGCTGGCTCCCATGGTGCCAGCTGTCAGGGACAGAGGTCCTTGGGCCTTGCCCCCCTGCCAGCCCGTCACTGAGGCTAAACATTTACTGAGGCCTGAGGCCATGTTTGCTTAAACTCTAGGGTCACTGCACACATGCAATTTCTGGTTCAAGTGCTTTCCCCTCTGCAGGCTGAGGAGAGCAGGTGCTGGCTGAGCAAGTTACCTGGGGTTGCAGTTTCCCTCCACGAAACAGACTGGCTTAATAAGGTTTGCCCCACCTCGAGAAGAATGTAACCTTGGCAATGCATTCACTACCCTGTTCTTTTAAATTAGTGTGTCCCGAACTCTGGTATTTTTGCCATATCTGTACAATTCCTGTACCTGTTAACTTACTTAGCATTAAAAAAATTGGCCTGCTTTTAAAAATGTAAATACCCATTTAAGCTCTAGTCAAAGCATTTGTAACTAATGTAATCAAGGGTTATCTAGGCTAATTATAAATTTGAATTTAAAAATGTAAAGTAATAAGCTTTGATTCCTATACTCCCTAACATCACCTTGCTCGCCCCATGTTGGGATGAGAGTGCTTCTGAAGTGCCCTCCGGTCTTTTGCTATAAAGGCGGCAGGATGTGTGGACGCGTTCGTTTCCATACCACTTGCTTAGGCAGACACTGTTTGCATACAAACCGGCAGGTCTGGTGTACCTGCCATCAGCTACTGGGAGAGAGGTTTCCACATCCACAGTGGAAAATGCTTTGTTTCCTGGGTCAGGACAGCCTGGGGATGCAGTGCGGGCAGCTGACTGCAAAGGAGATTCTAGGGGAGCTCAGTGCCTCCTCCTCCTTCTCAGTCTGGATCCCCCCCCCCCCCCCCCCGGGGACCCGGCGGCTCAGTGGTGTCATTGCCTTGGCGATCCTGAGCAGGGTTGCAGGCACAAAACTCCCCTTGCAGGTGGAGAGGAGAGAAGGGGAGGAGGAGGGGGAAAGGGGGACAGATGCCCAGACAGATGGGCCTGGCCGCCAGCTCTGCCTGGTCTAATGAATTTCCTTCTCCGGCCCTCAGGCAGGTCAGTAAATGAGACCAGCAACAGCATCTGGGATGATTCCAGGATGAGGCTAATAAATCAGGCCTAGGATGAATCCTCCTTCCCTGGAGATAGAGAGAGGCGGGCCAGGCAGGGGAACTATGGGAGGGCCTTCGAGCCTGGCAGCAGCCAGCTTTTGGGTGAAGGAGTTGGAAGGAACTCCCTCCTGACAAGTCAGGGGCCTCGGAGGCATTGGCTGTGTAGCACTGTGTCCCCAGAGGTGATCGGTGGGCAGAGTGGGCCCTCCCAGTGGTCTGGCTTACTGACCCCAGGGCCTCCACGCTGCAGTGAGCTCCCCCACTCCATTTATTCCTACAGATTCACTGGTCTCAGGAAAGGCACTGAGTCCTCTTTGGGGAAGTCTTCCTGGACCCGAGGGGCCTCACCCATGTGTCCCTAAGAGTCACCTTTGGCCCACTGAGCATAACCAGGCTGCAGTTTATCTGCCTCTTTTCTGGAAAGCAAGCTTATACGGGTGGAGACGGCCTACACCCCCTTGTGCCCGGTGCGGTGCCTGAAACCTAGCAGGTGTTCCTCGATGGTATTTGAAGGAAAGAAAGGAGAGAGGCGCCACAGGTAGCAAGGGCTTCTCTAGGGCAACAAACAGAGCCTGCTGATGGAGGCAGGAGGCCGGATGTCTGTGCCACTCCAGCAACCCGCGACCTTGGGGACACTCGGGCGCGCATGGCTGGCCCCACCACTCATAGGGGGTAGGACTTGGGCCACAGATTCACCTCCCTGAGCCTCAAGGCAACCTGTGTGGGTCACGTGAATCCAATCAGGTAAGCCGTTTGGAAATGCTTTGTTAAGTATCGAGTTTTCACAAGTGCAAAGTGTCAGTTGTGAAATCACACAAACCTTGAGCAGAAGGAGACACGAGAAAAGATTTCCTTTACCTTCATTTCGCAGCTGAGCAAGCTCAGCCCTGAGAAGGGCCGTGAACTTGCCCTCTCTCAGACCATCTGGTGGAGCATGGCACGGATAGCCCAAGTTCTGGAACTAGACAGCCCGGGCCAGAACCTGCCTTGTGACTTGTGGCTGTGTGCCTGAGTCGACCACTTACATCCCAAGCCCCCATTGCCTGGTCTGTAAGATGAGAGTCCAAATGGTACCCACCTCATGGTGTGGCCCGGGGTATGAAGTGAAGTATTCCAAAGACCACATTTTTACCGAGTGCCTACGATGTGCTGTAGTATTGGAAATTTATTGGTCACCAGAACAGAAAAAAAGAGCTCTGCCTGCAGGAGGCATATTTTCTAGAGTATAGGAATAAACAATGGGTCAGATGTTTTTTAAAATTAAAATCTTGGGACGCCTGGGTGGCTCAGTTGGTTAAGCAGCTGCCTTCGGCTCAGGTCATGATCCCAGCGTCCTGAGATCGAGTCCCACATCGGGCTCCTTGCTCCGCAGGGAGCTCGCTTCTCCCTCTGACTCTGCCTTCCACTCTGTCTGCCTGTGCTCGCTCTCGCTCTCTCTCTCTCTGACAAATAAATAAATCTTTAAAAAAAATAAAATAAATAAAATTAAAATCTTGAGTATTTTAGTGATTTGGTGATCACAGTGATTTTTCTCTATATGATACACCCATTTACAGCACCGGTCAGACTGTGTACAAGAACATAACGAAATAATACATAAATACATAATGAAATACATAATGAATAAATACATAACGAAATGTGAGGGGTGCAGAGAGCGTACTTAGGGAAGGAAAGGAAGTTCACTTTCTACATCCAAGGATAAAGAGTTAGAAATACAAAAATAAGAAACACACGCCATTTTGAAATGTAAAATGACTTTCACATAAGCAGGTGCGTGGAAATGTCCACACAGGCTAGGAAGCACATATGCACCCATATCTGTATGCACGTGTGTGTGGTGTGTGTGTGTGTTAAGAGGGTGGGGTTTGCACGGTCAGGCTAGAGAAGGCCTTCCAGAGAAGGTCTTGGAGTAAAGCTTGCTTTGCCCAGGGCTGGCACAGAGGGTATCAGCAAAGGGAGCTGTTAGTGTCACTGAAGAATAGAGCCACCTCTTTGCACCATTATGGGTATAAAGCATGTTTCCATTCCTGCCACGTGTTCCTCCCCTCCCCTAGCCTGCCATCCATTACTGACTTCCTCCTGCTCTCTTGACTTTGCACCTTCTGGGGTACAGGTCCTTCCCAGGCAGAGTCCGTTGTCACACAGAAGAGGCACATGTGAGTGTGAGTTGCACATGACAGCGCAGGCATGGCGGACGCCCCTGGGCCCGTGTGCCCGATGTGGGAGATTGTGTGTGGGTATGAGTGGCCATGTGAGCTCTGCATGCAAGGACACAGATGTACTGTGTGATGGCCGGATTTGTGTGTATAAATGTATCTGTGAGAGGGAGAGCAGGCATGATCTGCGTGTGTGTGCGTGTGTGTGTGTGTGCACGTGCGCATAGTGTGGCTTCATGCACTGGTGCACACCATCCCCGGCCTCCTGAAGACCAGGGAGCAGACCTAGGTGGGAGGGGCTCTTCTGGGAGTGGATTTCAGATGCAAACAGAAGAGCTTGGGGCTCAGCCAGCCACGAGTTCTGGATATTGCCATACCAAGCCCGGCTGGGTGAAATTTAGGCTAGGGAAAGGCTGTAGAGTAAAACCTTTGAAAGGATGTGGGACCAAAGTGAGGGTGGCCCGAGTGTGGACAGCATCTCCACGGAGAGATCCCCAGGAGAGGCCCTTGGCACCGAACAAGGGCATGCACAGAAGAGGCCCCCATCTTTGCCTGGTGTGTCCTCAGGGACACACGGGAGGTGGTCCCAACCTTCAAATACCTCTCTGTGAATATGTTACCTCTTGATTCTGGATTCGAACAGCTTGCACATCCTGCACATCCCTCACCAGAGAGGGACGAATGACCTCCTCCTCCAGGTCCCATTCAGAAACTCCTGGAGAAGGTCTCCCATTGCTCTGGATAGGACCAATCAAAACTTAGGCTTGAAGAAGGCGTGGACAGTGACTGGCTCAGTTTGGGCCAATCAACAGAGACTGGGGAGCGGCGTTCTACGAGATTTGGCCTCTTCAGCTCGAGGTCTGTGGCTGGAGTGGGGACAGAGCAGTTCCCAGGCCATGGCTTGGCACTGGGTGGGTAGGGTGATGGTCATCAATGATGCCCAATTTTCAGCCCAAATGCTTGGATTTCCTTCAGAAGGTTATATTCACTGGACCCCTGCGAGGTGTTTCAGTCTCCAGAGGCTCCTGTTAAAACTACTAAACTCACACTGAAGTTGAAATTCACTACCAAGGACCTGAAATCCTATGGGAATAGGATAAGACGAGATGCCGACCTGGGATGGTTTTGTGGTTTGGCTCCAGGGCCTACCGATGCCGGCTTAAAACATAAAGGAAACTAGCTTGGGAAAAACCACAGGCTTTGGAGTCAAGCAGAGCTTGGTTCAACTCTGCCCACCCCTCCCAAGAGCTGGTTCTGTGGCCAAGCGCAAGTTGCCTCACCTCTCTGAGCCTCTGTAAAGTCAGGAAATGAGAACACCAGAGCTATTAGGAGACCTCCAGGGGAGACCAGGTACGTCGTCATCCACTGCATAGAGGCCCTCACGAAACGGTGCAGTGGGGCGTTTTCTGTAAGTCAGCCTGGCTGGTCCTTCTCCTCCAATGAGTAGACCACAAATCTTGCGAGCTAACCAGAAAATGAGGCCACTTCTCCTGGGGGAGGCAGGTACCTTGTTTTCTGATTTCCCCATTAGGTTCGGGACAGCAAGGAGAAGCCGATTGGGCCCAGGCTCTGAAGTCGGACAGAAGTGGGCTTGAAGCCCACCCCTGCCATCAACGAGACCTGTGACCATGGCTGGTCACCTCTCCTCTCTCGCCTGATCTGTCATTCTTCCGTCAGTAGCATGTGGGAGAATTCGACACAGTAACACATGTACCTGCCCTCCATAGAGTGCTACTGCCCTGTCACTGATTCTTATAAAAACCATACTGAACACCTACGACTTGTTGAGTTGTTTGGCAGGTGTTTATGAACGGCCTCCCATGTGCCGAGAATCCTACCAGGTGCTCGCAGTCGTGTACATAACAGACTGGTTCTCATCCTCACATTCTGGCATGTGTGATGGAGACAGACAATAAATCAATACCTATGTAAATATCTGATGTCAGGTAGGGACACGTCCTTTGAGGAAAAACCAAGGGTATGAGGATAGCAAGCAAGGGGCGGGTGTTGTGGATGAGAGGATGTGATCGGAGTTCAGATACTCTGTGCTGGCTGGTGAAATTGCCAGGGGTACGCAGATAGAGACCCAGTGCCTTCCTTCTAGGAACTTGCATCCCCGTGGGGAGACAGACAGAAAGCAGACGGTGGGATTGGACTGCGATGGGATTGTGCAGAGGGATGCTTACTAGAGACCGGCGTGCTTAGTGAATCCTGGCTCTGTCCCCAGAGCCCCCCCCTTCTCTCTTGGGAGGGAGCTAACCCTTCTCATGATCCGTGTGGGATTCAGAGATCCACTTAGCGGACTCATGGTCCCCTGAATATTCCAGGCCCCCCGGCCTTTCTCGGGACACCTGTGGGAGCCCGTTCCCCTCCCCTTCTCGCACTCACCTGCCAGCCCTCTCCTCCTCCAGGGCGTCCTGGGCAAAGAGGTAGGAAGCCTTCACGTTCACTGATTTAGAGCCAGACCCTGTTCTCATGGGGCTCAGTGACCTTGGGCAGGGCCTTTTACTTAACCGAACCTCCCCTGGGATAAGGCAGCACAGGGTGAGAGCATCTCTAAACCTCTTCTCCCCAGGGCCCAGCCAGTGAGAGTCTCCACTCCCCCATCCTCCTCCATCACCCCTCTCCCCCCTTCCCCTCTGCCCTTGCTTGGCTCTCTGCCATCGGGCAAACAGGTCTGTGTTCCCCTTCACCATTCCCTAAGATATTGAGGACAGGAGAGGGTGTGGTGTTTTGAGTCAGAAAACAAAGGACGTGCTGGCTTTGTCATTCAGCTGTGTGAGCTGGGGCCCTCCCTGGCCCTCTCTACCCTTAACTTCCTCATCCGCCAGTCACCTCCCAGGCAGGTGGTGCAGGTGCCGTCTTTCGTTTCTAGGCCTCAGTGTTGCATCTGGATGTGAGGAACGTTTCTTCAGCACTCACCATGCAGTAGGCTTTACCCATGTGATCCAACCCTGGGTGGTTTGTATTTTCATGATCTGCCTTACGTTTGAGGTCACGGAGCCCAGGGTGCTATCTAACTTTGCCCAGAGTCTCCTCAGTTAGGAAGTGGTGGGTTCAAGGTCTGGAGCCCAGCCTCAGGCTTCTGGAAGATCCAGCCATCGATTCCCCCCGGGGAACTATCATCCTCAGTCTGACCATTCTTGTTCCAGGCACAGCTCTCACGCACTCTGAGGAGAAGCTGCATGGAGGGCCCCAAGAAGGGCCTGTCAAACTGCTGTACCCTAGGGCCCCCTTTGAACACTCTGCAGAAGCGTCTGTCAGTCCTGCCACGTCAGGCTCCTGACAGGTTCTCCGTGAGGCCCTCCCTGTCCTCGAGGATCTCAGGGTCTGGGGGCAGAACCTCCTGGGGTGGCCGAGCAGAGATGAGCAGCTCCCACCCTGAGAGCTGTGTGCCTTTGGGTAGGTCTCGGAGCCTCAGTTTCCCCATCTGCAAAAATGGGATAATACTACTAGTGCCCCAGAGAGGGTTGTTTGAGGGGTGAGGGGCTATGTGGGAAGTATGGAGAGTAGCACTTGGTCCACAAGGAGTGCCGGCCCGGTGGCTCATAGAGTAGCAAAAGGCCAGTATGCTCTTCTCTGTACACAGGGCAGAACTGCATGTGTGCTCGAAAGCTAGGCCCTTGCTAACAAACAGGCTGGGGGGCTTTTTCAACACCTATTAAGTGCCCCATACTTAGCTGTTACAATCCCATCTGATCTTTTCTGTAACTCTGAAGTCCTGCCCAAGGTCACACAGTGGGGCGTGAAGGAGCCCAGGCTCATCTTGCTGCCCCCATGTCCTCTGAGAAGAAGGGCTTCTCAGGGATGAGCCTTTGCTCCTTAGCTGGACTTGCATGGTGTTGCTAGCCAAACCTCTTTTCTTTCCCTTGTTGGCTTCTTGTCTCTCACGCCCCAGGCCTGGTCTCCAGGGATCCATTGCAGGATCTGCTCTTCTCATTGGGGAGCTTGTCTACTCTCAGGGCTCCCGATGGACCCCTTTTTTTCAGGTTCCACATTCCTCAGTGCATCTGGTCCATTTCCCCCTCGATGCCACACAACTAAGTGCAATTGAGCAGGGTCCCATTAAGAACTCATCATTGTGCACCAGAACCGTCTTGTCTTTCCTGTCACCATCCATAACCACCCCCATTCATGTTCCCCAGGGTCCCAGCCTCACAGTTTAGCTGACCAACTGGGCTTCCATCTCGTGAGCTCCCCACCACTGCAGCCGAGTGTGGTGGGTCCCATCTATTACCCCTGTAAGAGTCAGCCCTTCTCCCTCTCCTGCCACCAGCCCAGTTGGGACCTAGTGTGGTGCATCCCATACTCGACTTAGGTCTTATTTAAAGCCACCACCTTCTCCTCTATTCAACATTCCAGTGTCTTAGATATCTGATGACAAGAAAGATCTCCCTCAGGGGCCACCTTAACTTTGCCACATTCCTTCTTTAAACACTGCCTTTATTCCTGATTCTTGCAGAAAACAAATTCATTTTTCTCCTATTTGTTTGGGAAGCAGCTAATGAAAACATATTGTATTAGTTAGGGTTCTCCAGAGAAATAAAAACCAATTTTTTGGATTTTATTATTTACACACACCAATGGGATGTGTGTGCGTGTGTGTGTGTGTGTGTGTGTGTGTGCTGAGAGAGAGAGAGAGAGAGAGCAGGGTGGGAAAGAGGGGGAGAGGGAGGAAGATGAAGAGAAGTTCATTATAAGGAATTGCCTGACAAGGCCAAACTCTGCAGTGTGGGCTGGTAGACTAAAGCAGGAAAACCAGTGGTACAGATGAATTCCAAAGGTGGTATTCTGTAAAATTCCCTCTTGGTTGGAGGGCAGGCTTCTACTGACTGGACGAGGCTCACCCACATTATAAAGGGCAATCTGTTCTACCCAGAGTTCACTGACTTAAATATTATTCTCATCCAAAAATACCCTCCAAGTTGGCATATAAATTAACCATGACAACTATTATCTGCCCAATGCTCTGCTCTAGGCTAAGGAGACTATCAACGAAAAAGAAAAAAAGATTCCTGACATTGCACAGCTCAAAGTTTAGTGAAGATGTGGATTCTGTTACCACTCTCTTCCTGGGCTGCAGGCTCTTTGCTGGCTCCCTGTCACCCACTGTACTTGTGTTTTCTGAGGACAGTGATCCTTGTGTTGCTCTCCACACAATCTCCTCTCTCAATCCTGGCTCCTGGACACCAGGCTGTCCTGAAGAGGACAACCCTTTGTATCTTCCCAACACTTAACCCACTGCTCCCCTGCTCCTACCACCTGCTCTAGGAATCCTGCCCTCCTCCAGACCAGGAGGGACCATGTGACCCAGGTTGGGCCCACCAGAGACCTGCCCTGAGAGTTTAGAAATGAATACTATAGTAGGGGGTGGAGAGTCCTTCTCTGTGGTAAAGCTGAAACCTGACAGCTGCCCTGGCTCCTGTCCCATAGATCTGAGGTGGCTAGAGAAGCAACAATAAGAGATGAGAACAGAATGTTCTGGTGATATTTCAGTAGCTAATTCTGTTTCTCCTTGAGACCCAGCCTTATCCCCAGCCTTTCCCGTATTTTGGTTATATAAGCCAATAGTACACCTTCACCCACCTGTCTCTGTCTTACTCTCACACAGCAGTTCTCAAATGAGGATGACTTTACTCCCCACCCCTGAAAGGGGACATCTGGGCAATGTCTGGAGAGGTTTTTGATTGCCACATTCATGAGATGTTAATGGCATCTAGTGGGGAGAGACCAGAGATGTTGTAAGCATCCTACAATGGACAGGAGAGTCTCCCACAATAATCATCCTGCTCAAAATGTCAGTGACATCAGGAAACCCTGCTGCAACAGATCTCCCAACCAAGACTGTCCCCACTATTCAAACTGCTTCCCATGATCACACTCATGGATTGGATTCCAAGCTCTGCAGTGTGTGAGCAGGTGACCTGAGACAAAGCATATCACATAGCCAAGCCTCCATTTCCAAGATTAGAACTGAGACGTCCAGCGTCTTACCCATGTGCCTACTAAGTTCTTGGAATGTGCTCCTTCAAACTGAGACACACCAGATTTCCAGGACCTTGTAAGAAAAAAGAATATAAAATGCTTCATTATAATCAATTTATATATTGATTACATGTTGAAAGGGTAATATTTTATACCTAGTGGTATGGGGTCAATAGAACATAGGATTAAAATTAATTTCACCTGTTTCTTCTTAACACTTCTTAATGTGGCTACCAGAAACATTAAAATAATCATGTGGCCAAATATAAAATGGGAAGGAGAGACCAGGACCTTTATGAGGCGGATAAGATGATTGACATGGAGCCAGTCTTCCTAACACCAGGTACCTAGTGCTGATGAACCTTCTGGGGATCTTGGAAATCTACTGAAGACCTCCCTTCCATGAAGTCTTCTCTAATCTATGTTCCTGGTGCTTGCATCCCACAGACAACTAGGTCCTATCTTTTGTCTCATCTCCTTAGCCTCTCATTTCCAGGATCGGACCCAGAGCAACAACAGTTAACAGTGCATGTGATTACAATCGGGTAGTAATCCCCGGTCTTCATATCCCAACACAGGTAACTCAGGAACATTGCTTTCCCTCGGCCTGAATCTGCATTGATCCCTTGTCTTTTTGCTGCGTTCTTTGTTACCCCAAAAGGCAGGAAACATAACTGCCCTTCCTTTTCAGCTCCCTACAGTTCCCGGGTGCAATTTTCTGTTCGTGGCTCTCACTTCCCAAACATGTTTTCAGCGGCTCTGCCGTTGTGATAGAACATTCATTCAGGAGTGATTTGGATGTTGATGCTGCCTGGTTGTCATGGCAATGCCAGCTGCTTGGCCTTCCCAGCAAGGCAAATCAGCCACGGAGATGGCAAGATGGGATTTGAGCCTCTGACAACAAGACACACGAGGCCCTTCCACCTTCTTCTAACACCAGCCTTCTACCAGACCCTCATCACCACCCCCTGTTTTTCTGGGGGGCCCAAGGGGCCTCCTACAGCTGATCTGGTGGTACAATGAGACAAGCTCCATGGGTGGAAGTGGAGGCCTGTCATTGCTCTGCCAGCCACCCCCAGAATGGGGGGAAGACCTACTCTATGACACGGATGGAGTCATGGGTAAGTTCAGCTCCTGGGCCAGCATTCACGGTACTAACACGGGGCCCCACCCCATTGGCCTCTTTCCCTAGCTGCTGTCACAGGCGATGTCCTGTTTGGAGAAGAGACCCCTTCTGCAGAGAGTGTGATAACATCTCTTCTGCTTCCTGGATGATGGGAGAAAATCACCTTCCAGTGACTGGGTGGTACTCCTGAAAGAGGGAAATGTCGGTAGCCAGAGCATCTTCGGGGTCTTTGCGTCTGGCTGTGAGCATGCTTAGTGAAGGGCTGCTAATGACCAGTGGGGTAGCACTTTCGGAGGCACCTGGCTCACCCTGCCCGACATTCACCACAACCCCTTGAGGCGGGTATCATCATTATCTCCATTTTATAGGAGATGGGCTCAGAGAGACCAAGGAAGGCCATCAGGATGTCACTGCTGGCAGCGCCAGGATTCTCGGTCAGGACACCACCTTCCAGAGCCTTGGCGTTCACACAACCTTGTGGCTCTCTTTCAAACAAATGTGGGGGCTGGCGATTTTTACCCCCAGTGGACAGGAAAGAAAACAGAAGCTGCCTGGAAATCACATGCCCGAGGCCATATGGCTAAGTTGCAAAGCCGGGTGTTTGAAACGCAGTCCGTTATTTCCAAACTTTGTCCATCCTGCCGGGTCACAAGAATATGCAGAAGAGCCTCTCAGACACAGGGAGGTGCCGTCCGGCCATGAGGGGCAACTTCTCAAGCAGAAAGGTCCCTCGTGACGCTTTGGACAGGCCCAGAACGTGCTGTGAATTGTCCTGCCGGGCGCAAGGCCCGCGGGCCCCATGATGTGAGCAGAGGCGAGCAGCTGCTGCCACGGGGCCCCGGGCTGAGTCAG
This sequence comes from Mustela nivalis, assembly GCF_964662115.1. Taxonomy (NCBI): domain Eukaryota; kingdom Metazoa; phylum Chordata; class Mammalia; order Carnivora; family Mustelidae; genus Mustela; species Mustela nivalis. The sequence continues at coordinate 119,005,861 of NC_139022.1, read as the reverse complement.
GAGCAGGTGACGCTGCCGAGGGGCTGAGAATGCCGGGCCTGCCTTGGCGGCCACTTCAGTGGGCCACAGGGGCCCAGCACTTGCTCACAGAGTTAGTCAGAGCTCCTTGGCCCCCACAGATGCAGCCAAGTCCTGACTACTGAAATTCCTCCTTCACAGCCCCGAAATGTTCAGGGAAATAGCACGAATCTCTTGCTAAGAAATCACCTGGACCTTCCGAGGAGAGTCACTCAGGACAGATTTTCTGAGGACTATCAGAAGGAGGTGGCCTCAGACAGCCTGGGTTCAGGGTTGGGGGGTGTGTGGTTTGCTTTCCCAGGGATTTATACCAAAGGAAAGCAAGGAAGGAAACAAAGAGGCAAAATATAAGAGTTCCAGATTTGTCAGCCTTCCACTGTCACCTTGTGCTTTCATATCTGAAATGATGCCTCAGGGCCCTACCTACTATGTTGCTTAGGGATGTGCTTGTCCCCTAGCCAGCCCGAGGCCAAGCCTCATCTCCATTCTTCACTGTCTCCCTCCTGTTCCTCTCAGTCTCCCCCAGCTCCGGAATGGCTCCTCCCCTTCCTTCATTTTGCCCTGGGAAGGAAACAGGCTTTTAGATTCACCCCACCCAAGTTTGTATCCCCATTCTACCATTTTCTGGTGTCTGAACTTCGAGCGGTCTGCTTCACTTCTGGAAGCTTTCATTTTCTCCTCAGTAAAACAGAGTGAATTATACCTGTTTCTCTAGGCAGTTGGGAAGATAACATGAGAGCGTAGAGGTAAAAGTCCCAGCTTAGCACCTGGCCCGTGGCCAGCATTCGGCACAGTTCTCTCTACCATCTTCCCTTCCCTGACTCCAGGGCCAACCAACGCGTGTGGTCTGGAACTAGCTAGACGCTGAGCTGGTGGGCCCACCAGAGCCCTCCTGCAGGCTCCTCTCTACCCCAGGGCCTCTCCTCGTCCCGGCCAGCACACTTCTCATTATGGAGTTGGCCTGTAATTAAGCTGTTGCTCGGCTTTGGAGAACGTGCCTGTCAGCACCCCCGGCTCCCTTGCCTCTGTGGGGCTCCTTTGCTTGTTGACAAGACCTCATCGGTGGGCCCAGGGACATCCTTGGAAAGGAGGCCATGGCATTCTTCCTGAGACCCTTCTGAACGTGGGAGCAGTGGACACGAGTCCTGTGTGACATGGAGGAGGAGGCGCCTGTCAGGCCAGGACCCAAGGCAAGGACCCAGGCCAGGACAGGGAAGGCAAGGGAAAGCATAGTAGAAAAAAAACTCTAAAAGGTCCTCCATCAGGACTCCAGCCTGGAGTCCTGCCAGGCTCTGTCCTTGCAGATGCTGGAAGAAATGAGGGTTCCTTGGGGTTCCTTGGCGTGACTCTCCTTATCCTGACATCTCAGCCTCAGCCAGAGGAGTGCAGGGTAGACCAGATCTCAACACATATTCTGCCTCTGATCAGTTGTGTGACCTTTGGCAAATGACTTCAGTGTTGCAAGTCTCCAATTTTCCATCCATAAGATGGGGGAAATGATACTTCTGCAGTTCATTGGAACAGATGTAAAAATGTGGACGTACAGCACTTTGAACAATAAATCGTAGCTATTACTGTATTTTTGAGCTTGGTTTCATCCTGTTTCCTCCCGAAATAGGCCTTGCACGTGGCTGTTCTTGTAGCCACAAGACTAAGGCCCTGCATGACTTGGCTTAGCAAACTCCTACTGATTTTCCAAGGCCCGACTCAAATGTTACCTCCTCTGTGAAGCCTTCCCTGATTCCAAGCAGTTAGTCACTTTCTCCATTGTACCCCCACAGTGATTTGTTATGCTTTTGATACAATCCCATCACACTGTATGGCAATGGTCATAACCCCCTCCCCGCTCCATCCCGCCCCAGCTATGCCCTGACCCCTTGGCTAGGCCGTGAGCTCACAGAATAAAGGGTCCCCATTTGTTCTTCCTGGTAGTGACAGAGTGGGGACTTAGTGACTGTTTAGTCAAGTGAATGAATGACTGCAAGGAACAAAGAAATGATGGATGGATGATTACAGAAAAGAGAACGTTAGACATTAACAAAAGAAAAATACAGAGAGGTCAGAGAAAACCTTGACCTTTTAAAGCACATTTGGTTTACTTAAGCCCAGGCTGGAGCTCAGGAATAGAAAGAAGCCCACACTGTCTGACAGAGAGACGAGCGAGGGTGGACTTTAGCCAGAGATGTAGGGCCGAATTCAAACGTTCGAGAGCCGTCTGCCCTGGGGACCTGCTGAGCCACACCATGCCAGTCTTAGCCTTTCTCTGCTCTAGCACCGGAGGCTTCATAGGGCCGCCAACCCTGGGGCAGAAGAAGCACATGATCTGAAGAATGTCAGAGGCCCCGCTAAGGACGCCATTCCCCAGGTGAAGGACAGAGGGTGGGGACCGGGTCGCGGCTGCTGTTCTCCGGGGAAAGCCACGCTCCTTGACCAGTTGAGCAGGGACCGGTGACATGTGCCCAGCCCCACCCAGAACGAGGAGGGCCTTGACTCTCGTCACAGCTGTCTGTGAGCTGGACTGTTTCCAAGAGGCCCCTGGGTAGGGAGCTGACACTGGCTGCTGGAGTCAACTCTGAACTCTTCATTACGAACGTGGGCTGTGTGGGCCTGGGCTGGGCCATGCCTCTGGCCTTGTAGGAGCCCCCACATCCTGGTCAGCGTGGCCCGCTGAGCACCAGCCGCACAACTCCATTCTTCCCAGCTCTTCAGGCCTTGCTCTTCCTTGTGTCCCTGATTACGTTGTAAATTCATCTACTCAGAGGCCTTCTCTGCCACCCCATCTAAGGTGCCACCTCCCAGCTGTCTTCAGCCTCTCATTTTACTGTCTACATGGCACGCGTCCCGACCAAATCGTCTCATCCGCTTCTGTTTATTTGTCTGCCTTTTAGACTCTCAGCTCTGTGAGGCCATAACTGGGTTTCTCCTGCTCGAGGTATACCCCTTAGGTCTTAGTATAGGGCCTGGCACAGCATGGGGCATAAGGGTTAGGTGAATGAATGAATGAATGAATGGGTGAGTGAAAAAGTGGGCCAAACTCGTTAGGCTGAATAGTCATAAAGGTTGTAGATCACACACCTCAGGTAAGCTTCCTTCCTCTGGGCTCCACAGGCCCGTGTAGGAACACCCCCCCACCTCCCATCCTAGCATTCAGCACACTGGATCATAATTGTACCTGAGTCCCCATTTAGACTGTAAGCCATGCAAGGGCAGAAGCTGGGTATGATTGTCTGTATTCTCGGTGCCCAGCCCAGAGTCTGTTGTAAAGAAGAAGCTCAGTGAAAGTTAGGAGGACAAATAAGTTGAGTAATGACTGATTAATTCTCGAGTCAACACAAAACAAGCCTCAAAAAAGCCAGTTTTTGCAGTATCACTGTGGACTTTATCATCACACCCGAAAGGATGTTGGCTCTCTCTCTTAGGAATCTGGTAAAATGCTTCAGCCACTATTACGAGACTCGTAGGCTTCCTTTAGAGAACCCTGAGTCTCTACTGCTACAACTACCAGTTAAAGGTTTTAAGGAACTCAGTGCCAGACCAAGTGCAATATTCAATGTGAATGCTGTCTGCCCTTCTCTGGTCTTAACCCAGACCAAGCCCCAGGCACGTCCTGTGGTTGTTTCCAGCAACCTTTCTGTCCCACCTCCAGGCATATAGGACAACCAGGAATTCAGCCCCAAAGACAAAGGGACATTTAAGCCAAGGCCTGAAGTGTGAATTGGGGTTATTCAGAATATGTGTCAAGGTAGGCCATTTAATGTTAACAACCCCAAATCTTAGTGACTTAGAGTAATACAAGGCTGTTTGTGGCTCGTGTCACAGTCTGCCCAAGGTAGGTGGGACTCTACTTCATGCAGTCATTCAGAGTCTCCAGGTCCTTCTGCCTGGACTTTCTGCTAGGTCTTTGGAGTCTCCTCTTATCATAGAGGAGCAGGGTTGTGCATGGGAGGTCTTTAATGAGCTGAGTCAGGATATAGCAACATCACCTCACTCTCCATTGGCTTGAAGTCAGTCTTTTGGCCACACCTAACTCTAGGGAATGCTGGGAAATGCGGTCCAGCCTTGTGCTCAGGAAGAAGAGGAACATGGACATTGTATTTAAAAAGGGGGAAGGTGGGCACTACAGACAGAGGGACCATTGTATGCAGAGGTCTGGAAGAAAGCTAGCAAAGCACACTGGGCAGCTATCACATAGTTAGTCTGGCTGTCATTATTGTAGGAGAAGGAAATGGTGACAAGGAAGTGACTGGTTGGTCATCAGGTTCACTCTGGACCTTAAAGGGGGGCCATGGACAGAAGCTCATGCTCAAGATTATAAATCAGCCTTAGCTTGGGTCGAATGGCTGAAGTTCCTTCCAACTCGATTATTTCCATGAGCATATGAATTCACAGGATTTTTAAAATCATGTTTTAATTTTTTATTTGTTGATAGGTAGCACACTCATATGGTTCAAAATTTTTAAAGTGCAAAAGCATAAAACATAAAATCTTTCTTCCATGTTGTCTGCTAAGCATCCACGTCTCCCTGAAAGTAGCCAGTGTTATCAGTTTCTTGGGTATACTTCCAGCAATGTTTTGTACATATGTAAGTAACATGTATATTTTTCCCACTAAATTATTGCACGCACTATCAAGTACCTTACTTTTGTCAAACAGAGATTTTTCATGAAGCATGTAAAGAGTATCTTCACCTTTTTCACGACAGCATAGGATTCCACTGTATGGCTATACCACAGAGATAGTTCCCAGCTGATGGACATATAGGTTGCTTTCAATTTATAAATAATCTTGCAATAATTTTGTTTGTATACATCATTTCAAAACTGAGTAAGCCTACTGACAACATAAATTCATATGAATGAAACTGCTAGATCAAAAGGTCACACTATTTTAACAAGACCAGGCATGAGGCTCCAGGCTACCCCACCTGTCCTATCTGAGCTCCTCCCTACTCCTGCCCAATGATGAGACCTGGATGACACTCCTGTGATTCGCTGTGCCCAGACATGTGGCCCTGGCATAGCTCAATAGGTAGGAACCACCCCTTCCTCAGAGGATGGCAGCACCCAGAGTACTCTCCTTGGACTCTTGGCCAGATACCTCTCAGGAAGGGTTATCCTGTGGCCCACCTCAAGGACACCTGTCTTCATGGCTTCTCTTTGCCCATCAGCCCAGTCTCTCTCTTACCCCCACCTCCAGCCCAGTGACTTCAGCCCTGACCCCCAGAACAGAGGCAAACTCCAAAGTAGGCCAAGGAAGTTGTGGTAGCCAGACATTGCCCTCTCCAAAGATGTCTATCTCCTAGTTCGTGAAACTTGTGATTATGTTGCTTTACGTGACAAACGGGACTTTATGGATGTGATGGAGTTAGGCATCTTGAGGTGAGAAGGTCATCCTACATTCTCCACGTGGGCCCAAGTAACTACAAGAGTCCTTAAAAGGTGGAAGGAGGAGGCAGAAAGTGAGAGAGAGACATTGGTAGATGCTATGCTGCTGGCTTTGGAGATGGAGAAAGGCACCATGAGCCAAGAGATAGAAGTGACTTCCAGAAACTAGAAAAGGTGAGGGAAGTGTCCAGAAGGAACACAACCTTGATTTTAGCCCAGTGAGACCCAGTTCGAACTTCTGACCTCCAGGACTATAGGATAATACATTTGGGTTGATTTCAGCCAGAATGTCCACGGTTATTTGTTACAGCCGCCATTGGACGCTAACACAGCAGTTCTTGACCTTCTTACACAGTAGCCCAGTACTGCCTCTCCCTGAGTCTCCAGCCTCCTCCATGCTCTCAGAAGACCAGGCTTTAAGTCCCAAGGGGTGCTCCTGGGCACCCACATCATTTCTTTGAGCCTTGGTTCTGTCCTCTTCAAAATGCAGCTCATTATCTAACTGGCCTCCCTGGCTGGCTGCGAGGGTTCAATGAAATGACGCTTGTGACGTCTCTTAGCAACCGCGCCTGGCACAAAATTGGTGCTTGAGGATATTTTTAGTTGAAGATAATTCTGAATCTTTCACTTGTGCTGCTAGAATCCCCTCCTGCTCAGGTCCTAGCAAGGGCTTTAGCTTTCCCTGAGAAGACAGCCCTTCCTGGCAGTGCTCTAGACCGGCAAGACCCTCAGGGGCCCCACTCTGTCCTTCCCACAAGCCCTGGGGAGCAAACAAGGGCCTGAGCACTGTGCTCACTGCCAGAAGGAAATTCGGCCTGGGTTTGCCTCCTGTCACCGCCACTTCCCAGCTGTGTGAGGTGTGAGCTGCTACTTCATCACACCAAGGCTCAATTTCCTCATTTGTGGAATTCTCACAATGAGGCCAGGCCCAGGGTGTTGGTGTAATGGTTAGGTGTGCTTGTGTCTGAGAGCGGAGTTGATGTTCAACAGCTTATCTCCCAAACTGAGGCTGGGCTTCCTTTTCAAAGCAGGTTCAGTGGACCCTGGAGCCCAGACAATAGGGGAGGCCTCTTTAAGAAAGAGCGTCCATGTTGGAATTCATAAGCACTTAGACCCATGTTAATATATAAAAGTCAGGTGTTGGGGCGCCTGGGTGGCTCAGTTGTTAAGCGTCTGCCTTTGACTCAGGTCATGATCCCAGGGTCCCTGCTTCTCCCTTGCCTGCTGCCTGCTGCCTGCTGCTCTCCCTGCTTATGCTTTCTCTCTCCCTCTCTGTCAAATAAATAAAATCTTTTAAAAAAGTGAAAGTTAATTGCTTCTTACATACTAAAAATAAACATGGCATTTGAACTTAAAAAGAAAAAACAAAACAATACCATTTACGCTAGCACCCCTCCAGATGAAATACTTTGGTATAAATCTAACAAAATATGTGTAAGATTTACATGGGGAAAACTACAAAACTGTGATGATTGAAATCAAAGAATTAAATATACATCGATGAGTAGGAAGACTTGATATTCTCAGAATGTTAGTTCTATAGATTCAGTGCAACCCCAATCAAAATCCCAGAAAATTGTCTTGTGAGTATTGACAAAATGATTTTAAAGCTTATATGAAGAGGCCAAAGACCCAGAATAACCAACATAATATTGAAGGTGAAAAAAAAGTTGGAGGATTGACACTGCCTGACCTCAAGACTTACTTGAAAGCTAAAAAGAGCTACAGTCATCAAGACAGTGTTGTGTTGGCAGAAGAACAGACAAATAGATCAATGAAACAGAATAGAGAGGCCAGAAATAGACCCCCATAAATAGAGTCAACTGATCTTTGACAAAAGACCAAAGACAATACAGTGGAGAAAAGATAGTTTTCCCAAAAAATGGTGCTAAGAACTGGGCATCCACATGCAAAAAAAAAAAAGAAAGAAAGAAAGAAAGAAAGAAAAATTAGATACAGACTTTATACCTTTCACAAAATTTAACTCAATATAAATCACAGACCTAAATATAAAACTCAAAGCTATAAAACTCATAGAAGACAACAGAGGAGAAAATCTGCATGACTTGGGTATTGTGATGCCTTTTCAGATACAGCCCCCAAAACAGGACCATGCAAGAAATAATTGCTAAGCTGGACTTCATGAAAATTAAAAACTTCTGCAAAAGTCATTATCAAGAGAATGAGAAAACCAGTCACAGGGAGAAATATTTGCAAAACGCATATCTGATAATAGATGGTTCTTTGAAATATACAAAGAACTATTAAAATTCAACAATAAGGAGGCAAACTGCCCAGTTAAACAGTGGGCCAAAGACTTTGACAGACACACACCAAAGAAAATACACATATTGCAAATAAGCACTTGAAAAGATACTCCAACATCATATGTCATCATGGAAATGTGAATTAAAACAAAAATGAGGCACTCCTAAGGGGCTCAGTTGGTTAAGTGTCTGTCTCTTCATTTTGGCTGAGTTCATGATCTCAGGATTGTGAGATCGAGCCCCGAGTCATGGCTCTGCGCTGGGCATGCAACCTGCTTAAGATTCTCTCTCTCCCCCTGCCTCTCCACCCCTCTAAAACAAAAAACAAAAAAAGAATGAGATATCACTATGCATCTATTATAATGGCCCAAATCTGGAACACTGACATCACCAAATGCTGACAAGGATGTAGAGAGCAGCAGGAGCGCCCATTCAGTGCTGGTGGGAATGCAAGCTCATTCTGCCACTCTGTTCAACAGTTTGATGGTTTCTTATAAAACTAAACATATTCTTACTGTAGGATCCAGCAGTCGAGCTCCTTGATATTTACGCAGAAGAACTGAAAACTGACGTCTACACAAAAACCTACACAAAGATGTTTATTGCAGCTTTATTCAAAACTTTATTCAAAACTTGGAAGCAACCCAGAGGTCCTTCAATAGGTGAATGAATTGCATAAAATGTAGCATACACTCACACAATGGAGTAGGATTCAGCCCGAAAAAGAAATGAGCTATCAAGCCATGCGAAGACATGGAGGGACTTAAATGCATACACCTAAGTAAAGGAAACCAGTCTGAAAAGGCTACATACTAGATGATTCTCTGCTCTTAACTTCTTCTCCTCCATGGTGCGTGTGCCAACCAGCTTCCCGAAAAGTCCCTCGCACCCAGCCTGGGTAACTGCCCAGGGCAGTAACCACCTCGGCCTTTAGCAGTCTCCAACCTCCTTGCTAAGGGAGCAAGACAGATGGCACAAATGCCACATCTCTCTCGGATGAGATCAGCTACTTAGGATGGAGGGAACAGTTAATCTCCTCCTTGCTCTGACGGGAGGTTTGTCAGATTTAGCAAATAAAAATATGGGACACCAAATTAAATTTGAATTTCAGATAAACAACATATAATTGCTTAGTGTAGGATGGCACATTTTGCATGGGACATTTGCTCGGGAGTCCTGTATTCTCTCTGGCCTCTCTGGCAGGGACTCGGCAAAGTCAGGTTCAGTGCCACAGGAAACGAAATTGATTTTAGCAGTGGAGCTCCCGACTCTTCTTTCTGAGGCAAGGATGTAGCTATCCACACTCAGGGTGTGTTTTTCAGAAGTGTTCCTGATCTGAGAAGTCACTAGAGAGTACCTTGTGACCGAAGGGATATGGGGCAGCTGGCCCCCAAGCAGGTTGGTGGCTCCGAGTCAGACCACCCGATGTATGAATATTAGATCTCAAGTTGTGAGATCTTACCTCTCCTCTCTGACCCTCTTTTTCCACCTGTAAAATGACAGTTTCGATGTCCTTGGGTGTGTGAACATGCAATATGAACACATAGGTTGTAAAATGTATGTCTAGAAGTCAGTGGTGACTTGCCCCAAGTTAGGTTTTTATTGTCAGCCATTTAGGATAAAAAAGACATTTGCCCAAACTATTGGACCTGCTCTGCTGAAAGTAGCAGCCAGAGGGATCTCAGGTGCATGTATGTGCTGACCAGATGGGCACCCCTTGTGTGGAACCCTCTGTTCTGCATTGTACGTGCCTGGCATCTTTGCTCCTGAAGTAGGTGCTGGCAGGTGGCCCGCCGAGCTGTTTTTCCAGGGAGCTCCTCTGGAGCCCCACCCTCTCCTGACTTGTGACAGCTGCAGGTCCAGTGGCCCCAGAGCGTAAGCTGCTGGCGCCCATCTCCGCCCTCCCAGGCTTACCAGCCCTGCCCTCACCCACACCAGGCGCGTCCCTGAGGCTGCGTCCACCTGCCGCTATGCAGTGACCACAGCTCCTGAGACGCGGATGGCCCGACATGTGGTACGGTATGTCTTTAGGGAGCCCAGCGGCCACCCACTTGGGTCAGCACACCCATTTCTGTGGATGTGGAAACTGAAACGCAGGGAGAGAATGGCTACTTTGTGCTGGCATCGTCTCCCAGTCTAGAGCAGACAGGTGTCGTTGTGTTACTCCATTCAAGCCTTACTGAAGTATGAAAACTAAGGCTCCTTCCTCACGTTCCAGAGCCCTTCTCTCACTCTACAGCAGGCTTTTCTCAGCCTCGACACTATGGCCATTTAGGACTAGATGGTTCTTTGCTGGGGGAGGAAGGGCTCTCCTGTGCATTGTAGGATGTCAGCCACCACCTTGGCCTCTGCCCCTAGATGTGGATGCCAGCCCCCCACCTTATTTCCCAGTTGTGGCAATCAGAAATGTCTCCAGGTTTTGTCAGATGTCCCTGGGAAAATCACCTCTGCCAACAACCACCACTCTAATCATTGTTAATAGTTTCTTGTAAACCTTTTCAGACTATTTCTAAGCACATGTGTATGCCCAATTTTTTTTTTTTAAACAAAGATGGAAGAAAGTAGACAACTCTTCTACCACTTGCTTTTTTTTTTACTTAATGTACTGTGGCCATCTTTATGTACACACACAAACTTGCATTTCACCTTCCAGCAGCTGCGTGCTCTTTCTTTGTGGGTCCTGCCCCAATTGATAGGACCAGTTCCCCGACAGTGGGCTTTTGAGTTCTTTCCAGTATTTTGCTGTTGGAAGTGATGCTTCAATCAGTATCCTCTCACATAAATCTTGATAGAGCCATGGGATAAACTCCTGAAAGTGGAATTGCTGAGCCAGAGGTAAAGGCATTTGAAATTTGATCTGCCACATTATTATCCAAATATACCCCTCTGCCCCTGATATCTTGATTTAAAGTACCAAATATTGTGTGAGCACTTACAGTATTTCATGTGGCATGCTAAGCAATTTACAGGCAGGTGTTTATATACTTCCATATATTTCTATTTGGTAAATGCTGTTACTATATCCATTTCGCAGATTAAAGAACGATTAGAGATTTAAAATGTTCTCTTAGCCTTGCATACGACAGCACTGGAACCCCAGCCCAGAGCCGTCTCACACTAAAAACCTGTTCTCTTAATTTTCATAAGGAGCTTGTGAGATGGACCCAGTTATTCCCATTTTCTAACAAGACTACTGAGACCCAGAGTCATTAAAGTCACAGAATCCAAAGGGCCACAGAATCCAGTCACAAATTTGAGCTTGACTCCAGAATCTGTGCTCTTCCATTGGGGCTCCGGTGCTAACTTTTCCAGGAAGCTCTCTGGGATTACCCTGTATTCTTATCAGCTGAACATCTGACGGTAGAACCTTGGGAGCCCTGGAAATCTGCAGTAGGCACCTTACCCCAAAGTGAGGGGGTGTGTGGGTACGTGGGGCCTCGCTGGCACTGGTGTCAGGCAGACCTACATGAGGATCCCCCCCCCTGCCCTCTCCCCACTGCAAGTGAACCTAGGCAAGAGACCTCCCCACTTGGGGCCTTACTTTTTCATCATGGTGACTCTTGTTATTGCTGTCGTTAACACCTGGGTGGCTCAGCTGTTTAGGCATCTGCCTTTGGCTCAGGTCATGATCCCAGGGTCCTGGGGTTGAGCCCTTCATTGGGCTCCCTGCTCCGTGGGCAGTCGGCTTCTCCCTCTCCCACTCCTTCTGCTTGTGTTCCCTCTCTCACTGTGTCTCTCTCTGTCAGAAAAATAAACAAAATCTTCAAAGACAGAAGTACTTATGATAATAGCAGTTACCATTTACGGCATACTTTATCTGTAACACATTTTGCAGTGACATTGTCTTCGTTTGGGTCCCCGAGAAGCATACGCTGAGGTAAAGAGATGGGGCAAATATTTGTTTGAGAGCGGGCCCCAGGAGGCAGGCTTGCTGAGGGAGTGGGGAAGTGACACAGGGAAGGGAGGGAAACCACCAGATGGTGTATGACGAGCAGGCTCCTGCCGTGGGCAGCCGGGCTCTGGCCCACTGGGGACCTCTGGGAAATCACATGCCTCACATTCTCGAGTGTCACACGGAGGGAACCCACCACTCCTGGCCTTCCCGGGATTGGAAGCTGCCCTTGCTTTATTGGCCCCAAGGTGTTCCTGCTGCCTCAGGTGGGCAGGGGACCTGTCTGCAGGGGATCAATGGCACCACCAGCCTGCAGGTGGTTGGCAGGAGCTTTAGGACCAACACTTAACTACCACTGACCTTGTGTTTCTTCCTGCTAGCTCTGTAACCCTTCCTGTGGATCTCTGCCTTGTTACCTCATCTAGGCTTTTTATATCCCCGTGCTGGGTATGGAGAGAGCCTCCCTAAGTTGAGGCTGACCATTGATTCCTTCAGTCATCAGCAAAGATGTACTGGACACCTACTATATGCTAGGTGTATGTATTGGTTGCTTTTTTTTTTTTAAATTAATATGCCATTTCTTGAGTAGTTTTAGGTTTACAGAAAAATGAGTGAAAAGTGTTAGAGAGTTCCCATATACCCCCAATTCCTGCCTCCTGCCCTTTCTCCTATTATAGGGAGGCGCATAGGCTACAACTGAGGAGCTAACGTTAATATATTATTAGCTAAACTTCATAGTTTATCCACGTTTTTTGTGTTGTTCAGTTTATGTATTTGAACAAATGTCTAATGACATATATCCACCATTATAGCGTCACACATAGTTCCACCGCCCTAAAAATGCCTCCTGTTCCACCTGTTCCTCTCCCTCCCCTCCCCCATCTCCTGGCCTAAGTGCTGGCGATCCAGCTGGGACAAACTAAAGCTTCTGTCTTCGTGGACCTGACATTCTAGTGGGAGAGATAGACAGTAAACAGGCAAATAACACATAAGTTCAGGAGATAAGAGCATATTTGGGAGGGAAATGGGGCCTCTTCTTTAGCCAGCATGGTCATAAGAGGCCTCTTTGAGGAGAAGACACTGGATCAGGCCCTGCCTGTCTGTGAATGGCCACAGATACTGCTGGGAGCCCTGAGACCAGAGACCTCTGTCCTGAGAGGCAGACCAGAGTGTGAAGCCCAGAAAAACACCCTGACCCCTCCCAGCCAGGAGAAGGGTTATAGCTGAATAATATTCCCCCTAAATTCAAATATGGAAGTCCTAACCTCTAGTACCTCAAGATGGGACGGTATTTAGAGAAAGAGGTAGTTCAGTTAAAATGAGGTCCTATTGGGTGGTCCTAATCCAGTATAACTGACGTCCTTACAGAGAGAGGAAATAAGCACACAGACGCGCACAGTGGGGAGATGGCGATCCACACGGCAAGGAGAGGCCTCAGAGGAAACCAGTCTTGCCAACACCTTGGTCTTGGACTTACAGTCTCCAGAACTGTCAGGAGCTAAGTGTCTGTTGTTCAGGCCACCCAGTCTGTGGTACTCGGTTGTGGTAGCCCTGGCAACTAACGCAGGAGGTGAGAAACCCACCCTTCACTCCCTGGCTCTCCCATCCCACTCAGAACTCAGAGGCGTTAGTGAGGGCAGTCTGCTGTGACCCAGACAACTTGGGTATAAAAGTCTGCATTGCCATGGCCTTATCCTTCTGGGGGTAGAGGACCTGTCCTCTCTGTTCTGATCAATCAGTTGCTGCTGGTTGTGGTCGCCACTTACCAAGGACCCACCAGGCACCAGGCATGCCCAGAACAGCCCTGAGATTAAGAGCACAGAAATCTGACAGGAGTCTGACAGACAGACGGGGACCAAGGCCCCCCTCTTCCTTCCATTTCCTTCCTTCCTTCCAGCTGTGTGACCTTGAGGGGGTGATTTCACCTCCACAGGCTTCAGTTTCCATATGTGTCAAATGAAGGGAAGTGATGGCTTTCGTCTCCTGTGGCTGTTGGGGCCAAATGAGCGAATGGGAAGTGCTCGGCGCCATGCCTGCCACAGAGACAAGGTTGGCCGCTCTTCTGTTCCACATAGCAGTCATCCTTCCGTAAGCCTGGGATGGAGGAAGGATTCTCACTTCATGGCAAGGAAGCTTACCAGAGGGAACCTAATGCTGATCAGCTTGTCCATCCACAACCTTGAAGACAGAGCCAAGCAGGAGCCAAAAATCCTCCCGTGGAACCACCGGTATAGTCGGCCGTGGCACTGATGTCACTGGGGTCAAGGCTGTGGATGCTGGCCTTGTACATAAGCCTTAAACATCCTAATCCTACTGCTTCTCCACCACTAGCCCCTCGAGGCAGCAGTATTGGCCCTGGAAAAGCTCAAGCACAGACTTTCTGTGGCATTTCCAGCTTTTTTTCTACTTCCATTTTTAACTCACCTTGGTCCACTCCTCTGGAAAATTTAGAGATTCAGTGATTTTTCAAGGCTCCCAGCAGCAGAACCATCCTGGGCTTCTGCCTCAAAATGCCATGTTATCCCATGGTAACAGTCACACTTGACAAAAGCTGGTATATTGATCATGCATCTCCTGTGTTGGGTATTTTTCAAATGTCTCCTCCTTTTACAGCAGACAAAGGGCCTTTTTGGTGGGCAATATTGTTCCTATTTTATGGATGAGAAGACTGAGGTCCAGGGATGTGCCATGACATGTTCAGGGTCTCTGAACTCAGGTCTGTGTGTGTTCAACACCTGTATGTCCGGCACCCCTCCTTTGCCCTGCGGGTACCTCACAGCTTGAGTTTTAGGAGTTTTATTTTATTTTTAGCCAAACATTGTTTTGTCTGGGCTACAATTCAATTCAGGTTTATGGGAAAAATACCATTCATAACGACACAGGCGAACTTCATGTTTTAGCATCAAGCTTAGTGCCTGGAGCATGATTTTTACCAACCTCACTTTTCCTTTCCTCTTCATTATAGGGAAAGTCCCTGTGCCATGAGCATTTGCTTTAATATCCCACAAAAAGAACCTGGAGGCAGCCGCATTTCTCCAGCTGTCCTTTAAAATGGGGGGAGCAAGGAACAGAGACATTATTGAGGCTGGGGGCTGGAATTTAAGGGCAAGCTGAAATCTTGGAGAGGTTACCTGTGCTGATTTTCTCTAGACATTGAAAAGCCTGTCAGAAAGATGTTAATTGTCAAGCTTCCCAGAGCTCAGAGGAGCTTCCCAGAATGCACTGCAGGAGAGGAGGACAAAGGCAAAATAGACAAGGTGGCCTGGACCCAATTAGCTTTGTTCTGCATGTGGCTTCAAATCGGGGGTTGCGGCAGCCTGGCCTGATGGGAACAGATACATGGGAGAACATTTTGTATGCTAGATTGTGCAGTAAGGAAGAGACCAGAAGGCCTGGATTCAGGCTCAGCTCTGCTGCCGGCTACCTGTGTGACCAGGAGGAAGTTGCTTATCTGGGTCCAAAGTCCCAGTTGCGAAGAAATGGTTGAACACTAGACTCCCTTGTTGTTCCACTGGGGTCCCACGAAGATGACCTTGGCCAACATGACACATCCTTTTGTTTCCTAGGAACACACACTGAACAGCAGCAGAGAAAATAAATGACAAAAGGAACTGGTGTTTGTGGGCCACGCATTGTCAAAATATTTTGCGTGGCTTGTCTCACTTGTGTCCCCATAGATGCGAGAACTGGGTACTTTTTTGGATTCTCACACTAAAGATGAGGATAGTGTGGCTCAGAGAGGCTAAGGGATTTGCTTACATCTCAGAGGCTAGCAAGGAGCAGATCTAGATCAAACCAGGCACTTCCTTTTAAGTGAAGTTTCAAGGAGCAACATTAGTCCCTCGCCCTGGGGTCTTCAGCGAGCCAAAGCCTGACCTCCCTCAACTGAGCGTCCCTGGCTTAGGCAGGCACTGCTGGGGTGTAGCTGGATCTGGTTAGAGAGGCCCCAGTTAGGGCTGGTCAGTCGACCAGAAACCTGAGCTGCTCCCAGACCTGTCCCCAAGGTTGCTGGAAGATAGCGTGCGGCTTGGGGATTGGTTCACAGTATTCTAGCTCTTCCCTAGTAGGCGAAGTGGCCTTTACCCTGTGTTAATGACATCATCTCAGGTCAATGCCAGGGAGAACCACTGGCCATTTGGGGCACTCTAGGGGGGAGGTGGCGGTGCGGAGCAGCACCCCCACTCCTCCTCATCCTCTTCCCTTGGTCCCTTTGGTTGACCCACCACCTGCTTCAGGTTGGCACAGCAGAAATTTCCGGCGGGAGGAAGGCCCAGGAGTGGAGTCAGTTTCATTCCTACGTGTACATTACTTGCGAGCCCAAACCACAGGCTGCCTGAGAATTCCAGGCCACACTCCCAGAAGCTGGTCTGATCGAATATTCATGGACACTGATGAGTTGTCATCATCATGAATCCCACGATCTGCATTTATTGCTTTGGCTCTATTTTATGAGAGTTATTTCCCCCCTCTGCTCTGTGCTGCATTTTCAACATCCTCCAAGAAAATCCAGCTCAGAGCAACTTAAACATCTGTGGCTTATCAAAATTGTGCTCAGGCTTCAATTTGGGGGAAGGACGATAGCTAAAAATTAATTTATGTATCAGGCATTGATAACAGGGTTGGAAACACTAAAATCTTTGTAGATATGCAGGGTATGGTAGCAAGAATCTTCTAATCAGAGACCTGGCTTTGAGTCCCAAACTGCCCTTTGCAACAACATGATAATAATAGCTTACAAGTAGTCAGGGTTTATCACATGCCAGACAAAGAACTCACAGGACAAATCTATGAGCTAGATGCTATTACTGTCACCTCCATTTTTCAGATAAGGAAACTGAGGCACAGAGAAGTTAAGTAAATTGCCCAAGGTCTCATTATTGCAAAAGGCAATTTGTAAGCTCAGTTCTCCTTAATTATCATCCCCCAAATAAGGGATGATAATTCCCTATTTATCAATACTTAGGAAGATTAGATTCTGTAAGGGAGGAGGAGTGAGTGCTTAGCACATAGAACATTCACTTCCGTTCCTCCCTCCCTCCTCCTTTCTTTGTAATCTTGATCAAAGGCTGCAGTTGGGTCAAGTCTAGTGCTGGGTCCTGGAGGGATAGCTCAAACAGGCAGAGTCCTTTACTCTCTGTAGACCTCAAGCCTGCCATTTTACAGGGAGGTGGGCAAAAACAATGATCCTTGAATCATTTCATTCTCCCGGGGTGCCAGGGGAGCTTTATTTATTATTTCCCCTGATATGGCTTCTGCCTCCTCCCTGATTCTGGAGAGAGCAGTGATTCTTATTGGCAGGTGGAATCAGAGCAACTTTGTCATCTATTACCTTTTCCTTGGCATGTTATGTGCTCAAAACACTGACCCAGGCAGAGGCCCAGAGAAGTAGAAATATTTATTCAAGGTCACAAAGGGAGTAAGCAGCTAAACCAGGATTTGAATAAGGTGTATCTGACCCAAACCCCACAGAAAGGCAGTGCATTCTTTTTTTTTTTTTTTTTAAGATTTTATCTATTTATTTGACAGACAGAGATCATAAGTAGGCAGAGAGGCAGGCAGAGAGAGAAGGGGAAGCAGGCTCCCCGGCGAGCAGAGCGCTCGATGTGAGGCTCTATCCAGGGCCCTGGGATCATGACCTGAGCTGGAGACAGAGGCTTTAACCCACTGAGGCACCCAGGCGCCCAAGGCAGTGCATTCTAAATGTAGGCAACTGTAATGGGTTCTAAGTCCCTACTCTAAGCTTAAATCTCCAGCCTGCCATTAGCGTGCAATGATCTCTAGCGTTGGACCCAACATTGGGTACAACATTCCCAAAATGGCAGTCTCTCTTTTCAACACCACTCTGGGAAATGTTTGGCACTGTGACTCTCTCCTCCCTCAAGATCCCCTATTCCTTTGACCTTCTTGTTAGAAAGTGTGTTGAGTTCTCTTGCCTTCGCTGTGGATGTGCTACCCTTTATCGAAGTCCCCTTTTAAGAGATGCCTGAAGTCAAATGGGCCACTGTAGAGTAGGGCTGAAGTGCAAGGAGGAGCCGCCTTCTCATCTTCCATACTGAGTACTTGCTCTGTCTGCTTTCCTGCTGGGCACACCTAAAACAGCATGATCTTTGAGTCAGCTAGAATCAGGCAAGGATGCACAGGCACCAATGTGCCCTGAACACCTCCTAGATTCCAGGCTCAGTTCACATGTGGTTGTGCTTTGAACCTTCACCACTCTTCTCCAAGGCAGGTCTCATTAGCTCCACTTTGTAGATGAGGCCACTGAGGCTTAGAGAGGGTCTATACCTAGAAGCACAGAACTAAGGACAATCCCTTGGTCTTGTGCCCATGTGATCAAGTTTTGAGCCACAATAGGCAAGACCTGTGACTACCCCTATGAACATCATGTGATTGGATTCAGTCTCTTACACATGCCATTTACAATATTTTGGGGTTCCAAGTGTTTCAGGACCCAGGGCTGTGCTATGACCCCACCTCTGTAAATTCCCCAGAATATGATCATCATGACATTTATGAACGTATGAATAGGACACTGTTGAGTTCAGAGTCCTGAAGTCTCCATCAGAGACCTACCCCCTCCAGCCTCTACCATCTCACCGACCAAAATTCTTAGAGTCATGGCCCAAGGACAGTAAGGAATCCAGCAAACATGCCCTCATACTCCTCAGACTTTTACAGCTTATCTGAACGCACATTGTGTAAGACCACCATGGTGGGCACTGGTCGTTTCTAACTTGCAGCTCTTCTTTTGTGATTAGCATATTTATTTTCCATTGAGTAATATGGCAGATTGGAACACCACGTCTAATTCTTCATTCCCATGTAACAGGAATATCCATCATAACCATTACCTCTTGGGTTTGCAATACTTCTCGGTAGATCAGCTGGAGATTACCTCCTTATGGCGTTGTTGTTGAACTTGGTCAAGACACTTGCATTGACCGCTGGGATGTGGGTGGGCATGAGGTGAGCAGAGGCTCTAAATGTGCTTGTGTGATTCAGTCTTGTGTCTTCCTGTTATCTGAGATGAGAAAGGCACATCTTCTGGTCCACAGGGGATGAGGAGCACATGGCACAGACCCAACTCGACCTGCAGCCTGGAGCCAAGCCCAGGCAGCCCCAGCAGGAGCACGATTTATCCTGAGAATCATGAGCAAGAAAAAAAAAAATGCTTGTTAGTGTAAGCCACTGGGTTTGGTGGTTGTTACACAGAATTAGTGCAGTAATTGCCAATTTCTACACAGAAGCATCCCCCTTCCACTTGCACTTGTTTGCTGGGCTTGGCACCACTCAAGGAGGAGACTGTGACCCAGCTGCAGTCAGTAGGTGAGTCTGTGCTGGTGCTGCATTTGTCTGTGCTCCATTTGCCAACCCCCCCCCGCCCCCGCCGCCACCTACTCTCTGCCCACCTCCTGCGTGCTCCAGGCTCAGGGCCCCTTCCTCATTTGTGGTCCCTCGTGGACTGGCAACACTATTATCTTTCCTTGGTCCTCAGGCCAGTCGGCAGCTAGAGACTCTCCCCATGCTAGTACCAGCTGCCTCAGTGCCCCCATTGGCTCCCCAACTCATTCCTCATCCCTGTGAACCAACCTTGAATCCCAACACCCCCCCCCACCCCTGCATGTCCCCTCTACTTCCAGCTGGGATTTGGCCCAATCCAGTGCAATGTTCCTAGATGCTCTTTGGGCAAGTTACTTAAACGTTATTTTTTCCCCCCAATTGACAAAATCAGGATTATACTGTTGTGAGAGAGATATCGGATCATGCACTGTCAATGCCTTGCCTTGCACTTAACCCAGGGGGGTTACAATACAGGTTAATTCTCCCGGCGCTGCTTGCTATGAACAGCATCTAATGTAGTTCCAGGCGCACACTGAAGCTTTAATAAATATTTGTAGTTTGAAAATCCCTATGGTAGATTTTCTTCCTTTGACCTTTTGCTTGTTTTCCCTCTTGAAATAGCAGAATAAGGCCCCTAGTGCCATGGTGACCGTCTCTATAGAAATCCATAGCTTGTTCCGAGCACACCTACGGATGCCAGTGGGAGGCTGGCATAGATTTGGACCAATAGAGAGAAGGCATGCTTAGCCTTGTCCTGGTTACAAAGAACATTTTTTTTTTCTTTCAAATGGACCTTCCTGTCCCCGATTCAGCATCACCTATCTCTCCCCTAATGTGGGTTAATTTTTCAGCAGCTCCTAGAAAGAGTATATTTCCAGTCTCTCCTGGGACAGACAGAGGAGTTTGAAGCAGGGTAAAGCAAGTTTCGGCAGAGAATATTTGGAGCCTGCTGAAGAGGCAGTCTGCTCTGATGGCATTTGTGCCGGGAGCAGGGCGAGGGTGTTGGGGGTGGGACTGTGTTTGGTTGGAACAGGTAATCCTTCTGGGCACTGTAATCTGAGGTTAGAAACAGGCTTGTGTTGCAACCAGAAATCCCTGCTGTTCTGGCCTTTTCTTTGTCAGGCTTACTGGACAGCTTGGGAATATATTGGTTTGGGAATGAGGGTCCTTTACTGAAACCAAGGAGGGCCTCTGTCCCTTTAAGAGGGTCCTTAAAGAGGGACAGTCGGAGAATCACAGAGATGAAGGCCAGATGGTCAGTAAACAGGATGGCAGTGAGTTAGGGAGATGACCAGCTGGGCCGTCTGCTTTAGTCACCTTGCAGTGGAGAAGACTTTGGTCAGTGGCTGCAGATGGAGATTTGGTGAGGGTTGGACAGCCTGATCCGCGGCTCTCTGAATGGTCCAACCGGCCCCACCTCCTCAGAGTTCTAGACCCAGGAGGCAGTGGGAAGCCATAGAAGTATGGGCTGTGAGGCCAGATAGGTCTGGGTTCAAAGCCTAGCTCTGTTCCCTGGACAGTTATATTATCTGTCTGGACTTCATTTCCTCATCTGTAAAATGGGTGAAAATCCCATTTCCCAGGTACACTGTGAGGTGAGTACAGATAATATGAGTTGAGTTCAGTGCCTGGAGAAAAGGAGGTACCCAAGGAATCTTGGTCTCCCCCGTCTACTCTGGAGAGCATACTAACTTCTTAATAAGAAGGGCATAACAAGAAGCGAAAATCTCTGAGAGTCTGGAGTCTTGGCAATTTGAAAATGAAATCCCCAAATCCTGCTTATTCAATAGCTTACTGAGAATGTGAGTATATCACTTAGGACTAGTATCCGCTCTCTGTAACAGAAAACCCAGATTATGGTGCCTTAAAAAAGATAAGGATTTACTTTTCTCTTGTACAAAAGCAGTTCTGATGCAAATAGTCAAGGACTGGCTCCCAGGTCATCCCCTCCAAGGAGCCAAGACTCCTTTTATCTGTGTTCTGCGGTCCTTAGAATGTAGTTTCCATCACTGAGGTCATTGTGTGGCCGTAGAATGCTGCTCAGCTTCAACCATTATGCCACATTCCAGGCACAGAAAGGAAAAGGAGAAGTGTAAGAGTGTTTACCTCTTAGATGAGTCAGCACTTAAAAAAAAAAAAATGACAAGAAGGTCCACCCGATGACTTTCAGCTTATTGGTCACCCCCTAAAGCAAGGGAGGCTGGGAAATGTACTGGGCGGGTAGACACTCCCAATAGGAGAATGTCATCCCTGCCATATGTAGCCAGTACCGCAGCTTCTTTCCTTTCATGGGGCAGGTCTGCCTGGACCAACATCAGGAGTATTTTTCCCGGGAACAAGAACGCATCTTGGTTTTCTGCCTTCTCTACCATCAGTTCTCACCCAGCAGACCAGCTATTTCTGGAAAGGCCACTCACTGGTTGAGAGTGATATCAGAGGGCTGTGGTAGACAGCTGACTTCACAAGCAGAGATCCTGGCCGCACGTCTTACTGACTGGCTGTCCCTGGGTGGGTTATTTAACTGCACTCCTTCGGGGAACATGGATTCGCATAAGGACCAGTGAGATGCATAAGGCAGGGCCTCCAGCAAGGGCCTGGTGCTGAACGGGTTGTCAGCAAAGGTGACCCTGTCCTGCCCCTTGCAACCTCCCATTGCCCACCCACACGCTGATGTGAGTAAATCAGACATCCAACTGTTAGTAAATCTTACACCCAACTTCAGATGGTACATAGGTCTTATGAGCCAGAAAGGTTCAGAATCAGAAACTTAGCTGGCTGACACATAGGTCCCAGGTTGAACACTTTTATGGTACAGCCGAAAACCCTAAGAATAACCACCACAATCTAAGTTATTCCGCATTATCTCATACCTCCCTACCTGATTAGTTGCGTTGGTTATCTACAGCTGTGTGACAAATGGCCCCGAAACTCAGTGGCTTAGAAAACAACACAGGTTTACGTTGTCACAGTCTCTGTGGGTTGGGAATCTGGGTGTGGCTCGGCTGCATCTTCCGGCTCAGTGTCTCTCAGGAGACTGCCATCATCTGGGTGGCAGTCATCTTGAGGTTCCTCTCAGGGTGACTCGGCTTCCGAGCTCACTCATGCAGCTCTTGGCAGGAGTCAGGTCATCACTGGCTGTTGGCTGGAGGCTCCCTCAGTTTCTTGCCACATGAGTTTCTCTGTGGTGTGGCTCACAACATGGCGGCTCGCTTCCTCAGGACAAACCAGTGAGAAAGCCAGAGATGGAGTGCGAGCAAAAAGGAAGTCTTTGATAAGCTGCTCTCAGAAGAGGCATACCATTGCTATTTTAGTCTATTCTAGAAGCAAGTCACTAGGTCCAGCCCAACCTCAAGGGGAAGGAGGGGGCCATTTAGAAGAACCAATCAATGTACTGTTGTAGGAAACTAAGAAATATCCAAGCCCCTATTGCCTAGATGCCATGTGGCCACTTCTGCTCTTTTGGGCCTTCCTGCTTCCCTGGGACTGCCTCGTCCCTTCTGCTCAGAGACCCCATAGACCCCAAAGACTCTGGGACTTTGCTCCTGCCGCACACCTGGCCCTGCAAACCAAGCGTGCAGGCCTCCCACAGAGTGTGGGCCCGCTCGTCACTCCCTCTCACAGCCCTTTGCACATCATTCCTGGGAACATTCTTCTGTCTGCAGGCGGGAGGGAACACCTTGCTTTGCTCGTGATTGCCTTCCTCCACATGTTTTTGGCTAAGCCATGAGTTCTTTCTACTCTTCTCAGAGTCTGGTCTTGGAAGCTCAAAAGGCAAGAAAGACTCCTGAGCCAGTGTGATATGGGACACCGGAGGGTGTGGAGGCCCAGAGGAGACAGCCCATCTGGGCTGACCTTCTGGGAAGGATGGGCCTGGGAGGCCAGAGCTGAGCTGAGAGATGAGTGGAGTTCCACAAGCGAGGAGAGGGCATCCTTCTCCAGCCAAGAGAAGATCCTGTTCAGAGGGGGGAGGTCTGGAGGCCGGCCTCTGAATGGCTGCCCTGCGTCTGTGGGATGGGGAACGCCACAAGTCGTGTCTCCGGAGTAGCTTCAGATAAAGTTGGAGAAATAAGTGGGGGTCCGGTAACGAAAGTTCTTGGATGTCAGGCCCAGGCATTCAAATTTTATCTTCAGGAAATGTAGATCCATGGGAGTATTTTTAAACACTCAGTGATGTGGCCAGCTTTGTACATCAGAATGTTCTCTCTGAGTCAAAGTGGAGGGCAGGCTGGAGCCAGCATTCGAGTGAGGAGCCCGCTATGGCCGCCTGGGCATGGAAAGACAAGGCTGCAGTGGGAAGATGGAGATGGGGTGCAGGAGGCAGATTTCCCGGCTTGGTATCTGAGAAGCTGTGGAGGCGCAGAGAGTTAAGAGTCAAGGACAACTCCAGGGCCTCTGATGGTTGCTATTTCCTGAGCTGACAGGACAGCAGCCCCAAGAGGGAAAGGTCAGAGAGGAGGCAAGAGTTAGTTTAGTCTGAAGTTCAGGATTCTGTGGAGACGGGACTTTTTGGTCGTCTGGTTTGGAACCTCAGCAGAAGACTTTGGAGCAGAAAAGCCCACATCAGAAGTGCGCCAAAGAGGCAGCCTGAGAACTCTAGTACTTTCTAACAGTTGCTACCGACTGTGGTCAATGAAGCAGTTTTAACAGCAGATGACCATAAAATGCAGACGACCATGACCCAGATAAAGCCAGACATCAGGACTCATGGAGGAAGAGAGGTCAAGGGGTGCTTTCAGGTGCTCAGCTCTCCCATCAGGGACCCGGATGTCCTTTGCTTTCTGCTCCACCCCGCTCTGGACTTTTGGTCTCCAAGTCGATCCCTCTTGCTAGCAGATGCACGCCACATCCTAGATTTCAGAGTTTCAGAGAACTAGACCAGTGTTCCAGGAAACAGGACATGTTTCCCAGTTCAGCCAGGATGTTGGCATTGGCACTGGAGATGGCATTTCTTTGTCATTTCTGTGTGAGCAAAGTGTGGTGTGTCTCCGCAGCATTTCAGGAGGACTGTAAACTGTTTGGGAGGTGACAGGGACCCAAGGGAAGAGTGTCACCGTTGGGGCCAAACAGACCTGAATCCTGGCCTTTCTGTGAATGTTGAGTAGGTCACTTCCCCTCTCTGAATGTCTCTTAGCATCTCTGAAACGGAGACCATCAGGGGCTGTGAGTGTTCAGGGACATAACTCTTATGGAGTGCCTGGCACAGTTCTGGGCATGAAGTAGCCTTCCCTTAACCACTTCAGTGCCCACACTTCCCCACTCACCTTAATCCACACGAGGGTATGACGCCGTTTTAAAGAACACCCCAGGAAAACACCCAGTCCAGCCCCATGAAATGACCTGCTGGTGGTAGAATTTTGTGCAGATGCTGAGTGGGACAGTGGTTTGAGATGACAAGGACAGGGGAAATCTGGGCTGCTTGATATATATATATAGCTTAGATCTACTCTGATCACATGGGGCTATCCCAATGAATAGAGTCCTAACTGGGAAGCAAGAGAGTGATTTAAAAAAAAAAAAAAAAAAAAAAAGTCTTGAAAGCTACCTGTGTCACGTTAGAGTTCAAGCCAGCAGAAACAGAGCCTCCCTCGCCCTCAGATGCCTCTGTTCTCCTGCTCGTTAACTTGGCAAAGCTGTGAGTAAGCTTGGAGCCTGCTTGCAGGGGGAGACCGACTGCCTGGTGTGCCCGATGAGTCACCGCTGCCTGCCCTGGTCCCCTGCCTGCCAGGTGGCCACTATCTTTGGACATTTTTGTTTTCCTTTGTGGAGAGGGATAATTATGGCCTCCATGCCCTGTGACTGTATCCATTCTGCCCGCCCAGACAGAGGTAGAGATCTTTCACAAAACCCTCTTTTTTTTTTTTTTTTTAAGGGAAACTGGGGGCGGGGGTGTCGGGGGGATTTGAGCAAGTCTGAGGTGTGGAGAAGTGCGGTTGTGCAAATCTAAGAACCTTTCGGGATTTGCAAAGTGCTTAACTACGCCATCAAGTACTGCCCAGTGTGGTCGTTGCGTCAGGTGGCTTAATTGGCCTATAGATTGGTTGAGTTGGTTTTTTCTTCTTCCTTTCCTTTCCCTTTCTTTTCTTTTCATCTTTTCTTTTTCCTTTCCTTTCTTTTCCTTCCTTCCTTCCTTCCTTCCTTCCTTCCTTCCTTCCTTCCTTCCTTAGGAGGCTCCATGCTGTGCTTGAACTCACAACCCTGAGATCAAGACAAAGCTGACAGCAAGGGTCAGGCACTTAACCATCTGAGCCACCCAGGCACCCCTAGGTTGGTTTTTAAAACCCAGGAAATTGTACCAATGCAAGATTGGACAAATTCAGGATGGGGCTGGGTGGTTTACACGGACACAGAAAAAAAACATCTGGGGGCAGAATGGCTTCAAATGGAAAATGGTCAGGTGATCAGGGAGATAAATGGATGGATGGGTGGATGTTATTGGGAGGGAGCAAGGGGAAATGCAGACATCAGAGTTTTTGGAATTTGTAGGGGGAAAATGCAACCCTGTGGGCTTACGCAAGGTGCTCTCAATGGAGGCTGGAGGCTGAGAAGTCAACCCAGGACAGAAGATAAAATGTGATTCAGTCTAAAGAGTCACTCCGCACCTAGAGAAGGCGAGGTTGGCTGTAGGAGTCATCAGGTGACTTGTGTCACTGGTGGAAAATATGCATGAAGTCTACAGCAGTGGGGCTCTGAGCGTGCCTTTAGCAGTCATAATCCTTTTTGAGTTGCCACCCCAGGAAGTAACCTTGGGGAAATTATTTAACTTCCCTGGATCTCTGTTTCCTCATCTATAAACAGAGAGGATGGGATGAAGGTTCACGGCGAGGACGGAATGAAGTGACCCAGCTAGGGCATGTAGTTAGTGGTTGTGATGACATTTTCATGTCTTAATTTTCTCAACACACTTGAATTGTGAGGGAGCACTTACTTCGTGCCAGGTCCATGCTAGACACTAAGGATACTGACTTGTTTGACTCATTTCCTGAATATTCGCTGAGCGCCTACTATGTGCCTGGCAGACACTGCTGCATCCTAGAGGACAGACTAAGGAGGCTGCAGGCGAGACCCCTGCCCGTAAGGTGTCCTCTTGCCTGGCGAGGAAGACGAACATTCACAGGACTAAAATGTGCAGCATGGATGGGTTCTTGCTGAATGCCAGAAGGTTGAGGGGTTCCAGTCCAATGGGCTCATCACCAGGATTGTCAATCCCCCTGTAGATGGGAAAATGGAAGCCCAGAAAGGTGAGACTGGCCCAGGTCCCCACACCTAGTGAGTGGGAGAGCCTCAGCTGGCACCCACCCCAGCGCGAGTCCAACATCCAGGCTTTCTCAACAATACACAGTTGTCAGGGTGTGTTCCAAGCTTTTGGATGAAGACATCCAGCCAGGCAGAGCTGAGAAAATCCACAGACACCGAGGTATTCAATTTTTAGTCTCCAATTTGGGAAAGATGTAATTTCAGGGTACAGAGGAGAGGATTTGAGAAAAGTCAGCACCTCCTGCTGCCGAGGGTTGCTGGATGTATGTTGGGGTGTGTGTGTGTGTGTGTGTGTGTGTGCGTGCGCGCATGTCTGTGAGCAGATGCGTGTATCCGTGCGTATTTCTGTGCATGTATCTCTGTCCCCGTGTGTGTATCCGTATGTCTTTTGCCTGTGGAGGGGAGGCAGGCAGGTGTGCCTGTCTGTATGTGTGTCTGTGTATTTGTGTGTGTTGCTCTGTGTGTCTATATAGCTCTGTATTTATATGTGTCTCCAGCCGTGTGTGTGTCTGGGCTAGTGACCCTGTGTGTGTGTCTGAGTTGGGGGTGTGTGGGTAGATTTGTGTGTATGTATGTGTATGGATTTGTGTGTGTGTCTCTCAACCCGCATGTGTGTCTTTGGAGACATGTGGGTGTATTTGCACGTGTGAGTGCTTTTTGGTATCCGTCTCCCCGTGTTGATCTGTCTTTGTGTGTCTGTGTGGCTCTATGTGTTCGTGTGCCAGTGTTCATGAGTGTCTGCATGTGTGCATGCCTCGGTGGGGGGTGCTGTGTGCCGTGTTCCCTTCCCCCACCCCCCCCAGTTGTTTCTGTGGAGCCGATCTAACTTGTCCTTCAGAATTGGGGACACGGCAATGGCAGTGACTTTCCCCTTATCTCGCAGCCTGCCACTCTGTCAGAGGAAATTAGATTTGCTTGGCACAGTCTGCTCCTTATGATGTCATTTTGGCTGTAATCTGCGTGTCCTGCTCTCTTAGGTATTTGTCTTTTGATTGCCTGATGAATACCTGCCAATGCAGAGATTAAGAGAACACGAGTTTTGGGTTTCTTTCTTTCTTTTTTTAAAGAATCATACTAGGGGTGGAACATTAGCTGTCTGTTTCTTTGCCGTGGACGTGGAAGTCATGGAAAAAGAGATAGAGCCTTGGCTTTAAAATGGAAAGACCTTGGCTCAAATCTTCAGTGGGACCTTTCAAAAGCTGTGTGACCTTGGAGAGGACACTTTACCTCTCTGAGCCGCGGTTCATTTTCTGCTAAATTCAGAAAGTTCTTTGGAGGGACAAATATAATAACAGATGAAAACGTTCTCAGAAATCCACAAAGTCCTTCAATGGCAATGATGTCAAGGCAGAGAGACCCCCCAGGAGGACTCGGGCCTCAGACATAAGGAACTCTGGGTTTGGGCCCTGGCTCCCTTCTTTTCCCAGTGTGTGACCTAGAGCAAGTTCCTATACCTCTTGGAGCCTCAGATCGCTTCCCTACTAAATAAGATATTATATATAAGGCACTTAGCGCATGGCTGGCCACCACGAGGGCCCCCAAAATGAGAGCTCTTAATATTTTTAATAATACAACAAGTGTGATAGCAGTATTAATATTTGTGTACTTTCAAACTTTCAGTGAGTATAATAAGCATGAACAGCCTTTGGAAGTGCAGGGTGACATGGGCAGCGTGATGGAAGTGATTTACTATTATTTATTTTTACTATTTCAAGATGCAGTGTCAGTAGAGTGTTCTTGGCATCACCATATTCTTGGCAAGTGCTCTGCGTTTCATCTAGAGCTGAGAGACCATTCTGGTTGCACAAAAGGCTAAGAACAAGACAGCCTCCAGCCCAGAGCTAACTGCTAGGGGCTGACTTCCCCAGGACCTGCCCCAGCCCTTCCAACTGCATCTCTTCTACATGATCTCCTCACTCCAGCCTCAATCCCCCTTGCCTTGGAAGATGCCTTTCCCTCTCCTGGAATGTTCCTCACCACCACTCTAACCCCAGATCACCTGGGCTGGGCTCCAGGTGCCTCTGCCCAGGCTAAGTCCCTGCCCTGTGCCCCCAGTCCACTGTGCATTCACTCCACCATGCATGACGTCCAGGGTGCTTGAAAGTTCTTCTCTGCGCCTGACTCCCTCCCATCCAGTGCCCTCCAGTAGGCAGGGACGGGGACCGCAGAGCCCTAAGTGACTGCAAAGCAAGCACATGGACATTAGCTGTCTCCTCCCCCTCCTCCCTCAGATGCAATACCTTTAGACAGCAGTGTGTTCGTTTCATCTGGACCCGCTTCTGACAACCATTTTGTCCAATAACAGAGATCTAGAAAGATGTGTCTGTTGATTTTGTTTGGGTTTTGCTTTTGAAACAGGTGGGCTTATCTCCTCTGGACTGCTTGTCTCCAATCACGGTGCCACACAGGCCAGAGGACAAAAGATGCCCAAGTGTTTGCCCCATTTCAGCCTGTGTTTTGGGGCGGATGTGTGGGTTTGCTGCAGTGACCATGGGTGTCCGCGTGAGCCCGCAGCATCAGTTTTGGAGGGTGGCTGGAGGCCCAGCATCTGGAATTGGACTGCCTGATTCCAAGTCCCGGAGGTATTGAGCCTCTTTGTACCTCAGTCTCCTCATCTGTAAAATGAGGTTACATCATAATACACGGCTGCCACACCAGGGTTTTGTCAGCATTAAAAAAGATCGCTCAGGTAAAGCCCTTAACCCAGTGCCTGGTGGAGAGTGAGTGTTCGGAGAAGGTGGGCTAGTGTTCCTACTGTATTATACTTGTACCCAATGGAAACAAAAGACCAGGACCTCTGCTGTGTCTGGAACAGAGACTGAGCATTTGGAGTCAAACTTCTGCCTCCATTCTGCAGAGCTGGGCAACCAGGACAAGATGTTGGAACTACTCTGCAATTTCAGATGAGTCTTTTTATGGTCAGGTGGGCATCATTTGAGGAGAGACATTCATCTATCTGCCTGATGAGGTGTGAGCCTTTCAGTGTGAGCCTTTCTCTCACTCAGCAGCCACCTGACTCTCCTAGTTGGCAATCAACTTGGCACATGGGCCACCTCATGGTGGAGAGCAGGGGTCAACAAATGACATCCCTCAAGCCGAATCTGGCCCACAACCTGTTTTTGTAAATAAAGTTTTATTGGAACACAGCCATGCCCGTTCATTTACATCTTGTCAATGGCTGCTTTTGAACTCTAATGGCAGAATTGAGTAATTATAATAGAGACTATAAGGTTTGCAAAGTCTAAAATGTTTTCTCTCTGGACCTTTGCAGGGAAAATTTGGCAACACCTGGTAGTCCATTGAAACAGGATTTAAAAAATAATCTGGTGGAGCTAAATCAGTAACCTGAGCATCATCCCATCTCCTCACTCTCCCTCAGCCCTGACATCAGGTTGCTCACCGAGACCAGATTATCTGCTTCACTATATCTCATATGTTTCCCCCTCATCTCTTTCTCAAAGTCCACTGCTTTAGTTTAGCTCTGTCTCCACCCCTCTTGACTATCACACACCAGGGCCACCACTAGCCTCTAAGATGTCTGGGTGAATTAGAAGACATAAAGATGTCTTCTCTGGGTAGCTACAGCTCCATGACACACACAGTGACATCAGGGAAAAAAGCCACGTGACCTTATGGATTATACCCATTCAGTTACAGCTCTTACACCTTCTGGTTATACCTATTGATTGTACATTCTCCTCACTTCCCTATCCAGGTAGTCCTTCACCCTAGAGCCGGAGTGAGCTTTCTAACAGGATGTGTCCCTCTCCTGCTCAACCCCTCCATAGCTCTCCTCATCCTCATGACAGAGCCCATGTGCATAATAGTTAAGGCCTGTCATGGTCTGGTCTTTGCCAGTCCCACAGGCCCACGCCTCAGCACATACTCAGCCTACCTCGCAGCAGAGCACTGTCATACAACTTGGAGTACCCCTGACCTAGACCTCCATGCTGTTCATACTTTGGGGACTGGCACAGTCTTGTCCTTCATCAAATACTTTATTCCTTCTTCTATTCATTGGAAAACTTTCTAGTCTTCTGTCAGGTCCACCACAAGCCTCTCAAACGTCTTCACACACTACAGTTCACTGCGTATGCATGGGTCAGGAAATCAAGGGTGGTGGAGCTTGACCAGTTTGAAAGAGGCACTAGTCTAGAAAACACAGGAGTGCACTGCCCTCAGTCAGGTGCTGTCATAGCGTAGGATGAGTAACACAGGCTCTGGCGCCACACTGCCTGGGGTCAAGTCTGGCTCTCCATTTTATTAGCAATGACCTTAGGCAAGTGATTTAATCGCTGTGCCTCAGTTTCTTCACCTGAAAAATCATGATAATGATAGAACTTTCTTCACGGCTTGTCATGAAGATTCAATGAATATATTAAGATATGTGTATAAATTGTATACATAGCTTACAAAGCTACCAGCAACATGGCAAGTGCTGTAAACATTTTTGAGGTAGTGCATGTGTGTGTGGGAGCACGTGTGTATATGCACGTGTGTGTGGCTGTGGTTTTGATGAGCACTTGCTGAAAGCTGCTTCTCAGGCTCACATCGATTCTGATCCTTATTAAGACTATTATTTGACTGTATTATGATTTTAAAAGATTATTTTGCTTTCCTCTCTCCTTTACTAGACAGGGAGCTCCGGGAGGGCAGCAAGTATGTCTTATTATCTGTATTCCAAGCGCCCAGCACTGGCCTTAGTTGATTTTTTTTTTTTCCAATAAATGAGAAAACGAGGTCTAGGTCCTGAAGCTGAACCACCACAGGGCCCCCTTCCTACAGTTACAGGGGCCAGAACCCTCCTGCCCCTCCCCCACCCCACCCCACCCCACCCCACCTGCCTTTCACCCCTACCTTCTCCTGTGAGAAACATGCCAAACTTGTGAGGGATTGGGGCGACTTTCTCAGGCTATCTGTTCTCCACAACGAGAGGAGGATCTGTGACCACATCTCACTGTCAGCGGGAGGGAGGAGGGCATAAGGGACCCTCGAGCGAGAAATGGAGCTTCCAAACCGATTCTGAGGAAAATGGAAACTCCAGCTGACCTAAGAGATTTCTATAATGAGAGAAAACCAATTTAAATGCAAATAGCCCAAAGCCTAGTTGGGGAAAGGCGTTGGCTGTACTAAAGGCCTGGGAAAACAAACACAGCCCTCATCAGGAGCCCAGCTCACCGTTGGATGCAAGGGCTGCTTTATCCCTTTAGGATTAAAGTCTAAAGGAGGGACAAAAAGTCGCATGCATTGCTGGCGGCAGTCCCTGGGCTTCCTCGTGGTGCCGACTGAGACATGGGCGTCCCTGGAGGAGCCTGTCGCTGGCCACGACCATTTACAGAGGTCCTCAGTAGGTGTCAGTTGCTCTGCAAGGTGTAGAGCGCAAAAGATGTCCCATAAATACCCAGGGCACGCCCTCTGAGGGGCTCACAACCTCAGGGAACCATTAGAACCTGAAGTCTCTTCTGGCTCCACAATAGGTACTTATATTTTATTGAGCATTTACTTTGCACCAATGCCCAGGCTAAATATTGTCCGTGATAGTCATCCATCAGATACTCACAGTGACCACTTACGATTATTCCCATTTGACAGACAAGGTAACTGAGTTTCCAGGAGGTATGAAACTGGCTCCTGTTTGTTGCACAACCAGCTCGAATGGCTCCAGGGCTCTGACTCATATTCGCCCTGAGATGCTGAGAGGGGCCATGGGTGCAGAGCAGAGGAGCCCAAAGGCAGGATGCCGTGGAACAGGGTTTGCTGCTGGCTGTGGCCTGGAGCCATTAAAGAACCCTTTTCAAGGAATCCCAGTGTGGATTGTTCTGCCACTCACTGTGTGACATTGGGGGTTACTTTCCCTCTCTGGGCCTCGTTGGCCTATATAAAATGAAGGGGGTAGCCTAAAATTATTTTAGGCTATAAAATTATGTTATTCTAGGACTCCCGCTACCCTCAAGAATAGCCAGTGCTTGGACGATACAACACACCCTCTGTCCTCCTTGATGCCTCACCCCTTGGCCTCTACCCTGGCTGGCCCATAGCTGTTGCAACCAAGCACTTTAATTTCCTCCTTTGGTTTCATAATTCAAGGACAGCACCATCTGCCACATTAAATCCATGTTCCCTGCTAGCCTCCTTCTCAAAACAAGAGATGGATAAAGGCTTCATCCGGTTTATTTTACGGATGGATCGAGAGGTTGGCAAAACCAAACAGGGATAGCGTTGTTCTTGCAAATGGTATTAATCCCCTAATCTTCTGGTAGGACCCCAGAGCCCATTCTGTCATCTTCACTGCCTACCCCAGCCAAATCATGTGGTGATGGTGATGGTAGATGACATTGATCGAGGCTCTTTTGAGTCAGACACTTCCTTAAGGTTTTTTGGAGTCATTCATTTCACATGATTACATCTCTGCAAGGAAGGGGCTAATAATAACAGCCCCACTTTACAGATACAGAAATGGAGGCCCAGAAGGCTTAAGAAGTTTGCTGATGATCATGCAGCTGCAAACAGCACAGGCTGAATTGAACTGGTTGGGGAAACAGTCACAATGGAGATGGCCAGCCTGAGAGAAGCCAGGCTTCCCAGCTGGGCTTTCTGACCTCTGATATTCGAGGTGTCGAGGGCACTCTCCTTTATGAAACATTCATTCGAAATACTTTTCCTGAGCAGCCCATAGTGTGCCAGGCGCTGCTCTGCTCTCCCTGCTGAGCGGCCAACAGAGAACAAAGCCCACTGGGGTCCTCTCTCAGAGGGCTGAATGTCTAGTACAAGCACAACAGATGCGATCGTTGTAGGTGGTGGTAAAATGCTGCAAAGAAAATACAATGAGGGGTATGAGAGGGAGAAATGGGTGATGGTCAGGGCAGGTCTCCTGGAGCCCAGGGCCTCTGAGCAGAGATGGGATCATTCAGCAATGGCATGGGGTTTCTTGGCCTCAGCACCGGAGAGATTGTGGGCCTGGTCGTTGTTAAGAGGCCTGTTCTGGGCACAATCGGCTGTTGGGCAGCATCTCTGGCCTCCACCCACGAGATGCCAGTAGTAGCCCCTCTCTAGTGTGACCTTGCCAAATGTCCCTGAATGGTGAAATCACCGGAGTTGCGAATCCCTGAGTCATGAGATCAGCAAGGCAAGCGCTGTGGGTGGAAGGGAAAGCAAGGCGGGCTGAGCCTTTGAGAAACAGGAAGAAGATCAGTTTGGCTGGAGGGCAGGGGGCCAGGATAGGGGTGGCAGGGCTGTCACAGCTCTTGAAAACTCTCTAAAAACCACTCAGCACACTTACACTTACAGAGTTTCTTGTCTGTGCCAGGCATTGTACCAGCTGTGTCCAAAGTCATGGTGCATGCCCCAAGGTGATCACAACTGGGGCAGCTGGATGAGACACTTGAGTCCAGGAAGGCAGCTGTCAGCATGGGGCTGTCCATGGTAACACAGGATATTCCGGTCAGAAGGCAAGCAGTAGGGTCTCTGAGGGTAGTGACTGCAGTGCCGGAGGTCTGAGCGCCCTTTTGAAGAGGAGATACAGACAAGGGAAGCCTTCACCTTCCAAGCATTCCAGCCCTTCTGTCTTCCATCAGCAATATCCTGCCCCACCCCCGAACCCCCGCCAGCCGCACAGCACACAATTTTCGTGGAATTTCTAATCACTGTGGCCCCCTGGTCTAGCCAAGGGCTTGGCATGAGACCCAAGCTTGGCTATCAGATTCTTTCTTCCTGGAATTAGAATACTGGGCAGAGAAACCCAAAGGCAGAGAATGGCTAGAGTCCATTTTTCTAATGAAAACGGAACATTGTTCTGTCATTATTTTCTGCTCTCTCAACAACCTGTTTTTCTCTCTCTCTTCCAAAGCCTCATTTCTGTTTTTCCTTCTAACGCCCTTTCAATATATATCCTTTGAGTTCACCACAGTGGATTTCTGATGCTTGAAATCCCAATTAAAATACAAATCGTGAAATGTGGACAGGGAAAAGAGAGTGTCAATTTCTGATTCACGGCACTCACCACTTTATATTAAATAAGCTGTATGTCCCTCTATCTCCTAGCAACCAGGAGCTTCTCCAGGGTGGGGAGAAGGCTTTTCCTCACAGCACTCAGCTCAGGGCTGGCTTCTGGCTTTACACTCACCCTGGTTTGTAACTACCCATTTCTTTGTGGGATCATTTGCTTAATGCCATTCTCCCCCACCATGCCGAAGGCCCACGAAGACGGAGTATAGGGAACCTACCCAGTAAGGTGACCAACCTTCCCGGTTTGCCTTTGTCCCCCGGGCTGTTTCCTGGGACAGGGACTGCCTGTGCTAAAACCAGGAAAATGCCCAGCAAATCAAGACAGCGGCCACCCTACCAGGGCTTGGCATAGAAGAAGCCTTCGAGCACCATTTGTCCCTGACATTCAAGACATATATATTGAAATGAACTGTAGAGCAGCCCAGCCAAAGGCATACTCTTTCATTCTGCATTTCTTCACACCGACTGTGCCCAGTAACCAGCTTGTCAGAAGCGGGGGATTCAGGAAAGGGTGTCCCAGCAGCCAGGACTGGAAATGTAAGTTGGAACTAGACTGGAGAGGGGGCCTCGAATGCTGGACTGAGAAATCTGGATGCCGTGCAGGTGTAGCAGATCCTGGCTGGTGGAGCAGGAGGGAGGACATACGAAAACAGCATAATTTAGGAGTGATGCCTCAGCGGCTGTCCACCAGCCACTGTTAAAGGAAGCATCTGCAGGCGCTGCCTAGCAGGGGGACGGAGCCTGAAGTCCACGTGAGTTGTTTGCTCGTTTTCTTCCTAGGGTCTAGGCTAGGCACAGAGCGGTTTTGGCTACCTCCTTTTTCAACTCAAGCACAGCCATCTGCTCAACTCAACAAACAGAAAATCCACCCCCAGGAAACGTGAATTTATTTGCGGATGTGCGATGAATCCCACAGCTTTGCTCCTTGCAGAGATCCAGCAACCCAAACCATGCCACGAGGCTGTCCTCCCGGGAGACGTCACCCCTGTCCAACCAGTAGGTAAGAGGACATCCATGCACAGCCAGGAGCCCTTTTCGGAAGAGGCTTCCCAGACTTTGAGGACCTGGTGATCCTCTGAGAAGAACATTTCTCTGATTCACCTCCCTCAATTCAGAGAGAAGGACTGTTCCTAAAACGACCTAGTAAGTGAGAAGCCGAGGGTGGGCGGCTCCCTCCTTAGCTTTCCTCAATAAAGAACTGAATCACGTAAAAGGGGGCCCCTTGCTCCTCCTGGCAGACAGGAGAAAGTTCTAGAAGGTGAACACACAACGAAATAAAAACATTAAATCAAGAGGTTCGAGCATTTTTCCTCTTTGAATTCTCTTTCTGTCCTTATCACACCAAGAAGGCAATCTCACTCTGGTACTAACAGGTCTTTAGCACCTCTCTGAAACTTTAACACCTCTCCAGATCGCCCTTTTAAATGGAAATCAAACAGCCCTCTAGCTTAGAGTCTTCAATGGGCACCCCTGTTCCCCCAGAGTTTAGTAATATTGCTTTATTTTCCAGGGTATTTCTTTTTATGGATAGCTTCTTTTTCTGGCAGGTGGTATTGGCCTTCCATTTATGGTAATGAGTACATTTCCCTTTTGAACAAATGTATTTAAGTTTTAAATGTGAGACAAATTAAAGAAAAATAATGAGGGAGAGACGAGGCCAAGTGGCATGCAGCGAACCGCTCCAGGATCGGTGGTCCTCGCTCCAGGTCGTCCTCGCATGATTGCCGCTTGCACCCTGGGGTTGGGAGCGGAGGGGAGGCGCGGTGACTCTAGGGGCACCGGCCAGAGCAAAAGGCAAGCTTAAGATTTAAAAGGTGGCTCCTTCACGGAATTAGAAACAGACCCTGGAAGCTCTTCATAAGCCTTTGAACAGACAGAAACCTGAGATGAGAGAGAGTGGGTCTGTTTAACTCGGCAGAGGACCATCCTCGTGGGTAAGGGGTCTCCTCCCTCAAGGGAGAGATGGGCAGGGAATTTGTGTATTTTTCCTACGGAGAACTTCTGAAGGAGTGATAACAGGCAGGAACAGTGGTGGAGGGGCAGAAGCAGCCGCCGCGTGCGGGCACCCTGCGCTAAGCTCTTCATACGTTCCCGGTCGCCTGTCGGCCCATTCGCCAGCCCTCACGCAGGTATAATCACCCCTACTTTACCGATGAGAAAACAGGAGCTCTGCAAGGTCACAGTGAGCACGAGGTAGGCGGAAAATCGAGTCCAGGGCGTCTGGCTCTGCGCATGCCCCTGTTAATGTTTCCTGGAGGTGGGCGGCCCTAAACTTCATCTCCATTTTACAGAGGAGGACTCAGGTCTAAGATCACACAGCTACCGAATTGTCAAGTCAGATAACCCACCTCCCAAGAGTGGTGTTTTCCGGAAAGCAAGTTATTTTGTTAATTCAACAAATGCTTATGGAGCCTCTGTCCTGTGGGGAAGGCTCCTCTTCCAGCACACGTGTGCTCTCTGAGGGCTGTGGGTCCATCCCTGCCCTCCCCCAGGGCGGGGAGTCATCCTATGCACCTCTCCCTGGGACCTCTGGATTTCTGGTTAAATCTAAGCCAGACCAGCCCGCACGCCCTGCTCTGTGGCAAAATCGGGAAGCCTGGGCAAGGCTTCCAGAACCTTCAATCTGGCCTCAGTTGTACCTCTTTGCCCCTCCCAGCCTCAGCTCCCTCACCTGCCAAGCAGAGCTAATTCCAATGACCTGACTCCACTCACAGGGTTATTGGGAAAGTCCAACAAGGGTGTGTAGGTGAAAGACTTTTCACCTTGAAGCTCCACATTAGTGTCGCCGTTGGTTTACGTGTCTCCCTTGCAAGTTACCTTAAAATAGAAATACACTGTTTTTTTTCTAATTACCAAAGTTTGGGAATTACAGAAGAGCACACAGAAGCAAATACAAATCATTCATGACCCTCCCCTACCCACTGGTGATCTCTATTAACCCATTGGTGTATTTCCTTCTGGTTCCTAAATATGAAATAAATGTAAGTATAATCACTGCCTGACTTAAAATCCCGTAGTTTCCGCCTGCTGTTGAAGTAAAATCCAGACTCCCAACCTGGGCTTTCATCCCTGTGTCGTGTGGCCTGCGCCTGCGTCCCTCCCACCTCACCTCTTTCCACTTGCACACTGTGTCTCTGCCTTTATTTATTTCTCTCTCAAACTGCAGTTGCGTCACCCCTCAAGGCCTTTGTCCCTTTGCCTGAAATGCTCTTTCCTGGATCCTCATGAATGGATGTTTTGCAACATGCAGGTCAAGATCGGAATGTCACGGCCACGGGTCATTCTCTCCTCGTCACTCCGTCACTCCGTCTAAACCAGCCCATCCTACGTCCTTTCCATGGCATCGCCCTACTGCTAGTAACTATCTTGTTGGTTTTCTGACTTCGCCCCACATGGTACGCTGACCTCGTTTCCTTCTGTATCACTGTGCCCAGAATATTGCCCGGCACACAGCACTTTAACTATTCAATAAGTGAATGGATTAGATTAATGCACTTCTAAGCTGGGATCATCCTAGATCAATATTGTGCAACTTGATTTTTTTCACTTAATATGATGTGACCACAATGACTTTAATGGCAGTGCGGTACGCCATTATATCGACACATCACCATTTTTAACCAAGCCCCTGTTACTGATTAGTTGGGGCATTTCTCATTGGTGTGTTTGTAAGTAATATTACAGCAACCATCCTTGTACATACACAGCGAGGCTTCACACACCTCCCTGTCGTTTCCCTAGGATTAATTCCTGCTGGTGAAACCCTGGGATCCAAGGGTATGGATTTTAACCCTCTTGATATGGATTGCCAGACTGACTTGAGGAAAAGTCTGACTGTCTCCAAATTTGTTTTAATGACCCATAGTTGCGCTAGTCTTGGTAGAATCCTCTGAAGGCAAAGAGAATGTCCTTATCTCCTCATCCAGGAGTGAGCTAAGGTTGAGGCCATTGGGCAAGACAGGTCATACCCACTTAATCAGCAAAAACCTCTTTCCTTCCCAACAATAGCTACACTTTGAGCCCTACTGACCAGGCCCAATCTGTGATGTGTAGCGATCCTTTCAGGTGGTAAGGCACCAAGGCTAGAAGTCACTGTAGCCAGGCCGAGGCACTTCTCATTCTGGAAATTAATGACAGCCTGGCCCAGACACACCTTGTGACCTGGATGTTTTTTCTTTTGCTCTCCAGAACACACCTGGGATGGGCCAGCTGGCTTCTTGCTTGAACCTTGCCTCTACCTGGCCGACTCCTCCGTGCCTTCGCTCACCTGCCTGCTCCGTGCCCTGCTCCATCTCCTGTCCCAAGGC
This sequence comes from Mustela nivalis, assembly GCF_964662115.1. Taxonomy (NCBI): domain Eukaryota; kingdom Metazoa; phylum Chordata; class Mammalia; order Carnivora; family Mustelidae; genus Mustela; species Mustela nivalis. The sequence continues at coordinate 118,967,394 of NC_139022.1, read as the reverse complement.
CGAGCGCTGCTCCCCACCAGGAAGCCCCTCAGTAGCCCAGATCTGCTACAACTCTGACCACGCACCTGTCCTGTGGCATTGAATCAGGGCTTTTCTCCCTCCAGGAACTCGTTCACAGTCTGAGTCAGAACCTTTGGGAGAATCAGGCCTGAGATGGAAACTGGTCTCTGGTACTTGCTCGCTTTGTGTCTTTGGACAACCTCTTTAATCCTTTCGGACCTCAGTTTCCCCATCCACAAAACTGAGATTATTATAGTACTGACCCGAAAGTGTTGTTCTGGGAATTCGTATAAAGCCCTTCGTTTCATGCCTGGCACAGAACAGTTGCTGCACACAACAACAGAAAATAGTGTTTATCTTCATTTTGTTCCTCTGTACCTCTGCACAGGCTGAGCCGGTAACAGGCACAACGATAAAGGAAATATTTGTGGAATGGAATGAACGGACGTCATGTGAGCCTTCCCTGTGTGTGGACCGAGCTTCGCTCACCCGCACTCGGGGAAACCAGAACCAGTCACCTCAGGATCTCGGGGCCGGAGGAGAAAAGAGTCTCTACCAGGAGCTGAATCGTCCCTCAGACGTTGGTCCAGAGCTCTTGGAGAGTGAAGATAGGTTCTCTGATTTAATCCCCACACCCACCTGACAGGAAGATATTTTTATGTCTCTCTGATAATAACACCATTTGTTGACGACCTAGTGCGTGGCAGGCCTTTGTGAGACACTTTTTTTTAAATGTGATTTCATTTAAATCCTCACTCTATCTCAGGGAGATAAGAGTTATTATTACCAAAAAGGAAACAGGGTCAGAAAGTTTAAGTAAACTGCCCAAAGGCAAATGGGTAGTCAGAGAAAAGGAGAGGCCTGGATTTGAAACAACAACAAAACCCAGAAACTTCCGTTATATCACCTGATTTACTGACATTTTCACAGACTGTTCAGACCTCTGCATTCAGTAGGCGCTTAATAGGAACTGAATTGCAGATGCATGGTGATCTTGGGCCTTCTAAAAAGGCGCTTCAGAGGGAGCAGTTTCTATTTCCGGCACCCACCTCAATCTCCACCTCGAGGGAGGTTGCTCCCCACCCCCTGCGCGGCTGTCATGATGTTCTTGTTTTTCTCCAGGCCCCGTGACTCAGCTTGCCGCTCCAGATGGCTTCCTGCCTTTCCAGTCTTGTTGGCTGGGGTCCCGGGGCCCTGGTACAGTACACTAAAACCGAAAACATGTTGCAACCAAGAGTGGAAACCCTCCCTCCTCTGATCGCTCATGGGAAGACCGTGGTCTTCTGCTAATCATGGTAGTGGCTCCCTCCACGGCCTCCCCTCTAGCCCTGAGATCCTCCTCCTCTGCCCCAGCATATCCTTGATGCCTTAGAGATGCCACACAGAGCGGAAGCAGGGACCAGTGAAGGGGAAGTTCCCAGTTCTGACATGCTCTTGGTCTGTTGACCTTAAAAAATTTACTTGCTGAGCCTCAGTGGCCAAATGGAGGGTTATGCCCACCTCTGAGGGTAATAGCTAGGATTTCCAGATAAGGTGCAGAATGTCCCATGCTGTGGACTGTGTTTCACCCAAATTCACGTGTTCAGTCCTAACGCCCAGTGTGATGGCAGTAGAAGGTGGAGGCATAGGGAGGTCTTAGGTCATGGTGACTCCACCATGGAAGGACCCAGAGAAAAGGCAGCCATCTGTGAACCAGAGAGAGGACTCTCACCAGACATCGAATCTGCTGGCGCCTAGATCTGGGACTTCCCAGCCTCCAGAATTATGAGAATTAAAATTTGTTTTTAAGCTAGGCTATGGGAATTTGTTACAGCAGCCCAAATGCACCAAACTGAACTAAATTTACCATCCAGTTAAAATTTGAATTTCAGATAGATGATTTCCTCATAATATAATTATGTCCCAAATATTGCATTCAAATTTAACTGGATGTCCTGTAACTTTACTTGCTACATGTACAACTTTATGTAGAGTATATAGAGAGATAAATGTGAAGATGCTTTATCACCTACCAAGAGCTATATACCAAATCTCTTTCCAGACACATAGGCATATCCACCCACAGACCACCAGCTTGGCTCGGAGCAGAGAATGGATAGACTTATGATCAGCTGATGGAAATGTGCACCCTCTCATGTGGAGCCCATGATTGGATACCTGGGCCTTGTTTGTCTTGTTTTTCAATTGGCTGATCTTTGGACATTCACCTTCGGGGCTTCAATGCTCCCATTTTTAATACTCCCAAATGCTAGAATGAAAAACGTGGAAGCAACAGGTACCGAGAACTTTGCCTATTGTTGATTGACTGACGCATGTTTGAACCAAATCTCCTTTTTTTTTTTTAAATTTAAAGATTTTATTTATTTATTTGACAGACAGAGATCACAAGTAGACAGAGAGGCAGACAGAGAGAGAGGGGGAAGCAGGCTCCCCGCTGAGCAGAGATCCCAGGACCTTGAGATCGTGACCTGAGCTGAAGGCAGAGGTTTAACCCACTGAGCTACCCAGTCACCCCACTAGATCTCCTTTTGACAGCATAGTTGAAGAAGAAAACAGCATGACTTGTAAGTAAATTACTTAATGAAGGATGTGTTTGGCTCCAAGTTGTTTGCAGAACCCTGCTTAACATCGAAAAACAAAAGGAAACAACTAGTTTATATAGACTACTTGTTTATTGGGGGTTTTGGGTACCTCCTCCGGTCAGAGTTCCCTGGAGGGAGACATTTTGTCTGTTTTGTTCCCCAGTACTATTTAGTGCCTCGCCCAGGAAAGCTAGAATATTTGATGCCCTGAAACCATTTTAGCTGGCTACTTTAAAGACAAACAAATACAATCCATAATTTATTGGAAAGGGACTTTTCTGAAGCCAGTCAACCTCCCTTCCTTGTTAAGGAAATGACAGTCATGGCCCCAAGTTGTTTGGAATAGAGTTACCACCTCTCCATAGAATTTCCCCCAGTCTGTGACCAACTCAAGTGCCCAGTGCCTAGGTTCCCAAGGGCTAGGTTATTTGGTCCACATTCCCAAAGTCCGCAAAGTTCTGCTGTCATGTTTTTGTTTTTTAATGGGCTGATCACTGGCCACCAAGACACTAATGAATGCCCAGTACCCAGTGAAAAAAGGGCAGGCTGACTTTAGGAACCTCTTAGCATCCAGAAAAGTCTACAAACGATCTTGAGATTTGCCTCTTAAATAGCAACTCTCCAGTGGGAGAGGCCAACATTGTTGGTGACTTGGGACTGGCCCACCAGTCCCAGCAGCATTTGGGTCCCCTCACCTCAGTGAGACCCTTCATTCAGCTCTACATTAACTGTCACCCTTTCTGCACCCCCTTCCATAGGCGTCACAGCTGCTCTCTCTTTTCCATCCCTATCACCCACCCTAAGAAGAAGCCTGGGCTTCTCCTTTTCTCCCAGAACTAGAGCTTCCAGACTTTTGTCCCCAAGTCCATCTTCCTACTGTCCCAGAGCGATCCCTTTATAAGCCCAGTACCAGCTGCAATCAGCTTGTCCTGCATCTCCCATTCAATGAAATTTTGGAAGCCTGATACTCATCCTAAAATCTTTCCAAGTTTCTTTGTGGGAGGTGGGAAGAGGCAAGGGTTATTTTCTTCATGGACATTTCTTGCTCTGAATACCTGTTTCTACTGGAAGGAGTCTAGTATAGGAATCGAAGACTCTGCACGCACACCAACAGCCACACCCACCCACTGGGGGGGTACAATCCTGTATCACATCAACCCAGATCTGGATTTGGTCCTTTTCTTTATTTTACACCCCAGAAAACTCATACCAGTCATCTTTGTGAGCATCAGACTTCCCCAAATTTTTTTTGGACGGAGTAATTTCCATGTCAGTGAGGCATCAACTTAAGTTACTTTATTTATGAACCTTTAAATAAATATGAAATGCATACATTCCTTCTCATTAAAAAAAAAAAGTTAAAGCATCAGAGATAATGCTAAGGACGTAGAACAGGAAGATGGACGAATGGACAAACGTGGTTTCTTGACATCACCACCAATTTGCCATCCAGCCCTGAACTGCTTACCTCTTGGACTTCCTGTTGCAAGATATAAATAGATTCCTATATGTTAGGCTACTGTGAGTCAGGTTTTCTGCTGCACTTAGCTGAACACAATCTTATACACAGACACACTCCCCATCTGCCCTGAGCCTTCCCTTTCTCATCGCTTTCTGATCCCTTACCCATTTAAATTTTTCTACCTAGTACTTCATCACTAGCTGAAAAGATATTCTTTCTTAATGGCTCACAAGTTTGCTCTCTGGTTTCCCAGGAAAATGTAGGCTTTACACGGGGAAGGAGTTGGTCTTGCTCTCATGATGTCCCCTAGGGTCTAATGCAATACTTGGCACATAGTAGGTGGTTGATAAATATTTGTCAATAAAGGAGTGAATGCAAATTTGTTTATGTCCTTCCCCGTTCAGAGGATAAAATCCAGACTACTCAGATGGGCAGTCAGGGTCATTTCTGCCCTGTGCTCTGCCTGTCCTATCCATCTTATCCCAAACCAGTTTGTACTGCTGTCTGTATGTGCACCCTCCACTGAGTCTTTGCACAAGCTCCTCTCTCATGTACACACACACACACACACACACACACACACATACACACATTATTGAGCACCTACTGTATGCCAGACACTCTTTTTGGAACAGGAGAAAACTCAGTGAACCAGACAGACAGAGTGCCCGCGACTATGGAGCTCAGCAGAAAGGATAGACATTGGCTAAGTAACTACAGTGTAGTCAGTCTTAATAAGAGGGAATAATGGAGTTAAGAGAGTTCCACAATCTCTAGCTGGCAAACTCCTAGTAATCTTTTAAGGCCCAGCTCCAGTGTCACTATCTCTAGAAAGCCTTCTCCATGTCCCTGGGCTAGGGAGGTTGCTCTGGTGCTCCCAGAGACTCTTGCTAGACAAATCGAGCCACAGAACTTGGCTTCCTCTACAGTCTTTGCCATCTTCCTATAAGCCTGCTTCTGAGCTTGCTTGTGAACTTGTGGAACCAGGAGCCGTGCCTCATTGATCTCTGTATCCCCAAGGTCTAGTGCAGGGCTCAGCATGCAAATTTTTTTTTATTTTTTTATTTTTTTTTTAAAGATTTTATTTATTTATTTGACAGAGAGAAATCACAAGTAGTCGGAGAGGCAGGCAGAGAGAGAGAGAGGGAAGCAGGCTCCCTGCTGAGCAGAGAGCGATCTCTGCTCATGTGGGACTCGATCCCAGGACCCTGAGATCATGACCTGAGCCGAAGGCAGAGGCTTAACCCACTGAGCCACCCAGGCTCCCCAGCATGCAAATTTTTATTGAGTTTAGCAATTGACCTGTCCCTTCCTTGGCCTGCCTCTTTCCTTCTCCCCGGTCCTTTTTCCTGTGCTCAAGTTCCAGGCTGCCTTGGTCTCCCCATTCCACACTTAGGATCCCAGGAATATCTTCATCTTGCTGTGATTTAACCCTTCCCCTCCCAAGCAAGCTGCGGAATGGGGAAGTACCAGCTTCCTCTTGGGCTGTCCAAGCAAAGCTTAGACAAAAGGCCAGGAAAAGCCATTCAAACACAAGGGATTAATTTTCTGCTTTCCTTCTCCTTTATTCCTCAGGCAAACCACCTCTTCTCCCCCTCCCCTTTCTTATCTTGCATTGTCCCCCACTATACTTTCTTCCCAGAACCTGGCAGATTTCTCTGGCCTCTGCACCTCTGCACCTGCTGTTCCACTCTGCCAGAAATGCTGTTGCCCTACCAACCTTCCTGACAAAAGCTGCCACACCCTTTGAAGCCCAGCTTGTGTCATCTCTTCAGTGTGGCTTTTTCCCGTGCCCCCTCCTCCATCCCTAAGCAAAACGCATTGTTCTAATGGCGCTCCTTGGCTGTGGCCTCATCCTACAACATTTTGTTGGTTTGTCCACGGTCCACTTGCTCTCAGACAGTGAGCTTTTCACCTTCTGGATCAGTGGCTGGTCTGTGCCTAATCGCTGTCCTTCCAGTGCTCAGCCCAGGGCTTGGAACACTTCGAGATCAAGTAAGTACCTGTTGCTTTGCATGGCTGAGGTCTTGGGCAGCAGGTGAGAAGAGGGGGCTACCCCTTCTGGGCAATGACACCTTGATTTGTCTCTGGGGATCCTCTTACCCCTTCCCATCCATTCAGTTTGGGTGGAACTGACCAAGACCCAATGCCGAGCCTATGATGTGGCAACCGACTCAGCACATATCCTGACCTCAGTGGCTATACAGGGATGGTGACAGAAATTGGGGGAAAGGAAAACGAAAGCAAAAGAAAAATGGACGGACGAAAAGTAGAGTTAGTGTCCCTAAAAGGGGTCCGTGAAGTCCAAGATATTTGACAGAGTCTGTCCATCCCCACGACTCTGTGCTTCCGAACACAAAAGTGTTCCCACTTAAGCAGCTGCTGCAAAGAAACAAGACCCACCTAGAACTAAATGAAGCAGGATGAAACTGTGGTTGGAGTCAGATCATTGGAGTTTGAATCTTAGCTCTGCTGCCCACTAGCTCTGTACAAGCCCCTTACCTCTCTGACCCTCTGTCTCTATCAGTAAGATGCAGATATTGATTTGTGGGGTCGCTGTAATAAACAGGAAATGCATGCACGTAGCAGCAGGTAACCAGCTGTTGCTACTCTGCTATCATTAGTTGATGGTCTGGTGCCATCCGATCCAGGGTAGAGATGTCAAGGCCAATGACGAGACTTGAACGAGGGCATGGAGACAGAGAACAGAGAGGAAGATGGATGGAATAAATATTATCCAGATGGTGTTAGTCAGGAATCTTTCATTGGCAAGTAACAAAAACCCAACTTCAAAATCTGCTTGAGCTGAAAGGGAAGTATTTGTCCATGTCACTGTCAAGTGAGAGGTACATCTTGAGTTTCACAAATGGCTGGAAGGCTGGGTGGCCTCCTTGTATATCTTCTTGGTTCTGGGCTGGCCGCCTTCTCAGGCAACCACAATGCCCATAGAGGCGCCAGTTCCTCCAGGCTGAGAGACTCAGCCAGCTGGCCATCCTTAGAGAAAAACAGAGGGTCTCTTCCCCAACATTCCTGATGGAAGCCTTGGAACTGATTCTCATTTGCTATGCTTCCTTATGTTCCCATCCTGGAGCCAATCACAGGCGTGAAGGAATGTTCTGACCTGGGCCATGTGACCATCCTTGATGTCTGGGGGAGAAGGAAAGGGTCCAACTTCACCTGGGCTGATGGTGGGAAAGAGGATCTTTAAGGAAAATTAGGGTGCTATCACCCAGACCCAGGAGGGGATGCTGGGGAATACACTAACAGCTGTGCCCTACAGAAGGGCATTATCAGGACCCAAGGAAGGATTGGATGTGGAAGGCCAGCTCTCCAGGCGGTTTTGAGCTCATGGCCTCTGACTTTGGTCCCCAGCGAGCCTCAAGAGTATGACTCAGCAGTGAAACTGCTACACTCAGGGTTTTGCAACCAACCTTTCCCCTCCTCCCCAGCCCTGCACTGGTGTGTCCCTGGGGTGGGTCTGGAAATGCCCCTGCCCCGGGCCGCCTCTGGTCTCTGGTCTCTGGGAGAGGGAGTGTCTCCCTTGTCCTCAGCCCAGCTCTGCCATTTCACTCTTGCTCCTCGCCCCAGGGCAAAGTCTGGAGATTGCTAAGGAAAAGGTCAAATGCCACCTTGTGCTAGGTTGGGCATCCAATAGCCAGTGTGTTGTGGCTGCCCTACCCACAACCAAGGAAAGGGAAGACCAGAACTGTACCCTGGCCGCAGACCCCAGACACAAGAATGGTCAAGTGCTTCTCAACTCCCAGTGGTGATAAAATGGGGATAATAAGAGCTGTCCCCAGAAGTCGGGAAAGTAACTAGCAAATAAGGTTATGCTGAAGGCACACCCTGTGAAAGAGGGGGCTCCCACCCTCAGGTGACCTTTCCTGAGCACCTACCACATTTCAGGCCCAAAGTGCACGCTGGAACAGAGAGCAGAATAAAATCCAACCATAGCCCCAAGTACAGAAAATACAGTCTGTGGAAGCTGGGGGCAGCTGGGAGGCCTGGACGACAGGGACCTAGCCGGCTCCTGATGAGCAAAGAGCTGGCTGGGCCAGGAAAGGAGGGAAAGGGCATCCTGGGGGAAGAAGCTTGTGCAAAAGTGAAAGGTTGCCTCAGAAGCTGAAGGGGAGCCCAGGACACAGAAAGAAATCATGAGAAGAGATGAGCCCGCAGTGGCCGATGGGACCAAAGTTTAGAGCAAAGTTTAGACCAAAGAAGTTCTACATGAGGGAGTGTCCAGGTCTCTGATAGAGACCTTAAATTCAGATCATTTCATTAGAAATAATTAAACAGAAGCTCTGGCAGAGTGAAGGTCCCTCTTCAGTAGGAGATCAACTTAGCGAAGATTTGGGGCCCCTGAGAGAGATGCAGAGAAGCCTGACTTTCCGAGAAACGTCATCCTGTCCTCTCCTATCTGATGGCACACCCTGATGCCAGTTTTTATTTCCTGTGTTGTCACCCCCACCGCCCCTATAGCTCCTTTCTGAGAAGTCATGGCACAGTGGATGCTTGGACTGTAACAGTAGCCAGGCAGAGAGGCACATGGCCCCTGCCAACTCCAGCTCCTCGGGGAAGTCAGCCAGACCAATGCCTAGCCAGAACACCTATAGGTGCAAAAGGGGCCTTCCAGGAGGGCCAGAAGTGTTTCTTCCTGTCCTTTTCTTTTGTCATTTCAAAATTAACTTGCCTTTCAGTTGGGAAAGGTGAGAGCCCTTTGGTCATCTGTTCCTGGCTGTGTGACCTTGGCTAAAGGCTTGTGAGCCTGCGTTTTCTCAGCTGAAAAGGTGATGGGAGGGAGGCCCTCCATCCAGCACATGAAGCACCTGTGGGCGGAGGAGGACATCCATGCTGACTCCCTTCTCCCATGTCCCCCCTCCCAGAAGCCTCGGCTCTTCTTACCCCCATAGACAGTGTTGAAGGCAGCACAGGGCAGCAGGGTCTGCACTGGACCACAGACTCACCCCAGATGGGGTTGCAAACCATAGTCGAAAGATTCTAAAAGTTACAAATCAAGGTAATATACCATTAAATAAAATGTGTTTTATTGCCTGATAGGACCAAGCTTCCTAATGACCTAGAATTAGGCGCAACCTTGGAGTTTCACATGAGCACCTGACAGCTGTTGCCTTTACTCTGTTTTTCTGCCCTGCAAGGGGCCTTGGGCAGATAGCCCGCATATTACCCCCACCCCCAGCAAATAGCACCCACTGGCCCCATGGTCTACCCTAGTGAAAAGAGAGTAGGGGAGAGGCTGATGAAAGCCTACAAGTGGACTCCGAACATTTAACAAGAAACCCCGGGGTCCTGGGAATCTGGAGCACCATCTGGAAAGGAGCTGCATGGATTCCACAGGGACACAGCCCTTGTCCTGCTGAATTCCTCACTGGGGCTGGGGAGAGGGCTGGAGCTCCACCTGCCCTGGTCGGAGGTTGCAGGACAGGGAGCCAGGAATCAAAATTATGTTCTTGGTTCTGCTTCTTTCAAATGAGATCTTACGTCAGTCCTGGTACCTCTTTGCATCTCAGTCTCTCCAACGGTAAAATAGCCGAGCCAATCTATCTCGTCTTTGAGTTTCCTTCTGGCTTTGATCCAGGGTCCTACCGCTGACCCTGCTCTCCTTCAGCCCAGAGGGTGCTAGACACCGGCTTCTCCAGGCCTTCTTGCCTAGGGCATACCTTTTTGCCTGGAGCAGCCCCTCCAGGTCCACAATTATCCTTGGAATTGAACTCTCAACTTCCCTAAACAGCAGGCCTGGAACTAAGAAGCCAACAAACTAACAAAAAACTTTAATTGATTTCATCCGAGACCTGGGATCCTAAAAGTAGTCAAATCTTGACCAGGTTTGCAAATACAGGCTTCTAGGTCAGCTAGGCGGGCTGGCCCTTCTTTATAGCCCTTGACAGCCGGTTCAGTCCTCCCTAGCCACTCTGTAATCAGGATCTTTAAAGAAAGTAAGTGAATTAGGCAAATGGAGAGGACAGAAGGTTCCTTTGAGTTGTGGAGCTTGGGGACAGCCCTGGTGAGACCAGATAAGGCTAGAGGAGTGAGGGGAGGAGGGGTAGGGAGGAGAGGGCAAGGGGGGAGGGGCACAGGAGGAGGAAGGGAATTCATGATTAGCATTTACTGAGTTTTACCACCGGCCTGGCAAGTGACCTGTGCCAAAACTTTTACATACATTTTTTCAATAATTTAAGGATTTCACAGACCAGTAAAATCCCCTCCTTTCCCATGCCCAATTTTGGGAGCTGAAAACGAGTGAGTTTCTTGCTTTTTGTGTTGTTGTTGTTGTTTGGCCAAGGAAAGGCATTAAAAAACAAATATTCATTCCATTGTTTATCCATTTGACAGATATTTATTGAGAGCTTGCTGTGTGCCAGGCATTTTTTCAGGCCCTGAGGTAGAGCTGTGAACCAGACAGACAAAGATCCCTGCTGTCCTGGGCAAAGTCAGACAATGGACCCGAACAGGAAATAAGTAACAGGTCTGCCTGTGGTGCGTGCTAGGAGGGAAAAACAGGTCAGGGAAGGGGGGAAGGATGGGGCCCAGGGGAGGTGGATTGTATTTTAAAACAGGATGCTGAGGGAAGGGGTCCTTGAGAAAGATCCACCTGATGAGGGGGTGAGACTCAGGTCGGTGGGTGAATTAAGGATTCTAGGCAGAGGCGGCTGTATGCAGAAACGCCTGGTGCCCTTTCACTTGCCAAATAAAAATGGAGTGAGGAATAAAATCTCAGAATGAAGGCCAATGCTTCTTCCAGGAGTGTGACTGGTAACCCATTCTGCTGGTGTATATGCGTTGCTTCCATATCTAGCTAGCTAGCTATCGTGATATAGGTACACATGTACAAAGTACACGTGTTCTTTGTCAGGATTTTTCTTATTATGCCATAAAAGGGTAAGAACATGTCTCAAGTCAGTATTTGTCTACAGATTAACCTGTGGCCATGGATGGTTACTGCATTTTATAGGGGAGGCCTCCCACCCTCCAAGAGGGAGCGGCCTTGCGTAGGGTCACAACCACTGGTACCCATCAGGTCAGTATTCGAACCCAGGTCCAGGTCCTCTGCTGTTAACCATAAGCTGCCCTGGGCTGCTTTGTGGCCACACCTCTGCCTGACCCCAGCCCCAGGGCTCCCCAGGTGCTGAGTCAAAGAACAGCTTAGCCATCTGGTTAAACCTGATTTCCCCTCCTTCTTTGTCTTCCTGGGAGGCTGGGGCCAGAGTGAGAGCAGGCAGGACTGAGGATGGGCGGGTGGGGCCACAGACTTTGCTCCTCTCTGGAGATCAGTGGGCAGCTCCCTGGCACCGGGCCTGCTGGGGCCTCTGTGCTGGCATTTGCCCCATCAGGAAGCCTAGCTCAGCGGGCTGGGTCTGGCCTAGGAGACAGCATTGCTTCAAACCAGTCCATGCCCACGAGCATGCCCCAGGCAGCTGCCCTGAGCCTGGCTCTGTCCTGGGAACTCTGTGGGTCACTGTGCTGAGATAAATTCTGTCAGCCACTGAGAAGGGCAGGCAAGAGGGCTGTCCTCTGTTCGTTCAGTCACTCCTCCCTCCCTCCCACCAGAATTTGCTGAACACCGGATCTTTTCAAAGAATGTGGTCTGAGCCTCTGAGATGTGCCAGGGCCCGGAGCTGGTGTTCTTATTTAAAGAGGTATTAAATTAGCATAGAATGTAGGGAGAGGTGCTTTGGGGTAGGTGGAGGGATTTATTTAGACTAGAGGAGAACTGGAGAAGTTTTGAAAGGAAGTGAGATCTGGGCTGGGCCCTGCAAAGCCAGGGGCCTTGCAAAGTATAGGGCTGGGAAAGGGCATTCAGGCAGTGGGACAGCCTACACGAAGGCTGGGCAAGTCCAGTAAAAGAAGGTGAGTATGTGATCCAAGAGCTTTGGAGCAGAGTTCCCCTGCAGGATAGTGGAAAGAGAGGTGGTTTAGGTTAGTCAGAGAGGAGGCTGAGAAACAAAATTCGGCAACTAGTGTCTGAGTGACCCCAGACCAGTCATCTACACCTCTGACTCTCAGTTTCCCATCCTGTAAATCGGCTTTAAGGAGCCTCGTCCCACCTATCTCATAGGGAAGTCCGAAGGTCGGAGGAACCAGAGATTTGGCTATGTAGAGAGGGTTCACTTACTTCCTTACATTTAGGGGCACTCCTTTATGCTCCCATGGCCCCGTTAAGCCTCTCTCATGGTGGGCCCATAGCATCTGGGTTTCAGTGGTTTCCACGGGGCTCACCTTCAGCCACAGCCCTCCAGGCCCGCAAGGTGCCCCTGGAAGTCAGGGGTGTGATCTGCTCATTTGCATCCCGGGGGCTCCCCTTGCCCATGGCCTTTGCATGAGGTAGGTGGTCTGAGCATAAGCTATGGGATCGGCCTCATCCCATTCTGACTCCCCAGTCAGGTGCAGATCACCCGTGTGGCCCCCAGCAAATCAATTCATCTCTGAGCCTCAGTTTCCCTGTTGGTGAAATGGGAATGCTAACAGGGTTGTTGTGAGACTTCAGAAACACAATGGGCAGGGGGACCTTCCAGCTTGACCTACTCCAATGCGTCCTCCGTGATGGGCTGCAGTCACTGGCACCAGCTGGGGGCCCCTCACCACCAGTCCCAGGAATCAGGGACCAGCAAGGCCTCTTCTGCTGGTCCAGCTCACAGGATTCTGAGGGCAGGGGGCCCACTGACAGTCACACCCATCGTTCCTTGTTTGCTCACTCACTCATGCCTTCAACAAATGTTTACTGAGCACCACCAAACACTCCACACAACACTGAGTGCTTTGTTGAGGTGAAATGCTTCAGACCAAGTTTGTAAGCCTTGAGAGAGAATATATAAGAGAATTAAAATTAGCAGGTAGTCTAGAACCCTGTGCCTCCTCGATGGGGCAGGCTGTGGTCTATCAACTTCAGAGAAAGGAAAAGACCCAGAAATTAGGAGGTAGAGGTGGGATAGGGATATGTGTTAGGGAAGACTTCCTGGAGGCAGTGGCCTGCAGCAGGGTCTGTGGAACTCAGACAGACAGGGAGGGGAACATTCCAGGTAAAGGGAGCTGCTCCTTGAGCCAAGGTGCAGAGGAAGGAATATGTTTGGCAATCAGACCTGCTTCGCTGGATGGAATGGGTGGCATCTGGTTGTACAGTTGGCTGGGCTTGGGCAGCAGAAGGCTAGGAGGCTGAGCATTTCCTGCAGCCTGGGATTCCAGGCTGTTGACAGGGCAAAGCTGTGGCTCCATGAACTCACAAGCGTGGAGGAAGAACCTGACAGGTGATGCAGTAGGAGGGTCAGCGATGGCTCCCCTCCATGCCTGCCTGGCTGTCTGCCCCATTGGACAGAACCCAGGGCAGGGAGAGAACTGTGTTCTGCAGTAGGCTCTGCCTCCAGGTCCCTATGTGACTTCCGGTCAATGTGTCTCTTGGAGCCTTGGTTTCCAAAGGTTGGAGTGACCGGTCCAGATCACCTCAATGGCCTTTTTAGCTCTGGATTCTAAATCCCCTCCCTGTTGGTTCCAGGCATGTGTGCCGTTGCAAATCCACCCCATCCAGCTTCTTGGCAATCACCTTCCCCACCAGCCACCACACGGTCAGACGAGGTGACGAGGTGGCTGCCTTTATGCCATGTGACCCCTCTCCCTTGGCTGAACTAATCGGACCAGATTCCAGAAGATTCCAGAAAAGATCCAGGCCCTTGATCAATTAGATAATGTGAGTCTCCAGTTGCAACGTTGTAGAAAGGATAACAAATATTTGTTGAACATTTATTCTCCCGTATACTTTATTTCATTCGTATGTGCAGAGTATTCTAGTAGTATCCCCATTTTACAGATGGGGAAGCAGAGTTTCAGGGAAGTGTCCTATTTGTCAGCTTATATAGCCTGCTGCTGGTTGAGATACATCCCAATGTTCTAAGAAAAACAATTAGAAAAAAATTTCCCATCCTCTATATATTGAAAACAACTAAAACAACTGTATGATATTTGTAGAATAAACTGTATTATTTCGCTCATGCAAATACAGAAGACTTTGCACTGGAATTCCAGTAAGAAATTCCAAATAATTTCTACCGATTCTGAAACAGTGTTCTTGGAACCAGCACAAAAGATTAAGGTTTGAGAAAATACGCAAAGGTGGGTTTCGTATAGTGGGAAGGCCCCTGCATTGAGATCATATGTGTGTAGATCTGTCATGAAGCCTATCCGTTATTTTAAGTTTTCACAATGGCTGGTCATTGATAATACAGACACATCGGATATATTTATCAGTTCAGGGGGATGGAGGGATGTGGGTGTGTGTAGACTCTGTCTATAATGTCACTCCATCAGCAAATAAAATGACAAAGTTCCACAGATAGGCTGTGACTTGGACCTTATCATTTCAAGGTCCGGCCTCCCCAGCAGGTGGTGGCGAGTTGAAGCAGAGCTCCAAACAGAAAGGGAAAACCTGTGGATGTTGCGGGTCTGCAGAGATCAGAGATGAGCAGGAATTGGTAAGATTGCTCTGCATCTTGATGGCCAGTCCCCTTTTATGTGAACTTTTCAGTGTTAAAGTCTGTTCCTAGCAACCACACAATTCCTGATGAAGACCTCGGTCTTCCCATCAATCGGCCCTCATGTCCTCTATCAGTAAATGCTGTCGGGTATGAAGCCACTCCATAAATGAGCCTGTGTAATCAATAAAAGTTACATTATTTTGTTTCCTCCAATTCTGAGTCTGACCCTCAATTCACATTTATTTCAATCTCAGCTGTTAGTGAGGTAGGAGGACCCCTCTTCTTTAGAACAGAGCCCGCCATCTGGGAGGCTCCCCTCTGAAATGGGTCTTCAGCCCAGCCTTCCAGCCATGGCTACTACTGATGTCCTCCTGGTCCCTGGAAGGCAAGCATCACCACCACTGCTATGCTGAGGTCTGGCCTCCCTAAGTTAAACGTGCCACCCAGCCACTCCTTAAGACATTGCCAGCCTCCCCCTGCCCTCTGCCTCAGTGTTAAGGAATCCGCCATCTCACGGCACTCAGAGGAACCTGGCTTTTTTTCTCTTGCCTGCAGCATAAGAACCTCAAGTTCAGACTTTTAACACCGAAAACCAGGGAGGCAGCCCGCAAGGGTCAGTGTTTATAGCATGGGCTACCCATTTGCCCCGGAGGAAGGCAGAGTGAGTAGAGGAGCACGGAACCACAGGTGTCGTCCCAATCCTTTTTCCTGACATTCTGCTAATGGCCATGGCACCCATGGATCCTGAGGACCTTCCTTCTCCAGGAGGACCATCCACTGACATCTCTGTAGGTTTCTGGAATTCCCACCTGCAGACCAAAACGCACTGGCTCTGAGTGGTGAAAGACGGGGAAATGGCCACTGGATCCCAGTGCCCCTCCTCCACCTCCTAGAGAAGGGGGTGCTTTGGCATTCTTGGTCAGCGTGAGGACCCAGTAGGCTTCCTCAGACACACTTCCCAAAGACACCCTTCCCTGCCTGGGCCACTGCTGTTTCTCCTGGATTCTTCCCCCAAGCAGCTCTGGGTTTATTTATTGAATGTGCAAAAGTCACTCTGTTGGAGCTCCGTGCTGGCTTTCTCATTCCCTTGTTTAAAACCCCAGCCTTGGGAGAAATCTCTCACGCTTCAGTGTGGCTTTCAAGGCCTCGTGCTAGCTGGACATCCCTTGCTTTTTTAGCCTCAGTCCTCGGCCTCACCCTCTTCACTTTCACCGTGCTCCGGAACCACACGTGGGCTCGCTCTGTCTTCCTGGGCTTTCAGAATGCTGTGCCCTCTGCCTGGGACAGACATCCCCACAGCCTCGGGTGCTGACTCTGCAGCTGCCCTTCAGGGTCAGGGAGCGCAGGGAACAATGGTCCTCAAGTGCACGGGCCTGGGTCCGGATGCCAACTCCCCTCCTGGCTGGATGTATGACCTTTCTCTTCTCTGAGCCTCATGGGTCTCATCTGTAAATTGGGTATCATTAAACCAACTCACAGGGCTGAGGTGATGATTCAGTGAGGACATGGAAATAAGCACAGGATAGCCAAGGAATGTGCCCCCCTTGCTATGTGCTTGGGACGGAAGATTTTCATCCTTATGGCTCTTTGCCCCTCTTTGCACTCTGCAGCTGTCTGGATGACAGCAGAGTGTGGCAGACTAAGTGTGGCTGACTAACAGGGAACATCCTGGTCAGGAGTTTGAGGAATAAAGTAAAAAGAATGGGAGCATCAGCCATAATTTATTCACATTTACCACGAGCAGGTGCCATGTGGAGTGCTGGAAGACCTTTAGTTCATTTTTTATTTAGCAGTCCCCCATTTCTATTTAGTTATCTGTTTTTACTGGCAACAAAACAGAGGCTCAGAGGGTTGATCCAATGATAAGTGAGTTATTCACTGTCCTACAGCTTGTAAGTGGCATAGCCCCATTGGAATTGCATCCAGATCTAAGCCCAAAGATCGTGCAATTAAACACACCTGCACATGGGTACTGTTGGGGTTCAGGATGGACCACCCCAAAATACACTACTTTGGCATATTGATTATTTTGAGTTAAAGTTACCTAAGAAACAACTGGTGCAGAAAGGACACAATGAGTCTCTTTTGTCCCCTGGAAAGCAGGAAATAAATGTCCCGTGCGAAGGGTACACTCCCTGTACCAGGAGAGAGGTTCTTTTCACTAGAGATGGGGAATTTAGGGTAAGAAGGCTGTATAAACAAATCTTGTTACTTCTTCACTCATTTACTACCCCAAACCCAAATTTATATGTCTTGTTAACTCTTCACAAATGTGTTGTTTCTTTGTCTAAACGCTGCCTGCTTTGGTCATGTCTTTGAGACTCATATTTTTCTGAGCTCCCATACATGTGAAATTAAATTTGTTTTTCTCTTGTTAATCTCTCTTATGTCCATTTAATCATTAATCATTTTATTAATTATTTGTTAGATCAGCCAAAGAACCTAGAAGGGAAGAAAGAAAAATCTTTCCTTCCCTACAGTATACATACTCACACATATACAAGCTTTCACACCACACCCATACACATATGTACACACGTGCACACACACACACATTCTATTGTGCCTTTCCTGATACCACTAGGCAGTTAACTCATTTCTCAATGGACACTGACTGGGGTGTTCTACAATTTAACTCAGTTCTTTTTTTTTTTTTTTAAGATTTTATTTACTTCTTTGATAGAGATCATAAGTCGGCAGAGAGGCAGGCAGAGAGAGAGGAGGAAGCAGGCTCCCCACTGAGCAGAGAGTCCGATGCAAAGCTTGATCTCAGGACTCTGAGACCGTGACCCTAGCTGAAGGCAGAGGCTTAACCCACTGAGCCACCCAGGCACCCCAATTTAACTCCGTTCTGAGTTTCCTACCTGGAGTCACACAGACTAAGCACTCAGTCCCACAAGACTGTCTCAGATGTCTTCAGATGTCATTTGCAGGTCTAGGTTGTCACTGGACTTCTGGTGAACAGGCTATAAATCGGAGGTTCCCTAACCCCCCTCCTCGGGTTTACTTAATTTTCTAGAGTGGCTCACAGAACTCAGAAGAACTATGTACTTACTAGGTTACCAGTTCATTGTAAAAGGATCTAACTCAAGAACAACCAGATAGAAGAGACACACAGGGCAAGGTGTGTGGGAAGGAGTGAAGAGCTTCCGTGTTCTCTGGAGCACAGAACTCTCCCCCAGCTCTCTGTGTGTACACCAGCTTGGAAGCTCTTCGGGGCTCTGTCCTTTGAGGTCTTAGGGAGGCTTCCTTACATAGGCATGATGGATTAAATCATGGGCCATTCATGATTGATTCAACCTCCCTCTAATCCTTCTCCCCTCCCAGGAAGCCAGGGTTTGGGACTAGAAGTTCCAATCCTATAATCATGGTGAGTTCCCAGATCACCAGGCAGCCAGCTCCCATCCTTAGGGTCTTTCCAGAAGTTACCTCATTAACAAACTTAGGTGTAGCTGAAAGGGGCTTGTTATGAATAACAAAATCCTCTATCACTCCTTTCACTTAGGAAATTCCAAATGTTTTAGGAGCTCTGTGCCAGAAACAGGGATGAAGATGTGATAATATATTTGTTATTATAAATCACAGTATCATAAACATACGTACTCATAAGCACACATACACCTGGCTACACACACATACACACACATGCATGCACACGTGTGCATGTGCAAGGAGGGAGCCCAAGGACAGGATGTACAGGAGATTGGACCTATGGCTGGCCAATTGGACCTATGGCTGGCCTGAAAAGAGGAAGAAGACATGAATATAGCCAAGGGAACAGGTGACATTGTTTGAGTCCCAAGTAGGGAGGGGAGTAGGCTTATTGCAGGAGTCCTGGCCTCTGGGCCAACCTTGCTGCGCTGATGCTGTTGCTTTTCTGAAACTTAAATGGCTGTTTTCTCTCCTGATCTTCCCCTTCACAACAGGGCTGGTAATCAGGCCTTGCCAAGAGCACATATTCCAACCATCCTAGTTAGGGCTCCCTGGGGAGATGGGGAGACTGGGTCCTTGTCCTGGAACATCTCAAACAGCCTTCCCCGCGTCAGACTTCAGCAGAGCAGACACCCTGACAGATCAAGGGAACAGTTTTCCTGATTTCTCTCTCTACTGGACCTCAGTCTCTACCTTCCTGTTGCTTTGTTGATTGTGCCGACACTTTCATTTCCAAGGACTGTGGTGTACATGTTACTCGTTTAAATTCTATATTAAATTCTGATTTTAAAAAATAGAGAAAATGAAAAAAATAACATCTGTAAATGGCTGTCAGCATTTTAGTGTTTCAAACATGTCCTCATTTTAGAAGTGACTAGTCTTGTGCCCAGCGGGCTGGCCCATCTGCAGGGATGTTCATTCATTCATTTTAAAATGCTGATGGGGCACCTGCCATAAACTGGGCTGTTACAGTCACTATGATAACAATCACGACCCCACCAGACAAGATTCCTGTATCCAAGGAGACTGCTGGAAAAAGGTGGCGAACACGTTCGCAAACCAATAAATAAGCAACAATAAGGAATGTCCTTAAAGCCACTGAAACATACACTGAAAATTGTTAAAATGGTCATTTTTATGTTACCATTTTATGTTAAATTTTGCCAAAGCAAAAAAATAGTGATTTCTTTTTAATCAGGGAAGAGGTGGGCTAATTTCCCCCGAGGTGGCCGGGGGAGACCTCTCCGGAGGAAGGAGCTCTGATCAGAGTGCGGACGGAGAGGAGAACGGGTGGGATCCAGCCGGCTTGGCCGCACCAGCATCCTGGGCCAGGTGGGCAGGGGGAGGCTAGGGCAGGAAGGGTGAGCAGAGGGAAATGAAGGAAAACCTGTAGATGTGGGAGTGACCTAATCTGGCTTCCATGTTGTAAAGAGCACTCAGGCTGCCTTGTGGCACGGAGCTGGCCCAGGAGACACAGAGGCAGCCTTAGGAGGCAATGTGGCATTCTGGGGCGAGAGAGATGGGAGGTCTCTCTCCATAAGCATCAAGGCCCACTTACCTCCTTTCCCTGACTGTCCCCGCATCATGGGGCTGCCAGGTCACATGTTGGAAAGGAAGATGAGGAAATCAGTGTTGAAATCCTGTCTGTGTCAGTGGTAAAGGCTCCACCTCTGGGGATGGGGCATGGCCTGAGGAGCCCCTCCCCTAGCCCGCTTCACCCCATGGCAGGAGGAGGAGGTGGAGAGGAGAGGGACAAGGGCAGGAAGGGAGTGGCCTACAAGAACCTGGGCCTGAGTTTGGCAAGTGAGCTCACCTCCTGGGCCTTGGTTTCCTCATCTGAAAAAGCAGGGCAATAACAATATTCACACTGCAAGCTTGTTGCAAAGGCTCAATAAGGTAATAGGTGTCAAGCCTGCCCCATAGCTTTTAGCACAGGGTAAGCACTCAGTCAAAGCCATCATCACCACTGTCATCATCATTTTGCTTTGGAAATCTAGCACATTTATTCAGTCTGCTCTGGGTACCTTAAGACATGAGACTTCCCCATCTGAAGGTTATACATTGAGTTTAACCCCCTTTGATTAGTAATGTTAGCTACCTTTTTTATACTCCTTGTGCATCTCGGGGTCAGGGTCTGGAACTTCATCTTTTTTTCTCCTTGGGGTCACACAGGAGGCTGTGCTATCTATGTCCCTTAACACCCTGGTCGTTATACGCTCACAGCACCCAGACTTAGGTGTTCAGTGTCTGTGTTTCCTGCTAGTCATGCTCCATTAAGAAAGGACCACCCCTCCCCCAGCCATTGATGTGTTAATAGGGCACTGGTTAAGGATCTGGACTTCATGTATATATCCAAAATAATTGAAAGCAAGATCTTGGGGGCATATTTGCACATTCATGTTCATAGCTACATTAGTTGCAATAGCCAAGAGGTGGAAGCAGCCAAATGTCCATTAACAGATGAATGGAGAGGCAAAACGTGGTGTATGCAAACAGTGAAATATTATTCTGCCTAAAAGGGAAGGAAATTCTGACAGATTGCTATGACATAGATGGACCTTGAAGGCATTATGTTAATAAACAAGGCACAGGATAAATACTGTAGGATTCCATTTGAGGTATATGAGGTATCCAAAGTAGTCAAATTCATCGAAACAGAAAGTAGAATGATGGCTGGTTGCCACAAACTCAGGAAAGGGGAAGTGGGGTATTGTTTAATAGGTACAGAGTTTCAGTTTTGCAGGATAAAAACGTTCTGGATTTCTGTTGCACAGCAATGTGAATACACTTAACACCACTGAACCTTATACTTGGTTAAGTTTTCTGTTATTTGTTTTTTATCACAATTTTGAAAAAAAGAAAGACTCCAGGCTCCTGGGGACAGGGACCTAAGTTATCAAGTGGACTCCAACATAACTATACCAATTGCTTACTCTGGAAGTGAGCATTGCGTGAGATATTCAGGTAAAACTCAGTGTTTGGCACATGGTAGATACTTAATAAATGTTATCTTTGCTTTTATTATCATAAGTGCTTGATCAGTATCTGCTGGAATGAATGAATGAAGCCAGTATTTGAAGACTAAATAACGTGGGGACTTGTGTTGGAGCTATCGCTGGTCTCCCCTGCGTATTGTTGAAGTCCCCTGCCTAACCTGGGGTGGCCTCTCCCATTGTTTAAACCAGTGGTCCCATGTTGAGGGTCAGTGGTAATTGTCACAGTTGTTCATTCTTTCCTTCCTGGAAACATTTTCTTCACCTGGCTTCAGGGACATAAATTAACGTCTTAGTCTCCTTTGCTGGTTTCCTTTTATCTCCCTGACCTCTCAGTGCTAATGTACCCAGAACACAGTGATGGCTTCTCTTCTCTCTTCCATCCCTCCTCTCCCCTCCCCTCCCCTCCCCTTCCCTCCTCCTTTCTCTTCTCCTCTCTCCCTTCCTTCTCCTCTCCTCTTCTCCTCCCCTCTCCTCTCTTCCCCCCTCCTCCCCCCTCCTCCCCTCTCCTCTCCTTTTCTCTCTACACTCACTCTCTAGAGAACCTCAGCCAAACCCTTGGCTTCACATACCATTAACACATTGATGACTCCTAATTTATGTCTCCACCCTGGACCTCTCCCCTGAAATCCAGACTCATATTCCCTCCCTACTCGGTGTCTCCATATAGGTATCTAAAGCAACAATTTGGTCAACAATAGGAGAAGTCTAACTTAATATAATCTAAAATAAACTTCCTATTTCCATAAATGGCAAGTCCACTTTCCATTCTTCAGGCCAAAAACCTTGAAGTCATCCTTAACTTTTCTCTTTCTCTCATGTTCCACATTCAGTCTATCAGTAAATCCCATCTGTTCAGCCTTCAGAATATATCTAAAAACTACCCACTTTCTTCCACTGCTACCATCTTGCTTCTAGCTCCAATACTTCATGCCTGGATTATTGCTATAGCTTATGAGTTGTCTCCTGGCTTCTGTCTTGAGCCCTTCTCTCTCAATAACTTTATCCCAAAACAGCAACCAGAGTGATTTAAAAATGTAAGGAAGAAAATATGAAAAGCCAAAAGTGAATATCATACTCAATGGTAAAAGCCTGAAAGCTTTTCCTCTAAGATCAAGAACAAAGCAAATATGCCTGCCTTTACTATTTCTAGAAATGTAATAATGGAAGCTCTGTCCTGAGTAATTACACAAGAAAAAGAAATAAAAGATATCCAAATTAGAAAGAAAAATTATCTGCTTGCAAATGATGGAGCTCACATATAAATTATAAAGTTTCCCCCAAAAGAACTGTTAAAACTAATAATTGAATTTGGCAAAGTAGCAGGGTACAAAGTCAACACACAAAAATCAGAAACATTTTTATATGCTAACAATGCTGAAAAAGAAATTACAAACACAACGTCATTTACAGTAGCATCATATAGAATAGACTACTTGGAATTAATTTAACCAGGGACATAAAAGACTTGTACAGTAAAAATTACAAGTTATTGCTGAAAGAAATTAAAGAAGACATGAACAAATGGAAACACTTCCCCTGTTTATAGATTAGAAGGCTAAATATTGTTTAAATGTTAATACAGCCAAAAATGATTTATAGATTCAATTCAATTGCTATGAAAATCCCCATGACCCTTTACCCCCCTCTCTTTTTTTCAAAAAGAGAAAAATCCATCCTAAAATTCATATGGAATCTCCAGGGACCCCGAATAGCACACATAATCTTGAAATAGAAGAAAAAAGCTGAAGGTCACACTTACTGACCTCAAAATTTACTACAAAGCTATAGTAATCAAAACAGTGTGGTACTGGCACAAAGACAGACATAGAGACCAATGGACTAGAATAGAGATCCCAGAAATAAACCCTCACCTATACGGTCAAATGACGTTTGACAAGGGTGCCCAGATTATTCAATGGAAAAAGGACAGTCTTTTCAACAAATGGTGCTGGGAAAACTGGATATTCACATGTGAATGAGTGAAGTTGGACCCTATCCACACCTAACACCATACACAAAATTAACTCAAAATGGATCAAAGACGCAAATGTGAGACTCAAAACAATAAAACTCTTAGAAGAAAACAGAGGACAAAAACCCCCCAACATTGGACCCAGCAATGACTTCTTGGCTCTGTCACCAAAAGCATAGGTAACACGTGGAAAAATGGACAAAGTGAATTTCATGAAAATTTTACAACTGTGTGCATCCAAAAACACTATTAACAGAGTAAAAAGACAACCCACCGAATAGAACGTCTTTTCAAATCAAACATCTGATAAGGGAGTCCTATCAAAAATACATACAAAACTCCTACAACTTGGCAAAAACAAAAAACAGCCCAGTTCAAAAATGAGCAAAGGACTTAAATAGCCATTTCTCCAACCCAAAGAAGGCGTAAAAATGGTCAATGCGCCCATGAAAAAAATGCTCAGTCTCACTAACACCACGATGTGAATGGGAGGTCATGAGGGCGAAGCCTTGTGGGTGGGATTAGTGGAGAGAGCAGCTCCTTTGGCTACATGAGGGCCCAGTGAGAAAAACGTGGCATGGAGAGGAACCCTTACCACACCAGCCGGCAGCCTGTGTCTGACTTCCAGCCTCCAGAACGTGAGAAATAAATTCCTGTTGTTTATAAACTGCCCACTCTGAGGTAATTTCTTACAGCAGCCCGAACGAACCAAGGCACTGATGGTTAGGGAAACGCAAATCAGAAGTACAATTAGATACCACCTCGTGTTCAGTAGGATGACTTCTATTTTTAAAAACCTCCCCAAACAAACAAACAAAAAAAACGCAGAAAACGAGTGTTGGTGAGGAAGTAGAGACACTGGAACCTGTGCACACTGTTGGTGGAAACGTAAAGTGGGACAGCCGCTGTGGAAAACAGTATGGCGGTTCCTCAAAAAATTAAAAATAGAATTGCCATATGATCTGACAATTCCACTTCTGGGTACATACCCAGAAGAACTGAAAACAGGGTCTTAAAGAGATATTTGTATACCCATGTTCATAGCGGCATTATTGACAAAAGCTAAAATGTGGAAGCAATCCAAGTGTTCATCGAGAGATGAATAGATAAACAAAATGTGGTCAATACATACAATGGAATATGACTCAATTCTAGAAAGGAAGGAAATTCTGTAATGCGCTCTAATGTGGGTAAAACTTGATTGAGGACATTATGCTGAGTGAAATAAGCCAGTCACAGAAAGACAAATACCATATGATCTCACTTATATGAGGTACTTAAAGTTATCAAAATTCTAGTGACAGAAAGTAGGATGCTGGTTGCCCAGGAGTGGGAGGAATAGGGAGTTGTTGATTGTATATAGAGTTTTAGTTTTTATAAATGGAAAGAATTGTGGAGATGGATGGCAGGGATAGTTGTACAACATTAGCAATGCGTTTAATATACTTAAAATGGCTAAGAGGGTAAATTTAAATTAAATTCTATTTTTAATTTAAATTTAATAAATTCTTTGTTTTATTCTTTGTTTTATTTATTTACTTGAGAGAGAGAGATAGCAAGAAAGAGCACGAGCAGGAGAGTAGAGGGAGAAGCTGGCTCCCAATGTGGGACTCAATCCCAGGACCCTGGGATCACAACCTGAGCCAAAGGCAGATGCCTAACTGACTGAGCCACCCAGGCGCCCCAATAAATTCTATTTTTTATTATGTTCAATTAGGCAACATATAATACATCATTAGTTTTTGAAGTAGTGTTCAATGATTCATTAGTTGCATGTAAAACCCAATGCTCATCACACGTGCCCTCCTTAATACCATCACCCAATTACCCCAGCCCCCCACCCACCTCCCTTCTGCAACCCTCAGTTTAGTTCCTAGATTCCAGAGTGTCTCATGGTTTGTCTCCATCAATTTAAATTTAATATTATGTGCATTTTACCACATTAAAAATTTTTGGAAAAAAAAATACAAGTGAGATCACGTATCTTCTGTGATCAGAACCCCCAACGACCTTTCCTTTCACTCAGGATAAAAGCAAAGTCCTTATAGAGGCTTTCAGAGCACTGTGATCTCCGTGACCTTAACTCCTACAACCCTCCCACTGGTCCACTCTGCTCCAGCCTCTCTGGGCCTGCTGTAGTTCTTTGAATACACTTAGTGGACCTCTGCTCCAGGACCTTTGCACTTACACTTTCTCTGCCTGGACCCCTCTTCCTGCTGACATCTCTATGGTGTGCTTCCTCCATTTTCTCAGATCTCTCCTCATGGGTCATCTTATCCAGATGGACTTCCTGCCTCCTTTCCAAGGTGTAACATCCCTCCACCAATTGCCCACATCCCTCTACGCCCTTTATCTTGTTTTACTTTTCTCCATAGCATCTAACACCATTTGGCATGCCCTACATCTCACTCACTAATCGTGTTCATTGTTAATACTCCCCCTGAAAGGTGAGCTCAATGAAGGCAGGGATCATACCTGACTCTTGCATTGCTGTCTTCCCAGGGCCCATCTCAAGCATACCCAGGTCTGTAGTAAATATGTGCTCAATGAATGAATAAACGGCTTCTGTGTACGAATCTGCAAAGAGGCAGGGATCTGTGGGGGTTCTTGAGCTGTAAGAGTCTATGAATGGCTGAGATTCACTGTGCTATGGCTTTTCTAGAAGAACGAGCATCACTGTCTTAATCACCTCAAAACCAACCCCTTTGGGTGACCTTACTAGGTAGTCCCATGGCCCCAGTCCAGACTGGAGAATGAGACTTACTGGATCTTTCCCCCATTGCTGCATTGACTGACTCAAGTCCCTGTCTCTTAGTCAGCCACTCCAGTTGGTGCCTTTACTAACAAGGATGCTGTTTGCTCCAGTACCAGGGTGGACTCCTGGATCCTCTGGAAAAAGGTCAGTAGAAATGCAAACACTCATCCCTGGGAGGCTGGCTTTGCTGGTCACACGCAGCAGAGCGAACAGCAAATTCTTTCCCAGCAGAGCACAAACCTCCCTACCCCCTCCACACTTAGGCTGGGACTCTTCCTTCCTGCACACTGTAGCACCTCGGCCCTCGCCATGTCATCGGGTGGCATTTCCCTGATTCCCTGGCTTTCTATCTCTGTTGCCATGGAAATGGGCCCCTGCCACTGCAGAAAGACATACTCCTGTGGCGTTCATTCTCACGTCCAGTCACCCTCACAGAGGCTGAACATACACACACACACACACACACACACACACATGCCTACACAGACACTGACCTCCATGCAACTGTGCTCCACTGCCCCGTGACACCACGGGCATGAGAATGACTGTCACATGGCAGGTACTTAAGACTCACATGGGCTGCTCATGGGGCTCATGTGCCAAGATGAAGGGGATATAACCTCGATTCTCAAATGTGATAATCTTTTCAAGAATCTTTCCCCCTCACCCTCTTGACTTTAGTTAAGAGGCACGACCAGGGGGAGGGGCCTTTTGCTTTAAAGCAAATCAAATCATTGTTCTGAGTCTCCTTGGTGGGAAGAAGGAGGACCAACACCTTGCTCTACTTAAGGACAGCTGTGATCACTTTTCCCTCACAGCGTGCTTGCTACTCTGGTCTTGTGGCTCTAAGAAGGGCGTGTCATGCTTTCCAGGCTGCTGGGGGCCACTCTGGACTCCGGCTCTTTTCGCCTCCCTTGACTTACCAGGGGGGCCTTCAAAGGAGTCTTGTGAGCAAGTGGAGCCATGGGAAAAACAGATGGTTTGGCATTTACAGATGAGATCTGTACATGTACGTACAGCTCACATACGTGCATCACATATATGCACACAAGCCCCTGTATGCACAACCCATGCACGTATCTATAGAGATCATTTCCACATATCACCGCTTATACATGTATATGTGTGCACATGTCCATATTTATGTGTATATCCATATATGTATATCCCAGCCCCGCAGACACTCTGCAGGCACAAATGGACCCATATATGAGTATCTTCTTCCATGAAACTTACCAAGCACATACCTGTATATGTAGCACGTTTATCTTAACAACATAGCAAAATGGGACCCTTTCCGTGATAATTTTACAGATATTCCAAGAAACTGAAAATAAACAATAGGTGGCACATTCCCTATCCATTGCAAAGTAAGGAGCTACTTACTAAGGTGATGGGGCAACCCTAGCTTGTCAACCCTGAGCCTCGCATCATTTGAGGATTTAAAGGTGTTGAGGTGGAAGAGACTTGGGGTAAGACATCCCTAGGAAAAATTGCTGGAATGCTCTGGCATTTTCTCTTGGCCTCACTTTCAGACAGGACATGGGAGTGCTTCCTTGTCATCTCAAGCCTTTGGCTCAGGACCTGAGGAGAGCTTGACCTATCCCTGGAGTTTAGGGAAACCCATGGGGCTGGTGTTTGTCCTCCATCAGAGTGGTCTACAGTCAAGAGGAGGCTGGGGAGGAAGATGCTCAGCTGGGAATGGCCAGTATGCCAGGGTTTGCCAGGGCAGAGAGTGCATGAGTATACTTTGTGGATATGTAGACCACGCAGGAGAGCTGGCTTTACCCAAAAAGGCCACATCAATGACCCCAATGATAAGTCTCCAATGGATGAGGGGGCTGGTAAACCTGCCAGCAACTATAGTCCCTGCCTTATAGGAATCACAGTTGGGAAGGCCCCCCACCCCAACGATAAGTGTTTCCAAGAACCTACAGAGTACCCCACATAGAAAGAGTCAGGATTAAACCTCTGCCAAAGCTAGGAAACCAAAGCCAAGTTCCATGGGTGCCGGGGAGATCAGCTCTCCCCTGTCCCATTCTCTGTTTCACCTGAAGGAGCAAGAGGAAGCCAAGGCAGTTGCCTCCCCATCCCTCAGGAGGCCCTGATTGGGTGAGGAGACATGCCTTCACTTTAAATAAAATTTGGAGTTTCTTCAATTACCCAGACTGGAAATTTTAATTATGGAAATGAGAGTATTCTTGGGACTATAAGTGTCTGGGGAGGATCTGTTATTATGTAAGATAAGTGACCAAAGAAATTATGGCTGAGTTTCCACCCCTTGAAGCTTTCATCCAAAGTGGCAGAGAGAAAGGAGTCGAGCCAGTTTACAAGGGCAGTCATAAGAAAAATTGAGCTTTCTTGGCTGGTGTCTAGAACCTAAGGAATTGTGCTTTTCTACCAAGGGCTATGCTTGCTACAGAGTTAACGTGATGAGAGGGTCCAGCAATGAGTCTTCTCTCCCAAGACACACTCCCATTAACAAGCATACCCTGTCTGTTTGTGACTCTGGGCAATAAACCCATTTGATTTGTTTACCTAAACCTCTCTCTCTCTCTCTCTCTCTCTCTCTCACACACACACACACACACACACACACACACACACACTCACCATTAACACTATGGATTTGCTGCAAGTTGACCATGGCCAAACTAGGAAAGAGGGCTTCAGCATCCCCTACAAAAATACATATTCTTTTTCCTTTTAGATTCATGGATAGCATGTGAAAAAATGGCACCTCTGAGACCCCCGATGATAATGTCTTATTTTTCAACATTTTTTTATCTTCAGCCAAAAAACATTGTAGTGTGACCCTAGACCATGCATTGCATCACACCATGGAAATTGCAATGACCTACAAAACTATTTCATAGGTTTGGACCTAATACCATATCTTTTTGAGATTCTGAATGTAAAATGAGGATAGTAATTGATACCGAGCAGGACCATTGTAAAGACTAAATGAGGAACAATTACCAGGGCCTAACCTGGTAGCCAAACCCACCAGTTTCCAGATGTATCTCGACCACAGATTGGCAGGAATAAGGTATCCTGCTGCCTATAGCTTGTTGCTTGGTTTCCAGGGTGCTACCCTCCCTAGACTCTGGGGGTGGGGGGTACGGCCTTTTGAGCCCCGTGATCCGTTCTCACTTTTCACAAGGGTTGTTTCTTATTGTCTGAACTTCCGTTTTGATAGCCTCAATCTTTGAGATGTAACTCCTCTCTTTCTGAGAAAATCATTACTATTGTTTTTCTTGTTGTTCCTTGGCAAACAATGCTCTGATATCATCTCTGTCATCCTTGGGTCCCCTCTTTTCTATCTGGTTTGTTCCAGAGGCTTGGTTTGCCTGTCTATAGCTTTGGCCATGTTCCTCTTTAATAGCTGGAAAGCTGTTTGGTAGCTCACCATTGAGATTTGTTCTTGGTGAGTTTCACTATTATGTAAAGGAGTTGGTTTTGTTCTTAAGCTCATTAGCTTCCCTAGACTGGGGCCTTTCAATCTCCTGCCTGGGGATTATTACCCAGGTCTCCACTACAGATCTCTGGATTCATTATGGAGACTTTTCGTTTGCTATCCCTGTAAAATAAAGTCTTTTGGCCTATTCTTAGCTGTTTTAGTGTCTCTTTAACTCCAACCCAAACCAACCCAAAAAAGCATCCAGACTTTGTTGTGTTAGAGGAGAGATATTTGTCTGGATTTTGAAGTTGAGGGAGGGAGTGGTGGTAGTGATGGTGTTATTGGTAACGAATGTGATGGCAGCGGTGCTGATGTTGATAATGGTTAGGATGTTGGTGCTGATGGTGATGTTGGTGGTGATGGATAATGGTGATTTTGGTGGTGATGGAGATGGCAGTGGTTGAAGTAATGGCAGTGATGGTATATTGATGGTTCTTGCTGTCCCCTGCTTCTTCAACCAGCCCTACTATTTTCAGCTCTACTCTTCATCCAACTTCCAAACTATCCCATGTCTCCAATTCCTGAGATGTTCTGGGGCTTCTGGATTTTCTCTTGTGGGCTTAGGTTAAAGCTTTCTCTAGCTGGCAAAGCCACCCATCCATTTTCATAAAATTAATTGACATATCTAAGCTTCTATTCTTTTAGTTTTTCTAAGCTTATATTTTGTACACGCCTTCGTCATGTTAGTGGCGTTTGAGAAAGAAGCAGGTATAGAGGAAAGTGATCTCCACTGCCTTTTTTAAAAACCTAGATTTTGCCTTTTTTCATCTTGTTTTCTGTTTTTTCTCCATTTCTCTTAAGTTTTCAACATGAAGAATTGAAAGCACACGGAGCACTCGAAAATAGCTAAGATCTATGAGCTTATCTCTGTTCCATATAAGCTCAGACACCAGGGGCCCAGATTTCTCAGGGAATAAAAGGGATCTGAACCATTTCCTTTTTTTTTTGGTATTTCTGAGCATATTTTTAAAAATGAAGACATACTGAAACAAGAGTTTGGAAAATTGAGATATTTTTTAAAAACAATTACATTGATCCAACACACGGTTTCAACACTGAAAAAATTACCAAGCAATATAATTATGCCATTCCCAAGATAATTACAGGAGTTATTAAAAATACTAATTTATAACACAGAGGCAGAGTGGTAGACTAATGAGATGCAAGCTTAAAGCAGCGCGATGAATATCTTCTTTGAATTCTACCTCAACTTGGTTAGAGATAGCATCAACCTATCGAGGCTTAGGGCCCCCATGGATATGGTGACTGCGCAGATGCTTCTAACCTCCCTGTGCCCCTGCTTCCGCCCAGAACACACCCTCAGCCCCGTGATGCGATGTACCCCAGAACACCAACCGTGCAGCTTCCACAGGAGGCAGAGAGCAGAGAGGCAGAGGTGGTCCCGTACAACAGGCCAGGTGGGCCAGGCATGGGCAGCAATGCCACGTCGCCGCTGACACTTGGCTCCAGGCATTGAGCACAAGCTTAGGACTTCACACTGAATGTTCCTTGGGCCTTGGTAGGTGACTAGAAAAGGAGGTAAGTGACCAGATGGCTTGTCTCCCTTTAAGATATTCAGGCTACCTGAACGCAGCTCTAGAAGACCTTGGAACCTGGGTGAATTCTTCTTTTTTCCGCCCACCCTAACAGTTAAACAGATGCATACAGAACAAGAGAAAAATTATCCACCATCTTACTGGTCACCAGCCAAGTGGATCATCCATTTTCATTTTTCTGTGTTTTCTTCCCATTTATCTACCCAGACATGGGTCGGTGCACACACACACACATGCCCACATATCCTGAACTAAGCAGAACACTGGTCTGAAAGTCGGGCAGAGCTGGATCCAAACGCTTTCTCCCCCCTTCACCAAATGCATGGCCTTGGGGGTGTGACCACTCCCCTGAGCTCATTTCTCATCTGTACAAATGGAATAACAACAGTATCAACATCACAAGGTTATTTCAGTATAAAATCCTGTGAAATAATAGATGGGAAAGGCCAGTCACAATGCCTGCTACATGCCAGGGGCTCAAAAAACGGAAGCCAAAATTATTGTCATTGATTCTTTAATTCAACAAACATTAATTAAGCATTTACTAAGTGCCAGGCAGCAGGGAGAGCACAGAGAAACTGTCTTCCAAAATTGCATCACCCAGAGCTAGACACGAACACGCAGACAGACAGTGAGCATCTCTGTGCCGGCACATGTGCCAAAGAGGCGGAAGCCTGAACAGAGGCAGACTGCCGGACCAGGAGCTGGGAAGGAGACACCGTCAGGATTTGGTTAATGCAGTCTATTGTGGGGGCAGGGGCGGGGGGGTGGGGGATGCTGGCAGGGAGAACCTGCAGAGACACAGGCCAGGGTTCTGCGTGTTTATACCAAACATCAAATCACAAGCACTTTGGATGTTGTGACATAATCTTCCCACCATTTGTCATGATTGCATAATATTACACCACTTCGCGGGTACTGTGCTTTCCTTCACCTCTCCCCTCACTTGGGGTTAAGGTCACCAATTTGGAGCTATTAGTGATAGCACCACAATGATGTGCCTTTGACAGTTTTTCCTTTTTGGAATTACTTCCATGGGATAAATTCAAGATCGAAGTGTATGAACAATTTTTATTAGCTTCCCCCGCAACTCACTGCTGAGCCGTTGTCAAAGGGTCCGCACACTGGATATAGGTGTAATTTTATGCATTTTGTCAGAATAGACAAAATTGGGGCTTCAACATTGTTTCAGTTTCCATTTCTTTGCCGAGCTTTTAATGGAGGCGATTGAATTAGAATGAATACCTCTTGTAGTTGTAAGGGAAGGGGAGTGCCCGGGAACTGTGACTACAGGTCCGGGTTTGGGACTCAGATCTGGGGACTGGGATTTCTGTGAAGGCCCAGCCTTGAGGAGGTGCTGGAGGAATGGGAGGCTTCCCGCTGACACAACTGCATTTCTTAATTGCATTGTTTGTATTTCCCCTCTCTACCATGGCTGACTAAATGAATAATTAACATCATAATAATCACCACTGAATGTATGCAACAGGGAAAAAATATGTCACTTCTAATCCTTTTCAGGAGGGTGGTAACTGTTAAAAGGGGACCCCTTAGTCTTCTGAGAGCTTTGGAAGGTTTGGAAAAGCAATCGAAACCAGGATCCTATGTATGGATCTTCCATTACTGGTAGGCAAGGTGTTGGGGTTGCTATTGTGGTCTGCCTGGCCCTGTCTATCCCGGTAGATAGAGGAGAGGATTAGACTTTCACGAAGAGGTGAGGAAGGGGAAGCCAGTTCCTTGTGATTGTTCTGCCAGGAA
This sequence comes from Mustela nivalis, assembly GCF_964662115.1. Classification (NCBI taxonomy): domain Eukaryota; kingdom Metazoa; phylum Chordata; class Mammalia; order Carnivora; family Mustelidae; genus Mustela; species Mustela nivalis. The sequence continues at coordinate 118,934,940 of NC_139022.1, read as the reverse complement.
GATAGATGGTGGTGGGAGCAAGAGTCCAAAAGGACCCCGTGTCTGGTTTTCCTAGATTAAAGAGGATTCCTAAAAGAGGGTATGGGGGAGGCATCCAGATAGGACAGAGGATCCTGAGAATATGGGCTGGGCGGGGGAGAAGGGGAGCTTGTGGCATGCTTCCCTGGTCCCTCGGGCTGTGCGGCTGGAGTGGGCACTGTGCAAGTCCATGTCCGACTGTGCAGGGACAACTGTGCAGCCTGTGCAGGAGTGAGTGGCCGGAAAAATTCGCCTGAGGTAGCAGGAGAAGTGCAAAGTTTCTGAGAGTTCCCAGGGTCCTCAGCAAGGAATGCTGAAACACCAAGAAGGGCTAGTGTGGGTGGACTTTGGAATCGGAGGTGAATGGCCAGGACCATGACTTCAGCGCAAGGTAGACACACAGTGCCCTAAAGGCCAGTGGAAGGCTGTCACCTACGGCAGGCCGCGGCCAAGGGACCAGACTAAACCATCAGACAGCCCGGGCTCCTACAAAAGGATTACCACTGACTGGGCTGCAAACACTTGTTTTCCCCATTTCTGGAGGCTGATGCATCCAAGATCAGGGTGCCATTGAGGTTGGGGTCTGTTACACGTTTTTCTCCTGATTTCCTGTCTTCTTGCTGTGTCCTATGGCAGGGAGCAGGGAGAAAGAAAGAGTCAGTTCTCTGCCCCTGCTTGTAAGGACACTGATCCCATCATGGGACTCCACCCTCCTGACTGATTCATGGTCCAACCCCACCTGCTAATACTTTAGGAGTAAGGGTTTCTACGGGGAAGGGGACATAAGCCCACAAGCCATAACAGAAGAGAAGAGACAGCTTGAGAACCAGCAAGGTGTCAGAGGATTGTGTGCTTTGAGGTGATCCTCCTTCCATTGACCTTCCAATGTCCCAATATCTACTCACCTAGCTTACAAGTTGAAGTTTTGTGAAAACCAATAATGACACTCAGTTTCCAGTCCAGGCGCATGTGAAGTGGGCAGGAGGCTGGCATGCAGGAGCAGGAGTCCCTAAGGGCCATGAAGGTGTGGCCACACAGAAATGTCAAAAATGAATGGAGAGGGGCTGTAGTTTTCAAGCCTATGACAGGCCCAGTTGCACAGGCTGTGCATAGAACAAGGGCATTTGGCTTCAGCTTCAAGGGCAAATGGGGCTGAAACTCCCAGACAAGCTGCCTTTTCCTACTATGCTTATGGTCCAACCCTTAGGGGGCTGGGCGGGGCGGGGGAAACTGGAATATCTGGCCTGTTGCCCCTGGTCTTGATGAGAGGCTCAACTATTTACCCCCAGGATACCATACAAACATGATCATTTCCTATGTGTGTTGTGACTCAAAAATCTCTGGGGGGCGCCTGGGTGGCTCAGTGGGCTGGGCCTCTGCCTTCAGCTGGGGTCATGATCCCGGGGTCCTGGGATCGGCCCCCTCATTGGGCTCTCTGCTTGGTGGGGAGCCTGCCCCACCCCCGCCTGCCTCTCTGCCTACTTGTGATCTCTCTCTCGGTGTCAAATAAATAAATAAAATCTTTAAAAAAAAAAATCTTTAGGAAGTCCTACTCTAAAGCTGCAGGGCTCATTTTTGTAGAAATGTGTTGTCTAGTACAAATTGCAATGTGCTTTAAGTGTAAAACACATCCCAGATTTTGAAAACTTAAAAACAAAAAACTCACTAATAAGTTGCTTTATATTGATTACATGCTGCTATGTTAATATTCTGAATATATTGAGGTGCTTGGGTGGCTCAGTCAGTTGACGGTCTGCCTTAGGCTCAGTCATGATCCTGGAGTCTTGGGATCGAGTCCCACATCGGGGTCCTTGCTCAGTGGAGAGCCTGCTTCTTCCTCTCCCTCTGCTCCTCCCCCTGCCTCTTTTCTCTCTCTTGGTCACTCTCTCTCAAATAAATAAAATCTTTAAAAATATATTTTGAGTTTATTAAACATGCTGCTGAATTATTTGCATTACTTTCTTTTTACTTTTTCAAAGCAGCTACTACAGAATTTAAAAAATGATCTGTGTGGCTCCTGCTACATGTATGGACAGTGCTGCCCTAGGAAGAAAGTTAACATTCTGCAGAAAGAGTAAATGGTTTTGTCTGTCTGCAAGGGTAGTGTGTGTGTGTGTGTGTGTGTGTCCGTGAGTCCATGTGTGTTTACGTGTATGTGAGTGATTGTGAGTGTAGGTGAGTATGCGTGGTGCCTATCTACGTGTGAGACAGAAGTTTGAGAGTGAGTATATGCGTGTGAGTATATGCGTGTTTGTGTATAAGTTTATCTGTGTGAAGGTGAGTGTCTGTATGTGTGAGAGCCTGAGTGTATGGGTGTGTATATGTGTGTGTCTGAGGAAGTGTATGTGCATGTGTGTTGGTGTATGTGTGCGAGCGTGTCTGTAAGCGTTTGTGTGAGTGTTGGGGGGGGACTGGGCCACTGAATAGAGGCAGGGGATGCCCAGTAGTGGGCCCGGAGATGGCAGTTCAGCAGCTGGGTGAGGCTGCCTGACCCAATGAGACAGTTCGAGATGGCATCAGGAAGCAGAGTGAAGGCGACACCAAAGCTCTCACGAGTCCCCAGAGCCCCGAGAAGCAGCACAGTGGAACTGAAGAGAGACGGCCGACAGTTGCGTGGCCCACGCTCACACCACGGGTTTCCAGGTGCAGGCTAGCCTAGTGGACAAGGGGACGGGCTCTGGAGCCAGATGGCTCAGTTCAGATCCTGACTTCCTGGCTAGCTGCCCCGAGTGAACTGGAGTAAGCTATTTAACATTGCTGGGTCTCAGTATATTCATCTGTAAAGAGGGCATCTCTTTAGGATTTGTAACTATGAATTTGGGCGCTTAGGAGGCGTGACTGTGTTCGGAGCTGTGAAGTGCTCCAAGCAGTGTCTGGTGGGTCGTGCTTGGTCACAAGCTCCTGGCTCCCTTTGCCCGGAGAGTACGGTCCTTTGATTAGATTATCCTGAGTCTCGTGCCCAGCTCGGGTGGACAGGCAGGGAGCTGGGCCTGTTACCCCAACAAAAGGGGAGAGGCAAGGAAGTGTGCCAGCAGCTGCCTGATCTACCCCACCCTCTTGGCTCTGTGACCTTGAGCAAGTGGCTCCATGAATCCGAAGCCCTGCTTCCACATCTGCATACACTCACGCTCTCACACATACAGACACTCACCTTCACACAGATAAACTTATACACAAACACGCATATACTCACACGCATATACTCACTCTCAAACTTCTGTCTCACACGTAGATAGGCACCACGCATACTCACCTACACTCACAATCACTCACATACACGTAAACACACATGGACTCACGGACACACACACACACACACACACTACCCTTGCAGACAGACAAAACCATTTACTCTTTCTCTAGGAAGAGAAATCAGAAGGATTACAGCATCTCGGACCACCGAAGGTGACGAGCAAATAAATAACTTAAGGCGATGTCACTGTCACTGGCAGTAAAGAGGTGACTTTCGGTTTGGGCTAGACTATGACCCAAACTTGGGAGCTGTCCTTCCTGGGGATCAGATCACACCTCAAACTCTCAAGTCAGTGTTAACAGAAAGGTCAGCTGGGACTTTGGGGCTAAGAGCTACTGGGTGGGTCTTGGCCTGTTTCTGTTTAATAAACATCCCCTAGCCTCCTGAAAGTCTTCCTTCACTTGCTACGCAGTTTTGGTCCAACCTGTTCTCCTTTCGTAGCTGGGGTTTTGTAAGAGGCCAAATTCCAGGCTGGGGCAGGATAAACAAGATTGCATGGCTAATGATTGGTGAGTTGGCCTGGAATGCAATTTACCGCAGGTTCCTGTGGAGGGGAGTTGGCCACCCCCTGGACAGTTTACAGGGAGGTTGTTAAAACAGGAAGCAGGGTCCATGCTCTGCAGGATGGCTGCTTGGCATTTTTCTCTACCCTTTTTTTAAAAGGAATGGAGACACCTGCTACTGATTGGGAGTTTTCTGCCTCAACCTGATTTACAAAGAAGTGAAAGCCTCTCCATCAGGGACTTAAATTTGTCTGACATTTTGTAGCTTCCTCAATTAGACCACCACTCCAGTTTTGCAGGTAGGGAAATTGGAGATCAGAGAGGGGAAGTAATTTGCACAAGAACACACCGCTTGGAAAGAGCAGGGCCAGGATTCTAAAATTTTCCATAAGCCAAATGAAACAAAAATAGTGTTCAAGCTCAGTCTTACGGATCCAAAGCTAACCTTTCCCTCTGGGTAGGCACGCTTGAACTGAATGAAATCTGAGCGTGAGGGGAATGGGATGGTCTAACGCGGGTCTCGTTGGGATGGGGAAAGATGTTTCTTTTTTCCTAGCTAAGAATTTTAGAAATCTGCTTTCTTGACCTCACACTGCTCCTCTCCGCTCACATGAAGCCCCAGTCTCTCCAACCCAACTCTGGTACTTGCCCCATGTCTAAAGATTGCATGGTGCCCAGGCTGAAGAAAGAGATCCCAGTTTAGTTCCAACTGCCTGACCTGAGGCAAATCACTCCCTTGCTCTGGACCTCAGCTTTCTTATCTGAAAAAGGGGCATGTAACATCGAGATGAGCTCTGGAAGCCCACACCTGCTTCTAAAGTTTCATGGCCCCCTGCCTGCAGCTCTGCCACAGAAGAGCCAGGGCCCAGGGCAATGTCTGGCCCTTCCCTGCACCTCAGTGCCCTGTCCTGCTGGGGACACATACAACTCTCCCTGGGCCTCCATGGATGGCCCCAGCTGCCCTCTCTGGTGAGCTCAGCACAGCATTCGTGAGAACTGATGGTGGAGATAAAGATAGACATGCTGAAATGAGGCACACACTCTCTCTCTCTGCCCCACGCAGCCTTCCTCCCTCAAGGCAGCTGCAGACTGGCCTGGGGGAGGACGGGTTGCCATTCCAGAAGGAGCAAAGCTCAGGGTGGGCAGGTTCCATTAGCTCATTCTTCTAATTGTTCTGGCTGCTTATTGTTTCTCCTGATTTATTTCCAATTAGCACTAGGGAGCCCAGCTTGGGTTTGATTCTGCCCGGTTCCCGGAGCCAGTTCTCAGCTATTTCTGGCTTGGCCAGACCCAAAGCCTTCCTGCTTCCATGCTAGCTGCCACTCGGGGAGAGCCCTCTGAGCACTTAACACCCCGTTGCTGCCCTCACGACAGTACTTGTGAAATTGGTCTTGTCGCCATTTTACAAAAGTGGAAACTGAGGCTCGGTGAACCTGGCCCAGGTTCCCGCCAGCAGTGGGCAGCGAAGACGCTTGCCGTCTTACAGATTGCCAAAGGCCTCGCTCTTCATTTATTGCGCTGAACGTGCTGCCTTGCCATCGCATTTCTTGAACTATTTAGAAACAATTAATCCCCAAATAAACCCCAGGCCTGGTATTCCAATCGGAAAACCCAGATTCTGTGACATTCCAGCCGTTTCTGAGCTAGTCGGGAAATCTCCTAGTCATATTAGGAATAAGCAAAGCCATTTGGGTTTTAATAACAGGGTGAGAAAATGGTGCGACTTTAAAGTCTTTATTAGCCCTGGAATGCATTTTCCAAAGCAGGAATTAGCTGACACAGGCAGAGTGTCAGCTGGAAAAACAAGGTCTGGGTTAGGTGGCCCAGAAAAAAAACCTGCTTTGGTGCCCAGAGCCTCCCATTGATTTCAATTGCTGGTTAGCACAGGCGAGCAGAATAATTGTCCCATCGGTGAATGTGCTATTAGAAATGACCCCACACAGCTAATGGGGGTTTAATACTGGCTTGCTTAGTCCTTGGTATGGTTCCTGTTCTCATTTTTAGTAAGAAAATTACCTGTCTGTCACTCCCTTTAAACTTGGACAGTAATAATTAGCCAGGCCCCAAAGAGAAGCTGGTTGCCCTTGACCTTGGCTGGATGAAGGCTCAGTGACCCATTAAAGTCTGTGAAGTCATTTGACTCCGGCTGGCTAGGGAGGTCATGTAGGAGTTATTTGATAGAAAATGGTTATAATAACGTACATTTGTTCATCATTTCACAGTCTTCAGAGCTCAGGGTAACCTTGGGATCATGGGCAAGAATTTTCACCAAGCGGTCAGCAAACCTTGGCCCACCGGCCAATCCGGCCCACCTCAGATTTTTACAAAGTGTTATTGGAATGGATACCTCTGTGCCTATTCATTTACATTGTCTGTGGCTGCTTCTGCTTCAGAGACTGTATGGCCTGCAAAGCCTAAAATATTCACTATCTGATCCTTGACAGAAAGAGTTTACTGACCTCTGCTCTAATTCACAAAAGCCAAGTCTGAATCCTGGATCAAGGTCTCACCAGCTGTGTGATCTTGGGCACACTGTTCTATCTCCGCTCTCTCTGCTTCAGTTTCTTTTTCCATTAATTAAAGGTAATAATAGTATCTGTGTGGAAGATGCTACCAGCACTCCCTGACTCCTTCAGTGGCACCTACTCCCTTAAACTTGGTCATGACCGGGAGACTTGCCTGGAGCAATGAGATATAAGTGTGTCATTTCTAGACAGAACCATTTAGAGCCAGGATGGGCTTCCCATGCCCTTTCTCTGCCACACTGACCAAGGCGACCATGTGGCCTAGGTTGCCAAGTACAGGATGGTCAGTTGGTTTCTTGAATGATTGAAGTGGTTAGACATCCCCCCCCCCCCACCATTCACAAAGGATGTTTTTTGAGTGAGAAATAAATCCTTGGTGTTTCAACCACTGAGATTTGAACATGGTCAGTTCAACAAAACATAGCTTATGGTGGCTGACCCACTTCACAGTGTTTTGTTAAAATTAAGTGAATGAGGTGTGTAAGATCTTTAGAAGAGTGGCTGGCATATGGTAAGTACTGAATGAATGTTAGCCGAAATTGCTAATATCATAATGCCAATCATTATTAATAAAAAAAGTATACTATTTTTCATAAACTATCTCATTTTCAAGCTCACAATGACTATGAGGTAGTGACTATTATCTTCATTTATCTGTCTGGTAGACATCTAATAGGCACCTAGTTTATGGTAGGTAATATGCTAGACTCTAGGGTATAGAAATAAAGAAGAGAAGCTTTTGGCTCCTAGAGGGAAGATCTGTCTAAATCAGACTTCGGAGTGGAAGTGATATTATAAGAAGGCATCGCAGAACTGGATCTTGGAAGGTAGGTGGGGGTTTACCAGATGGAGAAGGGAAGGAAAGGCATTCCAGACAGAGGGAATCAACATATGCAATGACATAGAAGCTGAAATTATATGCTCTTTTGGGGAAACATTGAATGGCTTTGGTGTGTTAGACAAAATTTTGATTAGGAATATAGAAGACAATGCTGCTTGGTCACTCAACAGACATTTGCAATCCACCCCTCATGCAATTCTACCACACAGAGAGAAGCATGATATATACTTTACCAGAATTCACCTTACTAGAGATGACCGCGTAACCTTGTCGCACCCAAAAAGATGTCAAGGGAAGTTTCCTGGAGGAGCTTCAGTTTAAAGCAAAGAAGCCAATGAAGAGATCTCCTCACTGTTATGTAGAGGTGTCATGTCTGGAGCTATGGTAGCCATCTTGTGACAAGAGGAAGGACAGGAGAACTGGAGAGGGATGGATCCAATATCTGGACCTTGAAGTGCTGCTAAAGCAACTTTGGAAGCATGTACCCCCAGACTTCCTGACAAGTAAACAATTTACGTCTTTGTGATTTTAGCTCATCTGTTATTCAAATCCAAAGGGAATTGTGAGAAATGAGTCTGGAGAGGTTAGCAGGGCCTAGATTAGGCAGGATCCCTAAAGGCAGTTGGGGCATATGAAGGATTTTGCATAGAGAAAGGAAATTCGGGTTTACAGAGGGTAAGTCACTACTCAGGATCCCACTGTTAGTAGGTGTCAGAGCTGGGATTTGCACAAAGATCTTCCAAGATCTTTGAGGCCATAGACCAAGGCTCTTCCCACTGCTGTGTAGGACATTTTCCTTCTCAACTTGCTCATGGCTTGTTCTGGCCCATGGGTTATTTCTAAGTGCATGCTGGATGAATTGAGATTTTGCCAAAGCTTCTTCCTAATTGAGACTAGGTCTGTGAATTTCATAAATAAGGACACTTTAGGAGGTGGGGGAAGAAATTCCAGAAGATGAGAAGGTGAAGCAACTAAGAGCCAGATTGGCTTGGGGGAAAGATTCACAAAGACCAGGCCATGGGGGAAACTGGAAACAGGAAGGATGATGCCAATCCTTCTACCATCTTGGTTTCATTGGCCAAGAAGCAAGGTACAGCTACAGTATCCTCTTCTGACTCTCTGTGGTTTGCATCTCTCCAACACAAATTGCTCTGACAAGCATCTATGAGACCCTGAGCTCCTCAGGGCCACAACAGTGCCTGACCCATCTGTGTCTCTCAGAGCTTGGCTTCACGTATGACCCAGAGTGGACACTTACCAGAATCTGCCCCTTGTAAACTACAACTTAAGATGAGGTGGAATTAGGGGTTCCTCATTTCTAGTGTGGCCCCCTCTTTGAAAGATAGTGTCACAGGTCATCCCCATTTCTTCTCCCTCAGTCTCCTGAGTCAGGTGGACCCAATTCACATACCAGATCCCATCCCCAATCCCCGCCTTTCCCCCGCAAAGTATCCAGGAACAAAGACCAGCTGATAGTCAATCTAGTGTAAGAATTAAGAAGGCCAGGGCCCCTGGGTGGCTCAGTCATTAAGCATCTGCCTTCTGCTCAGGTCATGATCCCCGGGTCTGAAGAACGAGCACCACATTGGGCTCCCTGCTCTGCAGGAAGCTTGTTCTCCTTCTCCCACTCCCCCTGTTTGTGTTCTCTCTCTCACTATGTCTCTCTCTGTCAAAATAAATAAATAAATAAAATCTTAAAAAAAAAAAAAAAAGTTAAGAAGGCCAGTGCCAAGACCCAAATGGCCTGTTCCGGCCAATTATGAGTGTGACTGTGGGCAAATAATTTACCACTTTTATGTCTCCATTCTCTCATCTGTATTAAGCTAGAATTGATTTTATATACCTGTGAGGATGGAGTGAATTAATACTAGGAAATGCTGACACTTGCTAAACACTTGACGCATGTTATTATTGTTATATTGTGATTTTATCAGTTGTTACTGGCACTATGCTTCAAGTCAGCCCTCAAGACACTGACCCTTACATAGTCCCCACTCCAGCTTATGGTACACAAATCAAGTCTTTGCCAGGGTAATCTTAGCTGCTGGCACTGATCCTGCCATTACCAGCTCTGGATTTGGAATCAATGCTCTTGCCCCAGGGCTTGGAGACTAGCATTCCTTTCCAGATCCTGGCTTATCCAGCCCCTCAGGCTCAGCGTCCCCTATTGCCCCTGGTAGGACAACCCCGGACCACATTCCCTGTTACCCCAACCACCCCACCCTAGGCTTGTCCCCTCCCACCAGCTCTGCATTCTAATGGGGCAGGAGAGGGGGTTGGGGGTGGGTGGGGAGGAGTGCTCCCCAGTGGCCCAGCTACACTGAGCCTTGTCTGTGTATTCCCACCTTCATGCTTCAGTCACTGTTGCCCGAGTTAACAAGCTCCAGAATCAATCCTCTTCCCTGTGGCACCTCATCAAACAGCCCATCTCGCCTGCGAGAGTGCGGGCTCTGTGGGGAGAGATCTGTGGGAGAACTTTGCCTGTCTGTTTTTCTATGCGTCCGTCTTCCCTTTCTCATTGCTCCGAGAGCATCTCAAGGACACAAGCTCTGTCTCTTCTTTCTTTTGCAGTTTGTATGTATGGAGAATTTTGCTTTCCACAGTGGGGAGTCGTGGGCCATATGGCTGGCTGATCAAGAAGGTTATTAGTTTTAGCAATAATAATAGTGGCTCACATTTACTGAGCACTTACTATAAGCCAGGCAGTCTAAAAAGCACTTCATATGAATTAACTTGGAGAATGTTTGCAATAACCTTGGGAGGGCAGATGGTTTTTTTGTTGTTGTTGTTGTTTTAAATCACTATTTTCCAGATAAACACTCTGCAGCTCAGAGAACTGCTTGCCCAAGTCAGGCAACTAGTAAGTGACAAAGGTAGCTTCTGACACCAATCTACCTGCCTGATTCCAAGCCTGTGTCCTAAATTTGAGCTTCTCAGGCTTTTGGGGGACATACATATCACTTGGAGACCTTGTTAAAGTGCAGATCTGAGTTAGGACTCAAGATTCAGCATTTCTAAGAAGCTTTCACATGACAATACAGCTGATTGGAGCACATGCTTTACTTAATGAAGATCTAGATCAAATTGTATTTTCTCTTGCTTTGCTCAGGTTGACTACAGGATGTTCATTTAACTTTTTCCTGGAAGGAATTTCCTGAATAAGTCATGGAAAAGGTTTGTGGCTAAGAGTCCTGGGTGTGAATTCTAGTCATGACTTCGTTATCATGTCCTTGGACAACTTCCACTCAGAAACTCTGTTTCCTCGTCTGTTGGATGAGGCTAAGTACCACTTGATGGGTGATTATGAAGGATCAGATGTGATAATGCCCCTGAAAAAAGGGCTCTGTAGACGTCACAGAAAGTATGGGTGTTAAAGTAACTTGCTATTAAAGTACTAAAAACCAAAATAATAGTATTACTAATCACAACTCCCAACTGAATGTACCATCATAGAGTCCTATGTCACAGTCATTCAAGTTGTAGCTCTTTCCTTAAACTGTTTTTTGTTGTGTATGTGTGTTTTTTTTTCCCTCTGACCATCAGGGATGAAGGGATTCAGTGTTTTATTGCACTAATTAGGGAATTTCATTACCTCAGCATGTGAGTCTTATAGAACCTCCTGTGAAGTGTTTTATACCCATAAACCGATCCTCCCCCAACCCCCTCCATCTTTGGCATTATGGATAAAACAGGAAGAAAAGCCTTTGTCCAAAAAAAAAAAAAAAAAAAAAACAACAAAAAAAAAAAAACAAGAGAGATCACAAGGAAGGCATGACTGAACAGGAACGTCAGCAAAGCTGACATCCACCCCGGACCTCCCGGCAATGGAGGTCCAGCATGGAAAGCAATAGATGGCTGCTGCAGGCATTGCTAACCTGACCAACCGACAGATTAGCAGGATTATAGGTATTTCTCATTAGGTCCTTTAATGGGTCCTCTGTAATAAACTAGATATGGTGGGTTAATGATAGCTACAAATTCTCTGCTGCTCCTCCTATTAAGAGGTGAAATCTAGCTTCTATCGCCTTGAATCTAAGATGGACTCGAGACTTGTTTTTTACCAATAGAATGTGACAAAGTGACATTTTGGGGCCTTATAAGGAAAGCTGACAGCTTCTGTGTTCTCCCTCTTGGAAACCGGCTGCTTCCAAGAGGCTTAGGCCACACTATTGAGTGGTGAGGAGCCATGGCATGGGAAGAGGCCTTGAGGGTGAGAGATCATCTTGGGTGTCATGATGGTTCCAACACTCAGCTCCCTCATGTGGAGCAAAAGAACCACCCAGCTGAACCCAGTTAACCTCTAAAATTGTGAGAAATTATACATTATTGTTGTTTTAAGATTTACTTATATTAGAGAGAGGGGGACAGAGAGAGAGCTCATGAGCAATGGGAGGGGTGGATAGAGACAGAGAAGGAGACAAGTAGACTCTCTGCTGAGCGTGGAGCCCTGCTGGGGGCTCTCATGATCCTGACATCATGACCTGTGGTGAAATCAAGGGTTGATCACTTAGCCAACTGAGCCACCCAGGTGCCCTACTTTATTGTTTTAAACCCCTACATTGGGGGATGACAAGTTACACAATTGATCACTAAAACCACAGATATTTTTTGAATCTATTTTTTTTTTCTAATTTTCCTTCAGTTTATTCCTTCAAGTATTTCCCATGTGTGAAGCCAGTAGCCCTTCGTGAGGTCCTTACACCAGCAACACTGCCGTCACTCAGAAACTTGTTAGAAATGCAGATTCTGAGCCCCACCTCAGATCTACTGCCTCAGGAATACTAAGGTGGGACCCAACAACCTGGATTAGCAAATCCTTTGAGTTATCCTGACACAACACTCAAGTTACAGAACCACTGGGCTAAGCCCATGCTTCTCTACCCTAACTGTCCCTCTGAATCACCTGGGAACTTAATATAAGCTGGCTTCTGAGAGTGCCCTGGACCTCCTAAAGGAAGTGACACTCAGAGGTGTGTGATCCAAAGAGTTTCAGGCTGACTCTGCTGCACGACCTTGTCCCATGGAAGAGTTAAAAACATTCCTCATGAAGTTGGGCCTTCAAGACCAGGGCTTAATACATACAGGGCCAAATGATGTACCTCAAGCTTTGGTAAAAAGGCAGATGTTCATTCAGTAGATTTGGGGTTGGGTCTGAGATAGGTTTCTCCTCACAAATTCCCAGTTGACGTGGATGCTAGAGCAGCAAAGCTCAGGGGAGTCATCGTCACTGTCTCTTCCAAAGGGTAAATGGTTTAAAAGTCAGTTTTATGTTATACAAACACACGGAAACCCACACACACCCCTCTATGAAAGCTTCAGTTCGAAATAGCTCTCCCACTGCTGTGGGGGCAGTCCACCGCACAGACTGCAAGCCCCTGCAGGTGACGCCATTTGAGCTTCACCCCGAAAGATGATGGATGAAAAGGGAAAAGGGTTTTGTCCAACACACCTGGAGAAGAACATTCTTCTATTTTTTCCCTTTTTTTTTCCAATTCTTTTTTTTTATCGTGATAAGTACATGTAAGAAAAAATGTAACATCTGAACCATTTCTAAGTGTACAGTTCAGCATCTTTGAATACATTCACAATGTTGTGCAACCATCACACCATTCATCTCCATAATTATTTCATTTTTTTTTAAACTGAAACTCTATGCCCATTAAACAATAACTCTCCATTCCTCTATCCACACTGCCAGGCCCTGGCAACTGCTATTCTACTTCCTGTGTCTATGATTTTGACTACTCAAAGTACCTCAGAGAGGTATAGTCTATGTCCTCCTGTGACTTGTTTATCTCACTTACCATAATGTCCTCAAGTTTCCTCCCCATGGTAGCTCATGTCAGAATGTCCTGCTGCTTGGATAACACTCCACCGTGTGTCTACAGCACATTCTGTCTATCCATTCATCCGTCGATTGGACACTTGGGGCGCTTCCATGTTTTTGCCGCTGTTAATAATTCTCCTGTGAACACAGTGTACGGATATCTCTTTGAGACCCTGCCTTGAAATCTTCTGGGTAAATACCCAGAAGTGGAATTGCTGGATCATATGGTAATTCTATTTTTAATTTTTGGAGGAACTGCCACAGCGTTTTCCACAGCAGCTGTCCCATTTTACAATCCCACCAATGGTGCGCAAGGGTTCCAATTTCTTCACATCCTCACCAATACTTGTTATTTTTCTGGTTTTTTGATAGTAGCCATCCTCATGGGCGTGAGGCTGGAGAAGGGCATTCTAAGGCCATAGGAAAAGCCTTGTTAAGGAGGCTCCAAAAAGACACTCAGGGTAGCCAGGTAGCATGGGGACAGGGAAATAAAGCCAGCCATGGTTTGTGGCTGGATTATGAATGACCTTGAAAGTTAGGCTGAAATAGTCTGAATTGTATCCCAGGGGCCATGGGGAGCCATGGAAGTTTCTTTAGCAGGAATGTGACATCTCTGCAATCACAACCTGGTTCCCACAGAACGTGGAAGGGCTGCCCTTAATGCCATCACACCTGCAAGATTCGTATGACAAAACAGGGCGACACCAGAAAGCCTTGAGGGCTTGCTGTCAAATGCAGCAGACCAATCTTTGGAAATTGTGGTGGCTTCCCTCCCTTTAAAGGGAACATTTCTCCAGTCAGTTTGAGGAATTGTCTTAAGGGCGAGGAAGAGCAAGGTTTCCACTCGCAGAGAGCATAGCTCTGCTCACATGTTCCAGTAAGTAATGTTCTCCTTGCCACGACGTACAGAAAAATGTGCCTGATGGAATGAAAATCCCCACTGCCCGGCTACCCGTGGGCAGCCTCGGTTACTATGGAAAATTCCTGATTAAAGTCAGCAGACGAGTTTCTTAGCTAGCGACTATTATTAATAGGAGCTTCAGCCTTGTTCTAACATTCCAGATGGGGCTCTTTAATATGTCATTTCACAACCCAGGTGATTAAACCCCTATGTTTTTTAAAAGCAAAGAGAATGCACCCACCTTCGCCAGACTACCCTCTTTAATAACCCACGCGCTCCTGCTCAGTTAGCATGAGAACAAAACTACAACCATGAAATTATTTTAACAAGACCATAAAGAAAAACAATTTGCTTGAGTGATGTTTAGGGGTGGGGGGGAACCCACCCTCTCTCTAAACTAATTAAACTGTACTATATGTCCTTGTGTAGTTCCTGACATTTTTCTGGTTCACTCAGTTTGAATGGTTGCACAAGGATCGGCGCCAAGCTCCCAAATGGCTAACTCAAAACAAAAGCAGGGTCTCCAGAGTATTCTTGAGCATCCAGCAAATTGAGGGAAAGTTATTTTGGGTTAATAAATGTACTTCGGTTGCAATCACATCTTGCCTCATAGAAAAGACTGAAACAAAGCATCACTGTTTGAAGTCCAATTCAGGACGAACTGGAAAGTGACATTGGCCTTACTGCATTCATTTTATTTTTTCTATTTTATGTTACGTTATATTTAATTTTCTCTTCTATTCTATTCTGTGCTATGCTATGCTTTTCTATTCTATGCTCTGCTGTGTTGTGCTATTCTTAAAATCACACCCTTGCTTTGGATGAAACTATTGACAATGGTCCCTCATTTCCTGTCCACCCCCCATGATAATTTATGTCTTTCCCACTCACACTAGTTATTACCGGAAGCCACTGGCATTTTCCTTGAACCTCTTTACAGGCAAGTGGTCTATTCTCAGCCTGGTAGGGACTAGACATTGATTAATGGCTGGGAACTTTGGTTTCTGGCAAGGCAAGCCTCAGTTTAAGCTGTAGAAGCCTTTGGGTGTTGGTCAGGCTCTCATCAGAGTCAAACTGAAAAGCATAATAACTGGCTTGGATGCAACACAATTGTGTATGTGTTAGATATGAGACCTTCTTCTGAGAAATGAGCCCAAATACCATGCCCTTATGCTCTCTCAAATTGAAGTTTGCCAACCACTCTGGAGTTTTAAAAAAATGTCCCCCTTTGAAAAGCTCTTTGACATTGACAAGGCAATAAAATTTATGGGGTATCAGGTCCCTTTAAATTCCAAAGAACCGTGAAGCACAGATAAAACACGTGATTCAATTCATTTCCAGTTAAGCAACATACAGCAAGCACCTGGCACGTGTGAGATACTGATGGGGACTATCCTTTGGGTGAACAGGATGAAACTGATAGAGATGTTTCCTCACTTCAAGGAAATTAGACTGTCCAAATTTAAGAGGAGAATTGGGATGATAAATGGTAGAGCTGCTCAGTGATAAGCCCTGACATTTCCATAACCCTCTACAATATGCAAAGTACATGCATATATGTGCATGTGTACACCCAGCTACAAGGCTGTTTATCTTCTGGTAGTAGATGCTGATGGTCTCCAATGCTCTCCTACTGGTTCATCCGAATCAGGGGAGAAAAAATATCAGTGGGAATCACAGGGTCACTGCAGAGGTAAAAATGACCAAGTGATGGGTGAGAGAGTAAGGACCTTTGGAGTCCAACAGAGATGTGAGTCCTGGCTGTGCCACTTACCAACTCAGAGCTTGTCAAATGAGAGACACAATGACCACCTCTCTGGGTTGATGAGAGACATCCCTAAGACCAAATATCTTAACCCAATGTGTAACATATGGCTGGCTCAGAATGCCTGCCATGTCCCTTCCCCTCTTGCACTTGGTTTATCAGTCCCAGGGGGCCTTGGGCAAGGTGATGGGCCATGTTGAAGCTCTTCCATGCTGACCTTTCCCAGGGTCCCCTAATCAGGCCTATTGCACACTGTCTTCCACCCCAGAGTGCCATAAAGGGTGTTGTTTCACTCTGTGGAGTAGCTGCCTCGCCTATTTTTCTGAAGGAGGGGCAGTCAGGAAGGGAAGCTGCCAGGAAGAACAGCAACCCACATCGGGCTAGTTCCTGTTTTGAAACCCAAGGACCTGCTTGCAATCAAGGAAGAGTAGTAGAGGCTGGGGACAGACAGTACCAGTACCACAGGAATAGACAGCTGCCTGTCACCCGGGGCTAGCAAGACTGGTAGTGTGCTCTTGAGGCCGCTTCTGGCTTTACCACACACCTTCCTCTATGGCATGCATTTTCTTGGAGATCCAAGATCCAAGAAGGGCATTACTTGGTGGCCTGACCTGGTGTGAGAAAGATAGCCTACTCTTTGGTTTCTACATGAATCCGTGGCATGTATGTTACTCGGCCTTTGCTCCTCTGGTACTCTCCTTCCCTGTCCACAGGGATGAGAAGCAGTAGAGCTACTAGTACGGTGGAGAGCCCTCGGTACTCATGGCCCACAGCTTCCAGAAGCTCAATGCCTAACCCTCAGTTCTACCTCCAAAGTCACCATCCTCTGGTCAACCGCCGTCATCTCTCCCAGGTCCCTGCAATGGTCTCCCAATCACCGCTCCCCAGGCTTCCACCCTTGCCTTCTTCAAACCCCTAGTCCATGCAGGAGTCAGTATTAACCCTTAGGTCAGAACTCTGAGCTAGGCTGGCCAAATGGAGTACAAGATACTCCTTGGCCAGCATGCTTAGTTCATGGATGGGCTGTAATCCCAGCCAATGAGTAATTAAAATTTTCATCTATTAAGCATTTGCTGTGTGCCCAGCGTGGGACAAAACCCTTAACCAGAAGCATCTCACTTCTTCAACCTCACAATAATCTTAGGGGCGGGGGTCAGAGCTATCATTATTAGAGTGAGTGAGGAACTTGCCAAAAGAACCCAATGAGGGCATGGCCAAAGAACTGAACTCAATTCTTCCCAACTCCAGAAGCCACCGTTGCACTTGAGTATGTGCATGGACACGAAGCACTCTGAATGTTTTCTCCAAACAATAGGATTCGTAATTTTAAGACTCTGTCTTCTAGTGAAGCCAGCATTAGGGAGCAATACAAACAAAATGAAGGAGGATGAGGTCCCACAGCACAATCTGGCTGCCTGGGCTGTCCCGCTCTCTCCCTCCTACCAGCAATGTGAGGGCAACAGGTTTTCCTTCTGATGATATGGGCATTTTATTTTTTTTCCTGATAAAATGCCACCGCGTTATAGCAATCTGGTGAGTTTTGCTACATCTTGGTGGTTTGATCAATTTCTTCCTCCGAAACTGATGTGGACATTTTTGTGCATTCATCCCAGGATGAAATCTCCTGCAACGTTCTTCCTTTTTGGTTCAATATGAAACAAAATTGGCCTGTGACCGTTACTCACACCGTCAGTACATTTAACAGACTCCTCGGAGAAGAAGAGTCCTGTGCTTCAGGGCAAAAGTCTGAGGTCAGAAGGACCAGAGTTAAGAGCTCTCTGATCTCCAGCAAGGAACAGGAACTAGCTAAACCCATCTGTCGATGGAATGATGATAATCCTCCCGCTCAGGTCTGGTGGAGAACTGAGCTCATTTAGGTCACCTGCTTAGCATAGTGCCTGGCATGTAAAAAAGACTCAGTAAATTGTAGCTCTTTTTATTCATTTTTCTACTGAGAGGAAGAGTTGATTTTTTTCAATTTAGGATTACTTGATTAATTTATAACCCCAAGTCCAAACACATGTTGCTGAGACATAAACAGCCCCATCCTTCTTCCTTTTTATGTCTCTCTTTCTTAATCAAAAAATATTTCTCAGGCACCTGGGTGGCTCAGTCAATTAAGCATCTGGCTCTCAATTTCAGCTCGGGTCTTGATCTCTGGGTGGTGAGATGAAGCCCTGCGTTGGGCTCCATGCTGGATGTGAATCCTGCTTAAGATTCTCTCTCTTCTTCACCCTCTCCCCTTAAACAAAATTAAAAAACAAAAATAAGTATTTCATAAAATGATTACTAACACAATTGATGTCTATATTGTTAATTGGAAACATGCACATGACATCACTTACTTGTCTCTCTATAAAAAAACCCATGTGAGACATTTCTCTCCAAGTTTGTTGCCAAGGAAATTTTTTCCTCCTGAGATATTAGTATAACTCATTTCTTATATAATGCAAATAATGTAGCTGGTCATATTTTCTTTTTAATCTGGCCACTAGGAAACTCAAAGCCAAATTTGTAGTTCAATTTTGATAAAAGCCTAGAATCCTCTGTTTGCTTGTTTATGTTATAATTGCCTTCTGGTCTTGATCTATTAAATCTACCTTTCCCTAATCTTGACTTCGTCTCTATTTATGGTTTTCTACTATTTACCGTATTATTTTATTGCATTATATTATTATACATACATAATATTTAATGTATTATTATAAGCTGCCATTAGAACGAGGTTAATTTTGTATAGTCATTGGGATGATAACTTACGAAAATATTAAATATTTTTTTAATCTTCCACAATTGCACAATCTGGCAAACCGAGGTGATAACAAAGCAGGTTGTGGGAGGGGAAGGTGCATGTGTGTCTAAGTGTGTGTGTGTTTGCGAGACAAAGAGAAGCTTCAACCTCAGCACATAGCAACTCTACAGTGGGCTTGAATCCCTGGTGCATTTGTCACCTAGGACAGTTGGTGAGCTTTATCTGCTATCTTCTGATAAACCCGGGTGACTCATTTCTCTCTGGTTTGGACACTTGTCCCAGTCCTCTGGCCCCTCCCTAAACTCCAGAACTGGCACATTTAATCCACTTTCTACTGGATCCCTGCATAGTTCTCTTTCTGTCTTTAATGCAGATTCGAGCATGTGCCTCTCCTTTCAGTATTACCCACAAAGTAAACCTTAAAACTTCCTAATCCAGTGCAATCCCCTTCTCAATGATTTGATAATTAAGAAGAATGAGAGCCAGAGAGGCAAAGGGACTTCCCTAAGGTCACACAGCAAGTGTGTAGCAGCATGGGAATGAGAACTGAGGTTTCATTTCTCTGTTCATTCATTCCTATGTGCATGCATCTATTTTTTCAAAAAATATTTCTGAAGACGAAGAAGCATCAGGCATACTGCAGGCTACAGACACACAGCCGTGGGCGAGACTGACGCAGTGCCTGCTGTCTTCGGGCTCACGTGCGAGAGGGGCAGGTTCGCACAGAAATGGACAGGTTGCACTAAGCACTGGACAGACAACGAACAGGTGGGGGGCATCAGGCTAGAGAGCAAGTGGGTGGGTCTGGGGAGGTGGCGGAGGCCTCGCTTGGCAAGGGGGGTCGGTGAGTGTCACTTTGGTAGGGACATTCGAGCCATCAGCTGGCCCTGTGAAGATCTAGCTCTGGGCATGTGCATGAGGTCCTGGGGAGGACATTGGCTGGACCGGGTAGAAACATGCTCTGCCCGGCTGGACGTAGCGCAGGGAGAGGGCCCAAAGAAGGCAGCTGGAGGCTGGGAAAGAGGCCGAAGAGGACTTGGGGCCCTGGCATAGGCCTCATGCGGTTCTGCCATCACACCCCTGGTCTCAGAAGCCCATCACAGGCCCAGGTGCGCATTCAGACGGAAGGCCTTTGACAAATCGCAACTGAGCACCCACCCCACCCCAACCACAGCTCACCCCTTCTCCCTGGATCAGATTTACACCCGTCGGTATTTTTAGCCTTCTTTCTCGACTCAGTGAATGCACCCCACATGAAAGAGGAGACAAATTTATCTGTGGTTGAGAAATACTCACATGTGAGAGGCGCGTGAGAGCAGAAAAGAGCGCGGGCTTTGGAATGAAGGGAAACTGGGTTTGAACCTCAGCTCTGTCAGGAGAGAAGGTGCAGTCCTTCAGCAAGATCCCCTCCCTCTCTCCATGTCCCACCAGTAAACAGCATTAGTAAGAATGCGCATTTGTATAACACTTAGGCTGAGCCAGGCATTGTGCCGGGTCCTTTCGAAATACTGATCTCAATTTATCTTCCTATGAACTCTCTTCTTACACTGTTATCATCAAGTCCATTACACTAATGGGAAGACTGAGACCCAGAGAGGATGACCCGGTGTTCAAATTCAAGCATTCCTGTGTCTTACATGTGACTGGGAATCTTATGAGAGGGAGAGCCCAGCCCAGGTCCTCCCAGTATTTAATCAATTTCTGTTTACCTCAAGGAAGCAGATGGATAGTGTCACAACTAGATGCTCAGTGGTTGCAGAGGCATGGAGAGGGGCAAAGCTGGCTGGTCGTGTTGCTCACCAGCATCCTGGACCCAACAGCTAAATGCCCAGGATATTCCTCCTGCCTTTCTGCCACGGAAGAATAGATGGGCTTGACCTCTTCCTACTCACCTAGCGGTCCCTCGGCAATGACACTTTCCTCTGGATTACAATATTATTCAAAGAGCATGGGTCCCAGGCAAAGCATGTCCCTGCTCTGGGCTCCCACGGTTCCATGTATATCCCATATCAGAGCACTTATACAACCGCACAGTAATTACCTTACTTGCCCAGGGCAAGTGCACAAATAGAGGCTCACATATCACATGTCTAAATATTAAAAGTTATAAATCAAGCTAACAAACTGTTAAATAAAATATGTCTTATCCACATACTTTGACACATAAATATGCCTAACAATCTGGAAAGCCAGGATGGAATTAGGGCTCTCAGATGCCTCAGGATTTTGTGACTCAAATCTGGTGACATCAGAAAAAAAGCCGCTTCCAGCCCCAGGCCTGGCCCCTACCCCCAGCCTTGGTGTCTGTCCTGTACTGAGATGGGCCTTGGGCAGGCCAACACCCGAGGCTACTCCAGCCTTATGCTCAACCCCTCTGCCCTCTGACAGCTGCCCTCGGGCTTCCACTAGGTTTCCGGGTTTGTTTGCATAGGGGAGGCTAGTGCTCCGCCCTTGGGAGGACGGACCTGGGAAAGGAACCTCTTCAGTTCCCAGAAATAGGCTCTCGGCTGTTTGAGCACGACATCCATGGTCCCCACTATGTGTGCATGCAGCATGACCCAGAACAGTGTTATCTGACAGAAATACAGCATCGTGAGCCACAAATGCTAGTCGCATGCGGAATTTCAATCTTACTCTTAGCTCATATCTGAAAACAAAAAAGTAAAAAGAAACAGGTAACATGACTTTCAGCAAGGGAGTCTCCTAATATTTCTCAAAATGCCATCCTTTTAACATGTAATCAATTATAAACCATTATTTATGAGAAATCTGACATCGTTGTACCATTCTGCTTGGATGGCACATCCCCGTTGGGTCTTGCCGCATTTCAGGAGCTGGGCAGCTACCGACCAGCTAGTGGCTGCCTCCTCTTGTCACTCAGATGAGCAGCTCTGCCCTCTCAGTGTTCTCCGTGGAACAGTGGCATCTAGCCCGCCTGCAAAATCACAGTGCTCCCTCCACCTGCCCACCCCCACCGCCCCGTCCCCTGCCCCAGACAGAAACAGCATTTTAGCCAGATCCTCAAGTGAAGGAGATGGACATGAAAGCTTAGCAGGCTGGCTTCTATAGAAGGCTCCCTGACCTGCTGACTCTAACCAGAGAGGGCCAGAGGGGGACTGGGAGACGGGCAGGGTCCCTTCCTAAGGGTGGTTTTGCCAGACTCTTCCTGTTAATCCACACTGCCTCCCCCAAGGCCCTTCCAGTTGGGCAGAAAGGCAGCACAGTGTGAAAAAGGAAAATGTGGGGGGATTGAAGAATAAGAAAAGGACATATAGGAAGTAGGAGGGGAGACATCTGTGTAAAGGGAAAAAGCTAAGAAAGAGCATGGTCAAAGAGGGACAGCAGGAAGGTCTGGGGAAGGATGCTCTGAGGAGACCGTTTCTGTTGGGAGCGAATGGGAAATAAATAGTCTGTACTGGTGAGCATGATTATAGGAGTGAGAACTAGCATTTGTATGACTTTTAGGCTGAGCCAGGCATTGTTCCAAGTCCTCCCTAAATAGTATCTCAATTCATCTTCCTATGAATACTTTTCTTGTATAATTACCATCAAGCCCATTATACTGATGGGAAAATTGAGACCCAGAAGGGATGACCTGATGTTGACTATAGGGGTGTCTATAGGGGAGTCTAGTCAATGAGAGTGGTCAGTCCAAGGTCACCACATGAAAAGCTTCCAAAAAGACTTGTATAGGGAAATTTTTTTTTTCTTTTTGAGAGAGAGAGAGAAAGAGAGAGAGCGTGCATGCAGGGGGAGGGGCAGAGGGAGGGAGAGAAAGAGAATCTCAACCAGACTCCCCACTAAGTGTGGAGCCAGACAGGACATGAGGCTTGATCCCAGGACACTGAGATCATGACCTTAGCCAAAGTCAAGAGTCAGACACTTAACCAACTGAGCCACCCAGGTGCCCCTGTGCAAGGAAATTCTGGATCACAAGCCCTTACACTGCAAAATCAGGGCTATGTCTCAACAGGTTAAATTTGCCAATGGTTTGAATTGACATTTTGTCCTGAAGGTAGAAGCCAGTCCCATCATGTACTTTTCATGGAGGTTTCTCAAACGTGCTGGAGGTGAGAGGTTCCATTAGAAGCTACGTAGTAGAAATGTAATTGTCTTTGCTTTTAGCATAATGGATATTTTTTTTGGAGAAATGCATCCTTGGTGCATTTTCAGAGTGCTAGTTCAAGCTGGACCTGTATCAGGTTGGTGTGGGAGGAGAACCCGTGGAATGAAAATGAAAGACAATGAAAGAAACGAAAGTCTACCAGCACTATGGCTTTGCTGGCCACATATGGGGTCCCCATGAATGGCCAAATGCTTCTCTCAAGTAAGTGTCATTTTACTTGTTGGGGGTTTTCATAGCAAGTAATAGGATATGCAGTTGATAGTGGCTTTAAGAGTTGCTCTCAAGATGTGGTTCACCAGCATCATCAGTGTCACAGGAACTTGCCAGAAATGCACATTCTTGGGCCCACTGCAGACCTACTGAATCAGAAACTCAGGGATAAGGCCAGCAATCTGTGTTTTAATATGGCCTCCAGGTGATTCCAATGCATGCTCAATTTTGAAAAAAAAAAAAAAATAGCTTAAGCCATAAGGACATTTATTATTTCTTAATAAAATGTCTGGAAGCAGATGCCACACTGCCAGGACTATGGAGCAGCATTTCTGGGATTCTCTTAACCTTTCCCCTCATGGTCACAAAATGGCTGCCATAGTTTTAAGCATCACGTACTGTACTCACCTTGCAGTGTCCCAAACAAGGACAAGGTGATGGCAGAAAGGGGGCTCCTCTTCCTTAACATCTTCTCTTTATCAGGGAGAGAAACACATCTCAGGAACCTCCTTAGCAGACTTCCTTTCTCAATTTGTTGCCCAGACCTGGGTCTCATGCCTGTCCCTAGGCAAATCATTGGCAAAGTGGGATAGAGTCTGACAAAGACTTAAACTAGCACAGCTCATCCCTTGAGTTTACTTCTGCTCCTCCAGTGCCTGAATAAAATCATTCTCTATTTTCAAGAATGAATCAGGGGTTGGGGGTAGGGGAATACTGCATGCAGGTAACAGTGTCTGTCACAATTATTGTCCCCATTTTATAGATGTGGAAAGTAAAAGCTCAGAGAATACCACAAACCTAGGAAATAGTGGAGCTGAGATTCAAACTCACTTTTTTCTGACTCCCCAGGTGTTTCCATTGCCTCATTCCACGTATGGATTTACGATTACCCAGAACTGGTGAGGCAGAAAAGATTGATTCTGTGATTTTCTGCAGTGGCAAACGTTCAGATATGGATTATCACAGGATGTTAGTAGATGAGGTTACCAGCTGGACACCTGTGGGCCTGTGTGTCATTTGACAAGAAATTTTTTTAAATTTTAGAAATTCACATTTAATATTTGACACTGGGAAAATTCACGTTCAAATTCCAGCTCCTAGGAAGCTCTTGCCACTGACCCAACATCCTCTCGTGGCAAGAATCGGTAGGAGCTGAATGGCCTAGATTATCTCATCCTTCACTATTCTCTACCACCTTGTCCTTGACACAGTTCACCTATTTGTATCACTGAACGACTTGTCCCACTTGGCATTTTGTACACTGTCCACCCAGGCCTGCCCCCACAGAGCAATGCCTACAACACTGATGGTAAGATCCGACAACATCTCTTTTTCAACAAAGCCCCCCAAATCTGCAGCCAAGAGTCCTTGGGGAAGGGTAGGGATGGGATGCTGGAAGCACTTGGAGGGAAATCTGAGTATTTCCATGGGACCGTCATCATTGGAACTCCATAGGACTTTTCTGTGGTTCCTGCTCTTCTGGCTGTGACATGACCCTGGAAGGGAGACTCCCCCCACCCCCAGGTGTATGGCATGAAAGTAGACCCCCTAGGCTGCAAGCAGTTTGGGTAAGGGGTCTGAAATCAAAGCAATAGGGACTAGCTGGACTGCTTTTCCTCCCAGAAGCTGGTTTCCACTAAAGCTCCCCAATGTTCCTGTACAATGTCCTACTCCTCAGGGTCACCGATATGTCCTCTAGGACTTGTTTTGGTTGTAAACATTACCTGGGGACTAATTGTTCTCTCGCTTAAAACACTACCAGAAGAGATTGTACATAAACTTTGGGCCTATTACTTTATTTTGTTTTTCAATTCTGAAATACTCTTTGTTTGCTTTTTCTTCAGTACACTTAGGGCTTTTTTTGGACAGTGTTGTCCCAGGAGCACTCTGTTACAAAAGGAGAAGCCACAGCAATAATAAAAATGCTGATGATAATAGTGTAGCTAAGAAATGAGGTAATGCATGGGGAAAGCCCTAGCTCAGCTCTGTTCCAGCCCTGAGGACACAAATACTCAGGGAATTCTCCGTCTGTCCAGTGGGAGAGCCAGACGCATAAACAGGCCATTACAATGGAATCTGATCAGGGCGGCTCCAAGAGTAAACAGAGGGTGTTCTCAGATCTGGGAGGATCAGCACCTGCGCTGAGATGGGAAAGCTTCTGGAGGGGACAACTGAATCTTAACATAAGAATCAGCCAAGGGAAGAAGAGGAGAAGGATGATCAGGCAAAAGGAAATGCGGGAGAAAAGGCCTAGAAATAGGTAAGAACGTGGCATATGGTGGCACCTGCATCTTCCTAGAACTTACAGGGAAATGTTAGGAGAGAAGGCAGGGGAGGAGGCTAGTAGAGTCATGAGCAAGTCATGAGGTCCGTGGATTTCTCCCAGGAGACTGGAGATGCCATGAAGGGTCTTAAGTAGAGACGTAACTAATCATGCTTGTTGGAATGGACGCCCAGATTTCCTGAGAGTAGATTTCCTGAGAGTAGAAGGCAGAGGGCAGTGGATGTGAACCCAGCAAAAGAGGGAGTTGGTATTTGCCCTCTATCTCCAAGGTTCTCCATCTCTGTATTCCAGAGGTGTGAAAGTGGAAGTTGCAGTGGAACCCAGCCTTGGGTTCCACAGCTCACCTCTGCTGGTTCTATTCATCAAAGTGAAACACAGACCAACCCAGATCCTAAATAGACTCCACCTCTTCATGGGAGCAGAGGCAAACATTAGCAGCCATCTTCGTATGCACCATCCCTTACTTGCTTATCCTTTGAAATCATCTGCTACGGAATAGGATGCGAAATAACTGTTAGGGATTGATTGATCAACTAGTCAAGTCATTTACTTATTAATTTAGGTGGGAATCACTGACCATAAAATAGATCAGTAGTCTTGGAATAAGGGAGAAGGCAGATGTACGAAGAGAGCAGCCAGACCCATGGTCAGACCTTGTTTGTTCCATGACCTCAGGGAAAGTCACTTGTCTTTCTGGAACTCAGTTTGCTCATCAGTGAAATGAGGATAAGTATACCTACAGAGGATTGTTGCAGCACCCATCTCACAAGGTATGTCTGGGTATCATTGGTCGTGCATCTTAGCCCTCCCGGTTAGCCTTAAGGTAGTAGGACTGAGTAGAAGAGAAGAGTAGTTGGTCCCTAGAATAACAAGTTTTATTTTGAGGAGGAAAATAATTTCTTGAATTTCTTTAGAGCACTTTCATTTGGACTAAATAGTTAGAACACTACCAGCAAAGAAGACATTGACCTTTTGATTTACAAAGATAATTGAAAAAAACCCATAACAGAGGTTGCCTCTGGGGGGACCAAGAATTAGAAATGGAAGGGAAATACATGTTTTACTGTTTACTTTTTGGCATCGTCTGAATATTTTTCTCCCATACATGTATTCTTTTTTTTCTAGTAAAGTAACTCAAATATGAGAAATTCAAACACCATTGAAACAATGTCTTCCCATCACAAGGACTTTGGCGAGCACAGAGTTGGTCATTAATGTAATTCACAGCTTTAGAAAGTGTCAATTCCATTTTTCCTATAACAGGAAGTCTGGACAAGAACAGGGAAACACTCCCAGGATCTTTCTTCTTGCTCCCCTGACTCAGTTTCCTTCTGGATGCTCTACTCTTGGAATACTCCTGCATTTGTTCATTAAATGCCTGATCAGGTTGGAGATGGCTCAGGCGATGTCCTGTCTTCACCACACATGACACGCTACACACTCACGGCCTCTTCCTTGCCACATACCTGCCTCAGCCACCCCTGCTGCTACTTGGCTTAATCGTTTGATTTGTGATTTCCAGGCGGCCTCATGTCTGTGCTTCTTTTTAAAGCAAGATCATGATATGGGAGCCAGTCAAGGAGGAGAGAGGAAGCCTGAAAGAGGAAGAGACAGAAGAAAGGGAGGAAGGATGGACAAAAGGAAGGGAGGGAGGGAGAAGTGCTGATTCTTGCAGCTGTGTATAATGCCTCTCCAAAGCCTTTCTTCCTCCTGACCCTTCCCTACTTGCCTCAAGTTTCTCTTATTCTTCTACTCTGGCCATCTCCTGCTCTTGTATATTGCAGTAGACTAGCACAGATCAATAAATATTACTGTGAAAGACAAAAATAAGGGGTTTTAAGTCTTCCACAACCTCCAGTCACTGCACATGTATGGACATGCTAAATGCACCTGTGGGAGCTGTGAGCTCTGAGAATGGTGATGAGTCCCACCATCCACTTCTCTAAGTCCCTACCATGACCGTCCTTGTCAATCTAAACGGGACTATGAATTGATGTGAGCTGCTGTGTGAAGATATCACCAGTGGTCATTTAAGAAGAAAGAAGGAAGGAAAGAAGGGAGGGAGCGGGGCAGGAAGACCTGCCCTTCAGGGTCTGCCGTAGTTCTCTATCTTTTCCTTTTCTTAGATGTTTTTGCCAAGCCTGTCTCCAAGTGGGATCCCTACCAGATGGATCCCCAGACTTCAGTGAGAGCTCTGCTCTCGGTTAACCTGTGTCCCTCAAAAAGATATGTTGAAGTCCTGAACCCCAGTACCTTGGAAAATGACCTTATTTGGAAATAGGGCTGTTGACAGTGTAATCAGCTGAGGCCAGACTGGAGGTGGGTGGCCCTTGCTCCACTAGGGCTCGGTGCCTTACAAGGAGAGAAGACACACAGACACATGGGGTGAATGCCAGGTGCGTACAGAGGCACCTGGAGCCATGGAGCAATGGAGCGGCAAGCCAAGGAAGTAGAGAGTACCGCCGGCCCCCAAAGCTGGGAAGAGGCACCAACGGATCCAACCCAGAGTCTCAGAGGGAACACAGCCTTGCACACCCTGTGACTTCGGACTTGTGGCTTCCAGAACTGGGGGAGAACCCCAATCTGCTGTTTTAAGTACCCAGGGGGAAGGGCAGGCTTGGGCTCCCCACAGCTGTCTTTGAATCTTCCGTAGGACAAGGTCTCAAAAGAAATCAGGTGATGGATTTCAACTGGGTCAACTGGAATGGAATTTTGGAAGTGAAACACACACACACTCATTGGGTTCTAAAAAAGGCCCACTCCCTTCTGCTAAAAATGCAGAGACATTTGAAGATACAATGTGGCTCCCTTTTTCTTTTCCCAAACAAACAAACAAACAAACAAACAATAAACAAAGGAACAAGTTCTCAGGATAACAGGGGCTGGAAGGACAGAATGACAGAGTAGACAGAGAATGTGGTCTCTCAGAGCTGCCACTTCATTATCAGCTGGAGGCCACTTCCCAGGTGGGTCCATTAGAGTCCCGGGGGAAGGCCACGCCCTGCACGTGGTTCCGATGAGGACATCTGCAGGAAAGGGTACAAAGAGAGCGAAGGGACAAACCAGAGGGGAGCTGGGACCCGCCATCAGGCCCAGGGGACAGAGGGAGGAAACCGTGTTATTGGGAACCGCAGTCATGGAGGGTAGACATGTATCCAAGCAGGTAGGGGTGAGGATAAAAGACATCAGCCTTTGTTTTTTCTGTTTTTGTTTTTGGTTTTTTTCCCCATCCTTCTCTTCTTTCTGAATTTAGTTTCTTGTTTTGTTTTTTTTTTTCTCTACCAAATGGCAACAAGACCACTGACCTGATAGGCTTGCGAGAAGTTAACCTGAATTATAAGGGACCCAGTGCAATGCTTTGGCACAGAGGTGTGTCCTCAATAAACATCTTGTGAGTAAACAATGGCGGGCTGAATGAATACTTTTATAAGGCATACACAATAATTTTCTTTTTGCAAAAAAAAAAAAAAAAAGCCTCAAATGATAGACTTGGATAAATTATGCCTCCACTCCATGTCATAAAAGGTACAGAGGGAATTGTAGAGCATATTAGAGATAATTAACTCCAAGTTGAATCAGGGCTGCCTGAATTCAGGAAGGATTCCTCTAGTCAATCTTGCCCTAAAAAGGCACCGAGGCACATGCACAGGAAGGAAAATAGAAGCCAATTAATTCAAAACATTTGGTACCTTGTAGCCTCAAGAGGTTTAGTTGGGAGCACTTAGTGACCGTGACTGAAAGAGCAAAGTGCTTGGGCCACATGGCAGGGTGGACCGAGCTGACTCAGCCACCATCTGGACCAGTCCACTTCTAGGGACGGTTGACTCGAAGGCAAAAGGCAAGATGGGCTTTCCTTAGGGTCATTGGGTTGGAAAGAGGATTTGAAACCAAAGGAAGCTATGTTCAAGTTTTTCCCCAGTTGCCAGAGAGAAACAAGGGCACTGCTGGGCCCCTCCAGACGTGCTAAGTGGTGGGCTAGAAGGTTCCTGCCCATGGCCTCTGCGGATCCTCCCGGCACCCAGCACAACAGAAGAGGAAGCAGACGCAGGGAGGGCAGGGGTCTCATCCAAGGTCCCATCGCCGCTGAGTGGCCCAAAACATACGCGAACTTAGGTTGTTTTCACTCTATACCGAATGTTTCAAACATGTCCGCTCTGCTTTTAAGGACTGACAGAGCAGTGACCCATGAAAGGACCCTGGGCCCTGATGACACGGTTGAGCCCTGCCTTGTCCTCCCCCACATGAGAGTCCCTTCTATTTGAGAACTCCCAGCTCAGGGAGGACTGAAGTGTTCTTATCATCTTAGCCACCTTGCATCTGGGTTTTCGGTTACTTTTAGCTGAAGTCATCCCACCGTACGCACACAACCTTTTATTCTTGCTGACCTTCTCTTCCCAGCTCATTCCATCTCATCCTCAGGTCCTGCTCTGAAGTCACTCCCAGTCACCTCCCTGCTGGACATGCCTCCTGTCAGTCCCTCCATTCCACCCTGTTCAATTTCCCGCAGAACCCTGGGGACCCCTTAAACTGCTCTTTTTTAGGGATAGCATGTCCCTCCCCCACTAGGATGTAGACCTAGAGAGGGCCGTGTCTGTCTTGCTCATCTTGTGTTCCCAGGACCTCGCTCAGTGCCTGGCATATAGTAGGCATGCACTGAATCACTTCTGGACGAGTGGGAAGTGGAGCGCTGGCGTTCTAAAGTGAGCCACCTTCCACCTGGCTGGACCCCACCTTTCAGAACCCTTCCTTCACTCTTTTTGGATTCAAGTTCATGTTTCGTGTTCATGTTTCCCTAGCAGCACAGACCCATGGCCCACAGAGGCACCATCCAGACGATTGGCCTCCCAGGCATCTCCCCCTAACCATCAGCATTCTCTCTTTGCATTTGAACTCTTAAAAAACAGCCAAGAGGGGCACCTTGGAGGCTCAATCCCTTGAACGTCTGCCTTTGGCTCAGGTCATGATCCCAGGGTCCTGTGATAGAGTACCCCATCAGGTTCCTTGCTTCTCCCTCTGCCTGATGCTCCCCCTGCTTGTGCTCTCTCTCAAATAAATAAATAAAGTCTTTAAAAAGAAAAAAACAACAACAAAAATCCCACAAAAACAACCAAAACACAAGCAGCTTCCTGGTGGGCAGTTCATTTCTCTGCCCAAGACTGACGACCATGTCCTTTGATTGGGGATCTCGGGAACAGAATTAGAATGGCCTTTCCATCTCCTGGTTCCCTCCCTGCCTTCTCTGCCATACCTCCCACCTTACCTGCTGTTGGGGAAAAAGCCATGTTAGTGATGATATCACAGAG
Organism: Mustela nivalis; assembly: GCF_964662115.1. NCBI lineage: Eukaryota > Metazoa > Chordata > Mammalia > Carnivora > Mustelidae > Mustela > Mustela nivalis. The sequence goes on along the minus strand of NC_139022.1, from coordinate 118,904,632 downwards.
CCCAAGAATGCCTCGTTAGATGGAATTGCAGCTCACAGGGGGAAAGCAATCTGGTCATAGGCAAGTGTGTGGAAAACATGGCAACAGAACCTAGTTTCTTTTCTTTCTCCATATCCCAACACCTCTTCCACAATAAGTCACTTCTCTTAGATGGAGTCAGAGAGAACTGAGATCAGATCCCAGAGTTGCCATTACCTCCAGGATAACCCAGAGCATGTCATTTAAATTCTGAGAGCTGTGGTTTGCCCATCTGCATATTGGGGTGCTCAACCAGCCTTCTCTAGGGTGTGTGTGTTTCAGGGCTCATATAAGGGTTATAAAAAATGTTAAAGCAGCTTGTCCTTTAAGTCCTGGATTGAGGGACTCCCTAAATCAAGTATTTAAAAATTTGACCTCTTACAAACTTGCAGCCCTCTGCTTAGCAAGATGCTTAACTCGAAGCATCACTGTTTGGTTGCCTTCTCTGATGCGCCATCTATCCTTGCCCCTGGACATCTGGGGCCTGTGGCTGATCCATTAGCCACCTCACCTGCCCCCAGAGCTGAGCGATCTGTCCTCTACCACCACCCAGGCAGCCATGAAATATTCAAGCATCCCTGAGAGCAGAGAACTTACTTTGGGTCGCAGGTTGAGTTACAGATGAGAAGTCTCACCAACTACAAGAAGTCAGAGGTCTGGAGCTGGGCTGTTTGCCAAATGAGGAATAAACCCTCATACATAAATCACAAGTCAGGATGCCCCTTTTTGAACCATGCAAACTTGGCGAGCTAAAACTTGCTGCAGGCTCCTAAAGAAGTAGCCGGGGCCTGAGAACTGATTCCAGAGAGTGGAGGACAGCAGTCTTCAGAGTCATAAAGATCTAGGTTCAAATCCAACATGGCTGCTTTCTAGCTCTATTCCTTTGGTAAGTTCCTGAATTGTATTTTGACTTGGTTTTTCTATACCTTAGTAGGGGAAAAATAAGTCCTGCTTGCCTTGAATATGACAAGGTATTTGGAGGGACCTGGTAGATATCTACATTATGCCAGTTTCCTCCTCTTTTCCAAGCAGGGGCTTCTTTTTTATCTAGGTCAGCTTTGGGAGTGAGAGACAGTCAGGCATCCTTTGATGGTGCTAAGGTGACTGCATTAAGGGTCATCCAACACCAGAACAAAATTCATTCTATCCTGGACCTTAGAACATACTCCCTGTTCCCAGAATTTCTTCGCCCTTCACACCATTCTCCCAAAAAAGGATCTGAGGTTGTTGACTATGAAGTGTGTTTATATGTTCTCCCGCTAATAAAACGGGTAGGAATGATAACAGCCAATGTTTACAGAGTGTGTGCTGTATACCAGGTGCGGAATTCAGTGACTTACCCACGTTAATGTTTTTTCAAAGATAAGGAAAAGAAAGCAACACCCCGGCAAACAGGTGGGAGCAAATCTGCTAAGCCTTGATGGCCCTTTCTGGCTTTAACACCAGCACAACCCCAAGTTCTGGGTCATAATTGTGAAAGAAATGGTTTCAGTGGGAGCCAAAACAAAAAAAGGAGGGGGGCTTTGGACTAGAGATCTTTAGAGTCACAATAATAAAAATCTTTTCTCCTACAGGAGTTCCAGTAGTCAAGCTGTTCTATAGCTGGAGTTCATGCTGTAAAATTTAAATGTCAGTCACTCTAGGCCCGTTGGAGGAAGGGCCATCCCCCTTATGCCAGCAGCGCTCACTTCAGTGCAAAGCATCTTACATTTTTTTTTTTTTTTTTACCTTGTCGATCCTTTTTTCCAGCCAGTGATAAAATCTCAAAGCAAATGTGAACCCTTCAGAGCCGTTCACCTATGTCGGTTCCCCTGGGGACCCTGTGAAGCTGGTAAATAATCTTCTGGGTTAAAGCCGATTTGCATCATGGACACTCACAGTGCAGGAGAACAGCCTGTGGCTGAGGGTCTGAGGTGTCTCTGAGCCCCCTGGCAGCCCCTTCCCAAAGGGAAACTTAGGAAGCAGACATTGCGGGGCGGGGGGGGGGCTGTTGTTTTGGCTTGGTTCCTTGCAAGTGGGATGCCATCTGAGAGGATTCAGGCTGTAAGGTTGCCTCTTGCTTCTCCAGCTGTAGCTTCTGTAGGGTAAATGCAAGATCTGTCTTCCCGCTCAGTGCAGGATCCGGCAGGCCCGAGGTTCCCCCCCACCTCACCCACAGAACATCCCAGACTCTGTCTCCATGCATGGATTCCATACACCCCATCTCCACACCCTCCATTCACACATTCCACTGACAACCTTCCTGTGAGGTACACAGTACCACCCTCATTTGACAGCAGAGGAAACGGAGGCCCTGGGGGATAAGGGGAGCTGCCTGAGCTCACACAGTCCTCAAGCGGCAGAGCCCTGGCTAGACCCCAGGGCTCCTGACTCCAGCTGCAGCTAAGGATATGCTTGATCACACATGGTGAGCAGGTCACAGAGCTGGGACTCAAACTCAGAACTCTAGACTCCAAGTTCAGTGCTCCCTCTGCAACTCTCCACTGACCTCCCAGCTTCCAGCCATCCATTTAATAAATAGTTACTGCCCACCTCCCAGGCATCAGGAGCTATTGGATACAGCTGTGAGAAAGACAGACAGGATCTGTGTCCACATGGGCTCCCCTTGTGGTGGGGGAGACAGACTACTAAGAAGGAAGCCAACAGGTTGACAGAATCATTCTGGTTGAGATGAGTCTCATGGTAGAAATGTTCAGGGGCTGAAGAGGGGAGAAGGGTGTGGGGTCACTTGACTTAGACAAGGAGGTCAGGAGAGGCTTTTCTGAGGAGGTGACGTTATCTGAGGGCTAAGTAGGAGGCAGTCACAGAAGAAGAACAGACGGGTGAGGGCCTGGAGCCGTGAAGTCTCTGCAACAGGGACAGATATGGGGGTGTAGTGGGAAGGTCATGGAGGAAGACGTGAAGAGCTTCTGGTGAAGCTGGACAGAGGCTCGCCAAAGGCCTTGAGGACATGTGGAGGGTTGATATTTTCCTAAGAGCATCACAGAAGCACTGAAAGTTTTAGGTATGGAAGTGACAGGACCCGAATTTGCATTTTAAAAAGATTACTCTTAGCTGTCGTGTGCACGCATGCGTGCACGTCTCTGTGTGTGTTTGTGTGTGTGCGTGCCTCTGTGTGTGTGCCTGTGCATGTGTGTGCACAAGCTCGCATGCACCCTGGGGGTGGGGGTGGGGTTGCAAGTGTGAGTCAGATAAGCTGGAAAGAAGCTGCTGTGGGGTCCCCAGCAGGCCTGGACCAGGGTAGTGGTGATGAGAGTGGAGGAAGGGAGCCGATTTGGGTCCTGTTTAAAAACAAAGTCATCAGGGCCTGTGGATGGTTTGGAAGTGAGCAGCGGTGGGGGTTGGTGTTCAGAATGACTTCCAGGTCCCAGGATCCCTTGAGCATACCAGGTGAAGACTAGGACCATCTCTTTGAGGCTGCTGGAACAGGACTGTGAGAGCAAGGCCTGGGGGCAAATGGAGGGACCTGCGATGAGCCCTGAATCTCAAGCCCCATCCTGTAGCAGGAGCCCTTCCAGCAGCAAGCAGACCCCTCTGCCTGCAAAGCAGGCAGATAACAATCTCCACTGTGCCCAGAACTTTCTGGGGGCCCCAGCCAGCCAGTCCCCGCTGCAGCCAGGGCACTGCACTCTCTAGATTGGGTTCCTGGAAAAACTGTTCAATTATTGATAAGGAGCCCTCCTGACATCACTAAAGACGATGAGGCTCCCTCCTCGCTTAAGCAATGGCTCTCTGCCCTTCAGATCTGGTCCTCCAGCTCAGCGGCAGGGATATAGGGGAGGTGAAGAAGAGGATGCAACAGTTGGAATGCAGCCATAAGGAAAACACTCAGCACATAATAATGAAGATGCTAATACTATAATAATGAACGTTTTCTGAACACTTGCTCTGTGCCGGGCAAGGTTCCCAGGGACCATACCCTTCTTGAAATGTCTAAGAAGGAAGTCCTATAATTATGCCCACTTTACAGGTGAGAAAACTGAGGCAAAAGGAGGTTAAGTTAGTTGCCCCAGGTCATCCAGCTTAGGCATGGCAAAGCCAGGTTTAAATGCCAACAGCCTGGCCTCAGACTCCATGGAAACCTAGGCTACTCTAAACTGTCTCCACATGCAATCGCAGGCAGGGGTGTTGGAGCTGGTAGCAAAGGAGGCTGCTTTCCTTTTCCTCATTTGAAGTGAATCAATTATATAGAACAATGCAGGAAACACTTCACTAAATCCCTGTTAGGGGATTCTATGTACTACTTCACTTAGATTTACTAACCCCTTGTGAAATGAAGACTCTGGTCAAGCGTATTTCCCAGACGAGAAAACCAAGGTTAAGAGAGAGAAGACGTTTTTACCTAAGGCTGGGCGGCTAGGGAAAAGACAGACTTAGAATGGGGACTTTGGTCAAGGGCAATGACCTCTCTAACTGCACTGTGTGTATTCATATATGTAAACCATATGTATGAATTGCTCAAGTTTGCTGAAAAAATATTGCCGATTCAACATGGGGTGCACGTGCGATGCTGTTCCTCCTGATGTGACAGAGCGCTGCCACAGCCCTAGAACGCCTGGTGAAAGATCCATCTGAAGCCAAAATTCCAGCTTCTTCTGTGTTTCTTTCTCTGATCTTGGCCGTGTGCCTTTTTCTCTTCTTTTTTTCATGACCTCATAAGAAAGGAAGTTAGACCTAGGCCCGTTTCTTTAATCTTCCACCAATTTACCGCTTTGAGACAGTCTCTTGTTTCTCTTTTATTTTGCTGTCTTTGAATTTTTTTCAATATTCCTCCTTCTTCTCCTCCCTCCCTTCCTTCTTTTGTCACTCAGGCAACATCTATTGAGCACTTGCTGTCTGCGATGCTGTGGGAAGATCACCGGTAGTGGGGCAAAACTGGCCAGTGCCCACTGCCCCTGACTGACTAGCTCTGGCTTTGGATTAGTTCTTTCGCCCCTCCAGCCTCAGTATCCCCATCTGTAAAATGGGCTAATCCTGCAATGTACTCCACATGGGTGGTCACTCGAAAGAAGCCATCGCAGCTATGGAAGTGTCTGATAGGGAACTTGGCATGGGATGGGTGCTTGGTACGTGTTGATGGACGCTGTGAGAGGAGCGGGTGTGAGAGGAGGCTGAGGATGGGTTGCAGACCTTACCTTTGGAGAGGCCCCTGCCTAGAGAGGGAGATAGAGCAGAGACAACGCAGGCTGTGACAGGGCCAGAGGAAGGGGAAGATAAAGTGTCCTGAGGATTAGCAGGAAGGAGAAAGGCTTGTCATGAAAATGCCTTCGGTCCTACAGAACAGCCTAGAAACACATTCCTCTCTCTTTCTCTATCTCTTTCTGTCTTTCTCTGAGGAGTCAGAATGATGTTTTTCTAGGCCAGATCTGAATCTGCCCTGAATCCTCAGTAAAATAGGGCAGAAGGTAATGAGAAGGAATTGAGGTGATCCTACCTGTGATTGAGGCCAGCGGGCTTAGACACTTGAGAAAGCTCCCTCAGGCTGCTCACATCCACAGCCAAGAGCCAGAAGTCCAAGTCTGCCCTGCGCCTGGCTCTGCCATTCCTAACTGTGTGACTTTGGACAAATACCCCATCATCCTAAAGCCTCAGACCCATCACCTACAAAATATGAAAAACAACAATTCCTATATTTAGGGATGTTATGAAGACAGAGAGAACTACATGCCAATTCAGGGCATATGGAATTTGTATAAGAATCAGCTTTTAACTTTCTTTCTCTTCCTGGTAAGTGTTGGGGGCTCTTCTGAGACAGGTGGGTTTTACTGGTCGATTGGAATTGTGGCAGCTTGGGGCACCTGGGTGGTTCAGTGGGTTAAAGCCTCTGCCTTCGGCTCAGGTCATGATCCCAGGGTCCTGGGATTGAGCCCCACATCGGGCTCTCTGCTCAGCAGGGAGCCTGTTTCCCAACCCCCCCCCCCGCCTGCTTGTCATCTCTGTCTGCCAAATAAGTAAATAAAATCTTAAAAAAAAAAAAAAATTGTGACAGCTCTACAACACCTAAAGGGTAAGCACTTGGTAATGTTATGTTTTCCATGTTCAGCAGAGGAACTCTCAGAAATAGGTGACTTTTGAATCAACGGGAGCAAGCTACTTAGGAGAGGGTCAGGATCCTGACTCCAAAAGCCAAGTTTAAGGGTAGCACCCATCTGACTTGCTCTTGAGTTCACCTTGCATGGTGGGTTTGCTCTGGACTTCACCTTGCATGGTGGGTTTAAGGTAGACGTGAAGGGGATGATATCCAGGGGCATTTTTTTGGGCTGCAACCATCAAAATGGGGCGAACCCTGCGTGAAGGTCAGCACCATCAATGATGTTCAGAGCTTCACAAAGCACGCGCGTGTGCACGTGCACACACACACACACACACAAACACACACACAGGCTCCACTGGACTATTCATGCAGTCAGCTCATGCATATGCATGAAGTAACTGTCCAATGACCAATTGGGGAACATCTTCCGATCAGGAAAGGAAAGGGTGTTCAATCAGGGAAGCCAAACTCTGTTCAAATCCAGGCTCTACCTCTTTCATCTCTTTGAGCCTCAGTTTCCTCATTTGTAAAGATGGGGATAATAGCAAGGGCTGTTCAGGTCTATTACGTTAGAGAATTGAGATGAAAATGACCTGACACAGTGCTTGGAAAATAGGGGCTTAATAAATGCTGGTTAAATTGGAATCTGTTGAGGACTACAGGGACAATCAGACTGAATCAATATTTTTTAGGATTCTAAGGTAGCCTTGTGTCAGGTTCTGGGCATACAGAGATGACTAAAACATGCCATCGTGGGGTTTTTATTTTAGACAATGGGAGGGACATACACAAACATCAGGAAAGAAGTCACAGAAGTAGTCAGATTTATGCCAGTTTTAAAGGACATGAATGGGTTTGCAGTCAGAGATGGTCCTGAACTTGCAAAGTCCTCTTTGGCCATTTCTGACTTGGAAGAGCATAACCATAAAGAAAAATGAAACTCAATATTCTGTTCAGTTTGAATTGGTAGAGATCCCATCCAGGGTGTAAGGGACTGAGGGGGATGTCAGGCTAATGGCTCAGCCTGCACAAGTCTGCCAAGGATATGAGTGCACCAGCCTATACTATTATCCCAGAAACAGGCCACCACCATTGCGATCCCAAACTTCCTCTTTGCCCGCAAATCTCCAGTCCCAGGGAAGCAATGGCCTCTCTACAGCTCCATTTGAGAAGCAGTGTTTCAGAAATCTTCCCTTTGTCCATGCAGTCCCACACTCCATCCTCTTCTACCACGCTCTGTGCCCTGGGGAGGCTGATCTGGGTGGATTGAATCAATGGAGCCCCTGCCCTCTGGTTCCTGTTTGGGCTCAAACAATGGGAAGCCTCAAACAGAGGGAGCCAGCAATGGGAAGGAGGGAGGAGACCAAGGTTTTTATTTATTTAGTCCCCTGCCTCTGCCTTGCTGGGCCACTGTAGGTTGGCTGGGTCCCTCTACCAAAAGCCACAGCTCCTGCCAGGTGGGCCTCTCCATATAGTACTGCCTCAGGGTTCAGGTCACTGCTCTGTCCCCTCTCTCTTCAGGCCTGGGGGAGGTGACAGCACTCAGTTATTACCGGCCCCAGCAAACTGCACTATCCCTGTGGTCTCCCCACATCTTTGTAAATAGCTCCTTTATGAAACTCTTCTCGAATCACTAATTTCAGTGTGGCATCTGTTTCCTGCCAGCCGCTGACTGACCCCTCCTGCTTCTCAGCCTGGATAGTGCTTTGCTCTGTGCATATATTTTTCCGGACCAGTGGAAAATAAGGCTGGAAATTTGGCCACGACAAGGTTGTCCTTCCAAATCTTTGCCCATCCTGTTTGCTGCTCCGCTTGGGCCAGTCGCAAGAGTCATTTTCCCTCCCAGTTGTAAGAAAAAGTGGTTCTTCAGGCCTAATCAGAGATCAGGAATCTCAGATGTATACGGGGACAGAATTCACATGAACCACTGAGGCACACTCCCCTACCATACAGGAAACTTCTCAGGATTAATATTCAATTACACACACCAAGCCCTCACAAAGCCATCCCGACACAAAGGATGCATACCCTTAACCTTAGTTGGTTTTATGTCATTGGCTTGATTTTATTCCCTAATGATTCGCATAGACAGTGTCCCTAACATCCTCTGTTCTGTAGTCTTGTCATTTATAGATCTGCAGCGTGGAGAAAGGTAGTTCACGTTTTTTTGAACTCCTACTGGCTTCCAGGCACTTTGGGGCCTGTGGTAGGAAGTGGGACTGACACAGCGAACCGACATAATTCCCTACCCATTTGCTGCCTTAACCACTGACCAGCTTCTAACCCTGAGCCAGCTACTTAAGGCCCCCATTAATGCTTCAGCCTCCCCATGTGTAAAACCCATGTAATAATTGTCCCTATCTCCTGGAGTTGCTGTGAGGATTAAAATAATACGATGTATAAAGCACTCACACATGTTTATTATGGTTATGGTCATGAGCTCCTCTAATCTTCACGACAACCCTAGAGTGTATGTGATTGTCTCAATTTTGCAGGTCTGTCTGACCTTCTTCTAGCACACTCTGTCTGTGGAGATGAGGTGTGGGAACAGAGATGGGGAGGAGATGTAAAGAATACATTAACAATGGCCGCCAGTGTGTTGGGTCATTACTATGTGCCAGGAACCCTGCTAAGCTCACGACAGACACTATCCCAATTCAAACTTAAAATTATGCAAGGAGGAAGCTATTACCAACCTTATTCTACACAAGGAAACCGGGGCATCAAGGGTTAAGTCATACTCGTGACTCTGGCTGGATGGAATTCTGGTGCCCCCCACCTAGACATTCAAGTCCATAACCATGAGGAGAAGACAAAGTGCCACACTTTTCAACCGACAAAACTTGGAGATCCCACAGAAACCCGTCTGGGTCAGGGGATCTGCGCTGTGAGCTCCATCCCAGTATAAACCAGGTCGGTGTCCTGGGCTGCAGCAGTGAGAAGCCAGCTTAGCGCTGAGGCTGGCAAACGCAGGATCTGATGTAATCTATTCCATTACTGAGTGCGCAGTAGCTCATGTTTGAAAAAAAAAAAAAAAAAAAAAAAAAGGCAAAGTAAAGAAAGAAGGAAAATGGCTGTAGAAATGGTCGGAAGGGGGGGGGGCAGAAGCCGGCCAATTGAAAAGCAGCAGCTGGCAGTACCGAAGCCCATCCCAGCGGCCATCAAACAGGAAGCAGGGGAGGACCCTAACCGTCCAAGTCATCATAATCCCCCACCTGCAGGACAATGAAAGAGATGAGGCCACTTTGACAAGGTCCCGTTCAGACAGGCTCCCACACAGCTAAGCTCAGTTGTACAAAGCAGTGTCACTGCTTCAGAGAAGACAGTGTGGGGGCACGAGAGCCCCAGGATAGAGTTCCTCCTCGGGGTGTGCTGTCTTCTCCAGCTCTGCCTCTGCCTGCCACCTGCATGAGCGCAGGGGGAGACTGCCCAGTTTCCCCACGACAGGCATTCACTCAGACAGGAGAAAGAAGAACAAAAAGCAACGGATAAGATCCGGATAAGATCCGGCTTCATCCACCACAAAAAGGGGTGGGATGAGGGACAATATGTGTCAAACCTGCCATGACAGAGATTGGGGACGAGGCTGATGAGGTGGGGACTCTCCTGAGAGAGACGGTCAGTGGTACCTAACAGTCAGCAGTTGTCACTATGTAGGGCTGAAACCTTGCTAGATAGAACTAGCTCAACCGTAGGTTGAAATCTGGCTCAGCTCAGATGGCTTCCCAGACAGGGAGCCCTGGATTCCACACCTAGCTCCGTCTCCTCTCTGGGCTTCCAGCCACCAGCCTGTACTCTGTGGCCCCGCCTCCGGACACGTTTGATTGGGCCAAGGGAAGAGGTCAGCTGACCCCCCCAGATAGACCAATCAGAATCTCACAAGAAGGGGACCCCTCCTCCTTCCCCTCTCTCCTTTCTACTCCCGCCACCGCCCCCCCCCCCCAGGTTTGTTTTGATGTGTTCTGTTTCTTTTTTCCCCTTATTTTGTGCACTGTTATATCCCAAATGCCTACGATAATGCCTGGCAATGTAGTAGGTACTGCGTGTATATTTAACCGAAACTGCCTCCTCACTTCGAATCAGGATTCTGCTGACTGGTCTCTGCAGAGCTGGCACTGAGGTGCCTGTCCTAACTTGGGATCTGAGGCAGCCACATTCTGCAAAATGGATTGAAGAATGTGCAGAGGGAAAAGGAGGAGTAAGAAACAGAAACCAAGGGGATGGAGGCAGGGAAAGTCCAGGCAGGCGACAGGAACATGTGCCTGTATCTTCTTGATGTCTCCTTTTCGCCCTAAGCTAACTTGAGTGGGTCTTGATATTTAAAACCAAATCATTCTAACCAAAACAGCATGTCTCCTTGGAGTCCCTCCCTAAAGGAATTGCTGAGAATTCCTATGCACTCTTGAAGTATTTTTAGCCGAGTGCACTTGGAGGCACGAAGGACAACTCTCACCCTTCACCAAATACCTTGTCTGATCTGCCTACTGAGACAGTGAGGTGGGAAGGTGGGAGGGTAATTCTAGAGCACGACTACCTGGCTCCCAGTCTGGCTCCCTCCCAGTGTCCTGCAACCCGTCGCAGGTGAACTAACTTTTCTGAGCCTTGGTTTCCTCCTTTGCAAAATGGACATGTTAATAGAATTTACCTCCATGGGTTATTTAAAAAAAAAAAAAAATCTAAAGTGCTTTGTATGATGTTTAGCACATGGTTAGTGCTAGATAATAATAATAATACATCCAAGACATTGACCAAGCAGGATTCCTATAAAAGCAATTTTATTTTGGCCTACCATTTCCCTTTATACCTATTCATTGTGTGCAATCTGTTCCTTGCTCTGGAATGAGAATATGGTCAATCCCATGAGTTTCCTAACCACTGTTAGGTAATAAAAGGTCCTGTAATCACTTTAACTCATGGACACTGCTCGAGATCAGTACTTACATCTTCTCCCCTCTTCCCCATAGGGCCTGCTGCCAGCATTTCTGCTCCCCCACTAGCTTGCTAACCTATTTTCTGGATCCTCCAAGGATCCTGTGGGCCTAGAGAAGAAAGGTAATGGGGATAGAAAGTTCTCAATTGCTTGTATACTGTCAAAGACAGCCTTTGCCCTTTCTAAGCGTGACAAATGTTTTATGTTGACAGTTTCACACAGATTTTCTGGAGATGTCCCTGCCTGACCATCTATGATGACAGCCTGTCACCTGCCCATCACAGGGTCATGTCACTACCTTCCCTCCTCTGCTGCCATCAGCCACTGTGGCTTCCCCGAGCATGCATCCCACCCAGGCCCACCGCATCCCCCACTGCAAAACAAGCTCTCTGGGAGTCCCTGAATGACGAAGGAGGAAGACTGAAGCACAAACTCTTTTTCCAAAGAAATTTTCACAAAACCTTCCCTAAATCTCAACCACCCAACCCCATTCTATCCTCCAAAGTGGTGAAGAGCTTCGAGAAGTGCAGCACTGGTTTGGGGATTTTTCTTTTATAAAGTCTTTACTTGGCAGTCCCTGCCCTGCCTACAGAATGCAGCAGCGTTGTACCTCGGTGCTTCTGTTAAAGGTCCCATTTTGATCTCCTGTGAATAATAAACCCGCGTGTGCATTTAACCTGTCCGTTCACAAAATGTGATGGGGCATTGTCTCAATAAATTCCTTACAGCAACTCTGTCAGGGTGACAATTCTGCTATCCCCATTTTATGGATAAGGCCCTGGGAGGTACGGAGAGGTGGAAAAGCCTAACCGAGATCACACAGCAGAAGATCTGGAAGCAGATGTGCGCCGTCTGCCTGACTCCTTTCCATAGCAGCATGTAGCTTCCCGAATGAGGAAGGCACGGAAGGGCTCTGTGCCCTTGCTCTGGGCGGCCTGGCGCTTGAGCTGTGAGCCTTCCATGGCCCAAGACACTCCTGACTCACACACGGGATGCCCTAGAGGCCAACTCGGCTAGGCAGCAGCCTCCTCAGTATAGAGCTCAAACACAGGCCGAGACTTCCTTGATGCGGATGGACACGGCCAGCCCTGTGACTGGCAGCTGGGTTCAGAGAACCAGCCAAAGAAAAGCCTTGCTTCCTTTGCACATAAAGCGCCCATTCTCAGCCACACACACTGGCACAGGCACTCACAGACCAGAGCCTCAAAGGGCTGGACAATAAAACAGACACAGGCGAGAGCAAGAGATTTTTTTTTTTTTTTCCTTTCCAAATGCAAAACCCAGATAATACTCAACACTTATATACAATTTGCATATGAGCTGAAATTTTTATAGGAAAGGCAGAGATTTCTTGTGCCAGAGTTTTGGGGGCAGATGGCTGGGGGAGGTGTCTATAAAGACAGCTTTATAGCCTGTGGCCACTTCCTCATGGTGATCAGCACATGGGCCCAAAATATACCAGCTCCCCCCCCACTCCCTATTGCTTGTCTTCTACCCATCTTCCTTTCTCCTAGGCCCTCTCTCTCTCTCCATTATTGATACCTTCTTTATGGGAGCCCTGGGCTAGCTACAAAGATGAGTGATATTCCACCTGGCCCTCTAGGGCCTTGCACTCAGATAGGGAGGCAGGAAAGGAAAAACCAACAATGAAAATCCAGGATAATAAAGACAGAGATACATGCAGAGTGCTGTGGGACCATAGAGTACGGAGGAAGGAGGAGGGATCCAGGGGATTTTCGAGACATTTTATGGCTGGTACAGACAGACAAGGCTGAGTGGTTGCCTAATGTGTCAGAACACATCCCAGCCTTTACACAGGATTGAGCGAATGTCAGCCTGTGGTGGACTGAGAGAGAGCTTCTTGGAGGAGGAGATGCTTGAGCTGAGTTGTGAGAGCACGTTGGTTAGGCCGACTGCGAGAGGGGGAACTCTAGGCCCAAGAAACATTCAAGGCAGAGAGGCAGAAGAGAGAGAGAGTCTAGTGTGTGATTTCAACACAACAAAGTTTCTAAACCCAAGCCTCTATTTCGTTGGAGGCTCAGTCAAAGAAATAGTGATCTGGTCCAACAATGGAAACTGTATGACACACATCGGATGGCCAAGTCAAGGAATTTTCAAGGGGCGGGGGTTTACAATATGCAATGCATGAGAAGTTGTGTGGGGTTTTGCTGGGTACAGTCTTCCAGGCTAGAAATGGTTCAGGTGATCTTCAGGTTAAAGACCTGTAGCCTGGTGGTCATCCTTATGCCCCTTTGTCCTTGGAGTGTTTGGAACCTTCTGATTCTCAGTGGCCCAAATACCTAGATTTTGTCCAAAACCCAGTACTTGTTTTCCCAGATGGAGGAACACAATGAAAATCTAATAGACCCCACTGCGGTCTTGGGATGCTAGCTTCTGGTTCTCAACTGTCCCAGTCTTTGTGTAATGAACCTCTTGACCCCAGAAAGGAAGGCTCTATAACAGAATGGAAAAGGTCTTCTCTAGGACAAGAAGGAACTTCAGAGCTGAGACCTTTTCTCTTTACTATCCGAATGTCAAGACTCTGTCGAATATACCAGCCATTGCTTGGATCCATAATTCTGAAGTGACCAGCCTGCCAGGCAGCAAATAACATCCAAATTTTCCACTAGGCAGTGAGAAAGAAAGAAAAATAAAATCAGGCTACTTCATCATTTTTCTCTCATGAAGGCATCTTATGAATATTTTGCTTTAAAAGACTAATGTGCTGAGGACTCGGGAAAAACGTATTTGTGTGCATTCATTAAGTCTCCCAACTCAGAAACACATTCTGGGACTAATTATTTTTTAACTAACTAATCAGCATGTTTCATTCATAAATTGGGATTTATCAGCATAGCACATGAAAGGAGAGAACATATTATTATTTTAATTTGGTTAATATGCAAAAACGCACTGTGTTTGTAATGACCTGCTTTCACTGAATAGAAGCAGCCTGGAAACAGTAGTGGCTTCCTCTAATGAGGGTGCTGGCTCCCGGCCCCCGCTGCTCGCCACTAGACATTCTGTTTGCTCCCTGACCTATCGTGCTTCTGTCTCTCCTGCCAAGAGGCAGGAGCGATTTCCTCGCAAGGGAAAATACTGAACACTGGTGTGTTTGCTCTGCTGATAGAACCAGTTACACCCGCTTTGTTAGTGGGAAGAGAAAAGCCTGGAGCACGAGGGTGGAGGGTGGTGGGAAAGAGTGTTCACTTTTGTTGGCTATAAAACACACACACACACACACACGCACACACACACACACACACACACACACACACGCACGCACCCCGTGAACCTGACAAGAATAGGGCCCAAACCCACTAATAAGAGATTCCTCTGTAATCTAGTGATTCTCATCTCCTCTCACCCTATTGTGCCTGCCCTTTCGCGTGCTGTTTGTCTGTCATGCAAATAAATCCTGTTCTGAAGTTCCCTGATAAAGGGATTTATTATCAGCCTGACCTGAGTATCCCATTTGTTCCTGCAAATGAGCGGCTCCTCCTTGCTCCCACGCACCCTGATTTAGAGCCACAGAACCAGGGCTGCAGGATCACCCAGTTTATCAGGAGCCTGGATTAACTCCCTGCCCCCTGCAACTGTCAGGTCCTGCTTTGAAGCAGAATCATCTAGGCCCTCTGGCCTGCAGAGTCACCCTGGCCTCACACAGAAGCGCAGTGTGGGGATGGGTCGGGGCAGAAGTCATCGCTGGCCTTTCTGGGACATACTGGAGCAAGGTCCAGCTGCATTCTTTCTGGCCAGCCCTGGTGCCAGTCTGCCTCGGTCTCCGCCCGGACATCCTGATGTGGCACATTCTAGAGCCGGGCGTTGCTTTTCTGTTTTAAAGGACATTTCCTCTTCCATTTTTGTTTTTGTTTTTGGTTGTTGGTTTTTTTGTTTGTTTGTTTGTTTAATTTTTACTCTAGGATCTATTTTTAAATTAAGAAAGAAATACACGTGTTCGTTGTCGAAAATTTAGGTAAAGCAGAAAATGTTCCATTAAAAAAGTCTATAATCCCACTACCAACAGACAACCAGCACGTACACTCCCACTTTCCTTGTGCCCCTTTGTGCCTGTGGCAGACCAGGCTCTCTCGGTGACTGAGAGCAGTCTGGGCTTCCTCTATTTGTGAGGCAATACTGTAAAGCAGGATGGGAGAAAAAAAAAGTGCTGTATTTTAAATGTTTACATGTGACAATCAGAGTCACATGATTGTTAAATGGCAAGAGTATGTCAGTGACTATGTGTAACTATTCAGAGTACCCCTGCGATTATTTATAAAACTGCATTTAGAGATGCCAAGAGGGTAAATTTGAGACCTCAAGGAAACACGAGACCCCAACCAATTGCTCTCCTGGGTCCCCCATCCCACCCCACTGGGTTTTGTATATGCGTGTTTGTGCTTGTAGTATATTAGCAATCATACTATTTTCACATTTTTCTATTCTGACTTAATCATACTTTGTGAACACTTTTACAAGTTAAAGTAAAATTCTTCTGCAAGCAAGTTTTGATGGCTTCCCAACAGTCCATATACAAACTTACCACCTAAGCTTTTACCCATTATTGAACAGTTCAGAGGATTCCTCACCTCCCCCAGCCATGATAATTAATAATGCATTGAACATCTTTATAGGAAAGCCTCTGTGACTCCCTCGGATGACTTCCTCTGGATGGATTTCTGAAAGGAAAATGACTGAGTCACAGAGTAGGAACATTGTAGTGTCTTGTTTCGTGTTGCTTAGTTTTTTCCCAAATCGGTGGTACTGATTAACTGTAAAAGTTAGAATATTTTCATTGTTTTAATTAATCTGTTGCAGAAGTAATTCACAGAATGCAGGCTCCCTGTAAAGGAATTTAAAAGTTAAAGCCATATTCTCTTCCAACTACCTCCTCTGATCTCTGAAGCCCTCAGTTAGCCACGATTTGCAGTTGGCAAATGTCCTCTGGTAATGCATTTAATTGATTATCTGAGTACTTATATGAAATGTGTACCTATGAACTAATAAAACCTGGTATATCTCTGTAACTATAGAAGACATGATATTTTTTGTGTCCACAACATGTAAAAATCTCCTTTTACACAAACGATATCATATTTTATGTGGGTTACTTGATTTCCTCCCCCACTTTGGCTGTCTTGAAATCTTTACTGGATACATATAAATCTATCTCATTCTAACTTTCCATATAGTTTTGGCAACCATT
Source organism: Mustela nivalis (assembly GCF_964662115.1). Lineage (NCBI taxonomy): Eukaryota > Metazoa > Chordata > Mammalia > Carnivora > Mustelidae > Mustela > Mustela nivalis. Next base: position 118,888,444 of record NC_139022.1, on the reverse strand, counting down.
CATCTATGCACAAATATTTCAGGGGATTCCATTTTTTTCCATTTTTACAACTAGTGCTGCCCTTTTACATAAGCAAGTTATATTTGAACAAGTTATTTTTCTCTACAGCAGAAACAAAGAACTGGAATTCCTGGGTCATGGTCCAAGCAATTTTGGATAGACGCTGCCAAATGATAGAGGACATTTTAAATTACTTTTCTTATGGATTTCTAGAACACCTTGGACTTGGGCTTTATTATCGGTATATAGATCTGAAATGTTCCATTAGGTGGGGTATCACCCAAGGTCTGTTTGTGTATTCATTCATTAGCCCACCCATCTCTAGCTTGAGTACCCAGCATGGCCCTTTAATACAGAGTACACAGTCATCAATGAATGTGGGTTAGGTGTTCTCCTCTTCACCAGCCACACCCTTGAGGGGCCCCAACCTGACACCCAATTCCTTTCCACACCTGCCAACTCCTAGCTCATCTTTCCAGACAGTGCTCAAATTTCCCCTCTTCTTGGAAGCCCTCCCTGGAGCCCAGGCTGAGTAAGGCAACCTCTCTAACCATGTCCCCACGGCACCCTTATTTACTGACTTGTCATGCTTACTGCAGTTTGGTATATGTGCTGCCGAAGCAAGCACTTTACTGCAGTTTGGAATTTAGTCATCTCTCCCCTGTTGCACTGGAGAGTCTCAGGATCTCGATGGTGCCTGGCTTTGGGGCATCACCTGATACATGTGTGTGGACTAAAGGCTGAACCACAAGCATGTATTCATGGCAGTTTGTCAGCTTCCAAAGGGAATGGACCAAGTGTATGCAGCATTTTTCATATAGACCTTCACAGGAAAAGGTTGTAAACAATTAGATGGTTAATAGTTGACCCTTGATGGTGATCATGATGTTGATAAAAATGATGAACGATTGGTAAGTACAGTATATCATGAACTCTCTCACACACACAAATTTCGAACCGTGTCATTCACCTCTCTGGAAAGTGTTCATAACACTCCTCACTTCAATATTTCTCCACGAAATCGAGAAGTTTCTTAGGCAATTTATCTTTTAAAATGCATCGCAGGGATGACAAATGGCAGCAGAAAACCTGCTTAGATAGTTGGAGTGTGGCAGCTTCCTGTCATCAATCTCTGGGTAGGGTCTCCACTATGAAAAGAAATGGATGAAAAAAGACTGGAAATAAAGATATCAAAATGTGAATAATGGTGGCATTAGAGGAGTTAGGGCAACGTGTGAGGTTCTTTTTGCCTTTTAAAACCTTTTGGATTATTTTGCCACATACAAAAATTCATTTTGAATCAGAAAAATAGAAATCAGCAAAAAAAAAAAAAAGAAGTCTAGCAATTAATGGCATTTTATTTTATTTTTTGAAGATTTTATTTATTTATTTGACAGAGAGAGGGAGTGCACAAGCAGGGATAGCAGCAGAGGGAGAAGCAGGCTCCTCATTGAATAGGGAGTGCAATGTGGGGCTCCATCCCAGGACTCTGAGATCATGACCTGAGCCTAAGGCACACACTTAACCAACTGAGCCACGCAGGTGCCCCAATTAATGGCATTTAAAGAGAAAATTTTATATAATTGGGATGTGTATACATCCATGACAGAAGAAAATAATTCCAGCAGGACTAACCTGAGTTATAAGCTCTCAGCTTACCTAGTCATTCATTCAAAATTCACTGGGTATGGGGAGGACTGTGCTAGGGGCAGAGTGGAAATGCCACCCTCGCAACGCTCACATCTAGTGGGAGCCACAAACTCAAGTACTAATGGGGATCAGACAGCAAAGAGAAAGAAGTGAAATCCACCCACTGACCCACTCCTAAGATTTGCTAACATTTGCAGGCATAGGGAAAGAGTGTAAATGGACATCCATCTCCCATATGTCTAAATACTTATGTTATAAATAGAATTAACAAACTGAAGTATGGTCTAGTCTACTTGGATGGATACAACTTTACAATGACCTGGAAGGCCAAGTTCAAAGTTAGATTTCTCAGACTCTCAGACTTCCTTACCTGAAGATGATAATAGAGTCCCTGGCCCATGGTGCTCCCCTGCATCATACCATCCAGTCTTCTTTTCCTCCTTTGCTGGACTCCAGCTCACACAGCAAGTGGATGGGTACCTTGGCCTGCACATTCAAGCTTCATTCCCTTCCTTCCTCATGAGAACACCCCAGCTTTCTCTTGGCCACCCTTAAGGCCCAGAGTATGTATCCTAGCAGTGCTAGTCACGTTGGGAAGAGCTGAGAAAGAGGTCTCTACAGGCTCTGGAAGCAGGCAAGGGTCTCATGGGCAGAGATCTCCAGGGTCCCTTGGCACTAGCGGTATTGTCTAATAGAGGCAGCACAGGCATCCCTTGGCTCCTTGAACTCCTGGGGAAGGGCATCTTTGGAGAAGGGGCAGAGAAATGCCTCTAAGGCATGGAGCCAAAGGAAGGGCCCCACTTGCCTGGTTCCTAAGGCAGCACCATCAGCTGGATGGGTAGGGACTATGGTGAACTCAATGATGAACACCCCATCTTATGAGATCAGCAACTATTTAATTCCAGCCCCAAATCACCATATGTGGGAATCCAGATGGCCACATCTTCCATTTTTTTAAAAAAGATACAAATCTGGGTTTTCTTATAAAATTGCATAATTTCTACATGTTAGCAAGTAACAACTCGAAAAAAAAGTAAATTTTCCTGTAGGCCCAATCTAAAATATCTGTGAACCCCCTACCTGTGACCTCGACGGAAGGAAAGAAAACTAGATAGAATTCCATTTACATGTTGCTTTACCACTTATTTGGCTTTGACAATGATACTCACCAATTCATTAGTGTCACTTAAGCCCATAAGTAAATGATGATATGTCTCCATTGCTGTATATGTGTCTGGATGTCAGGCATCTTCTGTTCTCCAGCAGAAATCCAATTTACTTGGTACCTTTCAGTACAGATGAAGGCTCCCGTAACCCCGCAGGAAAGGCCTGATGCATGGATTTGCACCTTTTGCTTTCGTGATGCTGGCTTTCCTCATGTTCTCCTCTGGCCTGCCATAATAACGTGAGCACCTTCCTCTCGCTGCATTTCCCATACACTGCTGTCATTAGCTCATTATGGCTATCCCTTCGAGAATTATCTCCATGCCTGCAGGGCCTACCATGAAGCCTGTCACATGGTAGACACTTAATCTATTTTGTTTGTTCTGAACTGAATTTGTTGGTGGTTGGTGCTCTGTAATCACCCACATCTCCTCAGTCACAAATTAATAATAATCATAGCTGACATTTCTTGGACATCTGCTATTGTTTAGGTGCTGTGCCAAGACATTTACCTGCACTGCCTCATAGTATCCTCTCAACTAACTGCTTAATAATTTTTATTCCCATTTTCCAGATGCAGAAACTGAGGCTCAGAGAGACAAAGAGACCTGCTCATGAGTCCCTTGGCAAACGGCAAATGGCACTCTGGTAAATGGCAAAGATGGGATTTGAACCAATCCTGCCTGATTTAGAACATGTGTGTTCTTAACCAGTAAGCGAGCATTTCCCTAAAGGGGCCACTGACAGTCCTGGAAACTCTTCCAGGTGGCACACAGAGGAGCTCTGAATCACTAGGCATTTGTTTTGCGTATGTATTTACTTCGGTGTGTGTTAGGAAAAAAATGGCAGCATCTGTTTATGACATGACATTGATTTTTCTGCTCATATTAGTGGTATAAAATTTTCCTTGTAAACTTATTTAGTTAAGTTCTAAAAAATTCAGTCCATTTACAAATAACATTGGGTGAAAAGTAAGATAGGTAATTTAATAACACAGCAAAAAACATGTGCGTGGGCATATAAAAAAGACTAAAAAAAACTCTGAACTAGAAAACTAGAAAAACTCAGCTCCATAAACCATCACATACGGATTCAAAAGAAACACAGACACATGCACACGTGCACACACACACACAGACACACACACACACCGAAACAAATGTTTAAACTCTCACCATGCACTTACAAGTTTGTAGAACGTTGCTTAGAAAATGCATCCCAGGCCTTGCGTAACGAGGGATCCAAACCAGCCTCTAAACTTCTAAATTTGAAGCATGTTTATTTCTTTTTCCTTTTTCTATTTTTGGAACTTAAATGGCCGAATGGATTAAAAAAATTGCCTCTAAATAAAAAATGAGCTAGGGGCCTGGAGCTCTCCTCTGCCTCATTTCGACTCCAAGCAAATGGTGAATTACAACACCCCTGGACATAGTGGTTTCTAACTGCCAAGCTGCCAGGCTTTTAAATAACAGCCGCCCAGAAGTGTGGCCATAATGCTACCTATTTCCCTTGCTACATTATTTATGCATTTATTTTATTTTACATGGGCTGTTGAACCTGAAGGTACTTCTGTGGGGGCCAGGTCATTTCAAGAAACCCATTATTGAGAATCAACTCAGCTACATTAGAAACCGGCACTTGCAAGTGTATATGATACTGTTCATCAATATTATATAATTACAGCCCCTGCAGTTGTTTTGGGTGGTGATAACTTTACGTGTATGCATGTGTGTGTGTGTATGCTTGCACTCTCCAGTGGCTTCAAGGCAGTCTACTTCCTTAGGAAGCTATTTAACATTGAGGGTATATCAATATAGACCAGCTTAATGCAATCGTGGAACTGTACCTAAACGGACTCGACCAAAATGAAGCTATTACTGTGTATAATGTGTTTTACACAAGACTGAAGTGGTTTACTAAGTTTATAAACCACTCTCCAAGATTTGCAGTGACTGATTTGCCAGAAGATCAGCAGTGTGGTAGAAGTGTTATGCCGATAGTAATTTGATGTTACTAATAGGAGATTGCTGTATTTTTCATAGAACACAAAAGACCAACAGCAAGATCTAGAGTATTCTTTGTAAGATTTTCCAAAGTACGCTTATTGTTAAATTCAACCTAACATTTCTCACTTCGGATTTGCTTGTGACTTGTATATGTGAAGGGAAAGAAAATGGGTTAATTCAACCTTAATTCAACACGCACTCAGTAAAAGCCTACTGTGTGCTGGCATAATGCAGGGCCCAGAGGATATAAAGAAAAAAGAGTATCGGACCCAGAAGAACAGGTCTAGTGAGCGGGATCTAAATGGTCATTTATGTAAAAGTCAGTTATATGGTTTAGTGTCTCTGCCAACTTAGGAGAAGACCACCTGCCTTTGCTGGAAGGTCAAAGAAGACCAGTAAGGGTGCTTGAGTAGGAGCCCCCATGGTAAACAAAGTAGGTGTTCTTGGCAAACAGACCTGTATGAAAAGGCCTAAGGAAGTTGTGTGGTGAGCAAAGGACACACTCTTTGCCTTCTCTAAAGACTCTCCCTTTACCCTTGCTAACAGAATCCTGATTCCGGGTTATGTTTCATGTTGAGGGTTCTTTAGTCTCAAGGAAGGCGGAACCAGGTCTGGTCTAGAATGTGGCATGACCCAGTTCTGACCCAAAAGATGTAACAGGAAGTGTGCTGAAGGGCCCTTGGGAAAAAGCTACTCTTGATCCGAAGAAAGCTCGTGACTAGAAAGAAACTGAACTCTTTGAAGCCCTTGGTTTTTTGCCTCTGAAAGCCACAGTGTGATGACCAGATCTGTGGCAGACATCTTAAGTTGCTGAAGGGAAGGCCAAGAACATCTAGAGATTCCAACCCAGAGTCCTGACATTATTGACCAGCCAACATGAGCAGCCACCCACCTCGAGACTCCTTGATGTATAAGAAAAATAACCTCTTATTGGCTAGGTCATTCTTACTCTTGCCTTCTATTACTTGTAGCAAATGGTATTCATGACTGATGGCAAGTTCATGGAATCTCAAGTTTTTCAGGATGCTTGAAACAATGCTCTGGGAGAGTTGCACAAAATGATGCTGAAATGTCATCCAGTTTGTCAGGTGCATGGGATGACATGTTAAGGATTCTGGCAGTGTTTTTCAGACAGTAGGTCCTTTTCCAGTGGGGTACACGAGATGGGTGAAGGTGGCACCCAGAGAAGGCAGTGCATACTCTTTAATCGCTCAAAGAAAAACTTAGTTCCCTTTCCATTCTCTATCAGTCCCTCTAATTATGTAAATAAGACCTTTCAAGATTGGGCTAGTAAGTCTTTAGAACCTTCCTAACCTTATTAGTCTTCCTTTTTGGCAAAAAGGAAGAAGCCCTCAACATCAGAGCCTTTGAAAGGCATACAGGAGCTAGAGGAAATTCATACCATTGTTTTGTTTTCAATATTTAAACATGATAATTACTTCTTGGTTATAGTAAGTGATAACTGTTTTTCATTTCAAGCGGTAAATCACGTTACCTTAAACAAGCTTTTAAGTTCTGTTAGAAGTTAAGCCAATTTACAGAAACATTAAATGTGTGACAGTGCAGGAATTATACCCAGTATGGCAAAAATTGTGGTGCTGGAACGAAAATCACTGAAGTTTGAAAAATATAGTTGAAGGGCTCCTGGGTGCCACAGTAAGTTAAGAGTCTAACTCTTGGTTTGGCTCAGGTAGTGACCTCAGGGTCCTGAGATCAAGCCCCATGTTGGGCCCACCATCGTGTCTGCTTGAGTTTCTCTCTCCCTCTCTCTCTGCCCCTCCCCTCTCAATAAATTAATAAATCTTAAAAAAAAAAAGTCCAATTGAATATACCAGGAAGCCACTGAAGATGTTTGAACAATGGAGTAATTGTTAAGTAGACTCCCCATTTAGAAAGCTTCAGTGAGCAAGGCCAGGTATTAAGCCTGAAGATAGCACCTGCAAAAAAACCCAGGCAAGAAATGACCAGACTTGAACCAAAGCAGGAGATGGAGAGGAGGAGGAAGAGAGAAATGAAGAAAACCTGGGGACCAAAATATAAGAGAATGGAGGAGGAAAAGGAGGAATTAAGGATGACTCTTACATTTGGCTTAGCCAACTGCGATGAATCATGGCACCATTGAGTAAACCAGAGAAAAGGGAAGGAGGACTAAGGTTGGCCACAGTCAACTGAAGGCCCTTCTTAATCCCAGGTGGGGATGTTCTGTGGATCACAGGTTCTCAAAGCATATTCATCAAACCAGCGGCATTAGCATCTGAAAATTTGTTGGAAAACAGATTCTGGCTCTACCCCATATGTATTCAATCAGAAATTCTAGTTTGTTTTAACTCGTCCTCCAGGTAATTCTGAAGCATGTTAAAATTTGAGGACCACTGGGTAGAGGAAGAGTTCTGAGTCAAGATACCTGGGCAAAATAACTGAATTATTTTAGACAAGGTCCCTCCCTGGACCTGTTTCTTTAACTGCAAAATGAGGGCATTGACTTGGCTATAAGACTCAGGTCAGTCGCTAAACTTCTCTAGGCCAAAGTGTCTCGCCCATCAGTATCCATCTCCCCTTTTCTTCATTGGTAATAGAATGTCACTTTTTAACTATGTACATGAGTATGAAATAAAGGCCATACTTCCCAACCTCTTTTGGGAAGTATGTTGTACCCATATGGCCAAATTCCTGCCAGTGGGAGGAGAATGGAAGGATGTGTATGTCTTCTGAAAAGTTTCCTCTAAGAGAAGAGTCGTGTCCTTCTTCATCTTTCTCCTTCTTTCAATCTAAAACACACGTATGATGGCTGGAGCTCGACCAACTATCTTGGATCACAGGCAGAAGTTCCATTTTGAGGAGGGAAGCAATGGGAGAGAAGGAACCTGGCTTCTGGTGACTTCTTGAAACCACCCCACAAGCCCTATATTGACTCTCCCAAACCCTTTTTATGTAAGAAAGGAACTTTTCATTTTAGCCATTCTCATTTTGGTTTTTCTATGCTATTATATTATTTTGAGAGACTCTCTTGAAGTTTAGAATTTTATGAGAGGGGAGCCTAGGTGACTCAGTTGGTTAAGCATCTGCCTTCAGGTCAGATCATGATCCTGGGGTCCTGGGATCAAGCCGCATGTTGGGCTCCCTTCTCAGCCAGGAGCCTGTTCTTTCCTCTCCTTCTCCCCCTGCTTGTGCTCTCCTGCTCTCTCTCTCTCTTTGTCAAATAAATAATCTTCAAAAAAAAAAAAACGTATGAGAAAACTTAATCAGAATATCTTGGGGGCGGGGAAGGTCTGGATATGTGCATTTGATGGGCTCCTATGGGGACGGATGCACACTGAAGTGTGCGGTTGGATACTTATGAATCAACTCTTACAACTGTTCTTTTGGAATATATATACTCCAAGAATTGGGGACCAGGAAATTTGGACATAAAAGAAGAGGAGCATTTTTAGTAATTTTCTTAAATAGATGCCTTCCTTTGAACGTTTATTGCTTATGGGTTTCAAAGTGAAATTGTTTAGGTAGTAAAAACTCTGGCTGAAAGGAAATCATCAGACAAATTGAACTAGTCTCTAAGAGTTTATGTCTCTGTTGGGGCTAGAATTTTGGTCTCTGTCTCCTAGCTCTCTGAGCTCTGCCCCCTGAAGCTTTCCTGCAAACTCTGAAAAGCTATTCCTTTTTCCAGTATCACAGGTGAAAATCCTCTAGCCTATCCACAGGGTGTGAGATGGCAGCTGTTCAACAGCACGGCTGGCTGGGGGTGGGTTCAGGGAAGCGAAGTGTGTCCAATCAAAACAGCAAGGGGTAATCTAGGTCAGCAGCCCATCCACATAGGTGGCTGAGGCCACGAAAGAATCCAAGTCATCCCATGTGATGCATGTCACAGTCTGGAAGGTCAACCCCCTGTTCCTGCTCACCTAAATCTTTGCCAGGATAAGGCAATTTCAAGTGAAGCATGTCTGTGTCTTGGACCTTTCCAAGCCATTTATTCAGTAACAATGCATTGGAGGAACTGGTTTCACCACCCCCACCAAAATGGCTTGTTAACTATGGACTCTACGTGAATGATAATACCTTAAATGGGAAAGCAGGAGGAAAACAGTGTTTAAAATGCAGAGGGTTTGTGCAGATTATAAAACAACAAACAAGAAGGGAAAATATAACCCAGCAATTAACTGTAAAAGAAAACACAAAACACAGTGGTGTTTTCTAAGTAAATGTGCACACTTTTCAATAATAAAACAGGGTGAAGACCAGAGGTGGGGTTTAATAAAACCTGCTTTCAGGACTTGGCTTTGTTTCTGTCCAGCTTGCCTTTTGGGAGTGAGCATCCAGATACTTTTGGAAAAGAAGATATTCTGAAGGTAATTCCACTCTATTCTCTTCCTCTACCTTCATAGGACCAGCCTTTAAATATTATTGTTATTTTTTTTTTAATTTCAGTAAAATATATAGTCCACTACTACATGAGAAGGCTTATTAACAAAGCTAAGCAGAGTAACTGCTGGGTATTAATCTCTTAGGGGACAGGACCATGGACCTGCCCAGACTTGTCTTCTTGCTACAGCTTACTACTCAACACCACCAAGGACAGTGTGTCCTTCAATTCCATCACAGAAAGCTCCTGGGCCAACAACTCTAAAATAAAAATGGATGAACTGTTTTAAATATTTCTGCATGCAATGAGCATGTACTCATGTAATTTATGCTAGTATCTAGTTGCTTTCTTGTACAGGTGTCATATTTCCATAAGGTGCCTTTGTTTCACTCCGATGAACTGAAGCAGGGCTGCCACATTGTACAACTCTAGGGGGTGGCATTCACATAATAGTCTAAGGTGCCCTATGGAGTTGTACAGTGCACAACATGAGCGGCCTGGGGTGGCAACCCTGGTTACTAAAGTCACCAGGCAGGCCCCTGGGGAGCTGAGTGTGTGCTCTTGGGAGAAGGCTGACAGATGCTTCAAGGACAGAGGTAAAGGACCTCAGAATTGGAAAGGGGCAGAGTTCATCTTGTGTGATTATAAGGGGAGATTCATATCATCTCCCAGACTTTAAAAAGAGGCTGGTGAAGGAGATATTAGGACCATGTTTCCTAGGAGACTTGGGTTTGGGGGTGTGGTGGACTTCAAACCCCAGAGGGGGCTGGGCAGTGTCCAACAGGGTACATGCATTCACTAGGTGAATGTGTGTCATGAAGGTGTGTCAACCTTTTGCTGGACAGGGAGGGAAGTTTTGTTTTGTTTTGTTTTTAGCTGTTGTTTTTATCTGGTAGCAACTTAATGTTTGGACAGAGCTTGTTTTCTCTTAAAGGTCTTAGTGAACATGCTTCTTGGAGGAGCTCTCTTTTGCCAGCAGAGTGTTCCAGCCAGCACTTATCTGCAACTGCAGATCCCTTTGGAGATCCTAAATGGAGCTGCTGAATTGTTGTCATGGTTACCTCGGCCAGTTTCTGAGGCCAGAATATTTTTAAGGAGGGCAGCCCTGAGTTGGGTATCCTGGGTTTCTGAGCAGACAGTTGACCCAAGAGAATTGTTTCCCCTTTCCCTCTCCCATGCTCCTAACCAGGAGCCTGACGTCTATGGTGATCATCTTAGTTTCAGTCCAGCCCAAACCTACTGCTCCCGTTTGATTTTTTAAAAGATCAGGCTGACCTAGTAGCATGCTGACTGTGGCTCGGGTGTGCCTCCTTGTCTACAAATCAACACAAGTTTCATGGATTCAGTCATGCACCACAGCTGCTTCTAGACAAAAGACACCTGTGAAGTAAAAGTTCTCTATACTTCATGTGTTAAGGAACTAATTTTTTTTTTTTTTTAAAACCTCGGCCCAGCACTTCACATATAGCTCATGTCACTCAGCAACTTGGTGAGAGAGGAAATATCATTCACATTTTTCCCATGAGGAACTAGGGCCTGGTTGAGGTAAAGCCCAGGGCAGTACAAGTAGGAAGTAGCAGAGGTAGGATTCAAATTACAATGTTGGGTTCCAAAGATAGTCCTTTTTCTTTCAAGTCCTGGCTGCCATTTTAGCCACTGAGAACTGGTAGCTGCAAAGGACTGACCCATCTACTGGATATTGAGCTTTCATTCATTCATTCACTCAATGATTTTCTGAGTCCGCTTTGTGCCAGACACTATGCCGGCCACTAGGGATACAAAGTTCAGTCAGATAAAAACCTCTGCCCTTTGGAAACCAGCCCACTGACAATTAGCAGTAATTTAAAGAGAGGAATCTGCAAGATTTTAGAGAGAGGGGTGGTGAGGGAAATCATTCTGGAGGAAATGACACCTAACCGAACCAGCAAGTCTCGAGGTATGTCCAGTTGTGGGGAATAGACAGCAGAGTAAGACCCAGTCCCTATGCTCAAAGAACTCGGAGTAGAGTTGTAGAAGGAAGACTCATGGTCATGATATAAGGAAGGACAGTAAAAATCACTTCTTAAGGCTCTAAACAGGTATTCTACATGGAAGTGTTGGCAGATTGAGAAACTGAGGCAGCAGAAACTAGGGCCAATCATGGAGGGCCATAGAAATGAAATGGAAGCCACCTTTGTTCATAAGATTCTTTTTAAAAGTCTTTGATCTTTCTTTGTTTTCCTACTTTTCTGGCTCTATTGTGATTCCTTCTCTTCATTTTTCACTTCTCATTTCCTACTAAAGGAAAACACTTATTCAAAGTCTTTAGAGCATATGCTGAGAGCAAGGCATTACCCTAGTCCTTGATGGTCGTGGTAAGTGGGAATGCACAGAGCAGCTAATGAAAACCCTGAAGGATGAAAGTTTGAGAGAGGTGAACTCCAAATCAAACAGCAGAAGAAATGAAATAATTCATAAACTTGGAAAAGGGACTGTCATTCACCGTAGATGGTTTGTTGACTCGTTTTTTCCAGCATTCATTCAGCAATGCTTTCAATCCACAAGATCCTCTCCTCAATGAGCCCATCGTGGAGCCCAGGTATGGCAGACATAAGCGGCCATAACGACAGTGTGATAAATGAGCATGAGAGACATACACAGGACTTACGAGCCATGTATGCTCGCAGGAGAGAATTCAGAAGGCAGAGCTGGTAGCTTTCGAACGGATTGCTAAAATGAAACAGGAGTCTACCAAGTGGAGAAGAAGGAAAGGACATGTTAAAAGGCACCGATAGCAGCTTGGTATGTTTGGAGCAGGTTGATGTGGGGCACTTGTTTGGAGATGAGGCGTTAAGGTGCACTGTCCACAGAGCGGAAAGGCCTTGAATACCAGACTAACGAGTTTGGCCTTTTTCATGGAAAGCGATCTGAACAGGTGAGGACCACGATTTTCGTGTTGGAAATGTCCCTCTAGTACAGCCTGTTCGGCAGACTAGAATAGGATGGAGAAGAGGGCTCAACTACGTACGCTTACAGCAACTGTATCTTTGTGCCTGAGAAACTGCACCAGACGGGTAACTAAGCCAAGCTGGGGAGTGGGGGTGGGGGAGTGGAAGGTGAAGGGAGAGTCCCGCGTGAAGGCTACAGGCAGGATAAGGACATACGCAGTTCTAGGCACGGCCCAGCGGCCGGGGGAGACCCGCCTCCCCTTCCAGATCCCTCTGGGGCGGAGCTCGGGCCAAAGCACGTGACGCCTGGGGACCCACCTTTACTGTGGGCAGATCTCCCGGTCATCCGCGTCGTCCCTTGGATCCCCAAGACTCTGACTCTTTTTCTTAGTGCTAGAGGGATCCGTTCTCTTCCGTGCATCCCTATATGCAACTCCTGCAAAGCGTGGTGAGGGGAGAGAAACAGCGAAGGAGACCTTTGCCCACACTAAAGATGGCAACCTGCTGCGTTCTCTCTGGGTAGGGGAGCGGGTTCCAGGCTCCAGGCCTCACTGGGCGAGGCTCAGACGGAAGAGGCGTCTCTCGAGGTATGCTTTCGACCTTCCTAGGAGGGGACCAGAGCCGGGGGCGTGGCCTCCTCTAAATTCTAACAGCTGATTGGTATTTCGACAGGTGGGCGGAGTGCCCTCGGTACCCCACCCCTCCCTCTTCGAACCGGAAGTGTCTCTCGGTCTTTCCAGCTGGTTGTCATTTCACTCGGCTCGGTCCTGAGGAGAAGGACTCAGCCGCGGCTGCGGGACCCGGGCACCGGGAGGCGGTGGCGGCGGCGGCGGCGGCGGCGGCATCGGCGACAGCAGAGGAGGAAGAGGAGGAAGAAGGAGAGAAGCAGCAGAGCCAGGCGGAGTCCGCAACAACGACCCCGGGGACTGCGGGACTGGGGTAAAGCGACGGCGGCGGCGGCGACGACGACGGCCCAGCAACCGTGAGGAGAAACAAAAGCCTTCTAAATTATAGATTTTTCTAAAATCTGGGGGAAAAAAGAGAGAGAGCACAAAGGGGGGAGGCCCTTCTCTTTTAGAATAACTACACTAGTGGGTTTTCCCTTTTTTTCCTCTTTTTTTCCCCCCTGCGGAGAATCGAACTGAGAGAACTGAACAAACCGCCCCTGGGTCCCATGAGGGAAAAAAACCCCGGAGCCGCAGAGAGGGGAAGAGGCCGAAACCGCAGGACCTTCCAGGTCGCCCCGTTGGTCCCTGCACCCCCGGGCCGCCAGCTCACCCTCCTCGAGTCTCGCTAATCCTTCCTGATCGCGATCCCCTCAAGAGGGAGAAACGGGTGTTTTCAACCCATTTCATGGGGGAGAGGAGGCCGGGGGGAGCCCAAGAACAGCGACCTCAGCAAGATCTGCACCCAAAGCCTCAGGAACAGCCCCAGAGGCCAAAACTGCACCCCGTGAAAGAGCAGAAACAGGACCAGGAACAGCAGAAACCTCCCTGCAATCATCTTTCCATTAGTCAATGCTGATTTCCTCTCCCGCAACCAGGAATTCACCTCCCACCCCAGATAACCTAATATAATCTATATATATAAATATATAATATATAATGTTCTTAAATTATTCCTGATTTTTTTTAACCAAGCTGCCAAGAAAAGAACGTATTCTCCTCTTAGCCCTATTCTAATTTTTATGTGAGTGAATCTAAACTGCTGAGGAAGATCATATGTGATTGTTAAATTATATATATATATATATTTTTACTCCGCGCAATGCTTATTCTTCTACATCCATAGATGCTTGAGAAGCTGTGTTTTTGTCATTCATGTACATTTTCCTTTGGAAAAAGAAAGCGCCTATTTTACTAACCAAAGACTTGATTTTTACCCTCTTCGTTTTTATTCCCTCCTAGAAATAAGCCCAGTTGGATTTATGTCAATGTTTTAAGAGATTTTTTTTTAGTTTTTTTTTTTTTCTTTCAGAGACCAGAATTCCAAATCAGAACTATTTCAAGTGATAAGCTGCGATCTTTGAGCTAGCTATAAATAAGACATTTCAAACAAACAACTTAAATTTTGGGTAGAGGCTACAAAGACGTGAGACATTAGGTTGTCATTTTTTATCGTAAGAATCTGATCCTAAAAATAATAAATGGGGGATTACGGGTTTGGAGTGCTAGTGCAAAGCAATACTGGGAATAAATCTGCTTTTCCAGTCAGATTCCATCCACATCTGCAGCCTCCACACCATCACCAAAATGCCACCCCCAGCCCTGCTGCTTTTATAAATAATAACACAGCTGCCAATGGCAGCAGTGCCGGGTCAGCTTGGCTCTTTCCTGCTCCCGCTACCCATAACATTCAGGATGAGATCTTGGGGTCGGAAAAAGCAAAAAGTCAGCAACAGGAACAGCAAGACCCTTTAGAAAAGCAGCAGCTCTCACCCAGTCCAGGTCAGGAAGCTGGAATACTGCCTGAACCTGAGAAGGCAAAATCAGAAGAAAATCAAGGGGACAATTCTTCAGAAAATGGCAATGGCAAGGAGAAAATAAGAATCGAGTCACCAGTGTTGACAGGGTTTGATTATCAAGAAGCCACGGGGCTAGGTACTTCGACCCAACCCTTGACGTCTAGTGCTTCGTCTCTTACTGGTTTCAGTAACTGGTCAGCAGCGATAGCACCTTCTTCCTCTACAATCATCAATGAAGATGCAAGTTTCTTTCACCAGGGAGGGGTCCCGGCTGCTTCGGCTAATAACGGTGCTCTGTTGTTTCAAAATTTTCCCCATCATGTCAGCCCTGGCTTTGGAGGCAGCTTCTCCCCTCAGATCGGGCCTCTCTCACAGCACCACCCTCATCACCCTCATTTCCAGCATCATCACAGCCAGCATCAGCAGCAGAGGAGGTCTCCTGCCAGTCCCCATCCCCCACCTTTCACACATAGAAATGCTGCTTTTAACCAGCTGCCTCATTTGGCAAATAATCTTAACAAACCCCCCTCTCCATGGAGCAGCTACCAGAGTCCCTCTCCTACACCATCTTCTTCGTGGAGCCCGGGAGGTGGTGGATATGGGGGCTGGGGAGGTTCCCAAGGCCGAGATCACCGCAGAGGGCTGAATGGAGGAATAACGCCCCTGAATTCTATCTCGCCTCTGAAGAAAAATTTTGCAAGCAATCATATTCAGCTGCAGAAGTACGCTCGCCCCAGCTCTGCCTTTGCTCCTAAATCCTGGATGGAAGATAGCTTGAACAGGGCTGACAACATTTTTCCTTTTCCGGTAAGATTATGTTCCATTAATAGATTAAGATGAACAAGGAAGTTCCATGGTTTAATATCTATTTAACTAAGAGAGTTTGACTGGTCCATGTATATAGCAGAACTCTTCTTAGAAAATGAATTAATTATCAGATGTTATTTTGCCAGGACAGGAGTATGATTTGGAATAAAATATTCAGCTGTTTCTTTGATAAATTTCTAATTGTAATCTTCCCCACAGATAATAGTGTGAATTGGCATAATTATGAATACCAGGTAGCTAGAGATGTTGTAATTATTAACTATAATAGCTTTCTAGCCGGACAGGATCATCAGGGTTGGTTTTTCCCTACTTTTTTAGGTGAGAATAAATAATATATAGATATAAGTATACTTCATTGTGGAAACTGATGATCATTTTCTGCCCAGATAAAGTAACCGTATAACCAAAAAATTCATTTTTTTCCCTCCACTGTAGGCTAGCAATTATTCACTGAAAGCCAACTATTGAATTATAGTTTTCTCACTGGTTGCACTTTAAACCTGGAACCTCTCTGAACCTTGCAGTCTGAACAGTCTAAATTCATCAATTCAGCAATTCCACTTAAACCTCTTTGCAAATTCCAGCCTGCCCTGTGTCAGAAAGGACTGGTACAGAAATGATCTAAATGTTTTCTTCATCTCCTTTTATTTTCAAATACCATGGAACTGTTGATCTCAGAGTGACTCTTTTATGATGCCTTTCATCCATTTGTTTATTTTCCAGTGTTAACACTAGGGGTGTAGATAAGCCATTCCTAAAAATAGATCCAGGCAAAGATCACTTGTCTTTCTTGCCACCAGTGTTTCCTTATTCTGTAAGAGTCACATGGTTTGATGTTTTTGAATTAATGAGCAGCCATTCTAGTTGATAGAAATGAGATAAAGAGAATTTCATAGTTAATTGAACATCAGATGCCCCACTGAGTTTGTATATTTGAGGGTATGATTGTTTATATGTGTTTGGAAAATTTATATGGGATAATAAGTTAACATTGAATCAGTCCTCACAGTGACCCTTCAAGGTAAGTTCTGTTATTATCCCCATTCTGTGGATGAGAAAATTGAGTATCAGAAAACTATAACTTGCCCAAAAGTGCACAACTAATAAGAGTACAAACCCTAGGTTGAAAAAACATGTATACATGTGTATACAAATATACATGTACCACAGATAGAGGGTTATTTTAGAGATGTTTCTGCAAGGGCTAAGACACATTACAAAACAGTTTCAATGTCCCCAGATATGATGTCAGCACAAAGCAGAACTATATGTTTTGATTAATAATTTGCTTAGTGGGAGGGCAAGTTTGCTAAGAGAATCCTGTGTCATTCCAAGGAATTAAATGTCCCTTCCTTCAAGGTTTCAGGTGGAATAGTTAGGATGTATCATAAAATATTTGATTAAGTTTAGTTTTAGATATTTAAAAATAATTTTTTGCCTGAGTATTAGAAAGCTGTTGACTTTTTGTTTTAGAAAGGCCTTTACTCAAACTGAAGAGCAATTATCTTGTGTTAGTGGCTAGGTAAAAGGCTTTTAGACATTGGTGATTTCATGAAGTCTATTTTTTAAAAAGTTGCTTTTAATATTCTTTGAACATAAATTTAAAGAAAATTTAGTGCAAAGGTGACTATTTTGAATTAGTCATATGTTGCTAATTTTTAAATCTAAGGTGGCATTCTGTACATTTTAACTGGATTAAGATTGGCTTGGAATTGAATACACTTTATTTTGTTAGAGTACACTGACAGAACGAACTTATAGGACTGAACTTATATGACCTCATGGTTTATTTTCTGTGGTCAGTTTACCAACGTTTGAAAGTTTGCTTTGGGAAAAATAAAAATTTCAGGAAATGAATAAACTATATACATGCATATTACCAATATTTTGGGGGACTAATGAAATCTTTTGGATCAGTTGGAGATTAAGCTGATTTATGAAATAATAAAGTTAACTAAGCTTGACACTAAAAAATAGTGTTAGAAACTAAACTCTTCCCTTAGAATTGTTGTCTATCATGCTGAGGATGGAAAAGGATGAGTCCATATACCTGGCTGAAATATGGTAGGATGAAAAAGTAAATGGTTGATTTCTGCTCATCACTCCCTACCATTTTTAGGAATGGGAGGAGGGTTCAGGGGGCCAGGAACAAATGTGGGGGTGATTTGAAAGTCACAGTAGCATTTTGGGTTTTGAAAAAAAATACACAAGAAGTTAGTAAACTGATTACTGTATGCTTACTTAAATGAATGTAGTTCTCTCTGTGTGTGTGTCTTTGTGCGTTTTAACAGTTCTCTTTTGAATTGGTTTTTGGCAAAAAGAAGAAATACAATTTTGGATTGGTATGAATTCCTTGGTTAGATTTGATATGAATAACTTGAAGGAATATTTATTTGACTGGGAGCCTGGAGACCTAGGTGGCTCTTGGCATTTGGGGACCTCAGTTTCTCCATAAAATGTGGGGGGTGTGGGGTGACAGAGGTGATGTCTAAGTTCCTTATGGTCCTGATGTGAGCTGTTGTGGAATTGAAATTGCTGCAACCACAACCATACTCTTTCCAAACCGCTGCCATCTTATTTAAATGTATTACCCTAAGCACTATTAATTTTAGGAAAGAAATTTTACAGATATTAGTAATTCAGTTTTAATGGCTATTGTTAAGAATTCCTTAGGTGTTATAGAGAGCTCTGGAAATATATCACAGAAATAACAGAATCCAGCTTATGTGATTATATTATAATCTTAGTATTATTGAAAGGAAAGAGTTTACC
Organism: Mustela nivalis; assembly: GCF_964662115.1. Taxonomy (NCBI): domain Eukaryota; kingdom Metazoa; phylum Chordata; class Mammalia; order Carnivora; family Mustelidae; genus Mustela; species Mustela nivalis. The sequence continues at coordinate 118,870,276 of NC_139022.1, read as the reverse complement.
TGCTATGTAACTAATATTGGACAATGTTTGTTTTATTTTAAAATTAATCAGAATGGTTTTTACATTTGTTTAATGCAGATTTGGGTACATATAGTGAATTAAAATTAATGATAACATTTTTAGTTTGTTTTGTTGTCCAGTCTTAACATTCTCTTTTATCTAAGCTTGTGGAGCAAAAACAGATTTCAAATATGTGACTAGTCCCCTTAATATTTGATATGGCAAGGCAATGTATTTTGGAAATATTTTTTATATTGAAAAAGGGTATTTTTCTAGTTTTTTTTTCTTTTTTGCTTGTTTAAAGCTCTCATTATATGAACTCAAATGACATGCCTCAAATCCTGTTTTCAGATAAAACTAAATGAATATACATTGACTAATAACTAACATGCTTACAGTTTCTAAATGTTTTACATTTATTAACTCATTTAATTTATCCAACAATCCTATGAGGTAAAAGTTATTATTACTATTCATATACAAGTCTTGGCTTTCAACCAATATACTACAGTGCCTCTTCACATAAACATAGTACAGGTGTGTAGTGGGGAGGAGGTAACACCTCCCAGAAACAAAATGAGAGGAAAAATTTTATGGTTTGAATGATTGATGCATGATAATCAAAAGATGATTACAGATTTGAAAATGGAAAAGAATAGAAAATAATAGAATATACCTATCAACTTTAAAATGCTAAACTTAGATAATACTCAAGTCAAAAAAATTTTCTTGTGTAGTTTTAGTATATACTAGGCACTGAACTAGGTGCTTTCACATGTTTGATTTTATTGTCCCAGTTTCAAAATGAAGAAACAAGGTCAATATTCATGTGACTAAAGGCATGATTTGACCCTTATATTAAGGAGAAAAAAATCCTCCTTGTCCTGCCAAACACATCCTGGAATTCCAATGTCTAAACCAAATAATACATTGGAGCACTTGCCAGTAATTTTATTTGACTACAGCACCTCTTTGGAGGGGTGCCTAGATCTTCTGTCCTTACAGGAAAGTAAAGGAGAAATGTGTAGCATATATTCTGATAGTCTCTTATCTTCAGCTCAGTTATGCTCACACCTCCATTAGGTAAAAACCAGGAAGTAGGCAAAAAAATAAAAAACGAAAAATAAAAAGGAAGAGAGTGGACAGAATCTTTCACAAAGACCATCCTAAAACTTAATAGGGAGACATTTTAGGATTTAGAGCCCATTTGCTCTTACTTTAGACACAGTCACCATGGATTTGTTGAGTTGCCTTAACCAGGCAAATAATTCATGTCACTTTAATAACTCTGCTTATGTTGTCAGTTTATTGATCCTTCAAATTATATATAGCATCTTGTATTTGAAAACAGTTACTGCATTGCTTCAGTTCTGAAAGTCATGGTGAATTATTACAATTGTCTTAACTGTAACCTTGTTACACTTTTTGTTTTTTAATAATAGTCCCAGGAGGGATCTTTGTATGGGAAACGTTTTCTTTGACTTTGTATTTATTTATATTAGAAGAACGGAGATTAATTTCTTCACAATAAAGTATGGGTTGGATGGTTTTGGCTCCAGAAGAACTGAGATATTGGAAAAGCTTTGGGAAAGCATACCAGCTATATTATGCCTTTTTGTAGAAAGCCTTTGAACTAGGTTTAATTGCTTTTCTGATGGAATCAAAACTTGGGCGGGGTAGAGTTTTTTGATTACTTTTTGTTGTCTTCACAGAAGCCATGGAGTATGATCAACACATTGTTCCACATCTTTCAGGAAAAACCTATTTATAGCAAGCTTAGTGAGCATGGTTGTTGCTAGTTGCAACTAGAAGGATGCTCTTAGTTCATGGGTTTATGTTTTTGAGAATAATCCTTATTGTATTCATGAGAAAGAAGTGGAAAAGTAATCTTAAAGTTAATGTATGCCTAGTTTAAATTTTATAGCCTATATTTATTTTTTTATGACTTTATCTTGCTATAAGGAAAATTAGCTTGAAGATCCATTATCACATTTTTTCAGCACTACATTGTATCTCAGTTTTTGGTTCCATCACAAATAAGATAATGTGTATAATGCATTTCTCTTTAAGGCAGGGAGCCCATAACATGAGTATTTGTTTTAATATTTTCTTTTTAAAAAAAAATATTTATTTGTTTGACAGACAGAGATCACAAGTAGGAAGAGAAGCAGGCAGAGAGAGAGGAGGAAGCAAGCTCCCCACTGAGCAGAGATCTTGGTGCGGGGCTCCATTCCAGGACCCTGGGATCATGACCTGAGCTGAAGGCAGAGGCTTTAACCCACTGAGCCACCCAGGCGCCCCTGTTTTAATATTTTCTGACAAACTCATTTTATATTTAATTGTACAAAGAAAATTCCTCTTGCAGAAATTAAAGTGTATTTTTACCATGATAAATCTATGGCAATATGTAATTTTTTTACTTCAAATTTAGTATAGTTTCTCATCACATTTTATATTATTGAAACAAAAGGAGTTCTACTTTCAGGTTTTCAGAAAATTCTTAGTAGGTAGAATAATAAAAATGTTATTTTTAATTAGTTTCTGAAGGTGAGACTTAAATAATTACTGAGATAGGCTATTTTATGAGGCCAAACATGTAGTAGAATGAAGCATAACCTCTGGATCCAAGTAGACTTGAGTTTGACTCTGCACTCTAATTAGCTGTGTGACCTCAAACAAATTGCTTAAGTTCAGGAAGAAAACCTCATCAACGTTTTAATACCCAGTAGTGAAGGCTTTTGTGAGTACCTTAAGGGCCATAGTAGGTAGCTTAATTTTTTTTTAAATTTAAAATATGGCTCTCTAAAATTTGTAAAATAATGAAATTAATTACAAATACAGTATTTTTGAACAGTTCTTTGTATTGCTTATCTTATTATACATGCTTTACTTCTTAGAGTACTCCTTTTGAATAAACTAGATGCAGCTTAAGACAGATAAAACATTTAGCCAAATTATCAGTTTTCTTGAGAAGTTTTATAATTGTATATATCTAAACTTTCATTAGTATTGGCAGACCACATCATTCAATATTTTGAAAGATTTTGCCTATGGTTATTTTAAGAAATTTAGAACATTTAATTTAGAACATTTGATTGTTTTTGCATTCTCCTTACATTAAAGGAGACTATTTCAAAGGAGAATTTGTGATTTTTTTTTTTTTTTTTTGGATAAGAGATAGGAAAGGGTACCATATATTTGAATTGAGTATATTTTATCTTTTATCCTGGATTTCAGTTTTGTTTTTTATATTTTAGTTAACTTATTTAGTACATTATTTATTAAACACCTCCTATGTTATGGACTAGGGACAAGGCTAGATATCTCATAAAAGTTGTTTTGGTTTGATTTATAATGTATTTCTGACCTGTGCTAACCCCTGAATGATACTAAACATACTTTTTTCTCATTATAAACAAATTAGCAACTGATAGTTTCATGTCATTTTAATCCAGGAGCTGTTACAAACTTTAAGACAAATTAGCAGATCCCACTTAAGGTATAACAAAAACAATGTGGTATTTTCAAATATTTTATTAATGGTCACATTTATAAATGTATTACTTGTACACTTATATGCAGCATGTGCTTATTTAAGTTTTGTGGCAAAATGGTAATACAAAAGGCAAACTTTAACCTATGGGAGTGGAGTTCGGGTCTCATTACATGTCAAGGAAGAAACTCCATCAGCCACTCACAAGTCCTCTCTCATGTTTGCAAACTGAATTATTAAAGTTCAAAGTCTTAAGCTATTCAAGTACTTTTCATATTGTAGAATATTTAGGTTGGGCAATTTTTGTTTGCTGAGTATTTACCAGAAATATCCTAATCATTATTTTTTTATACATCTAAACTAAATTATAGTTAATCCTCCAGGATTATACATTCTAAAGCCATATTTATATTTAAATATTATATAACATACTTTTCATAGTAGTCCTTCCAGGTGTTTTTGAGGGATGCATATAGTGCTAGTCAGTGAAGTAGTTGTCATCTTAATCTGTAAGAACCTTAAAAAAAAAAAAGTCAGCATAAGAATATTGCTGTTCAGAAAAATCTCCTAATTGTAGTATGGAAGTCAGATCTGGGTTCCAAATATGGTCCTCCACTTACTAACTATAAGACCTGGGGCAAGCAACCTTCCTGATCCTTCATTTTCTCCTTTGTTTTGACTGGTTATCAAATAGAAATATTAATTAAAAATCTTGAAAATAGCACATATTCTTAAAATACGAAATGTGAAATATGGTATAATTTGTGTGTGTTAATTTGAGCTTAATTTTAAAGAAGAATTTCATAAATCAAACTATGATTCCTTAAAATAAAGTCATTGTATGTAAATAATAGCGGGAATCAAGCTAGATGATGTCCTTATTTTCTTGAACACTGCTAAAAAATTTAGTGACCAACCGTTTTTTTTTTTTTTCTTTATATTCCCTGTCTCTATTTTGGTAAAGTGTTTAACCTCATGTCTTTTACATTTTTTATTAGGGAAAAATTTAAGCATATTCAATAATAGACAAAATAGTATAAAACCCCCCCATGTGCATGTCATCTGGCTTCAGTAATGACCGACTCCTGGACCAACTCCTCTGTCTTCTTCCTAACCTTCTCCCCTTGCATGTTATTTTCAAGCAGTTCCCAGATACTGTATCATTCCAGTGTAAGTGCTTTAGTATGTGTCTCTAAAAGATTAGGAGTCTCCCCCCCCACCCCCCCACCCCCGTAAAAACAACTACAAAGAAATTTTCTAGTGGTTTTTAAGAAAAGATAGTGAGAAACTGAAGCAAGGCCCACATTTCTGTTGCACTTGCTCAGCTTGTTTCCCCATTCAAGCTGGTACTAATCTCTAAGGAAATCGCTGCTGGCCTCATCTCCTCCCTTCTGGGCAGAGAAGTATGCTGGTGGTCACATGGCCATAAAAAAAATAAGGGAGGGGTGAGAGATCCATCAAAAGCGACAAAGCATCAATTGGTGGCTGAAAATTTGGGAGGAGATTCTCCAGTTTTCCTTTCTCCAGCTTATTCTTACCTTTTTAGCCCCATTTGGACTCCCAGGGACTTATGGGAAGGTTCTCTGAAAGGAGAGTGATTAAGACAGGACTGGGAGCTCTTTGGTTGTGTTTTTGTTTGTTCGTCTGCTTTTATTTTTAAAGAGGAATTTCGAGGTTTGGGGCCTTTTGCTGGCCTTTGCACTGCATCAAATTTTTTCACCTCTTGCTCACTTTCAATCTACAAATGTTTGATACTTTCAGTGGACCATATGCATGACCAAGGCGAGCATGCTCCTTCTTGTGACGTGTATAGTCTGGTGACCTCTTTGTACCTGAGTGTTTAGAAGTGCCTTCTATTCGGGGAAACTCTGGAGAGCTAAGGATATGGGGGTGGGAATTGTGAGAGCCCAGAATGGCTCTTTTTTCCTATAGGCTGCTTTTTGACTTTGGTCTCGGGCTCGCAAGAGAGATTTCATTGATTACAGGACACAGGCAAGCCTCAGTTTAGAAATAAAGATTGTGCTTTTGGATGACCATTTTCTTTGCTGATTCTTGACCCTGATCAGGCCCAGCAGACATGGAGCAGAGGAACTCTAAAAGCCAGTAAGCAGCCAAAGATGGAGAAAGGGTCAGAAGGGTCTAAATGACTTCATTCTTTAGGGTTGAGTGTTAGTAATATTTCAGTATTTTCCTGAAACTAGTGACTTCTTGGCCCTGAGTAGCTTATTAATATTTTTTCTATTTCATTTTCCTATGAAAACAGGCTATAGGAAATAGCACAGAACAGCTGAATTATTCAGATATAACAATATCTAATTTAATATGTTAATTTCAGGCTCTTTTGCCATTTCACCAGAAAGAAGGGGCAGAAGGAATGTTTATTGAATGGGTCTGCTAACTGCTGCACATTTTGTGCAATCTGTCAGATACCTTATCTCATTACTCCTCACCAGCTTTATAAGGTCTCCTCATTTTGTTGATGAAACCAAGGTTCAGAGATGCTGTGGTGTCAAGATCACTTGTCTAGTAAGTGGTAATTTAAACTCAGGTCTTGGAATAGAGTAGTTTTTTATTGTTGTTTTGCTTTGTTTTGTTTTTTTTAGAGAGAGAGCATGAGAGTCCATGTTGGGGAGGACAGAGGGAGAGGGTTGTATTCATTTATTCTACTGGGTGTAAGAGCTTGATGTGGGGCTTGATCTCATGACTGTGAGATCATAACCTGAGCTGTTATCAAGAGTTGGATGCTTAACCAACTGAGCCACCCAGGTATCATTTAGAATAGAATAGATTTTAATTATTTCTTTCTGCCAGGCAAGGTGAGAATCTACACACAGTCAAGAGAAGAAGTAGTCTGTTGATCCAGGAATTGACTGATCAAGTCTGGAATGGCAGTTTGTTTTTTAAATTCAGTTAAGTGGTGATAAGAAATGTTTACCATTTTAAGGATTTCTCATGCTCAAAATGAGTATGGTTTATTTAATAAAGGTGGAATTAAAGAAAGTTTCCTCAGAGGCTTTCTGAAGAAATCTGATTCATCAGTTCACATGGGAGCAAATGGACTTGTTGCTTCAAACAGGGTAATACACCAAAGACATTAATTTTTTAGTTATAGTTTTTTAAGGGAGCATCTGGTAGCCTGTAAGATTCTGCCTTCACTATTAAGCCATCATAATGAGAAAGTACTGACTGAAGGTGATTAGTGTAGATGATTACCTCTTTGACTTTAACCTCTGACCTCGTTCTCAACATTCAGGTTCTCTGCATAGTGAAGGATGTCATACCTGCCAGGTGTTTGTTTATACATTGAAATTTCTAGGTCCTAATGAGGCTTATGAAATGAGCCACTTTTCTGAGCTTCTGCTCTGAGGTCAGACTCCTCCACTTACTATATGACTTTGAGAGTTATTAGTTAACTTCTCATAGCATTATTTGCCTAAAATGGGGATGATACTTATATACACTTTACGTGATGGTTGTGAGGAATGAATGTATGTAATTCGTATATAATTCATATAAGATGCCCAACATGGAACCAGGAAGAACATGTTAGCCACTCTTTAATAATGGTGGTGTTGATGATGATGGACTACAGCATGCTACACCTATGCTACAGTCTGTGGCTATGGAGAGATTATGTGAGTGGTGCTTACAGCCTGCCGGGGGGATAGCTATAAGGGAACTTGTCAACATCCTATGGAATGGCATTATGCTAGTGGGGTGGGGGAAAAGGGACTTGGGCCTGCACTGGGATGTAAGGGTCATCTGGAAGTGGAATCATGAAGGTTGACTATGTAGTCAGTTTTTGATGCCTGTGGGCTTAAATGTTTAATCCAAGAAGAACATTTATATTTTGGCAAATCTCAGATTAAAACTCCCATAGTACCTTTGATTAATTATGGGCTCACTGGCACTTCAAACTTCCTGTTTATTTTGGCAGCTGACATACTGGCATATACTTTCCTTTCAAACCAAAATATTTTCTTTTCCCTTCTTCATTAGGGAAACTTTAAGCCAAGAAGAGAAACCTCATCGGCTGATACAGATACATAGTTGTCTGGGAAGTGACAATCATAGTAGTGTCTGTCTATATTATAGGGAGAGAGTGAGTAAAGGGAGTAGCTGACTTTTGGCTTTGGTTCTTAATAACGTGGTTACATTCAGTTAAGTACTTTTTGTGTTTTAGACCCAGTCAAGTGATGCAAAAACATACTAACTCAAATATAAAAAGACAAGACCAGTAATAGAATGGTCATGGTGGTTGATCTGTTGAAATTGAACTTGATTGTAATCTTTTTCCAAGTTAGGCATCTCAGAGCTTGGAGAAGGCTTTTTTTGGGGGGGTCGTTTTTTGGGGGTCTGAGAGCAAAGGCTGCCTCTTCATGCAGATACCTTAAAATGGTTGATGTAGAATATTTAAACTTGACTGTATCATGGCCAGTCTGCTACAAGTCACAATGCAACGTATCTAAGGAAGTTAACCTGTTGAATATAATTGCTTAACTCAGTGCTTCTCAAAGTGTGGTCCCTGTCATCACTTAGAAACTTATTAGAAGTGTGAATTCTTGGACCCTACCCAGAACTACTGATTGAGACACTTTATGGGTAATCTGTGATTTGACAAGATCTCCAGATGATTCTGATATGCTCCCAAGTATGAGAAACACTGGCTTAGAGTAGCCATCTGAGTGTCTTAAAAAAAAAAAAAAAAGCCACGAATGATGATTTTGGTTTGTGGTATAATTGCAGTGTAGTTGTTCTTCCTGTTGGTAATAGACCAACAGGTTCACGTGTTTATTTTGGCTACTTCTAGAATGTTATGCAAAGTCATATCATCAGTTATTTGCTGATGCAAGTCTTCCTATTTTGCCATGGCAGTCAGGATTACTCAGGTGTAAATTAAAAGGATGGGTCCTGATTTTTGAAATACTTGTTTTATAAGAACATTATTTTTTTTCCAACTTAGATTTTTATATTGATTTGTATGGTTTTTCCTTTGGAAATTGTCCTGTAGAGATGACAGAAACCAAAGCCAACCAGTTACTAACATACAAGTCAATATATTAAATACAACAATTAAGATTACAAAATAAAATGAGGTCTAAGTATGGTAATCAAGTTTGTTTTGCTGAGCCTTGAAGATAATTGGTGCTCTTCTATTTTCATTCATGATTTATAATCTCACATGTTGTAGAGTCAGAAGGTCTAGGTTCAAATTCTGCCTCTCCACTTACTTTGCATTGATAGAGTTGTCTAATCACTCTCAACCTCCATTTCTTCATCTGTGAAATGGGATAACTGCTGAACATACCTAATTGTGTAGGATTTTTGTGAAGAATTAATAAGATCCCACATGGAAAGCATTAGATCTTGATAAGGGTCAGCTGCTGTTATTATGATGATTATTACTGTTTCTACCACTTCTACTTCTGTGGTTAGTAGTAGATAACCACGAGAGGCATCTGTGGTAGCTTTCTAATTTGCGTACCACGTCTCTTTGTCACCTCAGTGGGAAGAAGGAAGATAAGGCTTCTTATCTTTTTAGTACGTCTGATATTATTCCTGTATTATTCTTATACATACATTTTGTTCTTCTTTTGATTTATTGAGAAATACTTGAGTGCCTCCTGTTTGCTGGGCACTTGCCAGCATGTTCCTGCTCCCGGAACCTTTACAGAAGAATGTCTTATTCATTCAAATGTATGCCTTAATTAGTGTGGTCCTTTGACTCCCATGATCATTACGTTATCCAAGGAATTATCTCCTGCTTTGGAGGGAGACTTAGGCTTGAATCCTGACTAAGCTGCTGAACTATGCAGTAACCTGTCTGTGCAGTAATTACAGAATTTTTCTTGGTCTTAGTTTTAATCATTAAAACAGGAATAATGCCATCTAACTTATAAAGAGGTATTAAGACAGTATTAATAAAGTACCTAAAATAATGTCAGATTTCTTAGTAGATGCTCAATAAAAGGTAGTTCTCTTTTTCTACCTTTTCTCCCTTTACGTTGCCAAGAGAAACTGGCTGGTGGTGGGCTGAAGCAGATTTGGTTGCTGGTGTTTTTTGTTTCATGGTAGATTCTTTGCCCTATTATCTTAAATCAGGACATCCCACATCAATCAATTGTTCTAAGTAAATTTTTTTTATTAAAAATCTTGTTATTTTGCATTGTGTATAGCGTAAGAAGATGCAGCAAATGTCCTAAGTTGCTAAGGGTTCATTTTCTTATTAACATTATTGATCCTCACCTGTTTGTGGGCACAAAGGGCACAAAGTGATGAGTTTTCATTAGCCATTTTCCTTTATGCTTTGCTTCCTGCCATACTCATCACCATAATTTAAGCCAAATCTTGGGAGAGCACAAGTTAAGGATGTCGGAAAGCTAGAATACAAATATATTTTGGACTTAGGAAAAGGACATTAGAGGTCTAATAAAACTCTTTCCTTTTTCAGATCAGTAAAGAGGTCTAGAAGATGAAAGGGTCCAAGCTCACATGACACACCAGTGGTGGAGTTGGGGCTTCCTAGTGTCTAATGCTCATTCTTCTGATTGACGCTGATATTCATATTTTGGTTATCAGCTCATAGTCAATCAAGAAGAGTTTTCACTTAGCAGGGTTTCTATTTTATAGTTAGTTTACTTTCTGGAAATGGATCCAAGAAAATAGATAAGTGGTTATGATATTTGACCCAATTAGCAATCAAAAGGGTAAAATCAAAGAATGAAATATGGAAACCAAAGCCCTCTTGATTTGATACTTTATCGGGTAAGAAAACCAACATTGTTTGTGCTACTGTTCTTATTCCTTGGGTTTATTTGTTTGGATCTACTTCCTTGGGTTTATTTGTTTGGACCTACTTCCACCTACTTCCTGATGGCATACTTACATTCTAGATTTTTGTTTTTGTTTTTAATTCGGGGTTAAAAGTAGATGGAGAAGATCAGTGAGAGGATAGTGAGAAGGATAACTTTAGACCCTCTCTGAGAATAGAATGTTTACTTGACAAAATATGTAGCTTTTGAACTCTTTGAATTGCAAAAGAATCATAAGAAGTAAAATGTTATACAAATGTAGTCATTTATAATAATTATAATAAGATTGGACTGTGGGAAAGAATACAGATTAGGCAAGGGTTGGCAAGAATGTGGTAACTGTGCTATTGGGTCCTGTACCTTGCACTTAAATCATTAGCAATCTGTCCAGACACTGTTCCCTTCTGAATCCATACCGAGCCTAAAAATCCTTCCCAACACATTGCATCTGAGGGGCGATACCAGTTGATGAGAGTTTGTATATTGGTGTTTATTTGTCACCCTTGTATTAAATCATGACAAAGTGTAAAAAGGATAGAGGGTTTGTTTTTAATCCCATAAAGCATTACTTGAAAATTTAAAAATTTCATTAAGGATTTTAATTTTAATGTATTCCACCAATTAGAAGTGAGGGGTTATCTTACAAAAAATCTTCTGTTTCAGGCAGTATGTGATAGCTGGGCAGGAGGTAACGAAGTTGCTTTGCTAAAATTCCAGTACATTTAGAAATGTACAGGTAAAAAAGTAATTTCTTTCTTTAATGGACACAGCTGTCATAAACCAAAACATACTGTGGATGTGTATGTCTTTATCAGTTGCTTCTCTTCAGTGTTCTTGTTATTTAGTGATTGGCAAAATGTAAGTTCTGGAAATTCACAAGGTTGCTTAATGCTTTAGTTGCATTTAAAAAAAAAAATAGCTGAGTACCCCCTACCCCACTACCCATTATAGTTATTTTGGCAGAAGAAAACCTATAACTCTACAGCAGGAAAGGGAAAATGTAAAAACAAACCTTAAAGAAGCAGAAGGAAAGAAACGTTTTAAACATTTAAAAATTACTTGAAGGAATTCATTTATTCATTGCTTTAGCAAACACCCTTCTACCTGTCAGGTCCTGTGTGAGGCACAGTGTTACAGAAATGTAGGACAAGGCTTCTCAACCTGTGTCACCTCATGGCACACCTAGAAAACATAATACGGAAGCAGAAATCATCTGCTAGAGAGTTCCTGCCCTAGCTGTCAGTCCTGTGGGCTTAGGAAATGGATATCTTGGCATATTGTCACCCTTTGGATTTGTATACATTGAGAACATTTGATGTAAGACATAACTTCCTACTCTTGGGAAACTGGCTAAAGATATAAGCAAATTACTAGATACTGAGAATTATTGCCTCCAAGATAGGTTTTGTACTGGAGATAGTAGAGACAGTGGCTGGTGGGGTTATGGGTGTGGTTCATAGATTTCAGAACAGAGGACAAATCTAGTAACTGTAGAATGAGATAGTGGAATTTTAAATTAACTTCTTTCTCAGATTTTGCCTCAAATCCACTTTGCTTCCAAAAGAATATGCAATACAATTTTTGAGTTAATTCAGTGCATAAGATGAAGAAGGATAAGAAAAACAGAACAGTGTTTTCCTTTTTGTGAACACTAACCTTTAAAAATTCTGATTCTGACCACGTGTCCTCCGGCTTCTCTATTGACCATGTTGAGTAGATGAAGATGATGAGGAAAGAATCAAGAAAAAAAAATGGGAAAGATGTTCTGGAGGGAGTCATACCAGTTCAGAGCAGAATAGCATGTTAAGGCACCTGCACCCCATCCCCATCTTCATCCTCTCCATACCACCTCTGCCCCAGGAAAAATCCTGTAATACTCTCTTTTAATTATTGGATTATATCCAAATATAACTATCTTTGGACTCCTAAAGTTGCAGAGTTGAAAAAAAAAAAACTGGTATCCTATAACAATTCATTCAGTGAACACTCTGATTATCTACACGGTGTGGTGGGGTCAGGAGACGTGATCCCTGATTCATGGGATAAGACAAATAGTGTTATTGAAGGACAGAAAAGAAATGTCAGGTTGATCACAAAGTGCTCTCCAGTGGAGAGCGTGCTCTGTCAGTCTCAAGGCTCTAGAAATTAGCTAGGAAAGAGGGAATGTGAGATTCAACAAGTTTAAAAAAAGGGGTGGGGGATAAAATCAGGTGAACTTTTTTAAAAAGCTGGGGCTTTGAGTTAAAAAATAATATAAAAGAAAGCTGAAAAGGAGATTATAGAATTCTGCTTGTCTAGTTCCTGTGGAAGCCCCTTTTCTTTCATATTCTTGTAGTTGTATCCATGTGTGTACCAGTTTTATTCTTCAGGTGGGTCAGGAATCTGTATTACTGCTTCCTTTCAGAGTTTAATTTTAAAATGTTTTCATCTATTTCTCACTTATCAGGCCACACTTTAATTTTAGTTATTACTGGTACTTTTCCTCCGGAAGAATGCCAGAGCAGTTGGGTGGTTGTATATTTTAAGATTCCTCACCCACTCTTGAAATGCATTTTGTTAAGCCATGGTTTAGATCAACATGTTGACACTCTGTCTTCCCTTTAATTTTAATGGCCACAAAATCAAGACTGCTTTGCCACTTAGTGGTCTTACAGACCTTGGATAACTATTTTCACACTTTGGTTTATGAGAAAATACAGCTATTTTGAATAACTGTTCTGAATATTGCCATTCGGTAGCAGTATCTGCTGAATGTCAGCAAAGTTCATAACTGCTGTAACAAGTTTGGAAACTTTTGCCATGTTACTGCAATCTTAAGTGGCAGACAAAGGTTATAAATTTTATTTTACATTTGTTTCATGTTGTTGGCTATATGGAAATTGGTTTTAGTTGCTTCTGCTTTGTTAGTAAAAATAATGCTTTTATTGAAATAATTATTAGAAATAGGATCACTCTTTGCTGAGCCCTGGTTACTTTTGTGGTTTGTTTTTTTTTTAAGTGTTAAAAAATAAAATGCAAGAATAAATGAAACAAGACTGGATCAGAAGGGAGACAAACCATTAGAGACTCTTAATCTCATAAAACAAACTGAGGGTTCCCGGGGAGAGGTGGGTAGGGAGAGGGGGGTGGGGTTATGGACATTGGGGAAGGTATGTGCTATGGTGAGTGCTGTGAAGTGTGTAAACCTGGCAATTCACAGACCTGTACCCCTGGAGCTAATAATACATTACATATAATGTAATAAAATAAAAAAATAAAATATTTAAAAAAATAAAAATAAAATGCAGTAATAATGTACCTCATACACAGGGGGAGTAAAATTGCCCCTTTTGATCTGTGTCCCATCGAATGCAGCTTATTATTATCTCCTTTTGTAAATAAAAGCTATTGTAAAAGTGACTTGTGGCTGTTTGTGTTTACAGGATCGCCCCAGAACGTTTGATATGCACTCACTGGAGAGTTCACTCATTGACATTATGAGAGCTGAAAATGATTCCATTAAAGGTAATTTAAAAAATCGATTTGATTTTTAGTGAAGTAGATAAAATGTTGTATTATTTATATATTCTCATGAACAGTATGGCAAATATTATGGATTCATACTTTGTATGTAGTCAGTTCCATCAATTTCATACATGTACCTCTCATTAAAAACTCAGACATATTTGATGGGCATCACTGTATGCCCATCAAAATACCAATTAAGAGAACTACAAGAGTACTGATTGCTAAGGGTGGGCAGTTAATGGGAAAGACATGAACCATATACCTCATTTTTTCAATATCTGAGGCAAAAAAGAATGCTCAGTGCCTCAAACCTCTTATGTCTCTCCACCCATGACAGTGACTATACACCCATATGAGTTCAAATATTGATAGAGTTTTGGTCTCGTTTCACATTTTTAAAGAAATGGCCAGTAGTTTCAAAGTTGAGATGAAGTTGTGTGCTTGAAATATTTTCTGTGGATCCTGTTAAGAAAAAATAGTGCTATTTCTACTTGGATTCTGGTCTCAATTCTAATACTAACTAGCTGTGTTATCTTGAATAAGACATTCATTTTGACTAGGCCTCAATTTCTTTCCTCTTGTCTTTCTTTCTCTCTCTCTCTCTCTCTTTTTTTTTTTTTTTAAGATTTTACTTATTTATTTTGAGTGAGAGAGAGAGTACAGGTGAACACACGTGCAGGGAGGGGCAGACAGAGAGGGAAAAGCAGACTCCACGCTGAGATCCCAGGACCCTGAGGTCAAGACCTGGGTGGAAAGCAGATGCTTAACCTACTGAGCCACCCAGGCCCCAAGGCCTCAGTTTCTAATCTTTATAATTACTGTTGCAGTAAGGGACTTATAATGGGGAGCTTTCAAAATAAAATATGGAGGGGCACCTTGGTGGCTCAGTGTGTTAAGCCTCTGCCTTGGGCTCAGGTCATGATCTCGGTGTCCTAGGATTGAGCCCTGCATCGGGCTCTCTGCTCAGCGGGAAGTCTGTTTCACCCTCTCTCTCTGCCTGCCTCTCTGCCGACTTGTGATCTTTGTTTGTCAAATAAATAAATAAAATCTTCTAAAAAAAAAATATAGATGTGTAGGCCATATTCCAGGTGTGGGGTAGGGCTTGCATGTTTGTTTTTAATGTCTCATGTGCTTGGGTAACCAGGATTGAGAATTACCAGAGGAGGTATTCTTTAAGGGCCTTTCTGGCTCTGATTTTGTGAAAACTACCGCACAGAATAAAATATTTTTCTGCACAAAAATCTTTCAATTAGAAAGGAGATTTCTTTTTTCTTTGCTTGTTTTTGTAAAGAAATTTGGAATGTTTGATGTATTTGGTCATCCCACTTGTTTATTTGTTCATTCATTTGTTCATTCATTCATTTGGTGTTTATGATCCTGCTTTGTGCCAGACATAGCTTTGCACTGGGGTCAAAGGTAGCAAAACAGCCTGTACTTTAAATGGTGACTAGCCTGGCCTGGTTTTCCTTTGAGTTTGGTTTATTACATTACTAATGGAGTGAAACTTTTAAGTGTTTTTCAACGGACCAACAATAGTAAATTTTTTAATGAGGGGAGCTGTTTGAAGTTTGGAGAGATGAAAAATAACATATGATAAAAGTATGCATCTAGCTGTTGAGATAACTTTGAAATAAAAATATTTTGAAGATCCTTACTGAATTCCTCATGGAATTCTGATGGGTGACTTTAATCCGAATACACAATCTGGTTCTGAGGAAAGATGATCTCTCATTCAGAGTGGGCTTTATTTTTGCCATTTCTTAGTACTCTGACTTTGAGTGGTATCTCAGCCTCTTTCACCCTTCTTTTCGTATTTTCATCAGAAAAGTGAGGAGAATGTAAGGCCCTTTCTAGCACCAGAAAAACTGTACACTCTTAAAAAGTAGCTAAAGGAGAAATTTGAATATGGTCTGTGCATTGATTGTACCAGTGTCAGTTTCCTGGTTTGTACTATAGTTATGTAAGATGTCACCACTTGAAGACACGGGGGTAAGGGGTATATAGGATCTCTCTGTACTGTTTTTTTGCAACTTGCTTTGAACCTGCAATTATTTCAAAATTAAAAGCTAAGTACTGAAAAAATAGTTAAAGGTAAAGGACATTTGTTTATTAATGTATTAGATGCCTTCAGCAACTAACTTTCTTTTCTTTTTTTTCCCTTTTCTTTTCTTTTCTTTCTTTCTTTCTTGGAGAGCCTCTTATGTACTTGATACTACAGATAATAAATAATTAGAACTCATTTTCATGATAAGTGCCTATTTCTTTTTATTTTATGATATTTTATTTTATTTCATGATAAGGGCCTTTCAGAGAAAACAGTTTACAAGCTGTAGCAGATATAAACTATCTATTATGTATTGCTTCTAAGAAGCAAGCCTCTACCTAGTACTTAGGTTAGATGTAAGAGTTGCACACATTATTCTAATAAAATTAACAGTAGCATTTCCTTGATTTATCAGATATAGCCAGGACATATCACAGGTTTATTTCTGTTTCTTCTTGTAGCTTGCTAAATCATTATGTAAAGTTCTGCTTTTATTCTGTATTCCCTTTTTAATTTCTTCTATCAACTTTTACTTAAATTAAGTTTCTTTAAGCTGATTCAGTAAGGATAATGAAAAGTTAAGTCTGATGACAGAAAACATTAAATCTGATTGGCCTAGTCTGGGAACATAAAAGTTTTGTAAAATACTTATTTATAAAAGGAAGTGTGGCAGAGTGAAAAGGCCATGGGTTTTGGAGTCAGATAGATCTGGTTTTAAATTGCCATTCTGCCACTACAGTTTGTGGTGGTTGTGAGGATTAATTGGTACGATGTATTTGTGAAATGCAGCATACCGCATTTCATAGAAAACACTCAGTAAATGGTATGGATTATTACTAAGTATCTATTAAGTCTATTTTTATGCTTATCAAATGAGAAAGTCAGTTTCCAGGTAAGTTTAAGTGCCAGAGTGACTTAAGTATATTAACCGACTGAGCCTCTCAGGCGCCCGAAAGTAACTTAAATGTATTAAATGAACTCTGTCCCTTTTTTCTTCAAAGAGCAGTAAAGAATTCATAGGTGAGTTCATGATCCTAAAATGCCAAATTATAGTTATGCGTATTTTTTTTGTAAACCACAGTGATGAACTTTATCACTGTAGGCTGTCACTACCAAAATGTAGTTTGGCATAAGGGAATACTTCATTTCTGGTCAAATTCTTCTTTTGATTGAGATAGCTATAGAAAGGCTGTGCTTGGTTTTAACAGTGATTCTATTGTGAGATTTTGTTTAAAGGTGATAACAAAAGTTGAATATCTTAAAAACAACAACTTGTTATCCTTTTAAAATAAGTATATAAAACTTGCCAATCCATTTTGAAAATAAAAACCCCTCCATATGCTCTGCTACCTTAGAAATGGAGGAAATAGAAAACGGACATATTTTCTGTGAGACTAGTAGAATATAATATGCCTCTCACACAAAAAAAAAACTATAAGAATTCAATTAAAAGAATTAATTTTAGAACTGTTTTTTAAAAAGGCCCATCACTGGGAGGCAAATTTTATATTTGGGTTTATTTTATATTAAAAAAATTTCATAAAGTATATTACAAATGACCTCTTACTTTTATCCTTCTTTTGCAGTTCCTCATAGAAATGTGATTTGTCATATGTGTTCAAATAATAAAGCCAAGAGTTGATACAGGAACTACATGTCGTATCAATTCTGATACAGCTGTATTATTTATTTAAGTTTAAAATACAAACCGAAAACTGAATTTTGTTCTTCCTTATGGGCAAAAAACAAAAACAAAAACAAAAACAATTAAAAAACACTGCCTTCCTGTAGTGCAGTTTAAAATTATATTTTTGCAGTCAACAGACAAAATGCTTAATATACCTAGGGACCCTCAAATATAGCTTTTGAGTTTCTTTATGAATGTGTTATTGATTCCAACTGGCTTTGAAAACCTTTCTTTTTTTTTATCATTTTAATCAATGTGAAAAAGGAGTATCTGGGTTTCATTTCATGATTTATATTACTATTGCTTCCTGTTTAAATAGTTTCTTGAAGAATTTTAAGGTTGCTATAATTTTCTCCATATACAGCTCTTTGGGATGAAAAGTATCCTCCCCCTACCTTATCTCCATGTTTTTTCTCTGATCAGCTGGCATGTCTGTATGTTATTTTTATCCCCGAAATTGTATATTGCCTTCTCCATAACCAATGCCGGTAACAGTCCACAGAAGCTCTTCCCCCGAGACTGATTTTATTTCTTTACTGCACACCCAATCTCATAAGCTAAGAGCCTAAGCTATAGACAGAGTTGGAATTTTGATATCCCAGGTGGCAGCTTGTTCATTGCTGCAAAATTATTAGGCTTATCAAGTATTTTCTTCACCTGGACAGAAGAATCTTCTACTATTATAGGTATACCTACTATTATAGGTAGTCAGCTGATCATTTGGGGAATATTGTATCTTACAGTTATTTGTGCCTTTGCTTACCTGTGAAATTGGTACTTACTGTTTAGAAATGGAGCAGCTGGAAATAACGTGAAAACCACATGCAAATACATCTGTTTTAAGCCTTCTGAAGTATAGGTTGGACACAGTGTAATAATGAAATGGTATTATATTCAGTGTATAGGAGGAAAGACCTTGGAAAATTAAGGAGCCTTTTTTTTTCTTTCTTTTCTGTGTGGGAAGGAAATAAAAGACTACAGACATAAACCAAGAAGTAGCACTTACGGAGTTGAAGCAGCGGGAGACCACACTGGAATAAAGAGAGGGAAAAAAAAAACAGCTCTTGAAAATTATCAGATGTCCGATGGAGTAGAATAATCTGGGATTTCATCCTGGTTGGGTTGGGTATTTTAAATCCAATATATGAAAACAATTTCGTATCTAGTTTGCTTCATTTCACTAGAACGCCAAATGAGACAGCAAAATTGAGAGAAAAAAGGCCATTTGTAAGTTGTCAAAACATTATAATTGTTCTTCAGATATTAATTAACTAAATTATGAGTCAGAATGTCATTTTTCCTCAGAATATTGTGAAATTGGAATCTTTTTCTCTTCATATTGTAATAGGATGTATCTTGCTTTCATCTTTTGGAAGAGGGAACTCAACATATCTACCCCATCCCCCTGAGTTTCAGGCATTTAAATACTTGATTTGAATGTAAGCAATAATGGTTGCATTCAGAAATGCAAGTAGTTTCGAGTGCCAGTCTTTTGCATATCCCATGGTGCCCAAGAAACCTATTGCATATGGAGAGTAAGTAGTGGGAGTATGTTGTACAGTTAGACATTACTGCCACACTTGTTTCATGCATTCATTTAATACAAATTTATTTTAAGAGCTGGATCTACTCCAAAGATACTATGTATTTAATTTCTGACTGCTGAAGGTATTGTGACCTTGCGTTATAATATTTTTGATATATACGTTTTTCCTTTTTTACTCACATTAAATTTGGGGGCCCTTCCCCCACTAGTTTTCATTGCTGTGGATTTGTTTGAAACAAATGCTTAAATGAGTAGGCAAGTGATGATTCCATCTGTGCCTCTTTTCTTTGTTGCTAAGCAAAAGAATTTATAATGATCTCTCTAGAAGAAAATCATGAAACTCTGTTGAAAGTTTAGTACACAAAGCCTGTTTCATTTATTTTGTATAAGATTTTTTTTTTTAATGTCACTATAAGAGAATGACCATTGGGATAATTTAAATTCTTTATCTTTACAGTAGGGTGAGGAGAAAGTTCTACTTAAAAAAAGATAAGGTAAAAAATAACCAGGAAACCTTAAATTTTCCTTTAAAAGAATTTTTAAAATATTTCTATATTCCAGATTGCAGGCACGCAATTCTCTGTTTAAGGAGCAGATGTTGCAGACTGATACAGATGTTTTAGAACATTTATCGCATACCGACTTTATGTAGACCAAGATAGCTCCAAAAACTTTGGATGAGAGTTGCTGAAAATAGGACTAACTTTAATACCATTGTCATAGATTTGAATTTTGGAGTAAATAAAAATATAAAAACAAAAGCTCTTACTAAAAGAAGTTTCATTGCTATAATATTAAAATGATTTATTTCAATTGGTGGTGAGGGTTATTATTTCTTAAAGTATTTAACCTTTTCCTAGTTGAATCAGTTTGCTTCTGGCAATTTGAGAAAAGACTGCTATGCATTACTCTGCACCCCAGTCCTCCATCACCTTTATACAGGACCAGATGGCCATTTTCCTTTAAGGGACATGTAATGGAGCAGGATACAAAGTATCATAAAGAAGAAATGGGTAATGGAAAACAGCTAATTTAACTTGTGATTCTCTCTCTCTCTCTCCTTTTTTTTTTTTTTTAAGATTTTATTTATTTATTTGACAGAGAGAGAGATCACAAATAGGCAGAGAAGCAGGCAGAGAGGGGGAAGCAAGCTTTCTGCTGGGCTTGATCCTATGACCTCGAGATCATGACCTGAGCGGAAGGCAGAGGCTTAACCCACTGAGCCACCCAGGCATCCCTTACTTGTGATTCTTAATCAAATTCCACCTTCCAAGTAAATTACCATTACTTGAAGTCAGATGTCTTCTGGTGAATTGGGGGATCTTTAAATATTACCCTTCCTGAGAATCCGCCAGGCTCTGAAAGCCCTGCTGGAGCCTTCCTGAACTCGGCTGGTTCCTTCTAGCTCTGTTTGGATGATACCAAGTAACTCAAAGCAGCATAGCAGGGGAGTGGGAGAGGCCTCCGTAGAGTAGACAGTTTCCTTATTTCTAGAAGCTTCATGAGTAATAGAGTAAGGTACATAACAAAGAAGACAGTTAAAACTCGGCTACTGTGAACTTCTTGTGTGGCTATTTAGAAACGAAGCGGTTTCTACTCCTTTAGCACTCTCCCTTTTATGACTGCTGAAATGGAACATCCTAAACAGTCTTTCTCTTTTGCTTGGCTTAGTTGTGCGGCAGGATGGGACCTGGGCTTCTGTGTTGAGGTAATTCTTTTGTGAGCAAGGAGAGGACAAAGTAGTGGGGCATGGTTTTCTTTGTATTACGGATGCAGGGTGTATTCTTAATTTTGAATCACCGTCTCCTTTCTGGTTTCCTGCTGGTCAGGATTTGTTGGATTCCTCACAGCTCTGCGTAGGCATAGCTTACAAAGGTGCGGATTTTGAACAGTGTGATTACACTTTTTTGGATTGGGGATTGCGGTTGTTTTTGGTTTTGTTGTTTTGTTTTAAGTGGGGGAGGGGAGTGCCTGGGAGAACAAAATGTGATATGTGTGTGAACACTGATGGGCTCGTAGCATTGGACTGAAGTCCTCACTGTGGCCTCCGAACTGAAAACAGCTCATTTTATACTAAACACTCCTTGTGTGGTGTCCAGGTCCTTCTCTGCCCAAGTTACTGACTTAACATGTACTGGTAAGTAGAAAGTAGTGATCCTTTGCTCTCTCTCCTCCCCACATTTCTGACAGAATATTGACCCTTGTTTTTATTTGTTCTGAAAGTTATATAAGCAGTTGTCACAAAGGGAGAGTTTGTCTTATGTCATCCATGATGTGGGTCCATAATTACTAAAGCAGTCCTCTTAATCCTGAACATGGGGCACAAAGAATCTCGTTTTGAGTCCATGAAATTTGAGTCCATGAAAATTGAGTGGTCCTCTTAAAACATTGTTAATCTCTGATTTTACCTGGGTGAGAGGTGAGGGTAAAGGGGGTGTGGGGGGGTGGGAGAGGGTGGGGTGGTAAGTGAGAGTGAACTTTTTGTGATACTAGAAGGTTCAGGATCCTAAACATTTCTTAAAAGAGGCTTTTAACTTAGTAACTTGTTTTTTCCTTTACAAATTGTGTTAAGGCCCGCATGTTTTAAGGCTGTTGTGACTTCATTTTGTTGGATACACATTCAGGACAGGGACTGGTAAAGGAATCAACTACATGTGATAACGCTTAGAAATAAGAAGAAAATAATAACTTAGAAAGCAAGCAGTAGTCGGGTAACAAATTGACAAATGCTTTTCCATAATGTTTTACCCTTTCACAGTGTTGTGTACAACTTAATAAGTAAACGTTTTACGATATAGATAGAAATTAATACTATTTTCTATTCAGAAATGAAATCAGGATGACATTTCAGTAGTAAGGTTTTCAGACTTTGTTAGGAGTTTGTCAGTGTTAAATATTTGTGCCCTCCCTACACCATAAAATTCGTAGAAAGAGGCCCAGAATATTTACAGAGGTCTCTTTTGCTTCTGCTCTGCATCCAATTTAATAATAGTATATGTGCACCTTTTGGTACCGTCACTTATTTTTCTGTTTTCCCCTTCTGTATTATAAAATTCTGTGGAGTGGTAACTTGCTCTCTCATTTTGTGACAGGTACTAAACCAGACCTGTATACTCTTATCTACATAAGGGAAGCTCTTTTGATAATGGAGTAATATAATAGTGGCTTCACAACAATAGTGAAGGTCTTAAGACTTCCCTTGATACTGTTATATAATCTTTGATTGTTATTTGCTGACTTTGAGGGAGGGAAGCAGTGCCACCTTTATGACATAGCTGTCATAAAAATATCCAAGATTCTCTCTGCATTCAGTTTAATAACAGGAAGGACAGAACCATTGCTCAATTGTGGCACAAAATTATTTCTTCCTTTATATGCCTGGAATTTCTACCTGAATATTCTATTTATCACCTGTGTATGCTTCATACAGTGACTTTCTCTACCCCAGCATTCCTTATTTTCTCCCCCCTCATGTTACCACTGTCCTTGCTACTAAAGTTAAAAGATGGAAAAGAGCTAAAACTCAGTGAATTTGTTGTTATTCAGCAGTAAAAATTATGCAAAAGGAATACTTTTTAACTAATTTGAACTAGTTACTACTTTTTCAATCAGGTATTGAGATGGCCAGGCTGCCTCTGGGCTTCGTTATTTTGTCTAATTGGCTGATTCTGAATTCAGTCCCATGCCAGTGCACTCTGTTCTAAAAGCAAGGCTTTGTTTTATTCCGGGTATTACCTGGTAACCAGTCAATTAAGAACATTAGTAGAACTCTGAAGGGAAAGCAGTTCTATAATCTCTTTGGAATCTAGTTGGGCTGGTGCCAGTTGCTATACATTGGGAAAGGGGAGGAATCAACCAATTAGAGGACCCTTTTTTAATTCTCAAGAAACCAACAATAAGTGCAAATCTGAATTCTGAAGAGCAGCCATGATTAATTGAAGTATAAAGAACTTAAAAAAAAAAAATCTAACTTCTACTGGCTCTAATATTCCAAATAATAAATGCCTGGTATGGTTAATTAAATACAGATATTTAAATTAGCCACGCAGCCTCTTTGTTGTAAGTGATCAGTAGTTGTTAGCTTATAACAGACTTTCCCAAATTGTAAGAGGTGAAAAGAAGCATTTAGGATTGTGTTTGAACCTGGCTCTGCCATTAGCGGTTAAATGGTCTTGGGTCCATCACTTCTCTCTAGATCTTGGTTTCCTCACCTAGAAATGGAAGGATTGAACTTATAAATTACTATTAGCAATTCTATACAGTCTCTTGACATGGTACTCCTGAGTGACAAAATTGAAGGTTTTTGTAGTTTAATGACAAAAAGTAGTGTATGAACTTCATTTGAGTTTGGGTGTGGCAGTATTTAATATTGAGTAGTTATAGAAAGGGTATATCAGGAATCAGTCAATGTAGTCAGTTGAATGAAGGCTTTGTTTTTAGATAGCATCTTTTCTTTTTGAGATACGCCTAAAAATATGTTTAAGAAGCAGTTGTTTAAACTTGGCCTCACGAAATGTTTTTGCTCTCAGTCTGTGGACCACAGGCCTCTTCATCCATGGGAATGATTTGATGGGGTCTGTGAATCCATTCTGAGGAAGCATTCCAGTTAGGTGATAGGTATGTCATTTACATATACAGGATTATTTTTCAAAAACATGTGGATGCTGACATAATGCAATTAAAATACATTTAACGGTGTTGCTAAATTCACAGAAGGCTTGTATTAAGGTTGTTTGTCGTTTTACTTGTAGTATTCACTGGAGTGGGGGTTGGGGACCTCAGTTTTAGCATGGTGGGGAGGCTGTCTGAAATATGTCGATTCAAGTCAATCTTAGTAATTACAGAAGTTTATGAAACTGCCCTAGAGATCTTATCTAATTGTTCTGCTTTAAACTGCCATTACAATGTAACCCCCCATTACCATCAAGAACATAGCGTAAGAAGGAATTTAGTAGAGGAAATGGTGAGGATGAAGACAGGGGAGAGGGGGTCACTTACCCTATCTCCACCAAACAGTGTTTTGGAACTTTGTCTCTGACATCTGGAACAGTCTATTTGCCCTATGAGGCAGGGCTAGGAGTGTGGGCTGTTTAGGCTGTATCTGGCACGATGCTGGGGCGCAGGGAGAGCCATATGACCAGAGGAATGCACCTTGGAGTTGGCTGTTAGGGACAGACAGTGTTCTTGAAGTCACATGGTTTGGAAGTATGTTACGTTTTAGCTTCTGCTTATATTCCAGTTCCACAAATATTTGAGCACGCTCTGCGTGCCAGGTAGTAGTAGATCAAAGGACACGTTTGGTGCCAGTCTACATTTTTCTTTCTTGAGATAGACCTGGACATTGTGAATAGGAAGCAGTGTTAACAACCACTTCCAAGTGAAAGAGCACTTACTTCTGATACTATTTCTCTGACTTTTACTTTGCACCCCTTCTAAGATTTATATAACTTAAATCCACAATAATCTTTTATGTGAGTTTTTAGATCTCCATCCTACAGCTGGAGAAATTGAAGTTCAGAGAGACACAACAGCTTCTGTAGTCAGTCAACTAACGGGTAGCTAGAGTATCAAGATAGGAACACACAGCTTCTGACTCCTGGTTCATTTACTTGGGTGTTTATTGGGTAGGGTTAAAGAACTAAAAGATTTTTTTTTTTTTTTTTTTTTTTTTGCTAGTATGCTTTAGACAGAGAGTAAGCATTCAAGTTTCCTAATTTCTACTTAGGAGACTGGGTGTAGAATTTAAGATCTGTGTATTATCATAGTCTGTAAAAGATTCAGCTCTCTCTTACATCTGCTGGCTTATTGAAGGGTACATTATTGGGGGTGGAGGTCAAAAGAGAATCACTGAAGGAACGGCTTATTCTTTTCCCTGATTCTGATTCACCAGGTCTGTCATGAGACTTAAGCATGGGTATTCTCCAAGTGACTCAAATATACTGTTCTTCTGCCCCACCCCCATCTTCACTCCCTTTGTGAACCACTTTGATATAAAGCCCTGGGAGGCCATTCATACAGCAAATACATATCAAGAATCAGGGGCGCCTGGGTGGCTCAGTGGGTTAAGCCGCTGCCTTCGGCTCAGGTCATGATCTCAGGGTCCTGGGATCGAGTCCCGCATCTGGCTCTCTGCTCAGCAGGGAGCCTGCTTCCTCCTCTCTCTCTCTCTGCTTGCCTCTCTGCCTACTTGTAATCTCTCTGTCAAATAAATAAATAAAATCTTAAAAAAAAAATTAAAAAAAAAAAAAAAAAGAATCAGCTGTGCCCGGCACTAGTTTAGACTGTTGGGATATATCAGGGAATAAAAACAAAGACTCCTGGCCTCATGCACCTTATCCTTCAAATAATTAGCAGGTATCTTTGAATGGCTTATTATTTAGTTTTGAAGGCTAATAAATAAGAGGAAAACTCTGTGCCTCGGATATAGACAGGAGAAAATAGAAACTAGGCCTTCTCAGAAATAACAAAAGGTGAAATTACAACAGGTATGAAATTCAAGCACATTCTTCATTAAGGTTCAGTAAAGTCACCAGAATTTATCTTAAATAAGTGATTAGAGTTGATGATAGGTATGTATGCAGAAAGCCAACTAGTGACTTTACTGATTGCTTTTTGGGGGTTGGACTTCAGTAACCAGTTTTAAGAGCAGTTTATCACTCTCTCTCAAGTTCTCAATCTTTTGCAAGTGTCTTGGCTTAGGTCCCTAGAGATTTTGTAACTTTGTCTTGATCTTTTATGTTCTGTCAGTACAGAGAGCCATTTCTCAAAATCATTTTTACCTTGAGGCCAGATCTACAACTCTTTCTTTATGTTTATTCACTGGTTCTTTTCAGATGTGTCTCTTGTAACACATGCCTTTTTTTATCAACCTTTTTTGCACAGTAGGAGAATTTTAACTTACTGCCTTGACTTTTTTCTAGATTACTTAAAAGTTTTCTACTACCTGTTGGTCTGTTTTCCCACTTTTCTTTCCATTATAGTACCTTTCTTTTTTAAACTGGCTTTTGTTAATTTAAATTTGGACAGAAAGTATGCCTCATTTTTTAAGCTTAAAAAATCGTCGTTAATCACTGGTATCATCACATCCTCTTAAGGCAAGTTATCTTGTTGCTCTGTCCTCTAAATGTAGCACCCAGAGTCAGAAGGCCTCTGGCAGGGATAAAAATAGCCTTCCTGCTTGCCGGCTTGTTGTTGGTTTACTGGCAGTAGGAAATCTTTTGAATTCCTTAACTGGGTCAGCTCTTTGCTGGTTTCTCTGTAGACATTCCCTTCTGCCTAAAATTCTTGGATGTTTTGAATCTTGCAACTTTGTACCTGCCCTGAGTTACAGTCAAAGCCATCCTTCTGTAATCTATAGAAATTTACCCATTGACTTTCCTTGTCTTATGGATAAATGTTATTTATTTATTTCTTTTGCCACTATTATAGTTTCTTATTACAATTGAAAAAGTAAATTTGAGCCATTGGTACAAAAAGAAGACCTCCTTAATTGTTGTTTTTTTTTTTTTTTTAAAGGAACATTGTTCAGTTGAATTTTCAGTTTTCATTTCCTAAGTACTTTTGCTACTCTGCCAATTTGGCTATTATAAAAGTAAGGAGTTCGATTTTTTTTTTTTTCCTCTTGCTTCCCCCAAAGAAGAATTACACGCATTTGTAAAGAACAGTAGCAAACTCTGATTTTTCTGAAGCTGAAAAATCCCCCAGATGGCCACTCCCTTCTCCCAAGTTTTCAGTTTGGATCTTATTTGGCTAAAATGAATCCTTCCTCTTTCTTTCACAAGTGGAAAATCATTGGTTATCTCTGGATTATATTCTGAGAGGGGAAAAGTTTTAATATTAATAACACACCTCTTCTATGCCAGGGGAATTTTCTGAGCATTCTGCAAAAATGGTCTCATGAATTTCTCAACAGCCTTGGGAAGTAAATAGAAATACTTATTTTACTGAGGTTCATAGAAACTAAGTAATTTGACCTGGCTTACAAGATGGGATTGGTCTGACTCTACCCTTTCCATGGCAGAGAGACCACCAGTTGCTGGCTTTATTTAATTTATTCATTCTACAGCTATTTATTGAACATCTTTGCTCAAAACTCTGGAACGCAAAGCCCAAAATTTATCCTTAAAGATTTTGTTGCCTTAGAAAAAGAGAGTTTAGAAATAGATAATTTAAATATAGTGTAGTAGGTATAAAAGATGTTCTGTGGAATGTATGAGGTCATCTGAACCAGAGAATAGGTGGTTTGGGGCTGGGAGGACTTCCCATAGGATGTGAGGCGAGAGATAGATGGTACCTGGGCAAAAGGATGGTGGCCTGAGTGGTGAAACATTGGGAACAGAGAGAGGAGGGCATTCCAGACCGAGGGAGGAACCCAGAAGTAAAAATTAATGGACAAGTAGTTCTGAATGTCTGGAGTAACTAATGAGGGAAGGGAAATGGCGGTGTGGAGAGATGAACCTGGAGAGATAGGCAAGTGGAGCCAAGAATTTTTAATAAGCCCTGGCTTTTAAAAAACTGAAAGCCAAGCTTTCTGAGAGAGTGGTTTTATTTAGCTTAAAATGTATATATCTTTGTGATTTAAATGGCTCTTTGAGTGGGTGAGAGGCAAGATTCTTCAGCTGATGTCAGTCCCAGCCAGCTCCTCCTTTGTTTGTGATTTTGCATGGAAACATCTTTACTGGAAGTTGGTTGTATCATACATAAGTAAAGTAAGGTACTGATTTTGATTTGGGGAGTTATTTTTAGGTCAATAGAATAAATTATTAAAAAATAATTATCTTTATATCATTAAGTGATAGAATATATTGAATATATTTTATTAGTTCATATTGATATGTGTTCTGCATCTGGAGAAGTATAAACCTAGTGTTCAGAAACTGAATTTATTACACATTTCTTGAGCCTTGCTCTGCATCGTCCGGGTCCCCACAGCGCCATCTTGCTGCAAGTCTCAGGCAGTGTTGGTAAGAACAGCAGATGGAGAAAGGCAGGTGGAACAGCACCTCCTTTAAACAATTATTTGTGGCGGTATAGGTTCAACATACTTAAATGTGAACTAAGGAAAATAAGCAGGAACAGAAGCAGGAGGAACATTCTAGCTAAACAACAACAAATGTGTGTGTGTGCTACGTATATATTTGTGTGGTGTGTGTAAATCTTGGCTCTACCTTAAAAATGGGCCTAAGCCCATACTTACACTTTTCTGTTAGAAATTTTTAATGGTGTCCACTGAAAATCCTTCCCTTTTCTTTGGAGTATCCAGGTTTTTATAGTGTAAGTCAATCAAAAAAACTAACTTAGAATTTCACATTACTGTCACTTTATAGGACTGCATGCTG
Organism: Mustela nivalis; assembly: GCF_964662115.1. Taxonomy (NCBI): domain Eukaryota; kingdom Metazoa; phylum Chordata; class Mammalia; order Carnivora; family Mustelidae; genus Mustela; species Mustela nivalis. The sequence continues at coordinate 118,841,849 of NC_139022.1, read as the reverse complement.
TATTTTGGGTAACTTTGCAGTTATTCTGTATTATTATTCCTTAGCCTACACATATCACCAACAATTCTAGTATGACAGAAAAAGAGAAGGTCATACCATGAAATCTAATAGCTCTGTAGAACATTTGATATTTTTTGGTTTTTGTATATTTGAAGTAGCATTTATTATATCAATTCCTGCTGAATCATCAGTAGCCATAATATCTGGATTACATTTTAGAAAGTAACTTTCTCTAATTTTGACAAGAATACATACATTTATTCTCATACTCTAATGTATGAGAATATTTCCTTCTGGTCCTTTCTTCTTTTATCTCATTGACTAAGTTACTTTAGTTTCAGTCTTTAGAGAATTAGGATAGTACATAGTGTTCTTTTGGGCACTTACTCACCTGAGCAGTTCTTAGTCTGGTTGGTAAATATTGGTTCTCCAACTTGCAGATGCCTGGCATAGAATTGCCTAGTTGAAGTGCAAATCTTTTCTGGGCTGTAGAACTACCCCAGAGTATAGTTCCCCAGAGTCCCAATGTATCAGTTGCCTATATTTGGCTAGGTTGAGTCATATCACCAAATATAGCCTATGCCTTCTGCATGATGTATGCCAGGCTTCTGGCTCCAAATGCCACCGCTGGCCTCCAGAGACTCCTGCTTTCCTGTCATAAGATTAGGACTGCTGACCAGGCAGTATTTCTTCATATTTATAACACAATCAATACCAAGAGCCTTCAAAGGTTGAATTTTATCCACCAAATAGGGTTCACTTGCCTGAAATCCCAAAGCCCTCCTTCTCCCTTGAGAAATTCAGTTCTAGATGTACCAAAACCCAGTTATATTTATAGATAGTTGAGTTATCAAAAAAAAACCAAAAACAAAACAAAACCCACAAACACTGGATTATATTCAGCTTCAGATAGTAGTTTATTTTTATTTTACTTCATTTTATTCATTTGTGAAATGCTGGCATTTTAAGTTCAGTGGAATGAACTCATTGGGTGCTTTCCTGGTACTTAAGCAGTAAACTCAAGGTACCTAGGTAAAGAAAGCTCTAATTCTTAAAGGGGGCTATTATGGTAGAAGAGAGAAAAAATTAATAGCTATAATGATTTACCTAAGAAGGTTGACTCTTGCAACATAGCTAGAAAGAAAAGTTGGTGAATTAATCTAAAAAGGGGGTTTCCTTTTTGGGAAAGTTACCCCAGAAAGAGGTGAATCTGAAGGGGGAAAGAAAAAAGATTTGAAAAATACCCTCCAATGGGAACAAAGGAAGAGCTCACTGTCTCAGACAAGAGAGGGGACCATAAGTGATCTAGTTGTGGGATAGAAGATGCAGAAATGCCTATTTAAACTGGCATCTGTAAAACAGAGAGGATCTTAGAGCAGAAATGAAGGGTGTACAAGCAGAATGAAAAGGTGTACAGGAGAATGAAAGGAAAGCTTGAAAGTCCCACTACGTTTATGAGAGTTTACGGAAGATTTCCAGAAAGGAAGTAATACGGGTTATCCATAATAGATGTTATGAATGGATGACTCGAGATATTTTAGTTGTAGATAAAAATTTACAGAAAGAACTGGCAGGTTAAGAAAGCATCATGAAGTTAAAAGGTTTTTTTTAAAAATGTCATTGCTTATATTTTAAAAATTGAAATAGAAAGTATTACTGATCGGTCAACAAAATGTCACAGGTGTATTTGTTACCCAGAAGCCAAAATTGATTCCAGCCTGACAAGACTCAAATAACAAGACCAGGGTAGAAAATTAAAAACAAGTATCACTTTCAGAGTTAAACTATGAACTTTGCCAGTGATTCTTCAGTGCCCTGTTGTCTTACCTGAAGGGTAGAATTACTGCATTCAGAAGCCTGAAGTATCAAAGGTCACCTACCTTGGCAATAGAGGGTGGGCTTTTAAGGAGCTGTGCATTGAGGAAAATTCTGAGAACTGAGTTAAGGGACATTTTTGTGCCTGTCAAGTTGAAATATTCTTCTTATCTCTCTCTCTCCTTAAAACAGATAACCCAAAAGGTGAGTTTCTGATAAGGTAGAACTTGGTTTGTTTAAACTGGGCCAGCCGGTTTGGTAATTTGTCTTTTGTATTCTCATTGTTGATTATCCCTTCTTGGCATCAAATGAGAAGCATTTAGTTCATATGGAACAGTTCTGGTTTCAGCTGAAATGTTAGCATTAAAGAAATTTGAATATCTTCTTCGAAATAAAATATTTCCTCTTGAACTTTGTTTAATATAGTTAAATATTTTGTTTGTGTGTTGACCTACATCAACTTAAAAAAATGTTTTATGGTAAATAAAAATGGTACATGTGATGCTTTTGTTAGTTTATTTACTAGAGGGTTTTTACAGCTATAAAATGTACACGTGTTCCATTCCAGAAAATCAGCTGCTGCTTTGAGTTAACTGATTCGGAAACACTACTCACCCCCTCCAAACTTTTGTTAACAGTTAAGGTCATGTTCTTTTTCCAGTATCTCCAGTCTGTTCTTTAAAAAAAAAAAAATGTGCTTGTGACAGGTCATATGCTCCAGATTTATAGTTAAAAGCAGTTTCAGATGGACTTCACTGGATTTGGATACTTGGCTTTGTATATTAATTAGCCTTCAGTAACTGAGCCAATTTTTAGGAAGGAATTAAAATATCAAAATTAATTTTTGCCACCTCCTTCCCCATCTCCACCCGATCTTCACTCTAAATAGGAACAAGCTGAAATGGAAGTAAACTGTTTAACAACTTAGTAACCCTTGTATTTGATTTTAAATTATAGGAAAATTATTAAGTTCAGATTTTATTTCATATTAGATTCCCAAGCTTTGGATATGGGTTAATTAAAGCTATTAGCAGGGTGCCTGGGTGGCTCGGTGAGTTGGGCCGCTCGCTGCCTTCGGCTCAGGTCATGATTTCAGGGTCCTGGGATTGAGCCCCGCATCGGACTCTCTGCTCAGCGGGGAGCCTGCTTCCTCCTCTCTCTCTCTCTCTGCCTGCCTCTCTGCCTGCTTGTGGTCTCTCTCTGTCAAATAAATAAATAAAATCTTAAAAAAAAAAAAGCTATTAGCAATAGAGGACAAGTTTTTTCCTTGATGATATAAGTTCATTCCTTTAGAGACCATTTCAAAGAAACATAATTTTGACAAGTTGAAGGATAGTTAAGGCCTAAAGTTCTTTCTAAAGGGTTGTTAATATATGGCTGATGGATTGATAGGACCACGTATTAGCTCTGCTTCCCATAGTGTTTTTCAGTGAAACTAGATAGAAGTTTCCTGGCCTCTTGGAAGGCTTGCCTCAGCCTTAAGGCTGCTTCCTCACTTTTTCCATAGCTTTGGAGAGTCTGTTGTGATTCTGTGGGATTAGAGTTCAGGCTCCTGTTTTCCTAGTGGAATGTTTGTAATTATGAACCAATTCTAAATTCTCATAATACCTGATTTATAGAGTGCTGTCTTTGGTAGATAATTAACAATCACATTCTTCTATTCATTCTCTAAATGAGCAAGACTTGTAGAGGATTTTCCATCATTTTTATGAAGGTGGATATAGATGTCGAATATGGAGACTCAAAAATGTTGCCCTAATGATTTTTTTATAACAGCATAGAACTAGGTATATGGTATGGTACTCAGAAGTAGGTATATGGTGTATGGTCTGGATACCTCAACTCAGTATGTAGAAACTCTTCCAGAACAGAAATGTAATTCCTGTTAAAGGGAGAGATCCCAGTGCAATTTCCCCCCTTTATTTGAGGCTACCAATTTGGAAAGATGTTGCATCTTCCAAAAATTTTAGTACTGTCACAGATTCTTTTTTGATGGACATCTTGGGTGTCCATTTTAGGTTCAAAACTAGATTTTGAACTACTTCAAAATTAGAAGGAAACTAACCCAGCATTTTGTGAGTACCTACTGTGCTCTGGGCGTTGTGCTATGTGCTTTGATATTTTCTGTCACATGTAAGTACAATAATATGTTTTTCTTTACTCTCTCTACTCTTCCTCCAAAGTGAGAATTTAAAACCATTAGTGTGTCTGTACATGTAGGCATAAGTCTGGCACTTTTGTTATGAATTATATAGAGAAATCTTCCTGCTAATTACGTACTTTTAAAAAACAAACTACACACATGAAAACATTTTTATATTTATGGGGAAAAAAAACCCTATTATTATGAGTTTCTATTAGAATATAATGTTATAAAGAAAATTACTTTGGAAATTAGAGACCAAATAGTTAAATATGAGGGATATTTTATTTTCCCACTTTCAAACTTACGCTTCTTTTTGGATGTTTGTTAACATGCTGATTGATATGTCCTCTGACTCATTGTGTTCATCAGCACAGCAAAGTTTTATCCCATAATAAAGCTTTTTAAAAATACCTTACCTTAATTAAAGCTATTAATTCAGCTTTGTTACTGAATACATTTAAACCATCTATGAAAAAAATAAATTTAGTAACGGCCTTCTTTTACCTTCAGGTCGTCTAAACTATTCATATCCAGGATCCGATAGCTCTCTGCTTATTAATGGTAAGTGATAATTGATTTACCCTAGTGAAGTGCACAGAAAAGAAACAAGTTAGTTCTAGATGAGAAAATATAATAGGTATGCTTTGACAAGTGGAAAAATGACATTAGTTTGTTCTGTAATGATAATTGTAAGTTGCTATTAATTTGTTAGCTGTATAATGAATAATTATTTTCCTCCAAATTGTGACATTAACTTTTTTAAACGTTGAGAACTAACTTGTTCTCTGTCTTGAAATTGGTGACAGAATAAATGAGAATCTCTAATGATACATAAAGAACGGTTTAATCTACCATTAGATTCTGTAGAGTGACCTTTGAAATGTCAACATGAAAACCATTTCCATGTAGTTAGAAAAATGTTCCAGGAGAAAGGGAGGGTAATCAGAGATCTGAAACCAGAAAATGCAGCCTGAGACCACAGGTCTTGACATTGTAGAGGACAAGGTCATTCACTATTTGCTGTCTAATGAGAACAAGAAAAATGAAGTTTTATTGACCTTCACAGTGCCCTTGGTAAATTCTCCTTTCTGGTTCTAAATATTGCCAGTGGGCTGTTGAGTTCTCTTTTATGTGCATATGCTGCAGCAGATTAAATTTAAAAAGGAAGGGGCATCTCCTCCTAGAAGGAATTGAGTCAAAAAATGTCTGTTTTGTACTACTATAGTTTAATTAGGTGAAATACCAAAGTCTTATTTACTTCTTTTCTACTCATTCACTATTGAATATGGATTTTTAATTGTGCTCACAGTGCCTTCCATCTGTCAAAGCTCATTGTAAGTCCCACCATCTCAAAGACATGTTCTTGGCTGAATAGCTGTATTCTCATTATTCCAAAGATAAAACAAAACAAAACAAAAAAACAACAAATTTTGTACTCCATGTCTATGGTATATTGTGAATGGAGGATTAAAAATTAGTTTTAGGAAAAAATTATTTTTATGACTGAATCTACTTTTGGTTAATATTTAGTATCAGTATTCTGTAGAACATAAGATTGTCGAGCCAGTAAAAGTTAAAAGGAAATTTGATTTATAAGAGTTGCCATGGATGCATTAGATCCTCTGAAGACTGTATGATTTATAAAAGTCTCATTTATTCATCAGACTTTGGCCTTTTCATGCTACAGCTACCAGAAATAATACCAAAATATAATATTTCAGTATAAGTGTGGGTAGACCAAAAACCAAACCCAGTGGTGATAATGGCATCAAGATAAGCGGGAATAATGTAAGGGTTGCCATTCTAGCAAGACTTTAGCTCCTGTGGAACAAGTTTCTGAGTCTGCATGCTGGAAATGGCAGTGAACCCAGGATTTGAGATGCTGATGTGCGATCATGGGCAAAGTGGTCAACTCTTCTTTGTCTCAATTTCCTCATGCAGTTGCTAAATTAGATCCATTCCCTCTGGAGTCCATCTTTGTTGAGGTGAGACTCTCTGAACTCTCTAATGGGTTTTCCTTAAAGCTAAATTCACTTCATTTTTTGAGAGTCTATTATTGTGAGATTGCCTCCTCTGCCCTTGCCGTTAATATCCTTTCTTTTATGAATAGATTATTTTTTGTGACCCTTTCTTGGCAAAGAAAAATAAAGGTAAAAAATAATTACTTTTTGAAATGTTATTAGTCCATAGACTCTAGAAAGGGACTGGGTGGTTTTTGCTGTTGCATACATGGAAACTGTGTTTATTAGAAAGGTATACAGGCTGAGTTTAAAAATTGTCTCAAACTGAAAGATAGGAAGATAAAGAACAAAGAGTTGTCAAAGAGGGAGAACTTGCTGGTTCCTTAAGTATAATCCTAGCGGGTTTATGACTGCCATGGTCTCAGATCTAGTGTTTACCTCAGAAGGTCGTAGAACTTGATTTTATCAGATTTGTTCAAGTGTTAGTTCTTAATAATCAACCAACTAGGACCAGATGCCAGTTTATACATTCTCAATAAGGAATAAAACTAGGTAGACCAGATGCTGTAGGTGACTGACAGAGTTGTTTCTCCAATAGCAAAGTGCAGATTATAGCAGATTACTTTAAAATCATAAAATTAAAGCAAGGTGGGGGTGGAGGAAGGTTGAGACAATTTTTAATCATTTTGGTGTAGGTGTAGGCATTGCCCATTCTCTTCAGTCGGATTTATGAAACCTCTTCTATGGTGGATTGCTTCTATAGATAAATTAATCTCATTTGTGTGTTGATGTTTTAGTGACTTTGCTGACAATTTAGTTCATGTTTTGGGGGTACCCATCTTATAAATCTAGTGTAAAGCGCTATTTGTATTTAACGAAGATAAACTTTGGACTCATAACTACTATCCATTTCACAGAATTGTGATGAAGATGAAATACATGTAAATCATTTAGTATAGAGCTGCTAGGTAGTTAAAATAATAGAATGGTTAGGAATATTTGTGGCTAGGAATATTAGTGCTAATATACACATACATATTTTGGTTAGGAATATTAGCGCTAAAAATTTATAAGGAAAAAACAAAATGGGATTAAGATAAGTGTAAAAATCATCTATTGTTTAACATGCTTTTTTTGGCTGATTATTAAAATAGATAACATAAAAATTACTGTATTCGTTTTTAAATGCAGTCCTTTTGTATCTCATATCCATGCAGTCTCTCCTTAAAGCTGAAAATAAAAGCCTAGTACATTGTGTTGATTTACATTCATTATTCAACTTTAAGACTTTAAGGAACTGTAAGGAGCTCTTCTTCCCTCTCCACCATAAATTATCTATTCAGGCTTAAGAACCTTTAGAAAGGTGATTATTTATATAGCTACTCTACTTTGTCTCAACTGTAACTTTCAGAGCTTTTTCTTCCAAGCCGCTGTTGAGTTGAAAGCCATTTCTTTTTTGTTTAGATAAAAAGTGTGTGAGAACTATTTACTCTCTTCACTTGAACATCTGAATTTTGACTATGATTTTCTTTTTTTTTTTTTTTGACTATGATTTTCATTGTATAACTTGTTTTGAATTTTTCAAGTAATCTCAATGCTTTTTGGAAAAGAAGTAGGGTTTAAATCCTGAATAAATAAAAAGACAAAAAGATTCAGAGTAGTCTACCAGCTTCAGCAGTTTATATTGAAGTAATGTTGGGATTTGCATGTACAAAGATAAAAAGAGCTTACTCATCGAGTGGATCAAATTACTTTTTTTCCCCTTTGGCCATGCTCAATCGTCAGTTTTTATACTATGCAGTGACCTTCATATACCACTCATGACTTTTAAAAGACCCTGCCACCATAATGCAACAAATAATAATTGATAACTGTACTAAGAATGTTGTGGTGCACATTGTGGAAAAATTATTCAATCAATCTCTGTTATTAGTTGTAGAGATTTTTTTTTTTTTTTAAGAGGACATTCTTGGGCAAAATCCTTGGATGCTAAGTATATTAAAAAACCAAATTTCGTAGCTACTTTCTGCATACTGTATTAGTTTGCTAGAGCTACCTTAACAAGTACCACAGACTGGTGGCTTAATCAGAAATTTATTTCCTCAGAGCTTCTGGTTCTAGAGGTTACAAGTTTAAAATCAAAGTGCCAGCAAGGTTGATTTCTTCTGAGGCCTCCTTGGTTTGTAGATGGCTGTCTTCTCTCTGTGTTCACATGATTTTCCCTCTGTGCATGAATGGTGTCCTAATCTCTTCTTTTAAGGACATAAGTCATACTGGATTAGGGCCTACCTCAGTGACCTCATTCAACCTTAATTACCTCTTTAAAGGCCCTGTTGTCAAATACAGACCTACTCTGAGTTTCTGGAGGTTAGGACTTTAGCATATGAATTTTGAGGAGGGAACACAATTTATCCCAGAACAGATACATTTTCGTAGTAAATTTTATGTAATAGGTATATAGTTAGAACATCCATTTTATGGTTATGAAAAGCAAGCCTGAAACTGACTCAGTTTCTCAGCCAAGTCAGAAAGGAGTTCTAAATTTGGGCCAGACTTAACCTCACATTCCTGTGGTCTATCTTGGTGTAGCTTTGATACAGACACCAGATTGGAAGGTTAATTTTCCTTTTACCCATCTTGAAAACTTTTTTGCCTTAGACAACAAACATGCATTTGCAACCACCTCTTTATGAAAGTGCTTGTGCTTGGTGCTTTTTTTCTCCAACCTTCCATTCCATTCCATTAGTTCATAGGATTAACTGCTTCAGAAATGAAATTCTGGCAGGGAAAGTTAAAGAACAACTGTAAAATATATTAGATTTTAATAAATTCATGTATGTATTTCCTTTTCTTTGTGGATTTCTTTCACTTGGCAGCATCCACTAAAATATTTGCTTGTCCCAGAGGAGATTAGTTAAGAGATCTTTTTAAAAAAGGTTAGCATAGAACAATTCTTAATTATAGTTCTTTGGAATGAAAGGAGAAAGATTGTTTGCTTAAGGGGGGTATAGTACACAGAAATCCATGAAAGTGGGGAGGGTATAATTTACCCACAAGAAATGTAGATTATAGTTACTTACTGAAAATGTATATAATGTGGTTCTAGTTGCTACAATAAGAAGAATGTTGAAAGGTGCCTTGGTGAAAAAATATATTGTAAATTCTAAAGTGCTCTGCAATTGTTAGCCTTAGAATAGTAATGAAAAGCTTAGAGTAATTATTGAAGACAACCTCAGAATATAGACACGGTTTATTTTTGCAGAAAGGAAGAAATTACTACTTACTGAGGATCACGACTGTGTGGTCATCATGTGTATATAGGGTATCTTTTGTTATTCTCTCTTCAGCTCTCCATTTTTGTAGAAAACTGAGGGTTAGGGATGTAGAGAAACTAGAGTGCCATTCTCTACCCTTTTCTAAAATAGCTCTTTACAAATAATATCTTTGTCTCTTCTTTATTGTATCGTATCAGCATTCTTTGACTATTGTACGAACAAGTTAGTATAAACACAAGCCAATGTGACATGTGAAATTCCAACTACTAGGCATATATTTAAAATAATTTTGTGACAGGGAGTTAGTCCATTACATTAGGGGTTGATTTATAAGATCATTTAAAATAATTCTTTGCATCTTTGTTGGATTGTATGCCCTGGTCTTTATGATGATTGTCTGCTTTTTGGTTCTATCAACTTTATTCTTTTGTTAACAGATTAATTCCTTTTAGCTTCAAGCCTTTGACTTTTATCTTTTTTTTTTTTTTTAAAGATTTTATGTATTTATTTGACAGAGAGAAATCACAAGTAGATGGAGAGGCAGGCAGAGAAAGAGAGGGAAGCAGCTCCCTGCTGAGCAGAGAGCCCGATGCGGGACTCGACCCCAGGACCCTGAGATCATGACCTGAACCGAAGGCAGCGGCTTAACCCATGAGCCACCCAGGCGCCCCGACTTTTATCTTTTTTAAATGATTTACTAACTTAACTAATTTCCCTACATACTTTTTTTTTTCAGTCCTACTAAAAAAATCAGTTATATAACATCTTTGAATCTGAGTCCTCTACGCCTGTTTTTTCTAAATAGAATTGCTATCTGTTTCTCACCTTGGGGGCAATGAGAGGTAGATGGTAGAGGTAGAAGGTGGGCCAGATTAGCCTGAGTATGAGCAGTCTTTCATTGCCTACTAAAATCTAGTAATATTTTATCCTTCATCTTCTTTATAAAAATGTTTAGGTCTTCTCATGGAGGAAAGGATGTTTTTCTTTAATATAGAATTTGTTTGTTTTTAACATAAGTACCAAGAAGAAAACAAAAAAGGGGTATGTCCACAAGCATAGTAACATAGTTAATAAATGTAAATAGTACAGAAAAGGATAAATCAAGAAGTGAAATCCTTCTTTCCTTCCCCATGCCAGTTTTTCTCTCTAAGGTTCTTGTGGTTGTTTTTAGAAAAAAGATTTCATCATATCTCCACATACCTGCTTATGTTTTCTTTATTTTTACACGTACACAATAAGAATCGTGCAGTACACACGGAAGTACAGTACTCATGGAAACTACGTCTTAGAGAGCTTTAGATATCAGCACATGACTATGTGCCAGTCTGAAAATGGCTGCATGCTAAAGTCTTTCTGTACCTTCTTTGCAAATCTAGTGTCCCAGAGTAGTAAAATGTTTTGCTTGAGGGAATTTAATGATGAATATAGGGCATTTGTAAGCAATCCTTTAAAGATATTTTGGAAATAAAGTGCTTTTCAATAGATCTAATAACAACATGCATCCAGAAATTATAAAATTTATAGCTAGAATGTTTCTAGCCCATTTAGAACCTTCTTGAATCATACTAGTACTAATCATGAAGTTATTCAGGACTTATAAGTAAAAACCAAGAAATAAAAATAAAAATAGATAAAGGTATAAATAGTCGTTTAAAACCCTATGGGTACCAGAAGATTTGTATTCAATAATAGCATGCATTTTTTGGAAATATTTTTAACAGTATACTCTTTGGTAATTAAAGGGAAAATATGGGCAGGGTTTATTTCAGCAACTTAGCTAGAAGTTTTCCAAAATGTGATTTCTTAAAACATATTTAAAGGGAATTATTTTTTTAACTTTCTACTTCTTTGGATGTTTGAGAACTATCAAATAATAATGTGACAGTTGATAATCATGAGATTGGAAATCTGTCTGACATTTTCCTCAGTAAAGTGGTAAAGATCTGTGTTACAGGTACGGCATCATAATAATCTTAAGCCAAATATAATTTGAAACAGTTGGGAAAAAGGTGGTTAGTACATTTTTCACGGGTAGGATGAAGGGGCACCATTTACTATTTTGTTACTGTCTGGGTTCTGGTTACATAGGCAGCTTCATGTTATCGGAAATTCATTGAATTCTATACTTATGGTTTGTGCACTTTTCTGTATGCATGTCATGTCAAAATCTATGTTAAAAATAATATATAATTATTAACAGCATTATAATAAGTAGAAGTAAAAAAAATTAAGCATTCTTTTCTGTGTTCCAGAATATTACTGTTTTTTTTTTTTTAAAGATTTTATTTATTTATTTGACAGGCAGAGATCACAAGTAGGCAGAGAGAGAGGAATGGAAGCAGGCTCCCTGCTGAGCAGAGAGCCTGATGTGGGGCTCAATCCCAGGACTCTGGGATCATAACCTGAGCCAAAGGCAGAGGCTTTAACCCACTGAGCCACCCCAGTGCCCCTAATTTCCCTTTCTGATTCGGCAATTTTTATGTTGTAAGCATTGTACACCTGTAACTTATTTTCTCTTAATGTGGGAAAACATTTCTAGGTAGTTTTCAGAATTTAACCATGAATTCTTTTATATTAACCAGCTTAATTTTGTGGTACAAGATCAAAGATTGAAAGTACACATTTAAAGATTTTGAGATTTATTTGATTTTTGCCTTTAATCTGTAGCACTTACCCTTCCTGAAACTATATTTATTTTTGATAAATGGAAGCTATGAGAATTTTATGTTAATTTTGTAGATTTTAGAAGTCTGCTCTCTTCAAATATCTCTTTTCTTGGAAATCTAAGCAGCATCAATCAACTTTTTAAGATTGACAGAACCAAGATTTTCAAATCATTAATTTTCCCAAACTCCATTATCATTGAAGCAGTCATAGTAATAGAATGTTCTTAAGCATCTGCTTTTATGATATCTTTGTCTTTTTAGCCTATGTCAGGTTGACTGAGAAAATACCTCCCCCCACCCCCAAATTTAAGACCTCTAGCAAAGTGAAATCCTAGCTGAAGGAAATTTTGTGTGGTTTTAATCCATTTGTTCAAGTACTTTGGTGAAATCCAATGTTTCTAGTAATGGGAGAAATGTATTTTGGTATGAGACAATTTCATTTTGGAAAATACCCATATGATATTTCTAAGTTATAAATTCAGTTGTAACTGAGTTGCACATATTGAGCATTTATCTAGTGGGCTAAGAATTAAAACCCTGAGCAATCTGTATAATGACTTCTTAAAGGTGCTACACCTTCTAACTCAGGAATCTATCCCAGCTTCCTGTTAGAACACACTGGCCAAGCCCTCACTTGTCCCATGTGCTTCTTTTCTAGGCATCTTTCCCTGAACATTACAGCACCCCAATTTGCTACATTGCCAGGCCTGCAATGCCCTTTCCTCTGGTTTTTCCTTAAAGTCTTAAATGCCATCTGATCTTCTCCTCAAATGCCACACCCCCCTCTCTGATTCTTTTATCTGAGCCAGTTTCTTCTCCTCTGTTCTTGTTGTACCTAACACCAATAGCAGTAGGTATGCTGCATTGTCATTGTTTGCTTATGTGGCTGTCTGGCGTTTCAGGTTGCTAGTTCCATGTAGTCAGGGCCCTGTACTGTTCATCCATAGTCCCTAGCAAGATCAGGCATTTAAGCAATGTTTATTGAATAGGGTCGAGGTAATTGGACAAGCTGGGCTTTTAAGTGCCAGTTTGTTTCGGGGAAGACATTTTCTCAAAAGTTTCTTGATTTCAAGTTTGTGCTGCCACTTGTCAAGTATCGAGGGAAATACATATAAGTACATTATATACTTCTCTTCTTAGCTGTAACCTACTTGGCAATAAAATGCCAAACTTTTACTTTTCAGCATTTGGGATGTGGTGGAAAATTTGGCAAGGAATAAGAAACTTTCTCTGGCTAAAAGGAAATTGATAAATTGCCTAAAGATTTCATTTGTTATGATTTCTTTTGTTAGGTATTAATCATAAAGCCATGGTATAAAATTGCTGTTTATCTTGTAGTGTTGAAAGAGTCATGAATTAAGTATTGAAATATTTACTGAAATGCTAGTTGGCAGGGAATTCTGGGAGCATTTAAGATCGGGATGATAGGAATTGGTTTAGATCATATTACATATTACCTTAGTATCATACTAGTCTGGATCCTGGGTGACAGTTACAGGCAACTACTTCTCTTACCACAAGTAAAATTCAGTACAGCTTTACAGTGTCCTCGAAGAACTTAAAAAAAAAAAAAAAGTGTGTTAAATTGACCTCTCACCATCCAAATTCCTTGTTTTTGAGACATTTACTAGGAAATGAGGAATATAGTCAATTATTTTTTTTCAGTTTCAAAAACTGGTAGATGAAAGATCACAGTTGATTCTTCTGACAATGTTTGAAAGGTTGTTTTTTTTTTTTTTTCTCATTTGACATGCAGCAAGGACATATGGGCGAAGGAGAGGTAACATTACTGTTTCTAACTTTTGAATGTACCAGTTGTATTTGGAGAGGACCCAAGATTGCTCAATTTCTTACCCTTGTGGGGAAGAAGGGGAGGGGGGAATGCAATGTAGCTTTGATCCATACATACTTTATATGTCATAGTTAAGATTATAGACTTTCTAAGTTGAAGGAGTAAGAATGGTAGGATTTGAATTTGAATTGATAATGTCCCTGTATTATAAACTCAAACTCAGCTTAATTATATCTGAAGATTTATTTTACCTTTTTCTTTCTGAAAGGAATTTCTTGGAAGAAAAAAAAATTAAGGATCTTTAAAAGGGAAAATACAGTGTGACTAGTCTCAAATACTTGATTATATTAGAAGCTCAATTATACTTGAATACCTTATGTCTATTTTTTTCTACTAAGTCAGCATAATACATTTGGTTTAAAATGAGATTAGCTAAACAAATGACTACTCCTATAAATTTCAAACACTGGCGGGGGGAGCTCTAGAAATTTTAGAGAATTTTAAAGAATCATTTCTTAGAGGTTCCTGAATAAACCTGATTTTTACCAACTGTGATAGCTTTGCCTTTTTACAGGCAAGTCAGCTAGATAGTCAAATAGCTTAACTTTCAAATGCAAGTGATTTTTAAACATTATTTCGGGAATAACTTCTAATTTTGTAGGTATTTTTTATCTTCATTTTATAACTCTTGAGTGTAGTTTTGTAGGGTAAATTCATAACAAATATATTGTTATTATTTGTGTTTAGTTCGGAAAGTTGAAAGGAAAACAAGTGTGGCACCAAAGGATATTGGAGTATTTCAGTAAAGGAAGAGCACTGAAGCTCTATTTCTATAGGAGCCATTAACAAACTCCTTATGTAGTACCTAGAAGTAAATTGGCCGTCTGAAAAGTGACAAAACAGTGCTTGAGAAATTCTAGTTATTTGTAGCTCAGTGTTTTGCTTATGATTTCCAAAGTTCATGTTTTGTTGTTAGGTAAATACAGGAATAATATGAACCACATTGGCATCTCTGGTCTTTTTCGCTTATATATTTTGTATGATAGGATTTTCAGACAGCAAACTTAATGTCTCATTTTTAGAATTAGATAGCACCAGTGGCAGCTGTTAATTACTCAACTAAAAGAAAATATATCTTTGCCATGCCTAAAAATCTTAAATTCTGTTAAGACTAGATTGTGAAGTTGGATAACAGCATTAAATGGGTTTTGATTATATTCCATTAAGGTAGACCAAGATGAGTGCTCACTTTAAAAATTGACTTGTTTATTTTAAGGACAGTCTTAGAGTAAATTGGGTAGACTATATTATTTTGTGTTTTAAAAAAAATTAAGTGATCTAACATCTGATCGCCGAATTTAATGCTTAGTGTACATGTCTAGGTTGCCCCTTGGCCAGGGGGCCCTGCCAAGGCAATGGAGTCTCCTGCCAGCTGCTTTCCAGAGAATGCTCCCTCCTCCTATACTTCCATTTCACCTCACTGAAGTGTCTGGATCCCAGGGGGATAGTTGAGCAGCCTTCTATTTAACCATGCACTTTCTCTCTGACTCCACGGAGACTTTAAAGTGATGGGAATTCAAGAGCATATCTAAGTGATTTGTTATTCAGTGAGAAAAATAAAAGCAGTCTTATTGAACCTGCCGTTTTCCTTGTTTCTTGTGTCTGCTCAGCAGTGGCAAGGAACATTTGCTGTTAGCTTTTTTTTTCTGCTTTCTATTCCAGGTCAGTCTTCACTGTTTCCAATGGAAGATGGATTCTTGGATGATGGCCGTGGGGATCAACCTCTTCATAGTGGCCTGGGTTCACCTCACTGCTTCACTCACCAGAATGGAGAAAGAGTGGAACGATATTCTCGAAAGGTGTTTGTGGGCGGATTACCTCCTGACATCGATGAAGGTATATTTACAAAGACCTAATAATTACATAACGCCTGGACTATGGCGCACAGTCCTAACTCATAGATGGTGGTTGCTGTTAAAATAACAATCTGATCTGACTCCAAGTATCCAGTTTTGATGGCATTGTTAGCTTGTCTTATCTTTCTATTCCAGCAGGTAAGATTAGTTTACGATGGGGCGCAGGATTTTGGGATTTGGGGAACCTGCTGTAGCTAGTGATTAGACTAAATGAAAAGAGTAACTGTCCTTGGGAAACCGTCTCAAGGGACCTGTTGTGGGCAAACACGTAGTGCTTACTGTGGTTTTGTCTGTGGGTGCTGCCTTAGCCAGATTCAGTATGTTTTCTTGTTTCCTACCTGCTCCAGAAATGTAGTTAATTGAATTTTGAAATCTTAAAGATGAACTTTGGAAAAATAAACCCTTAAGTTGTACCACAAGAAAGGAAATCTTAAGAGTTTTATCATTTTCTGAGTATGTTTTCACTTGTCAAATATTTACAGGCTTTTAAAAAGTCACACACTGTTCTTAGGCTTGTTTACAGTATAACCAAGATAGAAAGTATTTGTGTGCATAGAGTTTCAATTCTAGTAGGGGAAGGCAGATAAAAAGTATGTAATCATGCAAGAAAATATCAGAGAGTAAGTATTGAAAAGAAAATAGTGTGATATTGCACTATTTTGTGATATAACAAATATAACGATTCAGGGTATCTTCTCAGATAAGGTGATTAAGGAAAGCCTCTTTTTTTTTTTTTTATAAAGTAGGCTTCATGCCAAGTATGGAGCCCAGTTTGGGGCTTGAGGTCATTACCCTGAAATCAGGACCTGAGCTGATACCAAGAGTTGGATGTCTAACTGAGCCACCCAGGTGTCCCAAGGATATCCTCTTTAAGGAAGTAGTATTTGAGCTGAGGCCTGCATTAGGAGCCAGCCAGAGATTTAGAGGATTAGTTGTTCAGCAATATTTTCTTCATCTGTGGGTCTAAGTGACCCCAGTTCAAGTTCAGACTAAAATTCAAGTAGCAGACCGTATAGGAACCATATATCCTTACTGTTGGTGGTAATGGTTGTTTTCCTAATCTCTTCTGCCTTGGTTTCCTAAATGGAAATGACAATAAACCAGTTAATGTTACGGAGAATAGAATAGTTTTCTCTAAAAATCTATAAGGTCTAATAATAATGTTTAATAAGCTCCAATTTAGATTAAATGTATTGAGTCACTTCATTTTCCTTAAAAGGGTCAATCTTTTGGAAGGTTAATTCAAAAAAAGGTTTCAAAAATCAAAGATTGAACTAAACACAGCTCTCTTTTGTCTAATCTATGAAAAATTGTCTTGGGTGGAAGTTGTATTGGGATTTCAGGCTAGACTGAATCAGTCTTCATCCTGTTCTCAGAAGATCTAGCTTTCCAAAGTGTTCATGCTAGGCTGACCATGTGATCACAGTATTGGCCTCTCTAATAAGCTCCTGTGTCCGGCCTATTCTTTTCTTTGCCTGGAATCCTCATTTTCCTTAGTGCTATGGATTCTTGGGTCTTTGACCCTTGAAAGTCAAATCTTTAGCACAGATGGTGTTTAGTGAATGAATTATATGCTTACACACAAAAAGAGAGCAAAGACTGAATTTTATCTGACCTTGCCTGGAGTAAAGTCCTTCTCTGGCCCAGATAGTCTCTATCTTTTTGGAAAATTACTGAGCAATCTTAAATGTGCAATTTCTAAAATTTTTAGAGGCACAGGTAAATATGACTAGTCTGGCAAAGAAGATGGTTTAAACAGCAAAATTAATGGGAAAAATGATAATCATCAAGCATATTGATAAGTCAGTAGCAATTTAAGTAGACAGATCTTTCTACTATAATGTGCAAGATGTATTCCTGGAGAATGTTGTGTTCTGAAGAATTATACACTAAAGATTATAAGGTTTCTGGAGAAATAGGGTAGGAAGCAAATAATTCAGAACCCAATTACCTTTGTACTGGAAGCATTAACAAAAAGAATTAATACCTTGGAAATGACTTGGGCAATTTAAGCAAATGGCTCAGTGTGGTTAGAGGCTGCCTTAAGGAATACTGAAAATACACAAAACCAACAGATCAGAAATGCTGGCTTACAGGTTTGGAGGCAGTGCAGATATAACCGGACCTCGGAGCATGTGAGGAAGTGCACATTCCCAGGAGATGAGAGCCCTGCACAGGTGGGATTGTGCCTCTCTAGTGTGGGAGCCCTGGTTGTTGTGCTCATTTTTCATTTTCTTTTAAGAGAGTAGGAGCATGGCTGCCTGCATATCAGACAAGCCTAGGGGCTTTTTCTTTTCCTGATGAATGTTAAAATTCTACTCCCACTAGTTCACCTTCCCCAGGAACAGTGATTTGCAAACCAGTACAACTTCCAGATTATGGTGATTTCATTCCACTATTTACCAGTCTCTCTTACATGAGCCAGATGATATTACAGAAATGGGCAGCAGAGCAGAGCAGACTGTACTGTTTCACAATCTGGAGGAGAGACAAACAGTTCTACCAGCTTGGGACTTGAACACATTACGATCTCTTCTTTTCCTCTGTCCTTCCCTCCTCCCAGGTCCTATCTATACATGCTTACCTACTCCTTCCAGAAGTTCTTCGGAAATTTATTTTTCCTATAGCCTACTCATGAATCTGGTCATGAGGAAATGGTACAGGCTGGGAGTTGTCCTACGGAATGAATGGTCTCTATACTTTTAGGACTGTCAAAGATACAAAAGATAGGAAAAAATGAGAGGCTGTTCCAAAACTGAAGAATACGGATACCTTAGGGACAGAACATCTAAGTGTATCATGTGTTCTGGATAGGATTCTGATTGAGAAAGGAGAAAGAGATACTGTTGGGATAGTTTGAAATTTGGATAGAGTCTGTGAATTGGGGGGTAATAGTGTATGAATACTGGTTTCCTGATTGGGAGGGTTACATGATAGTGTATGAGGAAGTGATCTTGCTTTGAGCAGGTGCCAGTGGTTGTATTTCTGGATTATAGAGTGTCATGTAAGAAAAAAAAATGATAGGTAGATAGGTAGGTTGATTCATGCATGCATAGAGATAGAAAGAAAGGCAAGAAAGAAGGAAGAAGGGGAAGGCCGGCCAGTGTGTAAAATAGTAATAGTTGGGGGATCTCGGTGAAAGGGATTTAGGAGTTCTTTATATTACTCTTGTAAATAGTGGTTTTGAAACTGTTTTTTCTAAACTACTTTACAAAATGATTATAAAAATATTTAAATTTATTTATTTTTTTTGCTTTGCTTTGTTGTTCGTTAGATGAGATCACAGCTAGTTTTCGTCGCTTTGGCCCTTTGATTGTGGATTGGCCTCATAAAGCAGAGAGCAAATCCTATTTTCCTCCTAAAGGTAATCCTCATGATTCAATATACATGTACAGTGTATCCTGATATTGTTTAGTGTTTAGCCTTTTCATAAATGTTTACTTTTGCTGTAAGATTTTCCATAGTTAAACTTATATTTTCCCAAATGTGCCCTTGAAATTTATACCTAATACATACTTTCGGTTCAAATTTAATTTGACTTTAAAAGATGTTCCAAGATACCAAACTGAACTTAATGTTGATCCTATCAGACTTCGGGTAGGAAGATGTAAGTTTTCTTAACTTTTTTTTACTCTTTCCCTTAGTTTCAGCTTATATACTTCCTTTCTGTTGAAGAATTAAAAAAAAAAATTAGGGAACAAATAAGCCTTTTTTTCTCCTTTTTATCAGGCTATGCATTCCTGCTCTTTCAAGATGAAAGCTCTGTTCAGGCTCTGATTGATGCATGTATTGAAGAAGATGGAAAACTCTACCTGTGTGTGTCAAGTCCCACTATCAAAGATAAGCCAGTGAGTGCTGTCTAACATGAAAATAGCTTTTTGTTTTTTGCTGTCATCTCTGCTTTGTTTGAAAACCCACAGACATCTTGATGTATCTTTTAATTGACATGTTCGTAACCTACTTACAAACTGCTATTGTTGTCAACCTAACATTGACATTCTATGTTATTTACACACATTATCTTACATTGAATTTTTTGGTTAATTAAGATATTGGTAAGTCTTTACCATTAAAAAATTTAACTTGATAACGCATTTGATAAAGTAGCTGAATTTCCTTGAATAATAGAACCCCCAAATCACAAATAGATATTTGTCTGTCTTCTTCTTCTCTTTGATCAAGATCTTACCCAATAACTATCCTTAACTTTTTGCACTTGGTACTCTCCCAAAATAAAATGAACTATGCATATACAGAAATGTACATGGCATACTCTTTTTTATTCTTGAAAAAGTTTTTTTTTTTTAAAGATTTTATTTATTTGACAGAGATCACAAGTAGGCAGAGAGGCAAGCAGAGAGAGAGAGGAGGAAGCAGGCTCCCTGCTGAACAGTGAGCCCAGTGCGGGGCTCGATCCCAGGACCCTGGGATCATGACCTGAGCCAAAGGCTACTGAGCCACCCAGGCGCCCCAAAAATGTTTTTCTTTATCATAAAATTTAGTCTTTAGGAATAGTAGCAACCAGCCTGTTTTTTCAAATCTGACAAATCAACAATTTATTATCACTCAGCCAGATCTAGTAATGGGGTACAGTTCAGAATGGAGGTGCCTGTGGGTTCAGCTCACACAATAATTAATGGAGTTCCTCTTGGTGTTTTGGGATTGTCTAAGTCTGGAATGCTTTTCCCAGAGTTCCCATGGCCTAGATGGTAATTATATTTGACCTGTTTATGTTCCCTTGCAGTCGCCATAGGTATTTGAGTGTGGGACCTCTGGCTTAGGATTTTGTTGTTGTGCATATTGAGAATATCCTACTACGAGCCCATCTGTAGCCTTCGGTTTGGGCATTTGTAATAGTAAATGCAAACAATTAAAATAAGGTACACGATTCTTGGTTGACTAAAGCAGTGGACACATTGAAGTGTTTTATCATAAGTTTAGTGTAGATATCAAAATTTTTACTTTGAAATGCTTTTTGAAATAATGCAGCAGATTTATTAGTATCAGGAGTAGTTTGCACTTGTAGGATTGGGCACATAATCCTAGCACTGTATTCTGATCAGCATTAAATACGGTGATATCTTAAATTCTGTGGATATTGGAGGATTGAGTAGGATAGAAGCCCAAATAATTTGAGAAACAGCTAATTAACTTATTAGTAATTAAGGACATATTAGTGATTTAGCTTATAATAGATAATAAAAATTGAATTTTCAACTTTCATTCACTTAAAAATGGTTCATTTAAAAAAATCACTTGCTCTTAAAAATGAGATGAAGGGGGACGCCTGGGTGGCTCAGTTGGTTGGACGACTGCCTTTGGCTCAGGTCATGGTCCCAGAGTCCTGGGATCGAGTCCTACATCGGGCTCCCAGCTCCATGGGGAGTCTGCTTCTCCCTCTGACCTTCTCCTTGCTCCTCGCTCATGCTATCACTGTCTCTCTCTCAAATAAATAAATAAAATCTTTAAAATAAAAAATGAGATGAAGGGTTAGGCTATGCTATATGTAAGTCTTCTAATTTTATTGATTTATAATGGTGTGGATTATTGTTGCTCTTAAAATAAAATACTCTGCAATAATTTTTAACTTATTTCCTCATAAACTGTCTGCATTAAGAATGAGACATTCAGGTTTATCTGCTCCCTAGGTACAGATTCGGCCTTGGAATCTCAGTGACAGTGACTTCGTGATGGATGGTTCACAGCCTCTTGACCCACGAAAAACTATATTTGTCGGTGGTGTTCCTCGACCATTACGAGCTGGTAAGAAACAAACAGAACTACCCTCTTCACCTTTTAGCATAAGAAATACCTTATAAAGGTTTTTAAGAAAAATTCTCCACAAGCATTTGAGTTAATGTCCAAGAGCGAGAGTTCTAGAATCAAAGTATCTGGGTTTGAATTCATGTGCTCTGCTCCCAGTTAAAAGTTGAGTGATGTTGGACAAATTATTTCCTCTAATTTTCAATTTCCTCATCAGTCAAATGGAGTAGTAAGTGTATCTGCTTCATATAGAGTTGTTCTGAGGATTAAGTGGGAAAAAGTGGTGCCAAGTGCTTTGTGTGGTGTTAGAGAGCACCACTCTCATCATCGTCTGGAAAAACCCTTCAAGAATAGATTTTATGTCAAGAATTTTAGGGTTTGTTTCCCATGGCCTCATTTGCTTACCAGTTCTTTACTGAGCTCTGGAATATAGTAGGATTTTCTAGCAGCAGTATATCGTGTTTTTTAGAGTAGTATTTACAGGTGAAATTTCATCCCAAACTTAAAGTAAAATGAGGCTTATTGGTTGGTATAAGTGAGAAAAAGAACATAAAATGAACAAGAATGCAGTTTAAAATTGTAACATTTCTGGAGAACATGATACATTCATTATTTCAGGTTTTAACATAAAAAATTGGTGAATAGCTAGACTCTAGGGAAAGGTAACAAAGGTTTGAAGGAAATCAACTAGAAGGACCTCCAGACAAGGTCTGTAAATCCATTTTCTAGCGTTCACATGATTGTTTATATTAAGTAATATATTATTAACCATAAATATATGGTGGCAACATGGTATAAAGCAGACAGACCAGGGTGCCAAGCCCAGCGCTATCACTTAACCATCTGTGGCTCGATTTCCCCAGGAAATTACTACCTACTTCCTAGGGTTGTTGTGAAAATTAAAAGAGAACATATGTGAGGGTTGCTGGAGGGGCGTGGTGGGACGGATGGGGTGGGTGGGTGATGGACACTGGGGAGGGTATGTGCTATGGGGAGTGCTGGGAGTTGTGTAAGACTGTTGAATCAGAGACCTATACCCTGGAAACAAATAATACATCATATGTTAATAAAAAAAAAAAGAACATATGTGAAACATCCAGTAGAGCTCCTGTCCTTACTTAAAAGATTAATGATTGATTTATTAATTATTATAAGGTCGTGAGTTCAGAATACAGATGAACTGCTTTAGATGAAACCTTTGGTGAACTAGATGGATTTTCCTGATTTCAGTAACCTCTTTGCTCCTATCTCATTTAGTGGAGCTTGCCATGATAATGGATCGTCTGTATGGAGGTGTGTGCTATGCTGGGATTGATACCGACCCTGAGTTGAAATACCCAAAAGGAGCTGGGCGAGTCGCATTCTCTAATCAACAGAGTTACATAGCTGCTATCAGTGCCCGCTTTGTTCAGCTGCAGCATGGAGAGATAGATAAACGGGTAAGTCCTAGATTATATTTTGGAGAGTTCTAGGAATGGCCCTCAGTGTGTCATTACCAAGATTGGAATGGGGGGGATTTTATATGACAGTAAAATTAGCAGCTGACAGTATGTCTCTATGACCAATTAGGTGTGTGCTTTGTAATACATCTAAGGATTCCTACAAATTTTTTCTATCCCTTAGTGTTTTGTGTAGCCTAACACAACACTGTATCAGTTTACTCGGGGCAATTTAATCTCCTAAACTAGCACCTCTATTCATTAATTTATTCGGTTAGTCAATCATTCAGTAAATATCATCATATCAAGTACAAACATCAATGCCCTTGAGATCTCCTGACTTTTTTTTTAAAAATCATGAATACCTCAATAAGCCCTATTTTTCCAGTGCACTAGGTAACAAATCACTGAATGAATTCACTTGTAGGGCTGCATATCTTTGAAATATTTCATTATAACAGTTTAAATAGAAGAAATCATCTTTTTATTTGTAGTGTATTCTACCACCTGAAATTAGGTAGTAATTAGCATTATTTTTAGCACTTTAAATTCCTCTTTGTTGGTTAAGCTTCTGAATTAAAAAGCTGGAGAAAACCTCAGAGATAGTATCCTCCTCTGTTTTCTAAGGTACTGTTTTTGAAACTCTGTATTCATCTTATTTCTTTGCATTCATAGATTATTTCTTATCTTCGCGTTTCATGCATTCAGCAAATGTTTTAGCCCCTAGGACAAGAAGTCTCTGTCCTCAGTTTATGTTCTGATAGATAGAACTGTATCCTATACCAAAACTACTCAAAGTGTGCCAGCAGCAAATGGTTACTAGCTTGTGGTAAGATAGGAATTTACACCAGAATGTGAATCAGCTACATTAGTAAGCATAATGTTTAGTTCAGCTGACTTTTTTTTTTCCCTCCCCGTAGAAAGACCCTCTTGATGAAAGAAGCAATACATTGATTTATATTCTGGTGTCATCTTCCTATTTCATGGGAGACTGGCACTTTCATTAGGACTGACTGATATCAACACTCTGAGGCATTGTGCTCAAAAAAGTCTTTTTTGATTGATTTTACTGTGCTTTTCTCAATTCATTATGTAGAAACTATCAAGTCAATAGTGGTTTACATTTATTGCTTATGTTTCATTTCATGTATATTCTACTTCAGTGTCAGTGTAAAATATAAGATGATAGTGGATATCATAGTATATTGTGAATCTTTAAACAGAAAGGTCTAGATTCTATTATAAACACAGGAAGAGGGCGAGACAAGTTGCAGAATACATTAGCAAGCCCACTTGTTTTTTGTTCACACTAAAAAATATCTACATCCACGTGTGCAGTGTCTTCTGCCTTGCTGCTTCATCCCAACAAAGGTGTCAGAAGTGTAAGGTTAGTTATTGGAAATGCAGACTTCATTTGTATTCCTCTGCGATCAGATCTTTGACCAGTGTTCTTGCCACTCCTTCCATGTTAGAAAATGGCCTCGGGGCCAGAAGGCTGATGCTCTAGTTTCCTCTGCTCTTCCTGTCTTCATGTCACTCATCTTCTTTAGTTCACGGCTAACCTTTGTCAGGATTCCTTGACAAGAGCTGGATGGCACCAGAGGTAGTGATGACCTGGTATAAGGGAATTTAACCATGAGCCTCTCCAAGACTAAAAATAGCCAACTCTTTTCTCACTGGTGAATTAATAGCCAGGTTATTTTTAATGCTTGAGAGACTCCATTGACAGGTTGGCCTACTGAACACTGGAACAGACCCAGTTTTATAAATCCACTTCTCACTTTTAGATAAAAGTCAACCATTCTCACTGACAAACAACTGAACAGGGTTTTATATTGTGAATACTATGGCTGCATCTTGTTTTCTCAGAGTTTTGAGTTTGTGATTATAACCCAAGATATGTACACTGTAAATAGAAACCCTGACCCAGGCTTTATTACAACTTAGAAGTTTCTGACGCAGAAGCCGGAGATCTTCCCTCTGATGTGAATATTGAAGTGCTGTTTTGTGGAACTGGGAAGCTCTTAGTTGGTTTGTTTAAATTATATTTCCACGTATGACAAAAATCCAGATCCACTAGTTAAAGTGACAGTTTGTGTCTATAAATAATCACATGTGGGTTTAATCTCATAATGTTCTAAACAGTTGGCTTCTCTTTTTTATTTCTGGTAGAATCCCACTGTCCTTTGAAAAGTGGCTGTTTAATTAGACAGAAATGTAAAATGATGGGCATGAAAGCCTTGCCAGGTTCGTAGAAGATGGATTATCTTAATTTCAATAAAAGAATTATTGACTCTTGTTTTGCAGCACCCTGGCATACATTCACTCAGACAGTAGATGGAAATGTACACACCATAGTCAGAGTTGCCTGGGCCATTCACTAAAAAATGTAAACTTGTTTCTTTTCTTTTTGATTGCAGGTGGAAGTTAAGCCATATGTCTTGGATGATCAGCTGTGTGATGAATGTCAGGGGGCCCGTTGTGGGGGAAAATTTGCTCCATTTTTCTGTGCTAATGTTACCTGTCTGCAGTATTACTGTGAATATTGCTGGGCTGCTATTCATTCTCGTGCTGGCAGGGAATTCCACAAGCCCCTGGTGAAGGAAGGCGGTGACCGTCCGCGACATATTTCATTCCGCTGGAACTAAAGGGTAACTACAGTGCTCATTTTCAGGCCTCAGAATAAGTGCACTCTTCTGTTAATTCTGACCCCTTCCTCAACCTCTTCATGCTGGCATGTCCTTTTGTAGCAGCCCGTAACTTAACAATAGTATAATGAAAAGAATGACCTATAATATAGGTGTTTTGTAGATTCTTGTGTCACTGAAAACAATATGTAAGAACTCCTTTTTCATATTGCCATCGTGTTGCATGGAAGTTTTGTTCTCTTGTTTTGCTGGAGACCAAGAGGATCCAAACTTCCTGTAACATTTTCTTAGAGGAGAAAGAGAAATATTAAAAGAGAAATGAAACAATAGAGTATTTTGGGTTTTTAATTAAATTATTGTTAATAATATAACATATAAGAATACTTTTATTAAAATTAACCATGCACCAATAACACTATCAGTCTGTCCTGACAGTTTTTCCCCCAGAGAAGTGCTTTTGCCCCTCCCTCCCTCCCTTCCTTCCTTCCTTCCTTCCTTCCTTCTTTCCTTCCTTTCCTCTCTTTTTTCCATCCCCCTTTTTTATTCATTTAACAGCAGTGGAGGAAGTTAACAATTATTAACAGGAAAGAGCATGTTAAAGCAAACACAAATGCATGAGCAAGATTGAAGCAGCATTAGAACAAATTGTAAGGGTTTAGAGGCTGAATAGAATTTCATGACGCCTCAGAGTTACTACCGCATCAGAAAAAAAATAGTAAAGTAGGCAGAGCTAGGTTTATTTTCTTTTCAACCATTTTAAAAACTTTAGAATGTAAAAATTGAGTAAATTTACTACTGAGGGGAGTGCACTTACTTATTTTTAAACTTCTTTATCTGGTCACAGCCCCAGGAAACCTACCAAAGCTAGAATTAACGACAACTGGTGGGAAAACTAGCATTTCCTCTCCTGAAGAACAAATGTATAAATTTTATTTTTGATGTTATATATGAACTCTATATCCTAATTTACTAACACTCATCAGGTGTCAGCCTTTGCTCTCCATTTTGACGTTAAAAAACGAGACAAAACAGAACAGATCTAGAGATACCTCAAGGATATCATTTTTGATTTTGTGTTAGAGTACAATTGTAGCCAAAACTGGAAAATGAAAACCAATATTACAAATTGGCTGCTGATTGGCTTACTTTTCGATTTAAAGTTACTTTGGGTATCCTGTAATTTAGTTGTAACATAGAAAATGAAAAAAAAAAGTTAAAAAAAAGTTAAGTAGTTGCAAAGTGTTTTGCACTGTTGAACTAAGTAACTGTGTAAATCTGTGCAAAGGTACGTATGTTTATCTTACTCTTCCTATAAAATAAAATAACATTACCGTTTCAGAACTTAGCATGGGACATAGTCAGTGTTTGAAGTGCCAACTTCATCAAGTAATGCATGCTTTATTATAAATAAAATTCTAGCTTTGAAAGGCGTTATTATGTGTTGAACAGTATGCTTCAGGGGTAAATTTAAAATAGTCTCTTGAAGCCCTGGTCATGGAAGTAACTTTTATTTTAATCGACATTCTCTTATCAAATGCCCTACCCACCATTAAAAGGATTATTACCAGTGTGCAAAACGTTAAAAACACAAAAATCAAAATCTAATGTCAGTCTTGCTAGTTGTGCTACCTAACAGTACCATCTTGGATCCTTCAAAACCAAAGACTTGCCCCAGCACTACGGTGGAACCACCTGGCTGATGACCCCTACCGATTATCGTTAGGAAAAGCAGTCCTTTATTTTTAATACAGGCTTTAATGAAGTATATACCTGTTAAGTTCCAAAGGTCAAAATGGAGGCATATGCTGTCTAATGGTCAAACATAGAAAGGGAGCTGCTTTTAAAGAATTCCCTGCAAATATTGAAAGCAGTCATGCGAATGGAGGGTGCTCTTGTGTAGCTGGTCAGGGACTTTTTTTTCTTTTCTCCTGAACTACATAATTCTAATTGAAATGTTCATTTGCCTCTTTTTATTCTTTTAAATGCTTGTAGGTGGCTTGGGGTGTGCTATTGTGCTGTTCCTACTCAGTAAACAGGTGTGATGAGTTAACAAGAAATAACACTGTTTGAGAACTAGCTTTGAATAATAATTTTTC
The DNA here is from genome assembly GCF_964662115.1 of Mustela nivalis. NCBI lineage: Eukaryota > Metazoa > Chordata > Mammalia > Carnivora > Mustelidae > Mustela > Mustela nivalis. The sequence goes on along the minus strand of NC_139022.1, from coordinate 118,814,332 downwards.
CCTTTGTACATGACCTGCTGAATTTCGGTACAGTGTTTTTGTAGCTAACTTATTTTGTCATGCACATAATGTATATTTGTTATGCACTACTTTTGTATATCTTGTTTTTCCAACAGTGAACATTTTTAGGCACACTTTTCACTGACGGGATATCTCTTTATGCAATACCTCAATTTTTCATATTGCAAAGAGTAGCTTTTTGTACTTTTATTACTGAGAGATCTTCATATACTTCATTTTTTAATATAAATAATTTTAATAAATTTTATTTTCTTATATTCTGCTTTTTATACATTTCAGTGCTCTGCATACATTTTAAATTATGAATGTTGTGCACTGGCAATGCTATTTTAGAGTCTGCAGAGAAGAGAAAGCATGTTGCTTAAACATCCTTCCCCAGCACCAGCTATTGGTGTACCTATAATTTAAGAAATAGTTTATGTAAAGTCACAAATTAATGAAAAAAATTCGCATGAAAATGACAGATAACACTGTAGTTCCTAAAAAGAAAAAAAAAATTAAATGCATAAGCATAGGGTAGAAATTTAAAATAACAAAATTGTCTACAGCTTCTTACTGAGTTTTTCAAATTATTCATAATGCAGACATTCTTGGTGAATGTTTAGCCATTTTTAATATTAATAAATTGATGTTAAGTGTTTGATTCAGAGATGTCTGCTCTTTTAATTATATATAAAGAAAAAAAATAGCCTGCCGTGGGACAGGTGTGTAATGTTAGTATGCATGACTAATGTAAGAAATTGTTATTCTACTAATATTTACTTGTGATTGTGTGACAAGCGTGTTTACAGATTATTTGGTTACACTTCAATTTACAGGGCATAAACAATTATTATCTATTACTCTGAACTTTATTGATTACATGTCCTTCAGATTACATGGGATTGTAGTTGGGAGTTACCATGTAACTCAAAACATAATTAACATGTAATTAGTTTACAGACTTTAGAGTATCACTGCAATTTACCAAGCATGTAGTTCTAGCGCACTAGCATGGCACCAGCCATGTACTTACAATGTAGTTACAGAGTAATTACATGGTTATTTTTGCAATGTAAAATAAAGTGTTTCTGATTATTTTCTATGTAAAGGAACCCTCTCCCTTCCCCTTCTGGTCCCCACGCTTTGGTATAATATATATACTTCTCCATACACAGACCTCTGCAGAATGCAAAATAAAACTTGCAGTGAATGAATTTAGCATTTTATGAGAGTGCTGTTGGAAAGACTTGATAATTCACCCCTTTTGTTTTGAAGAGTTGAATCTTCTGTTAAAAGGTGATTTAAAACTTGAATGTGATGAATTGTGGCAAGTTAACTTCAAGTTATGTGCAATACTTATTTCAAACTTTTGAAAGATCTTTGCAGTGTAATTCTTTGTTTTTAATTGCAGACATTTAAAAATGTCATTTTCTACTGTTAAGAGTAATCCTCTTTCTTGCTGGTGTTTCTAAAGAAAAGAATCAGAAATCAATCTTTCTACTAATGTAAATTTGAGATTATTTTTAAAAATGGAATAAAAGAGGTTTTGGTCATTTGCTTTATTTTATTATCTTATTTTAAAGCTACTGTGATTGATAGCATTGTAAGAATTGGGACAATATTGTATTCAACTGTTTTATTTTTTATATTTTTAAAATTTAAAGTATAATTAGTTTTTATAATTTTCATCAGATTTTTGTTATATTTTTTGGAAGTGAAACTTTTAGCAAGTGGGTGTCTAGTTTTTACTAATCCCTAATGTTTTTTTTCCCAGTGTATTGCTCATATTATCAGAAGGAAAAGTTATTTAAGTATGTCAGTTAATTGTACTACTTGGCTGAATTTCCATATAGTTTTTACTGTGTATGGGGAGGTTGTAGTATTTATTATAGCATTTTAAATAAGGGTAATTCATTTTTTATTAAAGTCATTTTCACGTTAAGTTCCTATTTTTGTATGTTCTACTCTTAAGTTATATAACACAGTTCCTTTTTTAAAAGAGTTCATTTGTTGAAGTGCTAGTGGAAAATTAATGTTATTAAATAGTTTGCAAATGACTATTTATACCAGTATGCATATAATTTTTAAATATTTGTAATGTGAGATGTTGAATGAATAAAACTTTTAACTCAGCTTTCTTTTAATATACTTCTTTATTGTGAACATAAATAGATTATGCTTCCATGATTAGGAATGTATCATTTAAAAAGTACTAGGTGTATACTCTTGGGCCAAGGCAGAACGAATTGACATGAAAAGGTGTCCAGTCATTTAAGTACTAGTGGCAAGTGTGCATTGCTTACGTAAGTTTGTAAGTATTGGTGGGTTGTTGTCTTTGATCTGCACTATTCAGTCACATACTGCCCTGCAGAATCTTTTTTCTTTCTTTTTCTTTTTTATCTTTTCTTTTCTTTCTTTCTTTCTTTCTTTTTTTTTTTTTTTTGTAGCCTTCAGTACATGTGTGTGAGGCCTCAGTCAGGATCTAAGCTAAAGGCCAAGTCACCTGCTTAAGTCCAGATGTCCAGCAAAAGTAAGGGAACATGCATCTTCATAGAGAAGGTCACTATCTGGAGGTTTAGTTTGTGGTCTTTGCTAATGAAGAGCCTTGATTTTGGGCCATTGTATAAGAGGATCACGGTTAGCAAGTCTTGACTTTCAACCCTTGATTTTTGGCCATCGTATAAGAGGATCATGGTTAGCAAGCCTTGATTTTCAACCCATTGACTTTCAGTGCTTAACTGACTTGAGCCAGTTGCTAACATAGGGTATGGCCTCTGGGATAATAATCTCTATAGCCCAAGAATTGAAAGTGTTTTCTTTGATTTGGTCCATTTATTATGTGGACTACCGGGTCTGTGATGTATTATTATTTACATTTTAAACTGCATTTTCAAACTTTAACTTAATGATTTATTATGACATAAAGTATGACATGGAGGATATTCTGTTTTGTCAGATTTGATTTCTGTTCTTTCATACCTTGAGTATAGTATTCTTAAGCCTGGAAGAAGCAGTTCTCCTGAGACCAATGGAGAACCAATGGTCTTTTGCTTCTAAATTGTTTTTTCCTTAATATAGCTCTGTAAACTGTAGGGAGTACCTGAGGGCTGAACCAGCAGCCCATGAATTCAGTGGAGGGACCCTAAGGAAGCCCCGGGGACATTGGACATGTGGGTGCCATTTGGTTGCTACCTTCTATAACATCTCTTGGCATTCTGGGTTCGTTTAAGCATTTGAGGAGAAAACACACACACACACACACACACACACACACACACACACGAGTAGATTGTGTTTCTTTATTTTAGAAGTATTTATTTTAAGCAAGTGCTTATCAGCTGTAAATGATGCAACAACTGAATCTTGAAATAATATGTAGATACACTACTTTGGTATTTTAAATCACAGAACAGTGAATCTGAAAAGGGTGTGAGAGGCCATCTAGGCTGTGTTTCCTTATTCCCTGGTAGTTCACCCAAACTTGCCTAAAAAGGAAAGTTCTCCACCCCACTCTTAGCCATTCATAACAATCGAGTTATTTCATAACCTCTTTTGGTAATGGCTTTGTATTAACATTCAGTTCAAAAGGAAAATAATTTTTTAGGAGTTTTTTTTTTAAGTTTGATAAATATTCCCTTAATGTGTGGTCAGAAGTCGTGGGGGAAAGTAAACTCCTGATTTTAAAATTTAAGAACTGTGAAGATGTTAATGAATTAAAAACATTTAAAGGGTAATTCTTTTTTTTTTTTTTTGAAGTATGTAATGATGGAATGAGAAACAAGAAACTCTTAATATTTCACAGATTGTGATCTTCAGAGAACTAAGGTGGTCCTCTATAAGAAACAGAGAAAAAAAATTAAAGTTCTGTCATTAAGTAAGCTTAGAAAATAAGGTACCCTGTTTCATAGAAAATCAAAATATGCAACTAGCTCGTTAAGGCTTTTAAAGGTTGTACAGTGAAGAAATCTGTTTTTCTTTGTTTGAAGTGTTTCCCCTACCACCACCAAATTACTTTGCCCATAGTCTCTGATTGCAGATAATGTGGGTCCCCTGAGACATACTTGGGATACATTGCTCTACATTTTGGTATGTTTACTGGTGTCAGGAAGTCAGAGAATCTCTCTCTGTTTTTTTGTTCTGCAAGGGCTCTTGATCCTGTCCCTCCCTAGTCATACCCAAGGCTGTTGTCATTGTCCACATTTAACTTTACAGGGTTTCGACATAGTTGCTTTGCTTCTAACCCCTGCACCATTTCCAGCTCAGCTCCATAATTCCCCTCCCTCTGCTCCCAGCTCTAGAAGGGAGACATTGCTTTACGGAATGAACCATCACCTTGCAAAGCTGTTTGGATTGTGCCATTCCGTGGCTCAGATCAGCCTTTATTTCTCATGAGGGCCAATCCAGGTACACCTTCAGACAAACTACTTGTTTGAATTTGCCCTTCAATGACATGCTATCTTTCTGATCACACATATCATTTCCCTCCTTGGAAAATTTTCCCTTGCAAATTGTCCCCCTGTACCCCTGCTGATGCTCTGAGAACAGGGACTGCCGGCTTTGAATAAATCTAAGAATTCAGAAAATGAACATTTGTGCCCTACTGTGAATTCTTCAGCAGCACCAATGCAGCCTCTCTTATTAAAGAACATTTTGCTTTGGCATCCCTGAATCTTGTTGGGATATTTTAAGTTCGAGTCTGTTTCTAGTCAGTTTGGGTGTCATTGTTGACTGGCTGGGACAAGTATCATATTGTGATTCAGTGTGGTGACCAGAGGTGGAAAAGTACAGTTTGTCTGAAGGAAGTTAAAAATGAACAGTGGCGTTCAAATCCAGTGCATGCGCCAGCCACCAGTGCGTTCTATTAGGTATAGTGTGATTAAGTGTCAGAGAAACACTGCTGGTGGGTAGATGGGGGCCTGGAAAGTGGTGAATCAGTGAATACAAATGGCAAAAGCCAAGCTTGAGCTTTCTTTATCCTCTTCACTGGAGTTCTGTTTCAGTAAGCGGGACTTTGATACCATAAAAAAATGTCAATGTGATTAAGCAAATGTCACCATTCTAAAGCGATTATTTTCAGCTCCTCTCTCATCCTGCCTCCAACACCAAAAGAGAGAGAAAAGAACCAAACACACCCAGTGGAAGGGGATGACCCTTCCATCCCCCACCCTGCTGCAAACCTTTACTAAGGGCAACACAGGGCATTTAAAATTTGTTCTGAAATGAGTTACCCAAGATGAGAACTGGGGGTATTAAAAATCTGTGAAGCCGGGGCACCTGGGTGGCTCAGTGGTTAAAGCCTCTGCCTTCGGCTGGGGTCATGATCCCAGGGTCCTGGGATCGAGCCCCGCGTCGGGGTCTCTGCTTGGCAGGGAGTCTGCCTCCTCCTCCTCCTCTCTCTCTCTCTCTCTCTGCCTGCCTCTCTGCCTACTTGTGATCTGTCAAATAAATAAATAAATAAAAATCTAAAAAAAAACTTAAAAAAAAAGAAATCTGTGAACCGCACGAAGGTTCTAGGCAGGGTCCAGTACGGACCTGAGCCTCCTTAGTTGAATGCATGGAGGTGTCCTTCACCTCTCACAGTTGAGGGAAAAGGGAAGCAGCTGCTGTGTGTTTAACCACTGGTTGAGGATGGGATTCTGAAGACCTGCCCGCGGTGGGGGTGGCGTTATGGAATGGCTTCATCTATCAGGTGACTCTCAGCTCTCCTGAGAGTTTGGTTTGGTTCTGGAAGAGGAAACCAGTCATTGGTGACCACCTTGGTTGGGCAGGCAGTTACATACATTAGCATAGTTAGCACCTGCGTGAGGTACTGAACAGAATACAGATCTCTGGGAAAAGTTGGGTGACTTGCAAGGTTACACAGCTAGTAAGTGGTAAAGGCTGGATTTAGTCCTCACCCATCAAACCCCACATTTTTTTTTCTATAAACCTCACTGCCAGGGGAATAGCAATGGACAGATTTTTTTTTCAGTTGGTATTTGCTTTTTTTGTTTTTTTTTTTTTTAAGAGCTTTTTTATTTGAGAAAGAGAGTGCTCCGGAGCAGAGGGAGGGGGAGTGGCAGAAGGAGAGGCAGGCTCCCTGGGAGGCCAACTCAGTCTCAGGACCCTGGGATAATGACCTGAGCCAAAGGCAGATGCTTAACTGACTTGAGCCACCTAGGTGCCCCCTTCTATTTACTTTTTTTTTTAATTAATTTATTTTTTTCAGCATAACAGTTTTCATTGTTTTTGCACCACACCCAGTGCTCCAGGCAATACATGCCCTCTCTAATATTAACAAAACAGGAAACAACATGTGTTGGAGAGGATGTGGAGAAAGGGGAACCCTTCTATTTACTTTTAAAACAGAAGCTTCATTCTTAAAACGAATCTGGGTGCTAGGTATCACGTTTGAAAGTATAGAGACAGGAAGATGAAACAAAAGTTGCAGGAGAGAATGGGAGTTTGGATTGTGAGTGCTAACATGAGGCTACTTGCTTCCAAAGAACTGACTCTTGCTTGAGGGATTCACTCAAAGTCATGGAGTTGGGTAGTGGAGACCAGGTAGAAAGGCCAGATGGAAGCTCTTCTTCCATCATCAAGACTGGATGGCTTTGCCTACCTCTGGATCTTGTCTGCCTGCTGGCTTGGCTTATGTGCGTGTCTGTGTTTCAGCGGCCAGACTTGGTGTACCAATCATTCCAGGAGTAGGGGCAAGGGAGTGGAAGTGTCATTTCTTTAAACTTTGAGGAACTTCTTAATGCATATCTTTTCTCTTTGACCACCAGTGAAAGACAAATCAGTCTAAAGCAGGAAACAAATAAAAAGGACGATTTTCTCTAGTACTATGAACCATCAAATCCCAGAACCACAAGCAGTTCTGGGAGGGAGAAGAACAATGACAAAACAGCTGGCATGGATACCATGTTTACCAAGTGCCAGCCATTTTGCTCACTAGAGGTGTTTCGTTTCTCTCTCCAACATCCCACTACTTCATGTGATAGGTGCCTTTAGCGTGGTCACTTTCAGGTGGCTAAACTTCAGAAAGTTTAACCCGCAAATCCAGGATTGAAGCCTAGGCACACAGATATTAGGTCCTATTTTACCTTGGCCCGTTTGAATTTCCACCCAACCAAAGAAGAATTTCATTAAAATTTTACCAAGACATTATACTGAAAGGATACCATTTTACAAGTTGAAAAATCATTTGTCTTTATTTTGTCTGACGAGGATGGCTTCAACAATAACATGATAGCTTTTCTTTGTTTTTTGTGTGGTAGTTATGTCATCTCCTAAATTGAGAGAACCAAGGAGTGGCGCGACCAACCGAATCACATGGGTGCCAAGAAAGGATATCTAGCGAGATGGATGGACGAATGAGTGGGTGGATCAGTAGGTAGGTAGGCAGATAGACTGACAGATTGAGATACATATTAATATATCTATACATCCCATTTTTTGCAGGGGGGGGCTGGAATTCAAGGAAAATCCCAGCCGGGAGAAAGGGTTTTATTTCTTCCTATAGAGCTATAAATGAACACGTTCTTTGTATAGAAATCAAGCCTTCCCTCACGCATCTCATTCTTTGAGATGCTACAAAGTCGCTGTCATCTTGCAAAGGCAGTTTCTGAAATCTAAAAGAGCAGGGAGAGACTTTCTTACTGCTGAACTTTCCTGGTGAATTTTTAAACAGCACTTGAATATTTTGCTTTTGGACTGAGATGTCAGAATCATTAAAACAGATTTCTGCAGAGAATATATATTTATACATATTTCCTGATTTTATATAAATATATATGTATTTACATACATATGTGTGTGTGTGTGTGTGTGTGTGTGTGTGTGTGTGTGTGTGTGTGTGTTTAAAAAGAGAAAGAGAAGTGTTTGCCATTTTTAGAGTTCTGGAGCTCCAGAGTGCAGAGCTTTGATCATTGCTGCAGCCCAGACTGCTGCTCCTGATCAGATGTGATGCTATAGAGCCTAGAAGAACCAACTTAGAATGTTTGAACATAGATTTGCAGCAAAATGCCCTTCTGAGGGAAATAGTAAAGCCACAGTCAAATACAGTCGTCAGCAACTTCCTTTTTCTTTGCCACCCAAAGAATTCAAGTCTAACAAAGACCAAACACGACATTCTAAAATTGGAAGACATACAATGGGGGACTCAAATTTGGTCCCCTAAGGTGTCCTACTTAAGTCAGAATCAGTAGCCCTCCCTGAGGGGTGTCCCAGGGTCCAGGGAATGAGGGCGGGTGAAGGTGGACAGTAGGGGGAATGGGAAGGACAGGAGAAGGGGAGTGGGACTCAGTTATCAAATACAGTTCTGTGCCAGAAATCTGTAGCTCTACCTCCATACACAGAGCCAGCAGCTGGGGCCACAACCTTCCACACTGTCTCCTGTCTTTCCCAGAATGAGGAAATTTTCCCATGATGGCAGTAGTCACCCACGATGGCAGAAAATTGGAATCTTTTTTTTTTGGCTTTCATTATGCTTATTTTATAGTACTTTCCCCTCTGAGTAAATAGGGAGGGCGCAGCTCCATGACCTTCAGAAGTGGGGTCTATGCATGTCTTAATCTGTTTCTGATAGCAGTTAGTGCCCTTGGCATATGTTAACTATTACTATGAGCATCCTAACGATTCTTGTTGCTGTTATCTGACACAAAGTGCCGGTCCCTGCGCTGGGTTGGAGGCAGGAGCAGGTTTCAGGGTGACCATGCGTGTGGCTGGCAGAAGTCCTCTGCTGCTGCCATCCTACGTCATTTCCCCTCCATGTCTTCTCTGGGTTCTGCCCCATCCAGCCTGTAAGAGTTGCCATGGTGACGGTGGAAGTGTGGAGGCTTCAGGCCAAGTGCCTGCCTGGGCTGCGCCCTGTTCTTGCTGTCTCCCTTGCTCTTTGGGGATGGGATTCCTCCCACAGTGGGAGACCATACACCGCAGCAGAGGGTCAGGTGTCTGGGCTATTGATCTGAACACTAACTCCCAGGGACTGTGCCCTGGAACCCTGGTCAGTTTCAGCTCTGCAGAGTTTCAGATGAGCAGAGAATCTCTTTAGGCAAAAAAGCAGGAAGAGAGAGGTAAGAGCTAGAGATTCAGCCTGGAGGTTGTCAGCTGACAGTTCAATTATACTGCCTTCGAGGAAATTTGATTTTTTAGTTTCTCGGTTATTTCCCCTCTGCCTTTATAAACGGCAAAATGCAGGCAAAGGTGGACCCAGGCATGGCAAGAGAGAGAAGAGGTGACTTGGATTTTGAAATCAGGGGTCTCTGGGGCTAGGGACATAGTTCTAGGGCGAGCCCCCAGGATTTATGTCCCATTGTCACCCCTGAGCAAGTGAATTTGGCTACATTAGGTAACCTCTGAATATTGTTGTCTCACTAGTCAGAAGGGGCAGAAAATAATATCTCCATCATCAGGTTGCCATAAGGTTTCAATGAGGCCATTGTGGAGACTGTCATCATCACCATTGTTGTCCCAGATCCAGACACTGCAGGCCACAGCATCCCTGGGAATGTCCCTTCCCTTCTCTTCCTGAGATGCCACACTCACTGTCTCTGTACAGAGGAGTCAGTGATACCCATCTCCCAGAAGTGGGATGAGAACCGAGTCAGGGGAGTGCCCCTGGCCTGCCCAGACTCCGCAGAGCCTCCCTGCTGTCACCCCAGCCGCCCCCACGCTGTGCCATGCGCTCTCCGCTTACCAGTCCTTAGCTGGAGTGGAACATAAATGTGGCTTTGCCAAACCCTTACCTTGCCAAACTCTCCAACACCCTCCCATGGCCCTGGAGAGAAATCTCCATCCGTTTTCTCAAGTCCGCAGGCCCTGCAGTATCTGCCCTGGCCTCCATCCCCCCTCCCCCCGCCCTCCTCCCCACTGTGCCCTCCAGCCACACTGTGGCCCTCTCTGTCCTCTGACACAAGGCCGCTCTCCTAGGGCAGCGTCTTTATCCCCCTCCCCAGATTGTTTCCTCAGTGAGAAATTCTCAGCCCTGTTTCCCCGACTTCAGGCTTCAGCTCAACTCCCCTTTTGCCCTGTAGGACTTAGCTTAGACATCACGTCTGAGAACTTCCTGGGTCATTCTTTCTAAAACACCCCCTCCCACCCCACCCCCGCATCACACTTTGTTATCAGAAGCAGTCCTTCTGACTAGTACTTCTTACAATGTGTAATTAGCATTATATATAATTTGTTTACCTGGTTTTCCTGGGTATAGGAGATAAATATTGTCTTAGGCATATTTGGGTCCTCAGGACCAGTCATGCGTGGTGCACATCATAAGTGTTTAATAAATGTTTACTGAACAAGTGACTCATAGGATCCAGACGTTAGTTCTCTTTCCTAGACCTGTTCTCAAAACAGCCACTAAAGGATCTGTGCCTCAGAAAGGGAAGGGGGGAGGCTGACAGCTAATGGGGCCCCAAGGCTCAGGTATTTCACAAGGAGAATAGAGATCGGAATGCCAGATAAAAGTAGCTGGGAGCCCTGCTGTGCTCCTGGACACCAAGTTCATCTGGGGATACTGTTCCAATGCAGGGTCTGATTCTGCGCATCTGGGGTCCTGAGACTCTACCTTTCTAACAAGCTCTCAGGGGAACCCCATGCTGCTGCTTCTCAGACCATAAGGAGAAGCAAGAACTTAGTCCCCATGAAAACCTGGGATTTTTAAACCTTGGAGTACCGAGGGCAGGGGCAGCGTAGTGGCTGGGAAAGCAGAACTGGACTGGGTTGAGGGTGCATCTCCGGAACTGGAAGCTGCTGGGACCCAGGACCCAGGGCCAGGAGGGGAAGAGTATCCTCCCAATGCCAGAGCAGACCAGCAAGATGGGGTTGAGAGACTGGAATCTTGTTATTTAGGATGTGCCTTTAGTCCCAGAGAGATATTTCTATCCCAGAATTTGCTCATTCATTTATCCACTCATTTCTTCAGCAAATATCTGCACATTATTTATCCTGAGGATACTGTGGGGACAGGACAGGTAAAGTCTCTGTCCTCTTGTCATGAACATCCTGGAAAGGACCTGGATTTGAGACTGTGTGTGTGTGTGTGTGTGTGTGTGAGAGAGAGAGAGAGAGAGAGAAATTTGGGTAAGTCCTTTGGACTTTCAAGCCCTGGTAAAATATGATGCCAGTTCCCAACATAAGGAGTTGCTGGGAGATAGCCTCTGACAAAGATCATGCATTCTTATTATGTACAGAACCACTCATGTGAATTGTGAACTTGCTCTCTGCTAACCAAAGGTAGAAATCAGCAAAAGAGAATTACATTGAAGGGTTTTCTTGTTCATTCAATCATTCATCCAAGTGTTTGTATTGTTCTGGGCTCTGGGCATATTGTGGGGGCAAAGCCAGCGAAGTCTCTGTCCTGTTGGCATTCACATTTGGAGGGAGAAATCACATAATCAACAAGAAAACACATATATAAACAACAAAGTGTTCTGAGAGTTATGAGGAAAATAAAACAGGATAATTTGGTGAGACTAGAAGTGCGGCTACTTTAATTGGGAGGTTAGAAAAGACATATCTGACAGTTGAGATTTAAGTCGAGACCCGAGGAATGAGGGAAAAAAAGCCATGGTGAAATCTGAGGGAAAAGTACTTTGGGCAGGGGCGCCTGGGTGGCTCAGTGGGTTAAACCGCTGCCTTCAGCTCAGGTCATGATCTCAGGGTCCTGGGATCGAGTCCCGCATCAGGCTCTCTGCTCGGTGGGGAGCCTGCTTCCCTCTCTCTCTCTGTCTGCCTCTATGTCTACTCGTGATCTCTCTCTGTCAAATAAATAAATAAAATCTTTAAAAAAAAAAAAGTACTTTGGGCAGAAAAAATAGCCCATGCAGGAGTCCTGAGGCAGGTCCAAGCTTGGCGTATTTAGGAAAGGAAGAGCAGGGCAGCTAGACAGTGACAAGAGGAAGAGGTCATGACATGAGCTCAGAGAGGCCAAAGGGCCAGAGAAGGCAGAGGTCTGTTAGCCACAGTAGAGGCTCTGGGTTTTAAAGTAGATGGAGAGCTGCTGAAGATTCAGCAGCCACAGGGGGAGGACGGGAACTGATTTAGGATCGCCATGATGGCGTGGAAAAGAGCTTATGGGGAGCAAGAGTGGGAACAGAAGAACACTTCAGAAGTGATGGCCACGTGTTTGGGAGTGAGGACGGTGGATGTTGGTAGATGCCGATGGCATGGGCCAAGATGATGGCAGAACAGAGAGAGGTAAGCACGTTAGGGCTACAGGTTGGAGGCACAGATACAGGAGAATGACCTGGGTTTTGGCAAAATCCCACATGCTGTGCTGTTATTGGAGGAAACACAATTTACCAGGCCATACTAATCCTACTCCCTTGGAACACTGGGGCAAAAGCAAAACCTCCGTGGAACCACAGGAGGAAACAAGGCAGTTCCAATCCTACCTAGACACACAGACGCTTCAAAAGGAGGATATCGATTGATTAGAAGGGGAAATTTTTACCACATTCCCCTCCCTGTCTTTGGACATCTCATTGAAATTTGTTGCTTGTTTGAAAGAGCACGAGAGATCCATCTTTAACAAGAGCAAGTGGCACTTAGATGCCTTGAGCAGGCGCTAATTCTGATTAAGCATTATTTTAATTTGGAGGGGTTGTATGGAAGGACGATGAGATAGATGGCTGACACAGACAATGGACGATGAGATAGATGGCTGACACAGACAATGTAATTAATCTTAGAGATGGGCTTAATAACCAGGGGACGACGCATGTGTGCACGCGTGTGTACATGTGAGAATGTGTGTTTTGGTGGTGGAGAGGCAGCAATAGAGGGAGGGAATGCTCAATTTTCCTGTGACCAAGTCTAGAGAAATTCCTCTACCTTCCCCACAGGGCAGGGTCCTCCCATCCATTCATTCCCCTGGGGCCCTAAATTCTCTCATTCACAAAGGGTCTGTAAAATGGAGTCAGTTGACATTATCTTGAGATTAAACGATGGCCATAGAGATCCGCTGATGGGTGTGAGAATAGAACCATCATACCCATTTAAGCTTGGGCACCATTATCACAACCTCCGTCTGTAACGCATAAAGAATCCAGTCTTTAAAAAGAACACCTATAATTTCTTGAGAAACACATAATTCTGTTATGTTGTATTTTGGGAGTTAAAGCTCTATTTCTTTACTGCAAGCATTTTTAAATATATCATAATTTCTTCATGTGAAAAAAATGTACCTTCCCTCATGCTTCTTTCCCCCTGAAATGAAATTGGCCTGGGCCCCTTTCTTTCTCAAGAAGCCCTGGGGTTAGCTTTTTGAAAGCTGGGGCTGGCTTAGCAGCAGGGTTGGTTCCAGATCCCCACACTTTATATTCCCGGGAACATTGTAGAAGCGGCAGGAAGGACTTGTCAGAGCCAGGGGAGAGTGAAGGAACAGCACTTCAGGCACAGATGAGGTGGGAAGGCCCTTTTCTGACAGTCATCTGCGGCTGTCTCCTTGGGGGACCATATGTCCCATGCCTACAGCTGGCCAAATGAAATTCATGACTAGGAATATGCATCCGTTGGTTTTTCTCTCAGTTCCTGCAGCTGTTTGATGAAGGGGTGAGGGAGGGAGGAGCAAATCATCTCTTTTGTGGGCTGAGATGACATCTTATACAACTGTTCTTGGTCTTTCTACGCAGCGCACCCCCCCGCCCCCCACCGTCCCACACCTGCTGCCAGGGCCACTCACCCCACAAGGGCAAAGGGACTGGAAATGCATTTTCTCCAAGTGTTATTTTCAAAAATCCCAAATGAATTCAGGCTACTAACTCTTGGTAAAAATAAAAATTGAGTCGTTTTTTGAAGGGTGTGGAAAAGAGATTCTTTTTTATAAGGGAGCTGTCACTGCCACCTGGTGGATGATGTTAGCTGAGCAACTTCCTTCTGTTCCTGGCCTTTTCTATTGTGTCTAATCATTCATTTACTTATTTCTTTACAGTTACAACACGAGTATGGAATGCCCTGTGTGTGTCAGACACTGTGTTAAGTGCCTGGGTACATGTTGCGGGAACAAAAAGGTCAAGGTCCCTGCGTTCATGTAGCAGCTGTAGGGTTTGTGGCGTGACAAGAAGTAAGCCACTAAATTAGATACTTTCAGATTGCAGTGAAGATAATGTGTAAGGAAGGGACTAGGGACAGGGAGTCAGGGACCCAGGGCTGCTCTCAGGAAGGTCCTTTGGGATGAGATATGAACTCTGAGAAGGTTCTGGCTTTGTGAACTCCTTGCACCTGCTAGGCTCTCCTGACATCCCCCTTGTTGTCCTGTCAGTGGCCATCCCCACTGACTGCTAGTGGAGCACTGGGTGGGCTTCAGGGGACAGGGGCAGCGAGAGTGAAATCCGTGTTTGTTGCATGTGAGTGGGCCAAAATACTCCCATGAAGTACAGCAGCCTTGGTCTCCTCTGTTCCCTGCATCTGCCCCATTCCTGCTGTCGCCAGAGGGCACTACTTTGTATCAGATCCATTGTTTCTCCTGCCAATAAAATCCTCAAACACTGGATTAAAGAGGAGAAATAAGCCTGTTCAAAAGGACTGGAGAGCTTGGGCTGAAGTGAGAGGACCTCAAGATTGTCAAGATTCCAGGGACAAGAAAAGCTCTAAGGTGGCTCTATAGTTTTCCTCCACCCACAGATGCCACCCAGTGTATGAGTGGTAGCCTAGTGTTCAGTGTTACCCAGAAGGCCCTCGTAAATGCCCTAGATGTTAAGCTGGGACACCTGAGGAAAGAGGATTAGATAGTACTGAAAAGAGGAGTAGTGGATTGGCTTACAGATGAGTAGAAAAGAACTGGACAGAAACATCTAGAGAAAAAAGAACAGAAACCACAGAAAAGAGCAAAAGAGATAAACGAAGCAGAGTAAAAAGATTTAACATGTAGTGGTCACAGGAAAAGGGAAAGAATGAAACAGAAGCAATACCAGAAGAAAGAATAGCCTAGAATTGATCAAATCTGATAAATGATATCAAAGCACACATTCAAGAAGCAGGATGGATGCAACGACCATCATACTGAGTCATTTCATGATAAAACTACTAAAAGCAAAGACAAAAAGAAAACCTGAAAAACAAGCAAAGGGAAAAGATGTGTTACTTTTAAAGGGGCAGTAATATGACTGACAGTTGACTTCTCAAAGGAGATAGAAATTGTGAAACAATGGAATTTCTTCGTAGTGCTGAAAGAAAATGGCTGGCAGCCTTGAATTTGATTCCCAGCAAAAGCGTTCTTTAAATATTGTTACAAAAAGACACATCAGAGAAACAAGTACTAAGTGAATTCATCACCACTACAACATACTGATGTAAAATGTAAAGGTTGTCCTCTAGGTAGGGGGAAGATAATCCCATTTGGAAAAATGGATACATAGGAATGAATAAAAACACAATGGAGATGGTAAATACATTCATAAACAGTAAATCCAAATGAATAGTGACTGTTTAAAACAGTAATAAAATTAATGTCTCACGATGCTTAAAATACATTGTAGAATTACCAAAATAATCTATATGCTGCTTACAACAGATATTATAAAACAGAAGAAGGAAGAATGGTTGAAAGTAAAATAATGAAAAAGACATACCATGAAACAAAAACCACCAGAATATATGCCAAGAAGTATCATTAGCAATAAAGAGAAACTCTTCATAAAACTCAAAGGGTCAAGTTCCCGGGAGATATAACAATTCTTAATGTGTAGTCACCTAATAGCAGTTAAAGATATACTAAGCAATATTGACAGAACTAAAAGAACAAATAAAAATTCAGAGCTATAGAGGATGATTGTCAGCACACCTCTGTCAGTAACTGATAGAACAGTCTGACCTAATTTAGTTGAAAATACAACCTAGATAAAAAGAAATCAACAAGATACATTAATTTAGAAACCTAGATAAGACACTTCACAAATCTGATCAAATTGGCATATATAGAACACTGGTCCCAACAATTACTGGTCCCAACATACTTTTCAATTGCACACAGTTAGTTCCCAAAAGTAGACCATATGCTGCATTCTAATACAAGTCTCAGAAAATTTCAAAGGACTGAAATTCATTCAGAGTGTGGTCACTGACCACTATGTAATTAAGCTAAAAATAAATAACAAAGTTGAAAAGCTCCCAAAAGTTTGGAAATGAAACAGTATACTTATACACAATCCACAGGCCTAAAAAATTACAATTAAAATATTTTGAATTGAATAATAAAAATTTCTCATATAAAACTTGTGGCATGCAGCTAAAGCTATGCTCAGAGGAAAATGTATAGCTTTACATACCTGCATTAGAAAAAAAGGTCTCAACATCAGTGATTTAAATATCTATCTTAGGATGTTATAAAGGGAATTAGTGAATAATGGAATTGACAAAGTCAAAAGTTGATTCTTTGAACAGATTAATAAAATTGGTAACCTACTGTTGAGAACAAATCAGATAAAAAGCGGTACATAAGTTATCAATATCAGGAATGAAAAAGGAGATATCCCAATGCTTTTAGAGACATTAAGGAGATAAATGAAGAAATATTTGAACAATTTTTGTTACTCAGTTTTAAATGATAGAAGGAATGAACAAATCATAGAAGAACACAGTTTACTAAACTGACCCAAAAAGAAACAGAAAATCTGAATAATCCTATAACAACTAAAGATGTTCTTACAAAGAAAACCCTATGCCCAGATGTCTTCATCAGTAAGTACTATCAAATACATAAGTTGTAAGCCATTCTCTCTCATAAACATAGAAGTGAAAAGTCTAAAGAAAACAATCTTGAAAAACCATATTTAGAGTTATAACAATCATATAGTATGATAGTATGTCACAAGTAAGTAGGATTTATCCCAGACAGAGGGTTGGTTTAACATTAGGATTTGATCAATGCAATTCATCACATTTACAGAATAAGGGAGTAAAATTATATAATCATCTCAATAGATTATAGCTAAAGTACTGGATAAAATTTAACACCAAACTAAACTCAAAATAGAAGGAAACTACCTTAATCTGATAAATATTATGATAAAAAACAAATTTAAAGAAAATATTATACTTAATAATAAAACACTAAAACTTCCCTTTGAGATAGGAAATAAGGATATTTACTATCATCATTTGTATTCACAAATTATATTGGAGATTTTAGCCAAAGTGGACTGGATATCCATATAAACAAATAATTAATCTTGACTCTCTACATCATACTATTCATAAAAATCAATTCCAGGTGAATTAAATATTTAAATGTGAAGATAAAACAATAAAGCTTCTAGAAAATAACAGGAGAATATCCACGAATACACAAAGATTTGTTAAACCAAATTCATAAAGTATAATTCTAAAGAAAAATATTGATATATTGGACTACTTTATAAGATTTTATTTATTTATTTGACAGAGTGACACACATTGAGAGAGGGAACACAAGCAGGGGAGTGGAAGAGGGAGAAGCAGGCTTGCCGCAGGGCAGGGAGCCTGATGTGGGGCTCCATCCCAGGACCCTGGGATCATGACCTGAGCCGAAGGCAAACACTTAACGACTGAGGCACCCAGGTGCCCCTGGACTACTTTAAAGTTAAAAAAAAACTTTTAAGAGTTCATAGAATAAAAGGTAAGTCACAGATTAGAAAAAAAAATTGTAATACATACAACTAACAAATAGTTAATATATAGAATATATTAAAAAACCTACTCTTAATGATTGAGAACAGAATGAAAACCCCATATAGAAATAGACAAGAGCTTTTAAAGTTTTTAAAAAGATTTCATTTATTTGAGAAAGAGAAAGAGAGAGAGAGACCAAGTGAGAAGGAGAGCAGAGTGGGGGAAAGGGGCTGAGGGAGAAGGAGAAGCAGACTTCCTACTGAGCAGGGAGCCCAATGTGGGGCTACATCCCAGAACCCCGGGACAATGACCTTAGCCAAGGTCAGATGCTTAACCAACCAAGCCACCCAGGTGCACCTAGACAAGAGATTTAAACACAAAGGATGATATCCAAATAGACAATAAGCCCAACTTCCTAAGTCATCAAGGAAATGCAAATTATAAGAAAGCAATACCACAGTGTATTGGTCAATTTTATATGTCAAATTGCCTTGGCCACAGTACCCAGATATTTGGTCAAACATCACTGTAGATGTTTCTGTGAAGGTATTTCTTGATGACATTAACATTTAGATGGGTAGACTCTGAATATAGCAGATTACCCTCTATAGTATGGTTGGACCTCATCCAATCACTTGAAGGACTTAACAGAAAAAGAATGACCTCTCGAAGAAGGGGGAATTCTTCCAGCAGATGGTCTGCAGACTTGAACTGCAACATCAACTTTTCCCTGGTTCTTCAACCTTCTGCCTTATCCTGAAGATTTTGGACTTGGCAACCTCCATATTTTTGTAAGCCAATTCTTTAAAACCTCTCCCTCTCTCTCCACACATAAATACACCCCCACCCACCCACACACCCACATCTTTATTGTCTCTCTTTCTCTGGAAAGCCCTAATACACATATCCATCACAAGGGCTAAAATGAAAACCACTGACAAGGCCAAGTGGTGTTGAACACATGGAGTAACTGGAATTCGCGTGCTTTGCTAGCAGAAGTGGAAATTTGTACGACCCCTTCAGGTACCTGTTTTTCAGTGGCTACCAAAGTTGAACCTGTGAATACCCTAAGCAATTCCACAATAAAGCACAAACCTGCTAATAAATGTTCATCAAAAGATATACATTAATATTCCTAGCAGCACTATTCATGATGGCCTTAGACTGGAGACAACCAAATGTCCATCAACAGCGGAATAGATGAATGAATGGCATTATAATCAAATGATGTAGAAACTCATATAATAACTTGTATCTCACAATCATAGCTTGAGTGAAGGAAGTCAAACCGTGGGCAAACCTCACTGATGCTGTTTGAATAGGAAGAAAGCACAGGGATTGAACTTGGGCGACGACATGAGGAGCTTCGGCAGTGCACCATTTCTTCACCTGGGTGGATCTTACATGGATATATTCAGGGTGTGAAAATTCATCCATCTGTATAGTGATGATCAGGGCACTTTCCTGCACATATTTATAATTCAATTAAAAAGATTCATTTTAAGAAAATATGTCTCTGTCACTGCCTGTTTGAGGGAAGTTATTCATTTTGGAGTCTCAGTTCCTCTGCTGTAAAATGCTGCATGGATTTAAAAGGATGGTCTATGGGAAAACCATCTGTAAAGTATAAATATAAAGATAGTGCCACATATACTTCATAGGGTATGTACTCAATAAAGGTGACATGAAAGTTAAGTCTAAGGGAACTCTCTCTGTGTGCCAGATGCCCGACATGCCTTATTTTGATTTAACAACCCAGTTACCCTGAATTTACTTCTGAGGAAACTGGAAGCTTAGGGAAGAAAAGTAGCTTGCCCAAATAATCCAGCTGGGAAACATGATGGGCCTCAAATAGGTGTGATTAAGAAGCTGGCCTCAGGCTGATGGCCCAGCACAACATATACCAGCGTCCCGCTGGAACGCTCTGGCAACAAAAGGTGCTGTCTCCTCTCCCCTCCCTCAGGCCCCCAACTTCATTGACTGACACTCCACGTTGGTCAAATCCAGGGTCAGCCGCTCACTCTGAAACCTTCCTCATACCCAGCCACGGGGAGGGGTGTCCCAATGGCCTGCTCCCTTTCCTCCCACCCCTTCTTGGTTCAGCTCGTTTCTTCAAAGGGCTGTGCCCCATAGTCTGCTCTCTATCCCCAGTGATCCGGTTCTCAAACCGCACGGCCACTTTCCAGCTGAGTGGTCCACCAAACCGCACGGCCACTTTCCAGCTGAGTGGTCCACCATCTCCCCAACCGAACGCTTCCCGCCCCCCGGTTGACTGCTGCGTGGTCAACCCCAGACGCTGTCTGTCCCCTGACCACAGGGCGTCCCTCCTGCCTCGCTTACCCCATTGCCCACGCCCCGCCCACCTACCGCTCAAGCCCCGCCCCACGGTCCCGCGGCAGCGCGCGCCCCTCCCCTCCGCACGTGCACCATGGCCCCGCCCCCGCCCTCGCTGGGCGGTCCCGGCTGTGCGCTTCGCGGGTCCTGAGGGAACTCCGCGGCGGTTCCGCTACCAGGGTGGCGATGGCGGCGGCTGGCCGGGAGCCCAAACGGGACGTGGCGCGCTTCGTTTACGTGACACGCTTCGGCTCGTACCGGTGCGGCGGCGTGTTGCAGCTGGGCAGCCGCCGGGCTCAGGGCCGCGGGAGCACCAGGCGCGGGGTGGGCTGCAGCCCTGAGGAGCCGTGGGCGGCGGCCCCAGCCGGCGCGGAGCTGGCCCCCGGCCTTAGGTCCCGGACCCCGGCTGCTTCCCCTCCGGCGTCGAGCGCGCGGAGCTGTCCCCAGCCGGCGGCGGGAGCAGGTGGCGCCTAGTGGGCGGCGGACGGGCGGGCGGGAGCGAGCCTCTTGTCTCAGAGCGGTGGGCGTCTCAGCCTCCCTTCCGCGTTCTGTCAGCCTTCCCAGCTTCGGTAATCCCGCGCCACCCGCGGCTTAGGGGCCGCGGGCGGCCACTCTCGGCTTCCCGTCAGCCCAGCGTGTGCAGGGCCAAACAGGAGCCTGGCTTTACACGGGTCCTGGAAAGGGCGCCGAAGGGCACGTGCCGCTCACGTAAGATCCGCCAGACTGACAGGAAGGGTCACTGCTTGGAGCCACTTGCATACCGCACAATGAGGGGGCCTGTGGCGTGCTTGTTGGTATTCTTAGTGGCCACTGAATTTATATATTAGCTTAAGGAGGACTGACGTCTTTACCAGGCACTTCCTCTCTAAAAATGGGAACGACTTTCCATTTGTTCAGACTGCTTTTGTGTCTTTTCGGAATGTTCTAGATTTGAAATTTTCCCATAGGGTTTGTGTATTTCTTTGTTAAATTTATTCCTAGGTGTTTGATTTTCTGTTGAAAATGGGGTCTCCTCCTCCGTAATCCCCTCTGTTTATTGTTTGTATATAGGAAGATCCTTGAGACAGAGGGGACAAGCAGACTCTGATGCGGTGAGGCTAGACCTCAGGAGCCCGACATCATGACCTGAGCTGAAATCAAGACTGAGAAGCTCAGTCAGCGTATCACCCGGGAGCCCCACTTCTTGATCTCTTAAAAAAAAAAAAAATCAACTGTATTTAGGATTGGTTTTATATACATTTTGAGGGGGTTCGATAAAGTTATATCTCTAGTAACACACCACCGCAATGAAGATGCAGAGCCTTTCTATTTCCTGGAAAAGCCCTTCCTCTTTTTTGAGAGCTTATCCCACCACCTGTGCTTTTTTTTTTTTTTTTTTTAAGATTTTATTTATTTATTTGACAGAGATCACAAGCAGGCAGAGAGGCAGGCAGAGAGAGAGGAGGAAGCAGGCTCCCCGCTGAGCAGAGAGCCGGATGCAGGGCTTGATCCCAGCACCCCGGGATCATGACCTAAGCTGAAGGCAGAGGCTTAGCCCACTGAGCCACCCAGGCGCCCCCCACCTGTGCTTTTTAAGAGTTCATTCAGCTCACCTATTAAAAGCGCCCAATTGTGCTTTTCGCAGAAATGTGCGACCATCACCATACTCGATTTTGGAACATTTCTAATACCCCAAAAGAGAAACCTGTAATTTGTACCATACCCTGTACCCATTAACGCTCAGGATTCCCTCTCACTGCTCACCCCTAACCCTAACCCTACTGCTAAGCAAATTCTAAACTTTCTGTCTCGATAGATTTGGACATCGCATATAAATTGCATCATACAATATGTGAGCTTTCCTGATTATCTTCTTTGGGTTAGCGTATTGGTTTTTGTGTGTTAACTTTAGATCCTAGCACTTCAGGGCATTCTTTTATTATTAGAGTTAGTTTTCTCATTGATACTGATTGTCCAGATATATGATGATGTTATTTGCAAATAGAGAAAATTTCATTTCTTTTTTTTACCCATTTCTATGCCTGAAGTAGATTTGTCTTACTGCATCCATTAGCTACTACCTCATGTACAGTGTTGAATAGTAGTGGAGATTGTGGGCATCCTTGCCTTATTCCTGACCTTAGAGGAAATGCCTCTAGTATTCATCACTAAATAAGGTACTGGTTTAGGACCAAGGCATACATATTTAAAATCTTAAAAAGTATTCCTCAATTTTTATTTTCTTCAGTTTTTTTTTTTCAAATCATAAATGGGTATCCAATTTTGTCAAAGGCTTTCTCAGACCTATGGAGATAAACACATTTTACTGTTAGATTTGTTAGTATGGTATATAATATAAATGGATTTTCAATATTGAACCAACCTTGCATTTTTGCAGTAAATCCTACTTGGTTATGATGTGTTATTTTCTTAAAGTAGCTTGAACTCTGCTAATAATTTGTTTAGAATTTTACATCGTGATCTATAGTTTTTCTTTCTTTGTACTCATCTGGTTTAGGTGTTAAAGTTATATTTACTTAATACAAGGAATTACAAAGTTTTTCTTCTTTTTCAATGCTCTGGAAAAATTTGTAGAACAGTGGGACTACCTGGTGTTTGAAGGTTTTGTAGAATTCTGTGAAATCATCTGGGTCTAGTGCTTTTTGTGGAATAATTCCTTAACAACTTTTTCTCTGTCTTCTATGAAATTGTTCTTTTTAAGCTTTCTAATTCTAATGGGTGAATTTTGGTAATCTATATTTCCCTAGGAAATTATCTGTTTCATGGGTGTTTCTAAATCTATTTGCGTAGAAGTACGCAAAGTAGTGTGTGTGAAGTAGTGTCTTATAATTTTAAAAAAATTTGTTGTGTTTCAATAGTTATTTCCCAGTTGTCTTTTTTTTTTCTGTATATATGTGTATCCCCCCCCTTTTCTTGATCACGTTAGCTAGTGTTTTGTTTTAATTTTTTAGAAACAGGATTTCAATTTATTAATGAGACATCTTGTTTTTCTAGTCTCTTTCTCATTAAAAAATAAAAAAGAAACTTTATTATCTCCTTGCATGTACTTTCTTTTGGTTTACTTTGTTCTTTTTATACTTTTTTTCAGCAGGACATTTCATTCATTTATTTTTATTCTTCCTTTTTCTTGGTAAGTGTTTAGTGTGATGCATTTTCTTCTAACTACTACTTTAAGTCCCATAGATTCTAATACACAGTGTTTCCATTGTCACTATTCTTTAAAAGTATAATTTCAGTTTGTATTACCCTTCTCATTCTAGAGTTACTTAATAGAGTCAAGGTTTTTTTTTTTTTTTAATGTCTGGGAATTTTCTGTTTTGTTTTCGTTAGTACACTGTTTTATTGCATTATTTTTTTAAAAAATATTTTATTTATTTATTTGTCAGAGAGCACAAGCAGGGGGAGTGGCAGACAAAGGGAAATGCAGGCTCTTGCTCAGCAAGGGAGCCCGATGTGGTACTCGATCCCAGGACCCTGAGATCATGGCCTGAGCCGAAGGCAGACACAACCTACTGAGCCACCCAGCTGCCCCTATTTTGTTGCATTTCGATCTGAGTGTTTGTAAGGTCTCCATTTTTACGGATGCTACTGATGTTTTCTTTGTGACCTAATTTATGATCCTTCCATTTTGTTCTTTTTCTCCCCTGGAACCCATGCAATTGGAAGACTGTCCCTTTAAATCAGCTTGCCCTTTAAACTCAGTCAGTTCCATTAAATGGCATGCTTCGTACTTTATGTGATGTCTGGCCTTTTAAATTGCACATTGAAATCCCTTCTCTGTCATTTGTGCTCTAATCTGTCTGGTGTTATTTTAGTATTTTCATATTTAGGGTGGATTTAATCTTTCTGTTGGTTGCTACAGCTCTCCTGCAGGTACTTTTTCTGATGTCCCTCTTCTCTTCCCTGGTGGCCACAAAGCCCTGCTTGGGTGGAGCTGGAGCATATAGGATCATAGCTCTGTAATTGAATGATTTTTCTTATTTTACTTCAATGTTATTTTGCAGTTTCAGTGTTTTCTGTCCTTAAGTAATGCTGAGGGTGTGGTTTTGTGTAGAATTTTCAAAATGTGAAGTTGTTTGGTGTGAAATTTTGGGAATGCAGTTACTCTACATCTCCCATGGTCTTCAGTGACTCAGAAAGTCCAAAACTGAAGGTTTCTGAACAAGAGAAGTAAGGGGCACTTTGGTGCCTCAGTTGGTTAATGGACCGACTCTTGGTTTCAGCTCAAGTCATGACTTTAAGGTTGTGAGATTGAGCCCCACATCGGGTCTGTGCTCTGCAGAATCTGCATGCCCCTCTCCCTCTGTTTCTCCTCTTCCTCTCTCTCTCTCTCTCTCTCTCTCTCAAGTAAATAAATTTTAAAAAGAGAGAAGTGATAGGGTTAGATTTACTTGGTTCATGCTATATAAGGGAGATTGAATTGGCGGCAGGCAAGACTGAAGCCCAAGTTGAGGAATATATAAATATTTTGTTTGTTAGCCTTCCAGACTAAATTCACTTTGATAATTTAGATGTATAAGATGGTACTCTGTCTGACATGATTGATTCCTGAGAATGAGCTGTGGCAGGAAGCCTTCAGATATACTAAGCAGGGCCATGATTTTGGACTCCAAGCCCCTCTAATGGCCTTAGTGTTAAAAGGCCCTCAGGTTTTTGGTTTGTTTTGTTTTATTCTGGCCCCTCTGCCAGGGATCAGAAAATCCAGGGTTAGTATAAGACTCTTTAGCCCTGGGTTTCCAGCTTCTCTGAATAGTCGAAACAGGATAAAAGGTTTACTCTAGGAAAAGGAGAGAGTGTGATGATGGTGGTGGTGGTAGTGGTGGTGAGGAGCTCTACAGCTTAGGCAAGAAACCAGGAAAAAATACAGTGGATTTGATTGAGAGCCTATATTGCTTTAGTGCCACAAATCAAAGGACAAATAATAGTCCATCAGCAAGATAGCAGATTAAAAGTGAAGAACACTGAAAGTGGATGAAGAAGCTTCTGGAAGAAAGAGGGGTGGAATGGAAGGGGTGCATGAATTCGTGCTTGAGATCACCACCTACGCCAGTTAGGAGTAACTGGGTAGCTGAGATTATAAAACTAGTGTTGTGTTGTTGTAACTTTATGCGGTACAGACCTAGGATCACTTTCTTATGCTTGGTTTCTCTGCTGGGGTGGGAAAAGAAAATAGGGCAGTTTGCCCTGAATTTTGGTTTTGAAATTTTGGGATTTTTGCTGCTCCTTTGTAGTAGGGGTAACATGATCTGATATGGAGGACGGAGTTGGGCTGGGAGAGATTGGAGGCCAGAGTCCTGTTAGAGGATAGTCACAGTAGTCCAATGCAAAGATAAAAGGTCTCACCTAAGGTAACGACCATATAGAATGCACAGGATCAATGACTGACTAAAATATGGAGAAGGAAGTTTTGATGCCAACTCTGAAGTTTATGCACTAGGCGGCTGGGCAGATGATGGAGCCATTAACTTCAGAGCCCCCTTGCTGTGCTTGTGAGACCAGGAATAGGGTCATAGATTTATATTTAAACCAAGCCAGAAGTGCTTAAGTTTTGCTCTGTTTTTGGTATATTTAATATTAATATTAAGGGGATGTTTATTAAATACTTATGCTTGGTACTCTATGGGGAGTAGGCAAATTATGTATCCATTCAACAACATTGAACACTCAGCACTGTGGGAACTAGATTTGGTGCTAGTGACATAGATGAATCAGAATATTCTGCTGTCAGGGAACTTCTAAATGAATAATATGAATACAAGCTAGTAGATAGGAATGCTGTAAGAGAGAGATCTTACAAAGGCTTTAATAGTTTAGGGAAAGGAAAGACATAAAGGTAGGAAATAAAGGGACACAAATGGAGAAATTGCTAGTGGAAGGTTGAGATTATCAAGAGCATTGGCTTTGAAATCAGAAAGATATAATCTTGGCTCTGTCATTTACTAGTAGTGTAATATTGGCCAACTTAACTATTCTGATTCTCTGTTTCCTTATATGTAAAATGGGAATAATAGTTCTTACCATAACAGGTTACTGCAAAGACTAGGAGAAGTACAGAATGCATGCAGAGTACCCAGCACAGTGTTTGATACAGAATAAATGTACAGAGATAGTTTGGAGGAAAGGGGGGATTATCCCAGTGAGTAGTATATAGTAAGCCTGAATAATATTGAATGAATGAAAACGAAGTTTTGGATCAGATTGTAGAATGCCTTGGAGACTGTAATTTCATAGTCACTGAAAATTTTTGAATGGTGGAGTAAAGTGATCAGAGACAGGTACACTTCTGTAAGATATACTTGAAGTTGTTTTTGTAAAGTGTAGTGGAGTTTAGAAATCCAGGAGCAGGAAAATCAGGAAACTCTTCTAACATTTCAAGCAAGACTAATAAATCAATTCTCACAGAACTTGGGAATATATTCATAATTTATATACAATAGAGGATGACAAGTGCTCTTGTGGAAGTACAAAAAATTGCTTTGGAAGTGGTGAATAATTTGAGGGTGAGGGAATCAGGGAAGGTTTTATGGTATTTGAAGCTCCCTGAGAGTCTCACATGTTGCTAAGCCAGGAGGGAATTACTGGTGGGAAAAATTGTGTGAGCATAGCCCTGTGTATAGATCTGTAACAGAGAGTGATTAGGGAAGAAGTAGGAGTGTATTTTGAGTGTGTAGAAAGAAGGCTAGAGAAAGACTGGAAACATTAAGTTGGGACAAAGTCTTTGGTGTAGACTGGAGCTCCCCTTAGTGAAGTTTGCAAAACAAGTAGGAGAAATGATTTTGTCTTTTTTCTTTCTTATATCCTTTCTACTCCTTGACATATTTTAGATCCTCAGTAATTACAGGTAGACTTGATGGCTCCTATCCTGACCTTAAGGAGTAATGTCTAGGTTAGGCAAGACTTATAAATGGAAAGCATTTGAGAATGATGCAAGTACAGTATTCCAAAGGTGTTGGCATTTAGAGAAAGAGGTACATCTGGGTATATGAAGAACAGAGATTCTTAGACTTGAGTTGTTTTCCTACCCTATATCTGCATATCATATGCACTATCATTTACTTAATATATTTATTTAAATATTTGCATTTTTTCCTCTCAACTCATTTTCTTTTGAGAACACTTTACATCATTATCTCAGTGACAAACCTGTACAGCTTGCCACAAATAGAAATTAATTAAAAGCAATCTAATAAAGACAAAGCAATATTATTAAATTCTAGCCAAATAGCTTGTCTAACAAATGTTGTCTGTAGTCATAAAGAGAGAGAAGCAAATTTCAGAGAAATCATAATGACATACTAGTTCCAAACTCAGACTTTCTCCCTGATGTAATCAGATTAAAAAATAATGGGACAGATAATGAGTTTCTCACTGTATGATTTAAGTTCTTTAGTGCCAGGTCTGTGCCCCACCTAGAATCAGTGGCATGCTTCTCACAAATTGGGAAATGCCATTTTAGAACATAGTCTAATTCACTAGCAAAAGTAGTACTTATTGCCTATCTAATATTTATGGTATTAGATACTGGATCTCTAATAAAGAATAAAACACACTTCCCAAGTTAACAACATGAAAAATCTCATGGTAATTGAGCATAGGGTGCTTTCTGAAATCAGAGAAAGTTCCTGGAAAGCTAAATATTGAATGGGGGGAAGAAAGCCAGGTATAGAGTGGTAGTGGTAGGGCAGGGATAAGGTGGGTAAGGGTTTGGGTGGGCAGATTACAGACAAATATAAAGGCTTTCAGGGAGCACATGCTCATTGTTTTATGCCTTTGTTTTTGGACACACAAGCCCTTGTGTTTTTTTCTAACAGTTAATATTTGGGAAGGCAGCATAGTTTAGTGAGTAGAGGAAGGAAACTTACTCACTCTGACAAACCTTTATTAGTACCTACTATGTGTTTGGTAGTGTGGGTAGAAAAATGACAAATATACACATAGCTTTGCCCTTAGGGAGGTCACAGCCTAGTGGAGGAAACACATTATAAATATGTGATATAAAAGTGTGCTAAGTGATGTGGCTTTGGTGTTCCTGGAGCTAGTGCTGTGCAAGGCACTGTAGAGAGGTGATGGTATGAGCTGAGTCTTGAATAGCACGTAGAAATTTGCCTGGCCGGAGTGTGTGTGTGTGTGTGTGTGTGTGTGTGTGTGTGTGTACACGCATGCATGTACACAGAGTGTTTTAGCCACATAGAACAGCATGTGCGAAGGCTGGGAAGTATAAGAACAAGGCATTTGAGGAACCAAAGGTATTTGGGTCAGTTGAAATCATAATGTGTGTCTGGAGTTTAATGGAGAAGAAAGGAGAATATAGAGATGCACTGGGTCAAGATGTGGCTTCTGGTATTTGTTTGGTGTTGCTGAATTTTTGGGACTCATCTGTGAAATCAGTATAGAAAGGAGATTTTCTAGGCATTTCCAAGGTAGTTTCTTGGTTTTCTCCTCCAGCATATTACTAGCTTATTTGTAACCTGGTATTATCTAGTGAATAGAAATATACTAACAAGTGTAAAAATCCTCAAAGACAGCTCAAGAGACATGTATAATTGTGCCTGTTATCAGGATAGTGAATCCTGTAAAATATGTGCCAGCCTTGATCTCTTACCTTTTCACTCTCTCTCTCTTTTTTTAAAATTAGCTTTAACGCAGAAGAATTTAGCTAAAAAGTTTGATTTCCCCATCCCTTTGAAAGAAGCTTCCAAAGTAGCGAAGAAAAAGAAAAAGGTATATTATAAAGGAGAATGAGCAGTGTTTGAATTCTAGATTAACCTTTCTAAATACAAATGTGTGAAGATACTCAACCGTAAAAATAGTTCCATCTTTTGAAAGTTTAATTTACTGAAGTGAGAAAATAGAATTAATTTAGCAGAAATGGAATTGGGTTTAGAAATATTTATTAACTTTAGAGAACAGTCCTTCCAGTGTTTGGAGATATAAACACATTTTAATCAAAATGTAATGGGAGATTTTTGAAAGCATGAAAATGTATCTCTCATAGAATATAGCAAACTTCAATAGTTAGTATAATATAAAGAGAAAATCATGGATTTAACAGAAAAGAATAACATCTGTATTGGTGTCATATTGTTCTTTTAAAGACAAGGGATATACATTTAGTTTGTAGAAGAAAAGCTAACAGTGATGACCCTTTACTACTGAACCATTTTCACCTCTAGTTGTCCACATATCATGGTAATTAGAGTGTTTTAAACATATTCAAGATCACTAGCTCTACAAATCTTTGTTTTCTACCATATATTTTACACTTTGGTTTAAAGAAACTATTAGTGATAATGGCATATAAAATCGTATTATTTCTGCACTTTGACTCTGTATGAGTTACAACCCATGCATTGTATAAAATAACGTTCAAGGAGATTCACCCTAAATGTATTTTGAGTGTACATCTCATCTTCCCACTATACTAAGAACTATTTCTTCCAAGAACCAATTCCCCTTGGGTGAGGAGAACAGAGCGGTAGCCAATGTTTACTTATAACTACTATATGTCACACACTGGGGTATGTGCTTTATATATATTTCATATGTTTATATATGTTTTTAATTAATTCTAATAATTCAATATATGAAGTTATTATTAGATGAGATGTAAAATACTTCCTAACGTCAAGCAGCTGTTAAGTGACAAAGCCAGAATCTGAGCCTAGATTTGTTTGCTTCCATAGTTCTCATTGGAGAACTGTCTGGTATTTTTGCTTTGGTGTGTCCTAAGAGAAATGTTTAATTCTTAACTAGAATAAAATACATTAAAAACTGCAAGAAAATAAAAAAAATACCATTAAAAACAAAATTGGATGTGTTGGAACAACTTAGGTAGGATTTTATAGATCTTGCCTTCATCCAGGAGAGTTAATGTAAATACTACAGAGAGGAAATGCTAGGAAGTTAGCAGAAGAGATGACTGATTGTAGGAAAGCAATTACATTTAAGTTTTAGGTCTCTAAGTGCTGTTACTGTTTTTCAATGATACCCGTTGACAAGGCAACACGGTTGAGTCACTGCCAGTTGCCTTTGTCAAAATGTATTCCTGCTTCTCTGCTAAGTGTTCCTTAACTCTGCTTACTTTTTAAAGGTTTCAGTATGGAATAGAGTGTACAAAGTCATTTCTAGAATGCTTGAAGAAAATGAAAAATATAGACTCAGGCTGAAATACCAACAACTATCCTGTGAAAGTAAGTTAACACAGTTTTTGATTGTATTAAAGAAGACTGGCTTCCCTAACTATTTAGTCACCCTTGGGTCACATTAGTCTAGTACTTCTCCTAATTGTCACATTCAGGGTACAGGACTACAGAAATGTGGCTACCATATTATCACTGTTCATCATAATTAAAAGTACAAAACATTTTAAGCTGAGCTATAGACTAGACCACAGGCGTAG
The DNA here is from genome assembly GCF_964662115.1 of Mustela nivalis. Classification (NCBI taxonomy): domain Eukaryota; kingdom Metazoa; phylum Chordata; class Mammalia; order Carnivora; family Mustelidae; genus Mustela; species Mustela nivalis. The sequence goes on along the minus strand of NC_139022.1, from coordinate 118,784,025 downwards.
GTGTGTGTGGAAGGGCGTAGAAGGTAAATGTTGACTAAATATACTGAGCAAAAGGAACACACTTATCTGTTAAATCTGTATTTTAATGTCAGCTTTTTAATACGATTATAAAACTCATCCATATTGATGAAGAAAAACATTTTAACTGCAATATAAAATGATATATTCTGTGTCACTTTGTTACTTCCTTCCATGGATGCTGCAGTCTAATGCATTTGACAAAACTGCCCTTGAATTATGGCCTTGATGTCATTAATTCATTCCTGGAAAACAACTCATAAATTAAACCAGGTTCTAAAGCTGCATCAATATTGAATTGATATTGTGGGCAGAGCAAAATTACATGTAATCTTGTATACTTACTGAAGTAATAGGAAGTTCTGGATTCTCAACTTGGATTAAATTTATGTAACTAATAATGCCACATGAATTGATAGATCATAATAGTTACTTCCTTTCCTTCACATACTTGTTCTAATATTCATGTCACCATGCTGAACACTTATAGGTTTTTAGTACTGTCACTCAATGACAGCTACTATTTTGACAGTAAATCTGCAGAATTGAGTTTTGTGAAGATCATTTTCATAAGATGATAATTAGAATAGAATGCCATTTTGTACGCAGTGTTACACTGGAAAATCATTACTGTTTGTGTAATACTGCATTAGTAATGGCATAAATTGTTTGCAATGATGACATATAAACCAATGTTCAGATTAGTGATACTCTATTTATTCAGTTAAGAAGGAGAATGAGGCAGGATTAGGAAGAAAACAATAGTCTGTGGTTTTTTAGGTGAAAAGGATGTTTGAATAGATAGAGCAATGCACACAAACCCTGGACATTGTTCTAAGTGTTAATCCAGATCCAGTTACTTTAATAGACAGATTACATCTAATTCTGCTCTGGCCATACCTCGAACTTGTCAGTTCTATTGTGACGTTTACTACTAACCATCAAGTAATCTTATAAGGCTTATTTGGCAAATTAAAATAATATTCTGTGTTTTCCAGAAATAGCTTGTTATAAACAAGTACCCTTGTAATTTATTATTTTGCATTACAATTTTCAACCAGATTACAAAAACTGATAATATTGTTTTAGAAATGTATTATAATTCTTATTTCTTAATATGTATTTATTAATGGTAATACCAGTGTTAAAGGCCAACTTGAATTTTCTGTATATTTTATGTTGTTCCTAGACTCAAATTACACAAGATGAAATCTTATCTTCTGGTAAGAATCCATTTATATAACAGTTATAAAATATAGGTTTTATTTACTTCCCCTTTACACTTACCTTTTGCAAACTTTAGTGTATGCCATTGCTGATTCCAGCCTGTTTCCTTCCTTTAACCCAGTGTTTGGCACATAGTAAGCACTCATTAAATATTTGTTGAAACTTGATAAACTTCATTTGAGCCCTATATTCATAGTGCTATTGAAACTACTCTTTCCATGATCCATGGTTTTTGTTTTTGTGGGTTTGTTTGTTTATATTTCCTGGTTCACTTTTCTTTCTGAACTTGTCACATTTAATATTATCTTACTACTACTTTCAATTTTTCTTCTTTCTTAGTGTCCTGAAGGATATGACATGGTTTTCTTCCTGCTTTTCTGACCATATTTTTTGTGTCTTTTTTAATTGTCCCTTTTGCTACCACTGAATAACAAATGCTGCCCTGAGAGTAATTTTTGGTTCTGCTCTCTCTTTACATATTTATTCTGAGTTAACATACACATCTAAAAAAAAAAAAAATTATTTATTTATTTATTTATTTTTTTACTTACTTACTTACTTACTTATTTGGCAGAAAGAGAGAAAGCACAGGCAGGGGGAGTGGAAGGCAGAGGAAGAGAGAGAAGCAGGCTCCCCACAGAGCAGGCAGCCAGACCTGGGGCTCTAGCCCAGGATCCTGGGATCCTGACCTAAGCCAAAGGCAGAGGCTTAACCAATTGAGCCACCCAGGTGCCTCAATATACCATTTTTATAGCTTCAGTTACTCTGTGTGTATGACCCTTAAATCTTTCTTCTACCTTTGACCTCTGAATGTCTTTAGGCGATTCTACAGTTATTTTTTTAAAAATTACATGTTTTGAATCAGTGAATCCTCTCTCTTTTCATTTCAATTGTGCCTTGGTTTGCTAATTTCCTGGATTCATTGAATCTCTAGGGAGAGATTATATCCAGTTTGGTGGGGTTTGGGAAATACTAGAAAAATAAGCTGGGTGTTGAGAAAGAGAAATCAGAATTTTCTACATGGGAATGTGGGGGAGGGGGTATATATTTTAGATATGGCCATGAGCAAGTTCATGGAGTCTAAGAAAATGTTCAGGAATGTAGTTTGATCAAGACTTGTTTATGGTATTCATTGTGAAGAAAGGTATAAAAGTATACTGAGACTGTATTTCAGAGGGTCTCATGTGAGTAATATTTGTATTCCATTAAATAGGCAATAAAAAAACATGAAACATCTTCTTAACCCTTTATTCTAAATGAGCGGAAAAGTTGCAAGAATAATACAAAGAACTCCAGCACACCCTTTACCTAGTTTCACTGATTTTTAACATCTTGTCACATTTGTTTTTTCATTCTTAGACACTTTCTAAGAAAAAATACACTGTCTTTCTCTGTGTATATATATATGTGTGTATAAAATATTACTCCTTAAGGAGTGCCTAGGCAGCTTAGTAAAGCATCTGAGGTTTAATTTTGGCTTAGGTCATGGTCTCAGGGTGGTGAGATCAAGCCCTGTGTCTGTATTTATGTTGAGCATGGAGTCTGCTTGAAATTTCTTCCCTCCCTCCCTCTCCCTTTGCCCCTCCCTGCAAGCTCTTTATCTTTAAAAAAAAAAAAAAAAAAAAAAAGAATATATATATATATATGTAAATCCCTTAATACTTTAGTGTCTATATCCTAAGGACAAAGGTATCTTTTATATAACCACACAACAATCAAATTCAGAAAATTTATTTTTCCTTTGTAATTAATAAGTATTTTATAGAAACATAATAAAAGATTATGCAAATACCTTGTACATCATCAGTATGGAACATTTTAAAGCAGTGGATTGATTATATCTGCATTTTAGAAAGAATCTGATGTTATTTTGTAGAAAGGTTTGGAATGGAGGCAAGACAGGAAGTGAAAAAACTGGGAATTCTGATAAGGTCCAAGTGAAAGTGAAATGCACTTAAATAGGAGTAGCAGAGTGGGTGGAGAGGAGACCAAGGATTTGCTGTGGGGGATAAGAGAGAGGATCCCAAGTTCTGCAAATGAGTAGATAAGAAAGAGGGAAGTCAGGAGAAGAACAGGTTTTGTGAAGCTACTGAATTTTATTTTATTTTGGTGTGTTGAATTCTAGCTGTAGTGATATATTCAGGTGAAAATTCCAGGTGCACAGCTGGAAGTGCCCTTTTGGAGCTACTGTACAATCTATGTGCATGGAAACCTCAATGTGAGAATGCTGGGGGAGGAGAGGATTGAGAACGCAATGTTGGTGATGTCCAAGATAAAAAGGAATTCTTAGTTTCAAAGAGTGATTGTAGGAGCTTAATCAGAAGTCATGATAGGGATACAAACAAAGCTTACAGAAGAAGGGGCTTGGCAGTTTAAAGGGTTGCAAAGTACTTGTTCAGTGAGAGTGTAGGGATACAAAAAGTGGGAGTATAGAAATACTTCAGCTAGGAACAATTTAAGAGTCTGCACCTAGAAGTTAAGCAAAAGTGCCAACGGATGACATTGTGCAAAACAATAACCCACTTGTGAGTGGCTTGAAGTGACCTGGAGATAGAGGACTATGATACAGTGTTTTTGTGACAGTTTCTGTAAATGGAGCTATTGAAGTCATCAAGGTTTTTGGCAGGAGCTGGAATGGAGAAGAAAATTATGAGTTATACACTGAGTGCATTAGAAGCTTTTTATGGTCAACTAGAGAAAGTAAAATTTATCAAAACAGTAAATACAGGATGTGGCTACTTGTTGCTTAGTAGTCTTAGAAATGTTAAAATATTTCAGTGACTATTGGCCATGACATTTTATCTTAATGAGATTCAATTTTGTCATCTTTTATTTAGGATTAACCTATCTTTGGATCTGTTTACCTAAGAAGACTGTGAAGAGTTTAAAGATGGAACTTTAAATTGAATCATAATTATATGTTAATTTTGGCATGTTTTGTTGGAATTGGGACTTTCATAGTTGAATAGGAAAACTACCTTCATTATAAATTCATAATTGAATAGAAAAATTACCTTCATTATAAGTAAATTATGTATTTCCTTGCAAGTTAATACAAATTTTTGTTAAATATTATTATCATATGCACACAAGTGTTACGCAGATCTTATTCAAGTGTGAATTAATACTTATTCCATATCTTTTAAAATTAATTTTATACATTAAATTTAAATTTTACTATAAATTTAAATTTAAATAGTAGTATAATTGCAGGCATTTACAGTTGCCAACTTTTCCCTTTTATTAATGAGTCTGCAACCACCACTTTATTCATTCTTCATTTAGATGTAAATGATTTAAATTAAACTTGGATTCCATTTAAATTGTTTTTGGCTTCCTTTTTCTAAATTTCTCAGTTGTTTTATCATAAAAATCTACAATTTACATAGTGATGATTATTTTGGGTGTTAAAACTAATGGTTATTTAAACCATCTTTTCATCCTAAGGAAAATAGAAAATTTGTGCAAATTCTCAATTGTAATATGGAGTATTTTAGGAAAATTTGGAGGCAAAGATCAGAGGAAACATTCTTTTCCTTTCCAAGCCCCTAATTATTAGACACATTATTTTTTTTCAGTCAATAAATGAGAGATTTAATATTTTGAAAATAATTTAGAAATGTTTCTTAGTGGAGTCCCATTATTTTCTACTCAGTATTAAGTAGTAGTCAACTATTGCCTAGACCATTTTTTTCTGCTTTTTGTTGATGCAGTCTCTCTCCGTAAATTGTATTAAAGGCTTAAGTAGAACTGAAAACTTAGGAAGAGAAGTCAAAAAGAGGTTTGCCCATGAAAAAGGCAAATAAAACAAAACAAAAAGAAACCTCACATGCATACTGAATTCTTTTACCACAAAAATTGAAGCACATGTATAGTAGATCTCTTTGGTTCTAGAGGCAATAGATTCCTCACCTAGAAATATTGGCCAGGTCCTTATGTTAGGTGACACAGAACGTTGCCAACTTTGAGTGGGATGCAGTGCAGGAAAGGGCTCTGCAGTAGGTTCATCCTGGGGTATAAGTCCTGCTGCTTGAGTCATATGAATTGGGAAGACCCTATGGTGTTGGAGATACCATTAAGAGGAACAGATGTAGTATGAAGCTTATATAAAGAAAGCCAACCACAGACCCCATAATGGAATTACAAATCAAGGCTATGCTGTTCACAACATAAAATTAAATGCCGTTAGAGAGACAGTTTTGACATGTTTTGGGGCTCTGGTGGAGAGAAATTTACTTGGCCATGAGGCAAACAAACAACAAAATAATCAGCAGCAGACTGCCATAAAGTGAAAATAGTACATCTGGGAAGGAAACCTTCCCAGCAAGAGGTTCCTAAGTAGGACCAGAGAACACAAGTAGGCTATGTGATGTGATAGTCCAATCCTCAGGTTACCCACATCCGCTATACTAGCTCGCCTCCCCTTGCTTGCACCTATGGCCAATATGAGAAGTCCCATGTAATCGGATGAAAGAGGAGGAAAAGTCCGAGCTTTGGTTTATGAATGGATTGGCTCAATTGTGCATACAAAGCAATAGAGATGGTGGCAATACTATGACCATGTTCCAGAGTGGCCCTCAAAGACATTGGAAAGGGACACGTGTGGTGTTGCAAGCCACACACCTAGTCATCCACTTTTGTAGTATAGGGGGAGTGTCTCAAGGTGAAAATCCTTGTGAATTTCAGTGGCCTGGCCATTTTATCTAGAGCTTGGTAAGAAAGATGAATATTGGAGACAAGAAGGTAAGGTATAGATTAGAGGTATATGGATGGACATACGGGGAGGGACAAAGTGTGAAGATTTTTGTTTCACATGCTAACACTCATGAGAAGAGACACTGAACAACTAAGAATAATGACCAGTTGATGTTAGCTACCTGTCATCATTGGCTACCCAGGAACTTGATTGTCTTTCTGTTTTCAGTTTTTAAATTTCAGTTATTATTTTTTTCCTTATGCCTGCTTTGTGTTTGCTTGTTTATTTATTGATTGATTTCTTGATTCTTAAACTGGAGACTTAGATTATTGATTTGAGACTTTTCCTCTTTTCTTATGTATGCATTTAGTGCCATAATTTTTCCTCTCAGCACTGTTTTAACTACCCCACGGATTTTGATATGTTGCATTTTTTTTAATTTAATTGTAAATTTGTCTGTTCTTTAAGTTCTATCAGCTTTATCTTCACATATCTTGTATATTATTTGGTGCACACATATTTAGTTTTGCTATGTGTTCTTGGTAGATTGACCCCTTATAATTATATAATGTTCCTCTTTGTCTCTGGTTATTTTCTTTGCTCTTAATTCTACTTGATAGGATCTTTATATAACTATTTCTGCTTTGTTTTAATATATTTTTTCCACCCTCTCACTTTCAATTTGTCTGTATCATTCATTATATTTGATATTGATATATAAGGCTTTAACTCTTCCATTTCATTTTATGTTTTCTAATTTTTCTTCATTTCTCTGTTTTCTTTTTCCTGCCGTCCTGCTTCTCATGTGATCTCCATCGACACTTGAGTCAGTAATGGTAGGGGTGGTCAGGGAGTGGGGGAAGAAAGATAAGGCTCATTACTTGCCAATAGGGTGGAGAATTCTGGCTCCCTATTTGGCCTTTTCTCACATAATCTCATTGGGTTATGGGGGCACTTTGATTTGGGGGAAAGTGGAAGTCTGGGTTCCCCACTCAGCCTTTGCTGCTATGGGTGTTGTTTAGGATCCAGTTTTTTTCTGTGGTGTTTGGCTGGTGAAGAGAAGTTAGTAAAATTTTCTGTCTTTCTAGGCTATCCTTTTCCAGATGGAGCAGGTGTTTATTGGGACTTTTTTGTTTGTTCCCATTGGCATTTCCAGTCTGCTGCAAGTCCGGGATATATAGTTGAGACCAAAAAACAAAGTAAAACTCCAGAAACTTACCACTGTGTTGTTATTTGGGCCTTGAGGTCCTTAGCTGATTTTTCTTCTTCTTTACATATTTGTATTCTGTTTGTTTTATATATAATATCCAAGGTTTTTAGTTTTTAATACTTAGTGGGAGGAATAGGGAAAAGTATATCTATTTTATTTTCCTAGAAACATAAGTCTCAATTCAAATTTTACAAAGGAAATTTACAGACAGTTCTATGAAGACAAGTAGTCATTTCATTAAACAGTGCTGAAACAACTGGATATCCATGTGAAAAACATGAACCTCTATCTAAACCTTATACCTTATATAAAAGAATAACTCAAAATGGATCATGCATGTAAATGCAAAGTATAAAACCAAAAAACGTTTAGAAGAAAATATAGGAGAAATTCTTAATGACCTAGAATTAAGGAAAGAGTTCAAAGTGGGTAAGTTTTATTTCATCAAATAAGGTACATAAATACTTAAAATATCTTTAAAAAAAAATTTTATTTTATTTATTTGACAGAGAGGGAACACAAGCAGGGGGAGTGGGAGAGGGAGAAGCAGGCTCCCCCAGAGCAGGGAGCCCAAATCAGGACTCGATCCCAGGACCCTGGGATCATGACCTGAGCAGAAGGCAGATGCTTAACGACTGAGCTACAGAGGCATCCCTCATTTTTATTCGTAATAGCCAAAAATTGAAAACAACTCAGGTGTCTTTCAGTGGATGAATAATTAAACCATGGTCACGAAACCATGGCATACTACTCAGCAATAAAAAGAAGCAAACTACTGATACACACAAAAACCTAAATGAATCTCCAGAGAATTGTGCTGAATGAAAAAAGCCAATCACAAAATACTGTATTCCATTTATGTAGCATTCTTGAAATGGAAAAATTATAGAAATAAAGAACAAATTAGTGGGTTCTAGGTTTTAAGGAGTGGATGAGGCTTGAAAGAAGTGCATGAAGCTATAATAAGGTGAATGATATTGATTGATTATAAAACTTTAAGTAAGCCTTGCATTCCTGAAGTAAACCCTGCTTGGTTGTGACTGTGTGTGTGTGTGTGTGTGTGTGTGTGTATAAAATATATTCTGATCATATATATGTATGATCAGAATTGATTTGTTATTCTGTTGAGGATTTTTTATATTCATATTTTATATTCATGAAGGATATTGGTTTATAGTTTTATTGTAATTTTTGTTTGGTTTTAGTATCAAGGTAATGATATTTTCATGCAGTGTTATTAGGTGCATACACATATAGACATAAATCATTGTTGTGACCTATGATAAAGGTCAAATTGGCAACTTTATCATTACATAATGTCTTTCTGTATTCTTGGTAATATTCCTTGTTCTGAGGTCTACTTTGATGTTAACATAGGTATTGTCAGCCATTTGATTAGCACTGCATGGTGTATCCTTTTCCATCCTATTACTTTTAATATGTCTGTGTTTATATTCAAGGTCCATTTATTGTAGAAAGCCTATCATTTTAAAAATCCCATTTGGCAAGTTTTGTTTTTTAATTGGTATGGTTAGATTATTTACAGTATATGCAGTTATTGATACAGTTGGATTAAATTCTGACACCTAGATATCTATATTATGTTGATTCTGTCTCTTTTGGTTCTTTTTTTCTGTTTTCTTTTGGATTGGGTATTTTTTATTACTCCTTTTTATCTAAACTCTTAGCTTAAGTATTATTTATCTACTGCTGCATACCCAAATCTTAGTAATTTAAAACCACATACATTTATTTTCACAATTTCTACAAGTCAAATATAGACACAACTGAACTGAATCCTCTGCTTCATGGGCTTTTCCAAGTGTTCCAAGTATCAGCTTAGTATCTCTTGTCTAGTATGAAGTCTCAACTGGAGAAAGATCTACTTTCAAGTTTATTTATTGGTTATGGACAACATTAAGTTTCTTGCTAGCTGTTGGCTTATGTCCACCCTCTGTTTCTTGCCATTTGGGCTTCTCCAAAATAGAGTCTGTAGCAATGTGGAAGTTATGGTCTTTTATAAACAAATCACACAAGTGATATTACATTACTTTTATAAAATTATATTTTGAGAAATTTGTTTGAAACATGTCATTAGTTTCCTCCCATATTCAAGGGGAAGCAATTACATGAAGAAGTGATTACAGAAGAGGAGATCATTAGGGGCTTGTCTTAGAAGTCTGCCTACCATAGCTTATTTTGTATTACCTCTTTAAAAGAATTTAGTGGTTAAAATGTCCATACTACCCAAAGCAATCTACACATTTAATACAATCTCTATCAAAATACTAACAGTTTTTCACTAGGACAAACAATCCTAAATTTTGTATGGAATCACAAAAGATCCCAGATAGCCAAAGCAATCCTGAAAAAGCAAAGCAAAACTGGAGGCATCACAATTCTGGACTTCAAGCTATATTGCAAAGCTACAGTCATCAAGACAGTATGGTATGGGCACAAACACATAGAGCAGTGGACATATAGATCAGTGGAACAGAAGAGAAAACCCAGAAATGGACCCATAACTATATGGTTAACTAATCTTCAACAAAGCAAAAAAGACTGTGCCACAGAGAAAAGACAGTCTGTTTAACAAATGGTGTTGAAAACTGGACAGCCACATGCAGAAGAATGAACCTGGACCACTTTCTTATACCATACACAAAAATAAATTCAAAGTAGATGAAAGACCTAATATGAGAAAGGAATCCATCAAAATCCTAGAGGAAAACACAAGCAGCAATCTCTTCAACCTTGACCACAGCAACTTCTGCCTAGATTACATCTCCAAAGGCAAGGGAAACAAAGGCAAAAATGAGCTATTGGGACTTCAAGATAAAAAGCTTTTGCACAGCAAAGGAAACAGTTGACAAAACTAAAAGGTAGCCTACTGAATGGAATTGCAAATGACATATTTGATAAAGAGTATCTAAAATCTAAAGACTTATCAAACTCAACACAAACACACACAAAAATAATCCAGTTAAGAAATGAGCAGAAGACATAAATAGACATTTTCCCAAAGAAGATAGCCAGAGAGCTAATAGACACATGAAGAGATGCTCAATGTCATTCATCATCAGGGAAATACATATTGAAACCACCTCACACCTGTCAGAATGATTAAAATTAGCAATATGAGAAACAACACGTGTTGGCAAGAATATGGAAAAAGGGAAACCCTCTTGCACTACTGGTGGGAATGCATACTGATGTAGCCACTCTGAAAAACAATAAAGTCCCTCAAAAAGTTAAAAATAGAACTACTCTCTGATCCAGTAATTACATTATGAGGTATTTACCCAAAGAATACCAAAATACAGACTTGAAGGGGCACATCCACCCCAATGTATATAACCATTCATAATAATCAAACTACGGAAAGAGATGAAAATATCCATCAACTGATGAATAGATAACACACGCACGCACACACACACACACACACAGGAATATAACAGCCATCAAAAAGAATGAAATTTTGCCATTTGCAATGACATGGATAGAGCTAGAGTATATCATACTAAGTGAAATGAGTAAGTCAGAGAGAGACAAATAATATATGATTTCAGTTATATTTGGAATTTAAGAAATCAAACAGATGAACAAATGGGGGTAGAAAGAGAGAGAGAGGGAAACAAACCATAAGAGACTCAACAATAGAGAATAAACTGAGGGTAGATGGAGGAAGAAAGGTGGAAGATGGCCTAGATTGGGTGGTAGGTAGTAAGGAGGGAACTTGTGATGAGTGCTGGGTGTTGTTTTGAATCGTAGTTCCCAAATGAATATTGCACTGTATGTTAACTAACTACTAGAATTTAAATAAAAATTAAAAAAAAATAGTGGTCTCTTTCATGTTTTCAGTATACATCTTAAATTATTTGGTCTGCCTTCAAATAATCTTTTAGAACAATTAAAAATAATTTTAAAATGAATTCTATATTTACCTTAATTTATGCCATATCCATTGATCATTTATTTGTGTAGACTCAAGTTTTTATCTGCTATCATCCTGATTGGAGAACTTCCTTTAGCATCTCTTACAGTGCATGTCTGCTGGTAATGATTACTCTTATTTTGTATCTCTGAAAAAAACTCTTTATTTTGTCTTTATTTTTGGAGAGTCTTTTCCCTGCATAGCACTTTTTCTTTTTAAGAATGGTAAGGACGACACTCCATTGTCTTCTAGCTTGCATAGTTTCTGATGAGAAGTCTGTTGTTATTTCTGACATGCTTCTTTGTCTGTGAAGTTTCTTTTGTCTCTGGATGCCTTTAAGAGTTTCCCTCTTTTTGGTCTTCAGCAGTTTGAATCTGACCTAAGTTGTTTCAGTTTGTTTGTTTTTGTTTTTATCCCTGGTGTCTTTTGAACTTTTTGGATATTTGGTTTGGTGTCTTTTATTACTTTTGAAAAAATTGCCATTATCTGTTCAAATATTTCTTCCATTTCATGTTTTCTTTCTTCTCCTTTTAGTATTCCAGTTACACATTTATTAGCTGTTTCATATTGTCCTACAGCTTATGAATGTTCTATTTTTTGCATTCTTCTGTATCTTTTGTTTCAGTTTGGGCAATTTTTGTTGATATATCTTCAAGTTCATTAATTCTTTCCACCATTGTTTCAAGTCTGCTGATGAGCCTTCAGAGGATATTCTTCATCTCTGTTTACTAGCATTAACATTTTCGTATTCTAACTTTTTTGTTCTTGTTGTTCCTAATATTTTCATTTGATTTTTTTTCTAAATGTTTAATTTTTCTGATGAAATTTCTCATTTGGTTATGCATGTTGTCAACCTTTCCTACTAGAGATAGGGAAAAGAGACATGAACAGAAGTTTGTGCCTTTTCTGTAGTGCTGTTATTTTCCTATCCAAGTTCTACACCATGAAGGAGGCTTTCTCTAGCTTTTTGCTCTTTCCACACTCTTTCTTGTGAGCACATGGTAAAACATGTGGAGAGTACCTGTGAGTGGGTGAAAATTCTCATGTCTGTTGTTCCTGGGGATTCCATACTTTCATACTGCCTCAAATTCAGCTTTTAGCAATCCATTTAAATTTTAATTATTCTTAGCAACTTGTGCAGTGTCTGGCATCTATCCCAGGTAAGCAAGTGCTCACATGCCTATCTTTCCTTAGCTTTCAGGTAAGTTGGTTGCACTGTAACCTCAGCACTCTGATGGGTTAAAGAAAAATTGTGATTTTTATAGATATTCAGCTTTTGTTTTGTTGTTGTGGTGGTTGGGATGGGAGTGATGCTCTTTCTAGTAAATACTAAGCTGAATCCAGAAATTTGGGTCATTGACTGTTTCTTGACTATATTTAATTTCATGTCATCATGAAATTTTGATCACCATGTCTGTCCCCTGTCAAATTTATGGATTTCAAGGATATACATTTCATTAATGACTAATCTTTGATTCATGACATTCTCATTGATCAGTGCATGGTCTGCTTTTAGTTATTTTAAATAGTACAATAAGCAACTGTGAACATACCCCCACAACAGTATCTTGAAATTTAGTTATATCTAATCACATTGTTCAATACTTTCAACCCATCCTCCCTATCTTTCCTATTCAAGATAACCATCTTACTGTTCCTATGTCTATGATCCTAGGACTACTTTCCTTTTTATAGTTTTATTATAATCATATCCCCTAAAACTTGTATTATAAATCTAATTATTTAATTTTCTAATGAGGACATGCTGCATATAATCTTTTTGGACTTTTAATATTATATTGATATTACTTTTTAACACATTGCTAACATTCATGTATATTGTTGACTTTCATTGTGGTTTGTTTTATTCTGTACTTTTTTAAAAGTTAAGTAAAGTGGGGAAAATATCCACATTTCTGGGAATAACACATTTTGAGCCTAGATTTTTTTATTTTGCCTTTTTATAAATACATTGGCCACTTGCTCAATCTGCTTAATTTTATTGATGATAAATTATAATCTAAGTGAGTTCTCTGGTTTCTATGCTTTCAGAAACCTGATTCTGTATATAAAAATACTTTATATTCCTAGAAAAGTTACAGAATAAAATCCAATTAATCAACCAGTTATCAAATTGAAGGACCTGATGCTGCCTCAGAAATATCATTTACCTTATTCTATACTTTCTAAGAATCTGAGTATGGGGAGGTTTTTTATATTTGTGAAAGTGCTCCAGTAGAATCTCAAATGACTCCATTTAAATGTCAGTTGTCATGTTGGCCTTTCTGTGACCCTAATGTGTCCTCATTGGACCCTATTATTTCAGGAATCTGGTGAAGTTCAGATATATTTTTCAAACAACCTGAAATAACCTAATTGACTTTGGGTGACTATTAGTCCCAATATTTTTTGGGGTGACTAGTAGTCCCAATATTTTATGCAATTTTTTGTTTTTGTTTTAAACAATCACCCTGAAATGGGATCTTCTGGATGTCAAGAGACAGAGACCAGATGAAAACTGGAATTATCCGAACAAAAGGTAGTGCAGTTAACAAATGTGTACTACCCACTCCTGTCTAAAGGTGGGAGTCTTCAATTATGTAACATTCCAGGGCAGAGGTTGTTGGAGGTGCAGTGACATCTAGTCAGAAGTCTTCTGCCTTTCTGAGTCAGGTTTTAGTGGGACATTCATTCATTTACTCTATTTATGTAATAGTTATTGAGTACCTATGTTCCAGATTCTGTTCCAGGCTCTGGAGGAACAGAAGTGAACAAAACATGCAAAAATCTCTGTCCTTGGGGTAAAACAGATAATAAAATAAATCAATGCTAAAAAATACAATGGAGAAAAATAAAGGAGATGAAGGTGTATCAAGGGATGCAGTCTTAAGTAGGGAGGTGAAGTGAAGGTCTCACGTAGAAGGTAATATATAATTACAAACCTGAAGTAAGGAAGTCAGACATGCAGATACATTAAAAAAACTGTAAGAACATTCTGCAGAGGTCAGTGTCCTAAGGCCAAAGAAGGAGGGAGGTACAGGATAGTACTATAAGTTTATTTTCTTTTTCTTATGATTTTCCTGAAATTTTCTCTAACATTCTCTAACATTTCTTTATTGTGAGAATACAGTATATAATACATATAGCATAAAAATATATGTTAATTAACTATTTATGTTACCCGTAAGCCTTCTGGTCAATAGTAGACTGTTAGTACAGTAATTAAGTTTTGGGGGAGTCAAAGTTATACATAGATTTTTGACTGTGTGGGAGATCAGTGCCCCTAATCCCTGAGTTGTCCAACGGTCAGCTGTATATATGCATACACATACATGGAATATTATTCAGTCTTAAGAAGGAAATCCTGGGGCGCCTCTGCCTTCAGCTCAGGTCATGATCCCAGGGTCTTGGGATCAAGGCCCGCATCGGACTTTCTGCTCAGTGGGGAGCCTGCTTCCCCTGCTCTCTCTGCCTACTTATGATCTCTCTCTGTCAAATAAATAAAAAATCTTAAAAAAAGAAGGAAATTCTGTTATTTATAGCAACATGATTAAACCTAGAGGACATTATGCTAAGTTATTAAGCCGGGCCCAGAAAAACAAATATACCTGATCTCATTTATATGTGAAATCTATAGGAGTTGAACTCATGGAAGCAGAGAGTAGAATGATACTGTCCAGGGGCAGGGGAGTGGGGGAAATGGAGAGATGCTGTTCAAAGGATACAAAGTTTGCAAAATGATGCAGTTTGCAGTTATGCAAAATAAATGTGTTTTGGAAATCTAATGTACAGTGTGCTGACTGTAGTTAATAATACCATACCATATATTTGAAATTTGGTGAGGGTAGATTTTTTTTTGAAGATTTCATTTATTCATTTGAGAGAGAGAGAGAGAAAGAAAGAGAGCACAAGTGGAGGAGAGAGGCAGAGTAAGAGGAGAAAGCAGGCTCCCTGCAGAGGAGCTCAACCCCAGGACTCTGGGATCATGACCTGAGCCAAAGACAGATGCTTAACTGACTGATCTACCCAGGTGCCCTGAAAATAGATCTTATATGTCTTCACCACACATAGAAAAAAGTGGTAACTATATGAGGTGATGGGTCTTTTAGTTTGATTGTGGTGATTATTTCACAGTGTATACCCATATTAACACAGTGTACACCTTAAATATTTATAATGCTTATTAATTATATTTCAATAAGGTTGGAAGACAAATAACAATAGATGTTTACAACCTGTTAATCCTTTCTGGTGTGTCAGAGAGGAATAAAAAGAATTTTCCAAAGGTGTTCGTAACATCTAGTGAACTTATACTCAACTATCTGATTTCACCATGTTAACTTACTTATCTCTTATAAATTACTTTTTTAAGCCTGTTTTTTTTAGACTCAGTAGATTTTTTTCTGTAGCAGAAGAGTATTCATTTTTCCTTATTGATTTAAAAATAAGTAATGTTTTGGGGGAGACGAACAAAGAAGGGAGAGTTAGGAAGAGAATGAAAATCAGCCAAAAATCCTGCAGAAAAACCCTATAAACATTTTTATGTCTTTCAGTCTTTTTTCTTGAAATATAATTTGACATACAACGTTGTGTAAATTTAAGGTATACAACATGCTAATTGGATACATTCATATATTGTAATATGATCGCCATTGTAGAAATATTAGCACCTCTGTCACATTTTGCAATTATTCTTTCTTTTTTTTATTTTTCGTTTTAGAGAAAGAGGAGGGAGGGGCAAAAGGAGAGGGAGAGAGACAATTTTTTTAAAGATTTTATTTATTTCAGAGAGAGAGTGAGCACAAGCAGGGGGAGGGGCAACAGGAGAGGGACAAGCAGACACCCTGCCCACTGGGGACTCTGATGCAGGGCTTGATCTCAGGACTGTGAGATCACAACCCAAGCTGAAGTCAGATGCTTAACCAACTGAGCTACCCAGGTGTCCTGAAAGAGAATCTTAAGCAGGCTCTGTGCCCAGCACAGAATTCCACATGGGGCTTGATCTCACAACCCTGAGATCATGACCTGAGGTGAAATCAAGAGAGTCAGATACTTAACTGATGCCCTGGTTGTTTCTCTTTCTAGTTGGTATTCAGTCTTTATATTTTCACATAGTCAAAATCATAATGTCTCTTCAATTTTGATTTCCTCTCTTTATTCAACATAATAAACACTTCCCATGTTACCTAAAATTCTATGACATTATTTTAATGACTGCATAAGATTTCATTATATGATGTGAACTAAAATTTACCCATCTACCTCCTTGTTGTTGATGTTTAGGTTGGGAGAACTAAATCCCTACTCTCATTAAACCATGATTACACAAATAATCATATAATATCTAAGACTGATAGGTATTTCAACATAGGAAAACAGAGTCCTATTTTTCAGGAAGTACAAGGGGCAGTAAAATATAGTCTGGGGTTTCGGGGAGACTTCTCTGAGAAGGTAATATTAAAGTGACTCTGAAGAATAATAAGAAATTATTATAGGACTAGGAAAGAGCACTCCCTGAAGAGGGAGTCACAAAGGAAACATGTGAAAAGTCGCTGGCTTGGGAAGGAGTGTGTTTGAGAGGTCGGGGAAGCTGGAGCATAGCTGTAAGGGGAAGGGTGGCAGGAGGTGAAGTTTGTGGAATAGGCAGGGGACAAACTATAAAGAGCCTTTCAGACTGAGTTTGAGATTTTGGTCTTTATCTTGAAAAGGAAGAAGGCGGGGTGAAGAAGAAGAAGAAGAAGAGGAAAACCTTCTAAGGAATTGTAAGCAAGGAAATAACATTACTAGACTTTCTGTTTTACAGAAATTGCTTGGACTACTGTATAAAGAATAGCTTGGTGGGGAGGAAAACACAGTTGTAAGGAGAATTGTTAGATGGGGTGACTGAGTGGACTCAGGAGTCATGGAGAGAGAGGGGTGGGCTGATGTGAGAGAAATGTGGGAGGGAGAATAATCAGGACTTGGTGATTAGATATAGGAGTGAGGAATAAGATGTCAAGAATTCCTGTCAGTTTTCTCGTTGGATAATGGGTAGATAATGGCACAGTTCACCAAGAGGCAAAGCCAGAGGAGGTGACTATTTGAGATGAGAGATCAGGAGTTCAGTTTTGGACATGCTCAGATTCAAGTGCCCATCCATTGGAATGGATATGTCCAGGGAACAGTTATATATATGGGTGTGGAGTCCAGAACAAATCTCTGTGCTTGGGACATAAATTTAGGAGTTACCAGTATAGGAACAGTATTTAAAGTCACAGGTGTGACTGTCAAGAGAGGGAGCATGAGGACAGCCTCACGCTGATAAAGCCTGTGGTGGGTGCTGTGCTGTCCAGTTATGTCCCCCTACAGGACTGAAGGTCTTTTGCCCCTTGCGTGTTGGGTGACAGCCTTAGCTATTAGCCCTCTCCAGGAATTGCCCTTGGCTGAAGAGCCCCCTTGCCCAAGTTCCTTCTCTCTTGGAGAAGGGTGTCCACCTGCAATTGAATTCAAAACAACTAAGAAAGTTCATCCTGGCTTCACAGGTACTTGTGAGATTGAGGGCTTTGTTGAGATCGTATCACAGTTCAAGTTCTCCCTCTGGTCAATCCTGCTTCCCTCCCTCTCTTCATCCTGAGCATTCCCTAATAAGTTTCCTGCATTCAAAGTTCTCAGAATCCACTCAGTTGTGACTCATTTTACAAAAAAAAAAAAAAAAAAAGACTGGGAAAACTTTTGTTGGAAAAGACAGATGAATGGATCATTTAACAGGAAAAAATCCCCTGGAATTCATTTTAAAGACATATGCTTCTAGGCACAATTTAAAACTTAAAAAAAAAAAAAAAAGGCTTTGTTCTTATCAACTTATTTCTAAGTGGATCCTCAGCCTTAATTGGAAGGATTCTTCATAAGTCATCCTGTTTGAATTAAGCTGATGTCAATTTTTACCCCCAGAGCTTGCCTGCTTTTTAAAGAAAGTCTTCTTCATCTGTTTCTAGCCAATCTGAGGAGAGATGTGGACTAGCCTTTCTATTGTTTGCCTTTTGGCCTCTCTATTGTCCGTTTTTCCTTCAAATCAAAAGTAGGCAATGCCCTCTTCCCTTTTTAAGAAGAAAGAGAATCTCATGCTTTTCATAGCTTTCGGACTGCTGTTGTTTGAAATTTAAATATAGAGCTCTAGCAATAATATGAGCATAGCTTCCTTTTATGCTGGCCTCTGGGAGATTCTTAGAACAGATTTCTAAAAAGCTTACATTCCTATCACACCATTAAATTTTGAATAACGTTCTTAAACTGACAACTTCTTAAATCTTAAAGATTTATAATTTGACATTTAAAGTGCTTTCATCATCTCTTTCATTGGAGGTATATCTTATACATGGAAACAAAACAAAACAAAACATTAAATGCTAGGATGCAATGAAAACCTATCACAGAAACATCACACATCCTTTGAAACTTATGTATGTAAAGTAATTATTTTCAGATAAAGTATTATTGAGCCCTTTGGGAAAAGATTCACACTGTATTCTAACTTTTCTCCCACTATGAATCCTGACAAGAGTGTTTCAGGAAATGGAAGTAAAATGGGAAAATGTGCATCAGTGAAGGTAAAGACTTGGGTTTAATATCTGATAAATATGAGAGAAGTAAGAGGCAGGAGGAGGAGAAAAAATGTGACGTGATGTGAAAAAAATGTGTGCTAATTATCTCATTTTACATGGAAGGATATTTGAAAGATTTTGTTTTATTCTTGAAGCTGGGAGATGAAAGTTGACTCAAATATGTTTTGGACATATTAAAAAATAACTGAAGACATAATTTTAAAACACTGTATGTGCCTTTCAAATTATTGGAGGAAAATTTGTGTAAAAAATAATGAAGGAGGTCACAAAGAAAAATAAACATTATAACAAGTACAAGACCATACATATCATAAGAGCTAATTTTAAGGACTTAAATTCCCACATTAAAAAGGTTACTTATAATGACCTATGTAAAAAATAAAGTCTAATTATAAAAGGCTGGAAAGAGCAAATACAATCATAGAAAAAAGAGTTTGCATTTGTATTTTAGATAGAGGAATTCAAATCACAAAGCACTAAAAAGGACTCAAAGCTCATTTTATATCCATAAAAGCAAAATTCACAAGAAGATGTGACATTGTGAAAGTATATGTCAAACAACATAGCTTTCATGCAAGGAGAAACATCACAACGCAATAGAAAATAGTAACACCTTTAATTTCTTTTTTTTTTTAAGATTTATTTATTTTAGAGAGAGAGCGAATGAGGGGAAAGGGGAAAGGAGAGAAATCTAAAGCAGACTTCCTGCTGAGTGCAGAGACCCACACAGGGCTTGATCCCATAACCCTGAGATCATGATGTGAGCTGAAACCAAGAGTCAGATGCCCTACTGACTAAGCCACCCAAGTACCCTGCCTTTCATTTCTTATCAGATCAAGCAAGTGACAAATCAGTTAGGGTACAGAAGATTTAAGTATCTTATATAACAGATTTGACTTAATAGTTATGTATAAAAATCATATGTATTTGAATAGAAAATCACTTACTTCCTTATGAAAATTTAAAAGAAATAAATCATATGCTAGGCCACAAAGCAAATTTAATACATTCTGCAAAATAGAAAATGTACAGAAAACACTCCTAGACTACACAAAATAAAACTAGAAACTGGTCTCAAAAGATACAAATTAATAATGATGAAAAGCATGTAGAAATTAAAATAAAACAAAACTATTTTACTAAATGACTCCAGTCAGTGAAACAAATCTTCAGTTATAAGATATTTGAAGATTAATAATGAAAGACCTGCAGTAATCAGAGATAAATTAAAATAATAATGTTGATTTCCCATTTTCAAACAGGAGGAAAGCAAATCAATTAACTAGATATTTGTTCCAGGAAGTTCAAAAGACAAAAATGAGATAAATTTAAGGAAATCAGGAAAAGGAAAACTTTTTAAAGTGTAAATTAGGAAAATAAAAACAGAACTGATTAACATAGGGTCCAAAAAATGTGTATCTAATAATTGGAAAACATGAATAAATATTATTTTGGACTTACAGGTGTTGTTCTAAGCTCCTTACATATATTAACTTCTTAAAATGACCTTATGCAGCAAGTAGTAGTAGTATCCTGACTTATAATGGGGAAACTGAGACATAGAAAATTAAGTAACTTACCTGAGACCAAAAATGTTGACCCCAGACAGTTTGGCTCTAAAGACTGTCCTTAATTTCCATAGTATACACACAATTATTAAGGAAAATGGTTACAAACGCATAGAACAATAAATACCAATTAAAACATTCACAAGTGAAAAAATGCATATGACATTATGCTAAAAACATGGATGTTTTAAAAATATTTTTATAAGTAACTTATGGTGCAAGCCATCTAGAATTGTCAGATAATGTTCAAAAGAATGATTATTTCTTTGTTTCATTCAGGACAATTCCAATACACTGTCTTAAGGGTATATTAGCAGGTTAAGGGTGACGCTGATAAAGTTTAAACTCTTCAGCATGTGAGGGTCAGTGGGTTAAAGCCTCTGCCTTTGGCTCAGGTCATGATCCCAGGATCCTGGGATGGAGTCCTGTATCTGGCTCTCTGCTCAGCGGGGAGCCTGCTTCCCACCCCCCTCTCTGCCAGCCTTGTGATCTCTATCAAATAAATAAATAATCTTAAAAAACAAAACAAAAATAAAAAGCCTCTTAAGCATATTATTATAGTATTTAGATAGCTGTTGTTTTGAGTGATCAACTTTCTTTCTCACTTTTTGGAAATGCTCCCTTCCTTTTTTCCAGGAAGTGCTTTAGTCCACTTTGACCACATGGTTTGAATTGATTGTCATCTTTTTCACTGCTGGAAAGAAGTGGGCACTGGAGTCTACTAGGGCCCATCAGTGCTCTTCTCTGAAAATTTTGATCCTAGGATCTGAGAGGGCAAGTCTCAAATTCTTGTTTCATATGTTGGAGAAGCTTGCTTTAGCAATACTTCTAAACTGAGAACAATTAAAATTTTGGCTAAAGTAGAATACAGCTATTTGAAACAATGAGTTACTACTATACAGTTTTGAGCTGGTTAAAATCCAAAACACTGACAACAGTAAATGCTAGTGAAGTTCTGGAGCAACAGGAACTCTCATTCATTGCTACTGGAGTTGCAAAATAATACAAACACTTTGGAAGAGCTTGGTAGTGTTTCACAAAGCTGACCATACTCTTTTCATATGATCTAGCATTTCCTTTCCTTGGTATTTATCCAAATGAGTTGAAAACATGTTTACATAAAAACCTGCACACACATGTTTAAAGTGGCCTTATTCATAATTGCTAAAACTTGAAAGCAATCAAGATGTCTTTCACTGGATGAATGGATAAATAAATTGTGGTTTATCCAAACAATGGAATACTATTTAGTGGTAAAAACTAATGTGCTATTAAGTCATGAGAAGACATGGAGGACACTCAAGTGCATACTGCTAAGTGAAAGGAGCCTATCTGAAAAGGCAACATAATGTATGATTCCAACTATATGACATTCTGAAAAAGGCAAATTTATAACCAGTGGTTGCCAGGGTTTAGAGGGAAGAAGGGAGGGACAAATAGGTAGAGCCCAAGGGATTTTTAGGACTGTGAAACTCTTCTGTATGATACTGTAATGTTGAATGTATTCTATACATGTAATGGTGGATACATTATACATTTGCCAAAACTCACAGAGTGTACAATACAAAGTATACTCTAATGTAAACTATGGATTTTAGTTAATAATAATGTATCATTAGTGGCTTATAAATTGTAACAAATGTTTAATACTAATGTCAAGTATTAACAGTAGGAGAAACCGTTTGTGTATTTGCGCAGGATGGGGGGTGGCGAGGGTATATGGGAACTTGCAATTTCCAATCAATTTTTCTGTAAACCTGAAACCGCTTTAAAAAATAAATTCTGTTAATTAAAAATAAAACTAACAAAACTGCTGTTTGAGGGGAGGGACCAGTGAAGCAAGGACTTGGAGAGCTAAGGTTCTAGAGAGAAATTAGTAATGGATTGGGGCAAATGCCAAATTCTCACTGTTTTTTCCCTTCACACTGCCAATTCTTTTTTTTTTTTTTTTTAGATTATTTATTTATTTATTTGACAGAGAGCTAGAGTACAAGCAAGCAGAGAGAGAGGAGGGGAAGCAGGCTCCCCGATGAGCAGAGAGCCCGATGTGGGGCTTGATCCCAGGATCTTGGGATCATGACCCGAGCCGAAGGCAGAGGCTTCAACCCACTGAGCCACCCAGGTGCCCCCACACTGCCAATTCTTAATGACATGTTTAGAAGCTTAGCAGAAAGCAATGGCCTAGAGCTTTCATTGGTCTGTTGGAGTTGGGGAAACAAACTTTGGAGTTCTTTGCTACCAAAATACTCAGAACTGGAAGGGACAAAATCCTAGGTAAAAGGGAACTGCTAGGAAGAGAGCCCAAACTTTTATTTTTTTTTAAATTTTTTAAAGATTTTATTTATTTATTTGACAGAGAGAGATCACAAGTAGGCAGAGAGGCTGGCAGAGAGAGAGAGAGAGAGAGGGAAGCAGGTTCCCTGCTGAGCAGAGAACCCAATGCGGGGCTCAATCCCAGGACCCCAGGATCATGACCTGAGCCAAAGGCAGAGGCTTTAACCCACTGAGCCACCCAGGCACCCGAGCCCAACCTTTTCTACCACATTTTTCCCTCCAGATGTTTTCTGATTTTTAATATGTACTTAAAGGTGATGACCCCAATAGAAAATGGATATGAAGAACCTAAAGAATCTAAATTGAACCTTTGAAGTCTCATGGTATCCCAGAGAAACAACAATTGGAGTTTCAGTGTCTGCCATGGTGGAAGGATCCTGACTGATACCCTAGGTTTTCATTTGAGAGCCTCCCCACCTCCCACACCAAGGGACAGTTCAAACCAAAAATACACCAGATCTTATAAGAATTGAAATCTGGCCTCTAATTACCTCAATCCCTAATTGGACAAAAGTGAATTTCCCCCTATTTAACTACCTGTCTGAATAAAATTAAATTTATTTTTAGGAAGATAATAGAATCTATAGCCTCTATAATTTTTTTTCATACACAGTACAAAATAATCAATAAAAAATTAACAGGTATGTCAGAGTCAACCAAGTGAGACAAAAAGGGTAATAGACCCCAGATCCATATGTGCTCTGGATACTAGAATTATTAAATATGGACTTTAAAATATTTGCAAATAGTATCATTAAAGAAGCAGGTGAAAAATGCAAATATCACCAAGACCTGAAATCTATAAGAAGAACTATAAAGATGATCTCTAAATAACAAAAATTAACTAAGTCAATAGATAATTTAGCAGTAAATTGTACAAGTTTAAAAAAAACACAAAAATTCGATGAGCAGATTAGGGAATTGAAAGATAGTTCAAATAGAAAATATCTGGATTAAAGCATGAAGAGGAAAAGGGAAAACAGATGGACAATACAGAAAAGGCTGTAAGGGATGTTGTGAAAAGGTCTTACACACATGTAATTAGCATCCCAGAAAATAAGAAGAGGAAACAAACAAACAAACAAACAAACAGGGCCAGTACATACCTGAAGAAATAAAATGAAAGGAAATCAATAAAACCAGAAGTTGATTCTTAAAGAGAGTAATAAAATAAAGAAGCTTCTGACCAGGCTAACTGAAAAGAAGAGAAAGGACACAAATTACTAATATCAAAATGAAAGAAGAGACATCACTACAATTCCATATACATTAAAAGATTAATAAAGGAGTACTATGGACAGTTTTATGCCTACACATTTAACAATGTAGATAGAGTGGACCTATTCCATAAAAGACACACTGTGGCCAAAATTCATGGAAGAGGAAATAGACAATCTGAATAAATCTATATCTCTTAAAGAAATGGAATTGATAACTAATAACCTCTCAAAGCAGGAAGCACAAGGCCCAGATGGATTCATTGCTGATTTCTGCCAAACATTAAAGGAAGAAATCATACCAATTATCTATATTTTTCAGAATATTGAAGCAGAGGGTATATGTCTTAACTGATTCTGTAAGCCCAGAATTACCCTAATACAAAAATCAGGCAAAGAGATTATAAAAGAAGAAAACTATAGACTAATATCATGAATATAGATGTAAAAATCCTCAACAAAATATTAGCAAATTGAATCCAGTTTTGTATAAAAATAATTATATACACAACCAATTATATACACAACCATTTAGCCCCAGGTATGCAAGACTGGTTCAACATTTGGAAGTCACTTAATGTAACCCATCACATCAATAGGCTACAGAAGAAAAATTGCATGTTCATTTCAATAGGTGCAGAAAAAGCATCTGACACCCATTTATAACAACTTCCAGTAAAAGAGCAACTTCTTACCTTGATAAAGAACACTGTCCAAAAAACCCCTAAAGCTAACATCATAATTAATGGCAACAAACTGAAATTTGCCCACTAAGATCAAGAACAAGCAAAGATATCTTATTATTATGTTTCAGCATCATACTGGAAGTCCTATAAAATGCAGTAAGGCATGAAAAGGAAATAAAAAGTATACAGATTGGGAAGGAAGAAATAAAACCGTCTTTGTTCATAGATGACATGATAGTTTCTATAGAAAATCTGAAAGAATCAACAACCAAACTCCTGGAACTACTACGCAGTTGTAGCAAAGTTACAGGATACAAGGTCAATATACAAAAGTCAATTGCTTTCCTACACACCAGCAATTAACAAGTAGAGTTTGAAATTAAAAACACAATACCATTTACAGTATAACCAAAAAACGAAATGCAAAGGTATAAGCTAAAAAAAATACATCAAATATATGGGGAAAACAAAAATGTTATAAATGAAATTGAAGAAGATCTAGATAAATGGAGAGATATTTCATGTTCATGGATAGGAAGACTCAATATTATAAGTGTGCAGTTTTTCCCAAGATGCCAGATTTTCTGTTGAGCTATAGGATCAATGCAATCTCAGTAAAAATAGCGAGTTATTTTATGGATATCAAAAAACTAACACTTAAGTTTATACAGAGAAGGAAAGATCCAGAAGAGCCAATGATATTGAAAAAGAAGGACAAAGTTGGAAGATTGACACTATCTAGCTTCAAGACCTACTATAACTCTTTAGTAATCAAGATAGTGTGTTACTGGAGAAAGAATGGACAAATAGACCAATAGAAGAAAATAGAGAGCCTAGAAATAGATTTAAAAATGTATAGTCAACCAATCTCTGATAAAGAGCAAAGGCAATACAATGGACAAAATACAGCCCTTTCTTAAATGGTTCTGGAACAATTGGATGTCCAGTTGTTAAAAAAATTAGGTGCAGAACTTACACATTTCACATGGATTAACTCAACATGGATCACAGACTTAAATGTAAATTGTAAAACTATAAAATCCCTGGAAGATAGCATAGGAGAAAATCCAGATAACTTTGGATTTGGTGGTGGTGTTTTAGATACAACATCAAAGGTATGAACTAGGGAAGAAATAATTGATAGGTTGAATTTATTCAACATTAAAAAATTCTGCTCTGCAGAAGATATTGTCAAGAGGATGAAAAGGTTAGTCACAGACTGGAAGAAAATATTTGCAAAAAGCATGTTTGATAGGGACTGTTATCCAAAATACACAAGAATTCTTAAAACTCAACAATAAGAAAATAATCTTAAAAATGAGCCAAGATCTTAATAGACACTTAACTAAAGAGGATAGATAAATGGCAAAAAGCACATGAGATATTCCACATCATATGTTAACATGGAGATGTAAATTAAACAACAATGGGAAGCTACTCCATACCTATTAAAATAGCCAAATTCAAGAGTCTTGAAATCACCAAATGTTGGCAAGGATATGGAATAACCGGAATTCTTATTGCTCTTGGGAATGCACAATGGTACAGACACTTTGGAAGATGGTTTGGCAGTGTCATACAAAACTAAACATACTCTTATCATATGATCCAGGAATTACACTCCTTGGTTTTTACCTAAAGGAGAAAAAAACTTATGTCCACAAAAACCTGCACACAAATGTTTACAGCATCTACATTCATAATTGCCAAAATGTGGAGGCAACCACAATGTCCTTTAGTAGGTGAGTGGATAAACTGTGGTACACCCAGACAATGGAAACTTCCTCAGTGCTAAAAAAAAATAAAAGGTTGATCTAGCAGACCATGAAAAGAGATGGAAGACCTGTAAATGCATTTTACTATGTAAATGGCAATCTGAAAGGCATTTTACCATGTAATTACAACTATGTGACATTCTGGAAAGGCAGAACTATGGAGACAGTAAAAAGACCAGTAGTTGTTAAGGATTAGGGAAGAGAGGGAGGGATAAAGAGGTGGCGCACTCAAGATTTTTAGAGCAGTAAGACTATTCTGTATGATAGCCTAATAGTGGATACATGCCATTATACCTTTGTCCAAATTCATAGAATGTACACCAAGAGTGAGCTCTAATGCAAACTATGAACTTGGGATGATAATGCTATGGTTGGCTTTGAGCCTCTGATTTCATTATGTTTTCTGCTTTTTGTTTCCTTTGTTTTTGTTGTTCTCTTTATTTTTTTCCCCTATCTTTTTTGGGTTATTTGTTTTTTTCTTAGTATTCCATTTATATTTCTTTGTTGCAGTTTTGACCTTTTCTTTGTATATTCTTGGTTATTATGGGGATTAAAATAGACATAGCTAACTTTTCACTGTTTAGTGGGAATCAATGCTTTACCATTTAGAGTATAGAAACGTTACCACTGTAGTGGTCCCTTTATCCTCTCTTCTTCGTGGTGCCATTATCCTATATATCACATCTACACACATAGAGAACCTCCTAAAAATGTCCTATTTTGTTTTCAACTGTCAAGCATATCTCCCAGAACTCAACAGGAGAATGAGAGTCTATTATATTAAGCACCTCTTAATATCATTCTCCCGTAAGGGGCTTTCCCACATCACTCTGGACCCCCGTTTCTTCCTGCAGCCTCTCTCCTGGCATCACATACCAGGAAGCCTGGATTTCACATTGCTATGACACAGGCACTACTCTTGGACCTTTTACTAAACTGTTAGGACCTCTGGCTTGGAGTTATTAAAGGTGTGATTCCTGCTTGTGAAACAATCATAAGCTGTGTTAAAGGGTTTTTTTCCCCCTTTGGAGACAGCAATAATCAGATCAGACACAAATGTTCACAAGTGGCTCCATGTGGATATCTACATTGTGTTGTCCCCACAGGATGCTTGCACCTGAAAATCATCCTGGTCTTTGGAAAGGAGAAAGTGAGAAACCAATATTAGAGTGACTTCCTATCATATATATGCCTACTTCTATTAATAGTACCCTGTGAAGCTCTGATATGCTACAGACCTTCCTGTCTTAGAAACGTCTCTCTTTGTACACACACATGCATAGATGAACACACATATCCATTTCATTACTGAACAATACAGATGACATGCATGTTTTCTCTTGGCCTTGTAGGTATTAGAGTGTATGCTTATCATGTGAGCACTAATTAAAGTGACCAAACCATTTATCATGGGAAGCAGGATATTTTTGAAAGTGAAAGGGGATGCTATTACTAATGCCAAGACCACTGGACCTCATGACGTGCATCATAAACACCACTGCAGCTGGGGTAAGTGACCAACCATGATCTGAACCACAGCAAGGAGAAATCCGTGACAATAGTCTTAATCTCAGAGGATCCTAAGAGTGTAAGAGCAATCCCCAGAGATGAAGTAATTCAGTCATTCAGAACCTTATCCCTGAACTAGAAGAGGTTTCCTTGAGCACGTCTCATCTTATTCACAATCACCCTGCAAAGGAGATACTATTATTCCCACAACATAGATAAAGGAATGGAGGCTTGCAGAGGGAATACAAAATGTCCAAGATCTCCACAGCCAGAACTTCATAGAGCTAATATAATACTAGGACTTCGCCTTCCCTGATTCCAGACACAACCTGGAAGCTATACGAATGCAAACATCAGTGGCCTTGGATCAGGGCTCAAGTTCCAGCTCCTGGTACTCTACCAGTTGTGCGACCTTAGCTGACCTGTGTGATTACTTAGAGTAGCATTGTGAGAATAGTAGCTTCTGACAAGCAGTGCTTGCCATGTGCCTGGCTCCGAGGGGCTTTCCTGTTGTTATCACATTCCCACCTCACACTAACCCCATCGCATTTTGCGAATGAGGGAAATAGTCTGAAAGATCCTGGAAAAGTGCCCACTGCATGGGAACCAATAAATGTAAGTTTCCCTTCACTCCTTACTACAGGTCAGAGCACAGTTCAGGTCCTGAACTATTTTGGGTTTCATTATATTGCTCTGGGAGATTTTTAAAAGTGATCCCTTCTAATGAATAGGTCTCCTTCTTCTGTTTTTCTAAAGGCTCAAGGGTTACTTACTGTATGGTTATTATTATTATAATGTCCAGAATCCCTCCCACTTTCTTGAAACCAATTTTGTGCCATGCCCTGGTTGTGGCCATGCATGAGAAACAGCAGGTGGTGCCAGATGACAGATGGTGTGGGAGCCCGTTCCCCGGTGGGAGGGGGCGCGAGCGAGGGAGCAGGCAGGCAGCTGCCAGGAGCTCTTCCCCTCTTGCTTGCGCCTCGCTCTCAGAAACTCCCAATCCAGACACAGGCAAGGCGCTGTCCTTTCAGCACCACAAGCTCGGGCTGAGGAGGGAGGACTCCTGGCCGTCCTCCTCCTCTTCAAATTGGCTTGAATCTGCTCTGACCCCCCAAGAGTGCATCACAGTAAGTAGGCATTTGTTTTTGTTATAACCACTCCTCAATATCCTCTGACCATTTACCATCCCTTTCATCTCCACAACAATCCTATTTTGTCTAATAATTTTCCACCAGCAAGATTGACAAGAGAAATTCAGTGGTCTGGTTTTCTAGGGGCGGGGTGGGAGCACCGTTTGACTTCCAAGGAAGCTTGAGAGAAATAAATGTGATTTGTTTATTTAGTTGGCAGTCTTGCAATACGGGGGTTGCTAACTTTCCATGGAAGCAAAAAAAAAAAAAAAAAAAATGGCCCTTTGCTATTGAGGAAATGGAGGCATTCCATGGCTGAATAACAGGAGCATGTTCAAGCCAGCCTTTTTTTGTTTTAGGAACTTGTATCTCCTGTACAACCTATGTATCATGTGAAATGGTACAGTACACATGGAGACACTGAATGTATTTATTGTGGTGTAGGGAGATTGCTGAAGAAAAGCCAACATAATAAAAAAGCAAAGTGGTAAGCTGTGGTGGTAAGGTGAAATTTATCATACTGCAGAGTGACCCAGAATAATAGGATTTAATTTTGGAGTAAGAGTAAGCTTTTCACTGAGATTATATGACTATATTAGTTCTAGTGTCTTGGATTATTTTTTTAAAGCTTGCATATTGTTTGTATAAGTCTGGGATTTCCTTGAGTTTTCCTGAATTTGGGGGCTGTTGAACCTCATCGGCAGGTGGGATATTTTGATGATTAGAGAAGTTTTTCTGGATAATGAGAATCATGTCATGAAATCTAGCAGAAGATAGATAGATGACTGATCTCTACACTGAAAGCCGAGTGGACCTGTTTAGGACACTGCTGTTTTCTCTGTCGTCAGCCAGCCCTCTCTTTCCCTGCTTCACCTCCCACTATAACTAGAACCCCACTGTTTTCCTTAGGTCTGGGAAGAAAGGCATAAGGATGGTGAAGCTGAACAGTAACCCCAGTGAGAAGGGAACGAAGCCGCCTTCGGTTGAGGATGGCTTCCAGACCGTCCCTCTCATCACTCCCTTGGAGGTTAACCACTTACAGCTGCCTGCTCCGGAAAAGGTAAAGCAGTTGCTCTTCTCCCCATCAGTGCCTCATGTTCCCCCCATCTCAGGAAATAAAGCAGCAAAAAAATTCCACCTCTCCAAACCCTTTCATTCCCTCAGCCAAATATGTCCCCTTTCTTGTAAAATGTATTCATTCCTTTCAGACACATGACATCTCTTGTGTTATTTCAGGTTTGTGGTGTTTACTCATTTTTTTGTTCACATATATATATGTGGGCAAGAAAATTAATCTTTCTTTTTTGAAGTTTTATCATAGCATATGAATATTAACAAGCTTGTGGATGGTGACAGAGAACATTGTCTTGATTATCAGGGGGAGGTATTTCAAAAATTCACTGGTATAGATTTGAGGACAGAGTATTGGATACAGTCCAACAAGCATTTAGTCTGCACCTGCTAAGCCCTATCCCTGTGCTACAAGTTGGTTATGAAAAGGCAAATTACAAAATCCCTATCTAGTGCAATGCTTAATATAATGCATCAGGATAAATGCTATACCTGAGAATTTCACAGGTTATGAGAGCACAGGGGTGGAAACAATTAAATTCTCTAGGGGTAGGAGGGGACTAGAAGGACGGGTTAGGTAAACTGCAGAAGAGAACATTTGAATTTGGCTTGTAAAGGTGAGTAAAAAGCTTCCAGATAGACCATAGGAGGAAAAAGACATTTAAGACATATGCAAAGCATGGAGAGCTTTTGAGAAATAGCATGACTAGTGTAGAACGTCTTTGGGGAGGCGTGGCTGGCAATGAATGAGTGGCTGATGGCACATCTCCTGACATGGGAGTAGTCCATGAAGAATGGAGGTGGGCACTGATACAAAGGTGGGCACTGATACAAAAGTTATCCCATGGGCAGAGCTGGGAGAAACATTATTGTTTAAGATCCAGTTGAAAGAACTTGGGGTTTTATATGTGAGCTTTTGCACACTGTAAGAGATAGATTTGGAGGTAAATGATGGAGTTCCCTGGCTGAAGAGCAAACAATGGATCATTCCATCTGTTTGATTTTCTCATTGGCATCTCCAGGAGGGCATTGTGTGTCTTAACCAATTGGATCTATCCAATGAACAGAAGAGGAGCCAAAGCTAGATAAAGGGACTGGCTGATTGGCTGGGGGTTGAGTCATCTGTTTTGAAAGTGCAGAGGCTGTCAATATGAGAATGTGCATGGGGGTGGCAGAAATAAAGAATCCTTGAGCCATCCTGTGAGACTGATAGGGCTTTTAAAAATAAAATGTGAACAGACACTTAACACTAAAGAAATGTGAAAGAACAGTATTAATTAGGTATCTGCTACATGGTAGCAGAACCTCAGTTTGAGGCTGCATATTAGAAATCACCTGGGGGAGGCTTTGAAAATCTTGATATCTAAGCTGCACCCCAGAACAATTATATGAGAAGCTCTGGGGGCGAGGACCAGGCATCAGTATTAATTAATTTCCCCCAGGTGACTCATGCCTACAGCCAAAGTTGAGAACTGCTGCCCTAGGTGCACATTTCCCTATGGAGTCAGGGATCATGCACTCCAATTTATAGGTGAAAAGGTGAAGGATCAGAGAAATTTGGTTAGTTACTCCAGCTGACAGAAGGAGTAAGGGGCAATGCTAGAATTTGAACCCAGATATAATGGAAATTGGAAAGGAACAAGGGGATATTTTCTTGAAGTCTTGTGAGGCTTCAGGAAGATTCTTCACCCTTCTGCCAACTGCTACCACCTGGAAGATCTGCATGTCCCTAAAATGGATGCAAGGAAAAGGGATTGTGGTGAGATCACCCTTCTCACCATCCCTAGACACAAGGCAAGTCATCCTCATAACCCATGGCCTCTGTCTCTCTTCATTCTCCCATCCCACCTTTTTGCCTTCAAGGGCTCCCTTCTCTTCTTTAGAGAGGAAAAGACACGATAACCATGGAGTTCTTAGTCCAGATGAACAAAAAGTGTGTCCCAAAACCTGAAAGACAAACAAACGGGGGACCTGCATGCATGGCAAGGGGAAGCAATGCATCCCAAAAGATGCAATTCCCTACAGTGGCACATCCTCACAGGGGCACATTACAGGCTCTTTCTGATGTTCATGACCAAGTCTTCCTACCAGGCACCTCCATTTCCTCCTTTGTGAAGGGGGGATCATCCTTACCTCACAATGGTCAGAACAAAGTTAGATACAGGCTCATAAATAAGCATAAAAGAATAATAATGACCATTTTCAAGTGCTTCCTAAATACTAGATTCTGTTCTAAGACAAATGTACATGCGTGCATGTACCCCCAAAGCGTGCGCATGTGTACACACACACACACACACACACACACTTTTCTTTCACCCTGTCAATAGTTAATAGGACTCAATAAAGAAGTTGCTATTTTAATCCAATTTTTAAAGATGACAAAAGTCAGAAATGGAATGGTAACTTCCCAAAGCATATAGTAAGCATTCTGGCGATGTCTAGAGAACTCAGAACCCAGGCAGTGTTGTTCCAGAGACTTCCACTTCAGCAGGAACAAAGAAGCCAGCTGGCCTGGGCGTCCACAGACTTGGGCTTTAGCTCAAATTCAGTTGCCAGCCCACAGTGTGACTCGTGTAACTTGTTTTTCCTCCCTCAGGCCTCTGTCTACTCTTCTCTGAGTGGGAAATGGTAGTAGCAGTTTTCTGTGCTAGTATTTTGATTTTCTAATATTTATAAGAGTATACAAGTTTTCCCCTGACATTAGAACAGATGTGTTAGAAGTGAATTGTACTCAAGAAGCCAAACGGGTCCTCCAAATGTTTAGCTAACAACACAGACACTGAAGCTACCTCTCTGGGAGGGTGCCCATCTCGGCCCCCCTCTTACTATTTTACCTTGGCTGATGACTTGAAGCAAGTTTCCTATACGGCCTCAGCCTCCTCGTTGTGAAGTGGGGATGATAATATTGGGACGCAGGTCACAGGACTGTAGGAAAGGGTTTGTGAGTCCTGACACACTCTTTGGTTAGGTTCCAGTCAGATGGTAAATGTTTGAAGCCGAAATGTTCATTAGAAAGAAGCATATTTGACCCCACTATTAAATCATGTGAGGTTTTTTTTTTTTTGAAAATGTAAAATACAGAGTGTCCTTGGTGTGTGATACTGGTAATAATCTTTGGATTTGCACACTAAATGCATTTTAGTATAGAGTCTGTGAGTTTCAGGGTTGGGGGGGAAGCTTTTGGAGGCCAAATGGAGAAATGAACATGTCTGAAGCCCTTGCGCTGGGCTTGGAGTGGACCACACAAGGTATTCATATCTGTTGCTTCACTTAATCTTCTCAATGGTCCTATGAGGGGGATTTTTGTGCTCCCATTTTACTGGTGGGGAAATTGAGGCTCACATCAATAGAGTGGCTTGCCCAAGTGCACCTGAAACCCTAATTTTCCCTCTGCACTGTGCTGCCCTCAATGACAAGAAGCCTCCCATCTCCAAGAGTGCTTCCTTCAGCTCTACATCCCTCATCCATGGCCATGTTCCTCCTTAGTCTTCCTGGGCCAGCTGGTGGGAGTTGGGTGTGACCCCCCAGAGAGAACATCCTAGCCTCCAATGCTTCCGCCCTGCCTAGTACCGGAAGGATTGCTGCCTGTGTCAGGAGAGAGATGGGCTAGCTTCCCACCTTGTCTAGCACTCTGATCAAATCCTCCACACTGCACAATGCCAAGGTTGAGAAACCCTGCCTTAGAGTTTCTTACACCTGGTTCATGCTTCTTCCTCCTTGAACATGCTATTCCCTATACCCAGAATGGCCTTTTCACCTCTTGCCTGTCTGTTAAGCCAGTACTCATCTTCCTAAACCCAGCTGAGAAGGCAGCTCTCCTGGGCGCCTTCAGTAGCTGCCCATAATTATAGCTATGGTTTTACTTATCCCCATGGAAGGTATCTATTTACCCTCTCACTCACTCACTCATCCGGCACAACTTGTGAGGCATCTTCTATGTGCCAGGCACTGTGCCAGGCTATGTATACCCAGGCATAAAAAGCCAGGCCTCGCCACTGCTTTCATTGGCCAGTCCAGTGGGGAAGAGGGACTCCAAACAAGCCATAATACAAACAGACGCACAGAGACACAAACTAAAAGAAGGGCTATTAGGGAAAGATTACAGAGCGGTGATGTGAGAGAAGATAGGACTCGAGAGACCTAACTGTGATGGAGGCTGATCAGCGATGTCCTCCTGAGGAAGGAGCCTCGCCTGACACCTGGAGGTTGGGTGGTCAAAGGAGTAGGGGCCAAGTGTATAGTATGTGGCCAGGTATTGAGGGAGTTGGAAAAATAGGCAGGGCTGGGCACACTGAGTGAGGGGGAGAGATTTGGGAGGGGAGGGGAGGTGAGCAGCAGTTCAGGGAGGCTAAGTGTATTTTTTTTTTTTTTTGGAGGGTTTAAAGCAGGAGAGTAATGGGATCAGATTTGTATTTAAGGAGGATTCTTCTGGCTCCTGTGGGCCACCCTAGGGATGAGGGACTCACGCTGGGTCTCCTCTTCCTCATTCTTCCTAAGGTACCCCCCTCGCAGCACCAGTGTAGTTTCCCTAAGACAGAGGTGACTGGTTCCCTGCAGCATGCGACCATGAGAGAAACGAGTGGAAGGCAGGAGGTCAGCTGGAAGGCCACTGCCATGTTCATGAAGGAGGGTGGGGGAAGCTAGGGTAGTAGCAGTGGGAATGAGGAGGTGGTGCATTTAGGCTGATTTGGTGTCCGGTTGGCACTGAGGAGAATTGCCCACTAGGCCTGAGGGCCCTGCTCGGCCTCATTGTGCATCCTGGAATGCAATGAGCAGTGGGAAGTACTGACTGAGCGAGACCCCCCATCCCTTATCTAGCCTAAAGCAGGCTTGGTTTCTCCACTTGACAGATGCAGGAAGAGACTTGAACCTAAGCAGTTGGGCGACTCTTTCAAACCATGAATGCAAGCTCTTGAGAAGCTGAAACATCAGTCAGCAGATACCAAATTCTGGGACATGCCCATGGGGCCCCGTTGCCTTTGGTGTGTTTAAGTGAGCACATTTAACCTGGATGTCCCCACAACCCACCTGTGAGGTTGCAACCATTATTGCCATTTTATGGATGCAGAGACTAATGCAGAGAGGTGAAATGCTGTCTTAGGACTCCAAAAAGAAAACGGTGCATCCCAGATCTACACACAGGTGTGCTGGGAGATGCCAACTTATGGGTGGCAGGTCTGCAGAAAGCAAGCCACAAACGGACACAGCCCCACCTGGGCAACCCCCAGATGAATCATGTATTCGACAAGCCAGCAACCTTAGTAATCTACTGATTCCTAAGTCTTTGCATGTCCTGGATGAGGTTGGCCCACCAGCTTGTGGGAGGAAAAAAATGCAGTTATTTGGAGGTCCAGTAATGAGGTTTGGTACACTCTGTATTTTGCATGGTAAGATACATGAGCTTTGCCATCCTTGAGGCCCGGGTTCAGATGTCAGCTAAGCTATTTTCTTACTGTGTGGCTTTAGGCAAGTCACTTAGCATCTCTGGTTTTTGTTTTTGGTTTTTTTTTTTTTACAACTGTAAAATGAGTATAATATCTACATACTAGGGTTATTGTGAGGAAAAAGCATGAAAATTGTCTAATGGCAAACAAATGGTGCTTTTTTAAAAAAAAAAGATTTTATTTATTTATTTGACAGACAGAGATCACAAGTAGGCAGAGCAGCATGCAGAGAGAGAGGAGGAAGCAGGCTCCATGCTGAGCAGAGAGAGCGATGTGGGGCTTGATCCCAGGACCCTGGGGTCATGACCTAAGCTGAAGGCAGAGGCTTTAACCCACTGAGCCACCCAGGAGCCCCACAAAGGGTACTTTATTGATATAATTTTTTATCTTTCACTGGATATCCAGAATATATGTCCTAAAGTTCATGTTTTCAAAAGATGACTGCAAAAAATGAAACATGCTATAAATGGGGTTTCCAAGGTGATGGCACATGGGATCTAGCAATGTGGACCTGGACATATGTGGCCAAAGGAGATGCCTCTCCTGTCACTGAGTCTGTCCTGCGTGTCTTCTTGGCTTCTCTGGTGGCTTTATCAGAGGGTTCTTTTTCTCCCTGAAGCACAGGATCAGAGAATCATCAGCCATTCCCTAGGGAGCAGCAAAAATGCTTGTCTCTGCACATTTGAGGTTCACAGAGCCCCTTGTTCCACTCTTCAGACACTGTCAAGAGACAGATTATAAACCACCATGAACTGGAGCAAAGGTTCCAACCAGGCAATTCCAGCGAATAGGTATAAAAATGACCACGAAGCATATTTAAAATTCTTTCTAATTTTAGAAATATAATTTTAAACAAAACATAACTTTTTACCTATTAGATTGGCAAACAAAAAAGCCCACCCTGAAAACCAAAAAATGAAACAAAAAACCCCGACTCCACAACATTTGATAACGCCCAGTGTTGCCAGCACTGAGGCAGAGCAGATCTAATACACTGTTGTTGGTTATATAATTTGGTGCAATGTTTTGCAGAGGGTGTTTTGACATTGTTTATAAAATTTAAACTATATGTACCATTCGATTGGGAAGTTATCTTATGGGTATATTCTTTCAAGTATGCAAAGGCTTATGAATAAAAAAGAAAACCTGTGAACAACTGGAATGTTCCATGCGACTGGGCTGATTAGATGAACCCTAGCACATGGGTGTGGAATACTAAGTGGTTGCTAGGAGAACGAAGCGTTCCTGCTTGTGCTAATGTGGGAGGAGCCACAGACACAACAGCTCTGTTAAAACAGCTCTAAAGAACATGGCACGGAGTCATCCCATTTGTGGAAACACATCTGTGTGTATGTTTTGTTCTTATCATTCATAAAACAATTTTGGACAGACATACAAGAAACCATTAAACGTTGAGGGAGTAGGGATAGAGGTTGGAGGGTGCACTGTTTGAAGGTTTCCATTCCATATTTTTCATACTTTATTTTTATCATGAGCATGTATCAAATTTTCTACTTAAAAAAAACCACCCCCCTCCCCATTCTCACAGATGGTGAGACAGGCTTGGAGCACGGAAGGGACTTGCTCACACTCACACATGGAGCAAACTGGTATCCTTGCACATAGAGGAAGGCATTATAGCAGTGCACTTTGAATTTGAACACGAACTCTACCATCTACTTGCTGTGTGACCCTGGGAAGGTTTATTAACCCCCCTGTTCCTCTGTTTCCTCGCTGCTAAAATGAAAACAATAATCTCTTCCTGTAAGAACTGTTTTATGGGTGAAATGAGAAAATGCATGTCGAGTTGTTCACCCCAGTGTCCAGCACAGAGTAGATGCCAGAGCAAGGCTGTTGTTATTACTGTTGTTGCTTGTTACCATTGTCAGCAGTTTGGTCCCAGAATCAGGATCACTTTGCAGAGCACAGGGCTGGCCCTAGGCCTCGAGGAGTGCTGAGCAGTGTAGTGGGCTGAGCCTTTGGACCACAGAGGACAGGCCCAGAGACAGATCTGCAGATCTCTACTCTAAAGATGCCAGCCCCGGTGGCTAGTTTCCTTTCACGGCAGGAGCTGGAGCCCGCCCCATACCCCCAACCCTAGAGAGGACCATATGGAGAGTCCCTCATCTCCCCGGGTGCTATACCCTGCCATCGGGTCGGACAGTCATGGACATAGTGGACTGACTGGTGCATTTGAGGCCATATCGGCCCACCTTCTCTTCTGCCTCTGAAAAAATAAAAGTCCAGCAAGGAAAAGAAACCTGATCCTGTGGAAAGAGCCCCAGACTGGGAGTGAGCAGGCCCTTACTAGAGTCTTGCTTCTGATCCAGGCTTGCTCTGTGACGTGTAGCAAATTCCTTCCCCTCTCTAGGCTCCGTTTTCCCCATCTGAGGGTTGATCGGGTTGGACAACTCTACCACTAATGTCTTCTGAGCCCTGTGTTCTGGGCCCTTGCCAAGCTTTGAGGGCCCAAAGAAAGAGACTCAAACCCAAAAAGATGGAGCATGGGTTGAGTGGTGAACAGGGGAAACGGGAGAATTTCTCAACTAAGTATTCAAGCCCCATCTGGTCAATTTCACCTTGTCTCTTTACAGATAGGATTTATTCATTTAACAGGATGTATGGATTCCCTCTTATGTACCAAGTGCCACAAGATCAGAGTTTGAGTGTGGTGATTCTTGAATGGTGACGTTCCTAGTGGGTGGCACTTGGATCTGAACCAGAAGCTTCGATTCAAGATTTGGCTTTGTTTCTTAGTGGCCTTGTGAGGTTATGAGGTCTTTTCTGCTCTCCAAGCTCAGGTTCCCCATCTGTAGAATGGGGATAATCATTCCTAATTCAGAGTGATTGAGAGGGTTTCCTGTGATATAGGATGTAAAGCTTTTGGCACAATGGTAGTGGGTACCTATTTTATTTTAAATTTTTTATTTGGGGGGACAGAGAGAGAGAGAGAGAGGAGGGGCAGAGGGAGAGAATCTCAGGAAGACTCCCTGCTGAGACAGAGCCCAACTCAGGACTGGATCCCAGGACCCTCAGATCATGACCTGAATGGAAATCAAGAGTCAGATGCTTACCCAATTGAGCCACCCAAGCTTTCCTGGGTACCCATTTTAAAACAATGATAAGAAAGAGCAGGGTAATCTTGACTTTGAACCATCAGTTGAGCTACTTCGCAGTCATTTGACCATAGGCAAGGGATTGAATTCTCTGAGGCTAAATTGTCTCATTTGAAAAATGGGAATCATAATGATTTTAAAGGAGAAACATGAAGATCAGAGAGAAGATTGTGAGGAGAGTTATGAGAAGTAACAGTATACTCTCAGTAGGGCCCTTAGAACAGTGCCTGGTACATAGTAGGTGCTCATCAGATTCACTGTCCTGCTCTGAACTTCTCCCTTCGCAGCAGGGATGAGCCGCATGGTACAGCTTAGATCTATTTTTGGCCTGCGCAAGTCCAGCTCATAAAAATACAATCTTGCTCCTTGTCAGCACTTCTGCACTTTTATTTATTGTTCTTGCCAATCCCAGGGCCTCTCCATGTGGGAACCTCTTTATTATTGATAATCCTGGGAAGTAGTATTTTAAATTTTTATGATCTGTACTTTGCGCCATCTGAACCACCATGTATTATCTGGCCTTGCCAGGGAAGGGGGACTATATCCAGACGAGGGGTCCTTTTGGGATGAATAATTCATCCCATTTTCACAATGCCAATTATGTTAAATTATGTTCTTCATATCAGCCGCTGACAGGACAATGGGGACCGATGGATAAATATGAAAACAAATTTATCTCTTTCCCAAATCCGCAATGGTATTTGAGAATCTGGAGGTTCATTTTTCCAAATATTTGTAAAACCCCACTTTAAATGATAAAAAGAGTAGAAAGGATTTTTCCTCTTCTCTCTCCACTCCCCCCAACCCTTCTATCATTAATCAAGAGCTCAGGGCTTCATTTTTCCCCACTTTTTTTTTCAGCTGCAGAGAATAGAGCCTTTCTTTGCAAATGTATTTTCTCTTCTCTCTTTCTTTGCTTATGTAAGCTGATTCCTCCAAGGTACAATTAATGATTGGCTAACATTTTTTATGCTTCCCCTTTCACAGTGCTAAAAAAAAAAAAAGCAATTATTGCCATATCTTCTTTTATAGAAGGGAAATGTTTCTGGCTCCCCTCCATCGGAACAGAACACCAAATTTTGTGACACGCCCAGTAGCTGGTCGATTCCAGTAACTCTGGAGGGTTGTGTTTCTCCTGTTCTCTACATCTTTCCAGTGTATCCTACTGTGGCCAGAGGCTTCTCCATTACCTATAATAGGCATCTGGAAAGCCACTCTCTGGTTTATAATCCTTCTTTGGATTTTCACTGCTTTCAGGTTAATGCTCAAGATGCTTGGTGTGGCATTCGGAGCCTCTGTTTACCCCTCACTCCACCTGCCCTGTGCTCTGGCCACTCAAAACCACTCCCTGTGGCTCTTCCACGTGTCAGCCTCCTGAGTGTCTTCTGAACGTATGCTGGTATATGCTGTTCCCTTGGTCTAGAAAACCCTTTTCCCTAAATTTGGGGAGGCAAGAATGGAAACAAGAAGCTGGCCAGAGAAACCACTCAGGGAGAGAGGACAACGCTCTGGACTAGGGTGGTGGCTGTGTGACTGGACAGATGGGTTGATCTGAGAGAAGTTTTTGAGAAGCAGAGCTGGTACTGAAATGGATTTGGAGGGTGACGGAAAGGGAGGAGTCATGGGAGAATTCCTGTATTTTATTTGACATAAGCACTGGCATGGGTAATGCTGCTATTTTGGGGGGATGACTTGGGGAAGAAATGTTGAGGGGCAGGTGGATCTAGGATCACAAGGACTTTGCTGTGGACATGGTTTATTTAGGAGGGTTGGTCCAAGGGCAAATGTCCATTAGGGTAATCTGAGTGCTGGATGAAGTCTGAATTAAGTTCTAAGGATAAAGATGGACTTGGAAGTAATACAAGTGTGAACATTCAGAGAGTATGTAGGAGGGAAGTGTGCCCATGACCTCACCCTGAGAAATTCTAACATTGAGAAGTCAAGAAGAAGGGGAGGATCTTGAAAGGGAAACTGAGGAGAGCTGGTCAGTGAACAGGAAGAGAACCAAGAAAGATACAACCATGGATGCAAGGGAGAAGAGCATTTCAAAGGATAGGGAGCAAACAGGCCTGCTGCTGAGAGGTCAAAGAAGAGACCAGAGGATTGTCTACTTGTTCTGGGCAAATGGGCAAAGACCTGCTTTTGATGTGGCGATGGGGTTCTAATGAGCTAACCCTTCCTTAGGGGAGAAGTTAAAATATTAAGTATCGACCTGGGTGGCTTTTGGGAGAAATGTGGCTTAGCTAAAGAGAAGAGAAGACTGGGGACCAGCATGGGTCAGGTACCCACCTGACCTGTGGCCTGTGTTTGAACTTGGTGGTTTGAGGAATGGGGCTCAAAGCAAAAGAACTATTTTTATTAGAAAGTCACTCAGAGCACAAGCAGCCTGTCATAGGGGTTCAGGGCAAAGCAGAAGGTGGATTCGAAGGAGAGCTATGACTCCCAACTCTGCCTAAACTCAGTGGCTGCCCATTGCCCATTGCCCATTACTGCAAATGGTAAATGAGATACATATATATATATATATATATACATATATAATTATAAATGTTACACATTATTTATTCATTTTAAATATTATATGTAAGTAACATAAAGTAATATATAAATTATTCTATACATATTTTGAATTTGATATAAATGAAATCATATAATATACAAAGAAATTTCATGTCAGATTTTGTTCAAAGTAATGTCTGTAAGATTCACCCATATGTGTGGCATGCCATATTTTTATGAATACATATTTTTATGAATACACCACAATTTATGCATTCTCCTATTAATGGATATTTGGATTGTTCTCAACTCAGGGATGTTATGAAAAGAGTGGCCATGAACATTTTATTTGGTGGACATTTTTTTTTTCTCATGCCAAAAAACATCTACTGCTTTTGTTATGCTTATTTAGTATTTGGCCATCTTACTAAATTCTAATAGCTTTTCCGTTCATTTTTCTTGGAACACATTTTTATTAGATAGAACTTTTTACCTCAAGTAACAGAAAACCTAATCCAAATTGGATTAAGGCCCAAAGGGTGTATATAGTCCCCTGTAACTGCGAGTTCAATGTGAACTTCAAGAGAGGTGTGATCCAGAGGGCAGTGCATCATCAAGGCCCATCTCAATCTCTCTAGGTTTCTCTTGGCTCTGCCCTTTTTCATATGCTACCTTTGTCTTCATCTTGGCTCCTTATTGTGACAACAATCTCTACAGAAGTTTTGGACCTGAAGTCCTCACCACACCAGCCAGAGTAAGAGCATGTTCTTTGAAGAACACCCATAAGGAGCAAGGAGGCTTCTTTACCCTGGTCAATATTACCTGGTATCTCATTGGTTCAAATTTTGAGCCAATCAAATTTTATTATCAAAAAGATAGTAGGTCCATGGGATGCCTGGGTGGCTCAGTTGGTTGGACGACTGCCTTCGGCTCAGGTCATGATCCTGGAGTCCCGGGATCGAGTCCCGCGTTGGGCTCCCAGCTCCATGGGGAGTCTGCTTCTCTCTCTGACCTTCTCCTCGTTCATGCTCTCTCTCACTGTCTCTCTCTCAAGTAAATAAATAAAATCTAAAAAAAAAAAAAAAAGATAGTAGGTCCTGATTGGCTTAACCTAATTAGGGACCATTCCTATCATGAAGGGAGGCATTATGCCCCCAAAACCACATGGTTGCTACACAAAGTGGCAGTGGTGAGTTCCCAAAAGGAATATCTGGGGACTTTTGATCTAAATGGATGCTAGGGAACCAACCACAAAATGTTTAATATGATATTTAGAATGGTATTGCCTATAATGATTACTCAGTGTCTCATTCTGACAGTATGTATTTAAAGTTCTGTCACCTGTCTCAAAATAATCATCTGTGCATAGGGTCTTTTACATTTATGTGAGATGATGAAAATGGTTTTGAACTTTTTGAGAAACTTTGGAAAAAATGTTTATAGAAACTGAGGGGCAGAGGGAAGGACTAAGAAGCAAATGCTTTTTAACATTTGATGTGATATCATGCCCGAGATCTGATGGCTAAGGATCTAGCCCCAAAGGGATCAACCCAAGAGATGGTCAATAGTTGAGATGGACTTGGCAGTGTGGGAAAGCGTATCAGTTTTCTATCATTGTACAAAAAATTTCCAAAAATGTGATGGCTTAAAACAACACGAATATATTGGCTTGCAGTTTTTGCAGGTCAGAAGTCCAGGCACAGGGTAGCTGTATTCTCTGCTTGTGGTATCACTGGTCTGAAGTCAAAGTATTGACCAGGCTGCCTTCTGGTCTGGCCCTCAGGGTCCTCTTCCAAGTCTGCTGAGGTTGTTGGCAGTGTTCAGTTACTTATGGTTGGGGGACTGAAATCCCCATCTTCTTGAGTGAGCTGGCTGTCAGCTGTGGTCACTGTCAGCATCTCGAGTCTGCCTTCCAGCTGCATGGTCTTCTTGTAACAAGTCAGCTTATTTCTTCAAGGCCAGTAGGAGAATCTCTCTCCCGTCTGTTATGATGGAGTTTTTTTTTTTTAATATTTTATTTATTTTTTGAGAGAGAGAGAGAGAAAGAGTGAACGAGAGCACAAATGAGGGAGAGAGATAGAGAGAGAAGCAGGTTTCCTACCAAGCATGGAGCCTGATGTGGAACTTGATCCCAGGACCCTGAGATCATGACCTGAGCTGAAGGCAGATGCTTAACTGACTGAGCCACCCAGGCGCCCGTCACTCAGTGAACTTCTATTCCTCTATCACTCCCTACTTCCCCCCACACCCCAGACAAGGAGGTCAGGAGCATGACTGAACAGCATTGTTCTTGAGAAGCCCTTTTGTTGCTCTTGATGGGCTGGATAGGGAGGACCTGCAGGCTGACTAATACAGGCCAGGCTCCATTCCACACTTGCTTTGAACTTCCCTAAAAGAATATTGAGCAGCACCCAGAAGCAGTGAGAAAACAAACATTTGTTATTGAATGAATGGTTTGAGTGCTTCTATTAACTCATTTAAACCTTACAACAACCCAATGAGATATTGATGGTTATTGCCCCACTTTATAGATGAGAAAACAAAGACACAGAAGGCTTAGTAGTGGAGCTAGTGTTGAAACCCAGCACAGAGCTTACACCTTCCTACAGTACCGACAGAATCAGTGCCTGACCCACAGCATAGAATTAAGTGAGATGTGCATATCAAATGTTCAGTACCTGCCGTACGGCAAATTTGCAAGGCATGAGAATTATTTTTATTACCTGTGCCAAGGAAGCTTCTGTTTTCCTATTTCTCAGAACAGGAGGTAGAAAGAAAATAAAAATAACTAACAACTCACTCCATCTCCCAAAAGACCCTCACCCTTATTTGGCTGCCCTACGTTCCCATTTGAAGGAGCCAGGGCTCAGTTCCATTGTTTGGAGGAGAAGATTACAAAGAGGGGCAGGACACAAGAGCAGAAATGACATCTGCAAATTTTGGGTTCTAGATGATGGGGAGGAAGAGAAGTGTTAGATGGGCTGGTCCCTGAGCCCCCTTAACCAACATATGTAAGTGCCACACTGGAATGCTCAGTAATAGCAGTACTTTCCCACATCCTTTCCTTTTCGGGCTACATTTAGTCAATGGCACGCCTCATAGACTTAAAGAACATTCTTTATAGCAGAATTTTTTGCTTGAGTCAGTCCACTTGACTGCTGTCTCCAGGAAAATGTGGTGGGAATTTTCAGTGAAGATTCAGTTAATTTAAGCTCCAATGAG
Source organism: Mustela nivalis (assembly GCF_964662115.1). Classification (NCBI taxonomy): domain Eukaryota; kingdom Metazoa; phylum Chordata; class Mammalia; order Carnivora; family Mustelidae; genus Mustela; species Mustela nivalis. The sequence continues at coordinate 118,739,762 of NC_139022.1, read as the reverse complement.
AAGTAAGGATGATCATAGTTAGAAGACAGCTTCCTTTTATCTGGGTGATCTTGGACAAATGACTTAGTATCTCTGAGCTTCAGTTTCCTTGTCAGAAGAATGGAAATGGTAGTGGTATATAGATAAAGGCATATGAAATGCTTGATCTAGTTCTAGCACATAATAAATAATTCCAAAATATTACCCATTATCATCTCACTTAACACTCAAAACAATCTTGTTAAATAGGGATGATGATTATGATTATTGCCCATATTTTACAGGTGAGACCTTGAGTCTCAGATAGCTTCTGTGTTCCCCCTGACACTGTGGCACTGGCCATGGTTATTGATTGTCTGTCAGATTCTTGTCTCTTCCACTTTGCCTACACAGTGGGATGGAATTCCATAAATGTCTTGGCAGGTTGACAGCATATCTTGATAAGATATTAACCACCTCTGCAAAATATGCAGACTTTAGAAAAACAAGACGATACAGGAGATTCCAAGACCTTGATGTTTTCCTCTGTACAAGTCCCTAAGTTAAATTGGAATTAAGTGTATGTATAAAGATGGTCTACAAGATGTCCATCATAACTTGTTTACGTAACCCAAACTGTGTAAAAACTCTATAAATGTTCAACAACAGAGGTTCATCGGTTTCATTGTAGCATATGTGTACAACGAGATATTATGGTACATCAAAAAGCAAAATACAATTGTGTATTTGTCTCTATAAAAATATGTTAGTATATTGTATGTTTAAAGTAGGTTATAATTCATGAAGTATGAATCTATTGCATGAAGAGGAAATATATGTTTATATGAATAGCACATGTATATCTAATATATGCATATATATGCATATAAAAACATCTGGAAAGGTGTGAACCGAATTGTCTCCTATGGCTGTCTCTGTTGGAATAGGAAGTATGGGTAATTCAAATTTTCTGCTTTCTTGTGTGTTTGAGAAGGAGATTCTTTACTTTCTGATCTTTATGGAATGTGTAACAATTCTAGCTACTCAGAAAAAGAAAAGAAAAAAGAAGTGTTTCAAGTCTCCATTTGTGCTAACACTGGTTGAACATTTCAGGTGATTGTGAAGACAAGAACAGAGTATCAGCCTGAACAGAAGAACAAAGGAAAGTTCCGGGTGCCGAAAATCGCCGAATTTACGGTCAGTTTCTTTACACAAATTGTAAAGATAAGGCTGGCTTCAGCCAGCTCAAGACTCCTTGTGCTAGTAGAGCAGGTGTTACTGGCAAGTGGGAAATTACATAAGACTATTTCTGGAGGATTTCTTGAGGTCACACTATCTGGCTCACTAAGTCTAATCAAACAACAAAACCTCGCCTCATGAGGACTACTTATGTTCTCTTCTGCTCTGGAATGCTCGGATAATTTGAAAATTGATAAATGTGCCTCCTTCCTTCTTCCCCCACTGTCCCCATCTCTCTACATTTCCATCATAATCTCCTGGAAATGTGATGGAAATCTATTTTTAAAAACCCTCAAACTTTGGTCAGTGGATGTTTATAACAAAATACAAAAAAGACAAAGGGCAAAAAAAAGCTGGCTTCTTGGTGGGAAAAACCCAAATGGTTGACCTTTTGTTTCTTGGTGGAGGGGTTACTAGGAAGATTGATAAATATATATCATTGTGATAAGTCTCATGAAGGAGTCATGAGATATTCTCTGCAAGGATGAGGATAGAAACTTCAGGGGAGTACCGTGGAGTAGTCACTTAGGTAGCTGAGAAGAGCACAGCTTGTGCAAAGGCCCTGAAGCTGGTCCCAACTCTGAATAGGTATAAGTGCAGTGAGGTTAGGCTCTTAGAAGGGGGTAGGGAGTACCAGATATGAGATAGGAGAAGTGGGCAGATAGCAGACAATTCTAGGCTGTGTAGACTATATGGGGGAATTTGAGCTTTGTGCTAGAAGCATAAAGGAAGCCACCGAAGGACTTGAAGAAGAGAAGATACATGATTTAATTGGGTTTCAAATAAAGCACGCTGGCTTTTATGTGGTCCATGGACTGTAGATGGCAAGTGGGAATTTGGGGAGCTATTAGGCTATTGCAGTTATCCCAAGAGAAAGAGATGGTGGCTGAAACAAGAATGTTGAGCAGACAGAGAGACACGGGAAGACCTAAAAGATATTTAAGAGGCAAAATCAGCCATGATTTTACTAGATCAAGTGGTTCCTTAGATCGATATTGGAGCAGTCTGACTGGGTATGAGCCCTATTTCCACCTTATACCAGCCAAGCGGCCACCACAAGGCCACAAACCTCATGTATCAGATGGAGGTAATAGTAGGGTCACTGTGAGGGTCAAGGGCAGAAGACATGCAGGGTACTGTGATCTGTACATGGTAAGTACAAATGAACAGTAGCTCTTCAGTGTCAGCTGTGACTGGAGGCTTTGAAAATGAAAACAGCTCTTGGTCGGAGTACGTACGTGGATAAACATGTTGGTCTCTTCCCGTTGCTCCCTGTCTCCCTGCTAAATCTGGGTTAAGCAGTTGGCCCTGTGAGCCTGAGAGGGAGTGTGGCCCCTCTCTATGCATCCCTCGGAGTGTAGGAGTTCCCTGGATGCTGACGCCTGCTTTGAGGGCAGGGGCTGCCCTTATTTTTGTACTTCAGTGTCTGGCTCACAGAATAGGTCCTGTGAATATGGACCCAGCCTGAACTGCACACCTGCAAGAATGAGCTCAGAGATTCAGCGGGAGAGCTGGGGCACCTTGGTGCATAAAGTATATGCACTGGGCCAGAGAGTAAGCTGACCTGTGCTCCTGGCAACGGAGACCATTAGAAATACGCCCAGATTCACGTACAGGAATGTTTACTGCTGTGTTTTTTTTTTTTTTTAAGATTTTAATTATTTATTTGACAGAGAGAGATCACAAATAGGCAGAGAGGCAGCCAGAGAGAGAGGGGGAAGCAGGATCCCTGCTGAGCAGAGAGCCCGATGCGGGGCTCAATCCCAGGACCCCGGGATCATGATTTGAGCCGAAGGCAGAGGCTTAACCCACTGAGCCATCCAGGTGTCCCTGCAGGGCTATTTCTAAAATCAAAGTATTGGAAATAATGCTACATTTTCAACAACCTCCTCATGATTTTGTAAATAAGACCATAGCCATATGATGGACTATTTTCGCAGTTTGTCAAGGTTTCCTTTCTCTCAGAAAGTATTTCCTTTACTCTGAATTATGGGCTTCTCCGATATTTTCATCTTCTTTTTACTTTCTGGTACTTTCCAAATTAGATATGAGCATGCATGATTTTGATAATCAGAAAAAAGGTAGAATTATTTTTAAAAATTTATGTTTTTTACCAAATAACATGTTTCAAGCTTCTGATGGAATTATTCCTTATTTATCAGTTGCTTTGCAATGATGGTTATGAAGACACACAATAATTTGGGCAAATACTTCACAAGGAAAGTTGAGTGAAGAAAGCAGGGATTCAAACTGTGTGTTTTCCAGGATTGGAACTATGCAAAAAACCACAAGTAAACAGAGGAAAAAGGACATGGCAGAAATGCATCAACATATGCCATCTGGGGACGCCTGGGTGGCTCAGTTGGTTAAGTGTCTGCCTTCGGCTCAGGGCATGATCCCAGGGTCCTGGGATGAGTCCCCCCATCAGGCTTCTTGCTCAACTGGAAATCTGCTTCTCCTTTTGCCTGTTGCTCCCCCTGCTTGTGCTTTCTCTCTCTCTCTGTCTCTCTGACAAATAAATAAAATCTTAAAAACAAAACAAAAACAAAACATATGTGACTGCATTACAGCAGCGGTGTTGGATGATTTTTTTCTCTTCTTTGACCACTTTTGGTGATGTTGCTGTTTAATTATATAAATATTTATATTTATATGATTATACATATATTTAATTATATAAAATATATTTAATAAGTATATTTATATTTCTATGAAATAAATCATATAAATATTTAATCATATTTAATCATATTTAATGCCCACAAACCCTTGTAGGCATTTAAAGAGACTGATGGTAATCCTCCATTTCTCAAAGGGGAGCCATGGCTCGGAGCAGTGATGTGATCTGCTTCTCTAGCCAGCAAGTAGCCAGGCCAGCACTCAGAGAGGAGCCAGATCAGCCTTTCTGTTCAGCCGTGCACCTGCTGTAGCCTGTCACTCCCCATTCACCAGAACAGAAGTGAGTCAATTAAGAGAAAAGGAGGGATGCCTTCAGGCCTGGGGCTGCTGAAGCCCCCCATGCAGCTTGACTCGATTTGTCCTGGGGGTCAAGAAGGAAGGGTGTTGTGTTGTGTTTGGGGGCAGCAGTCCCTTGTCGGAACTGGCTGTCAGGGCTGAGCAGGGGGCCCTGCCACTCAGAACGAAATGGGAGGAACAGAGCAAATCCATTTGTTTACATAAAGCTGTAAGCATTCATTAGCCTTTTTTTGCTTTCTTAAAGAGAGCTGCCTCTGGGTTGTGTGGAGGATCTATCTGTTGGGATGAGCATGGCTTTGGGGGATAAACTGAAGGTGTGAAGTGTTGACTGCAACAAGGCTTGGGGGGCCCAGGTGGGCTGTTTTGAAGACAGAATTTATAGGACTTGCTCCTGGTGGGAAAAGGAGGGGGCAGTTAGAATACTCCTCGGTGTTTGGCTTGGCTGGCTGGGTAAGGGGATGCTGTCCACCGAAGTAGGAACTGGGGGCCTAGGTTGGGGACATGCATTGAGTGCGAGGTGCCTGGGGCATATGGGCCATGGATGGTGGCTGGGTCACCCTTGTATGTAAATGGCTGGGGCTCAGGATGAAGCTCTGTGCTGGAAACCCCGGGGGCTAGAAGTCAGAGAATTCCCAGTTAGCGTTAGAAGGTGTGATGCTGCCAAATAGTGGCCGGTCTGCCTTGTTCATGGCAGAGGGAACCTTGGGGAGGGCAAAGAAGTATCCGTCCCCCATGCCAAGAACCTCACAGGGGTGGAAAAACTTATTACCTCACATTTCAGAGCCGACCTGGACAGAACAGCTCCAAGCCTGCAAGAGAGAACGAGAGGAGAGAACGGTGGGGCGGGGGGAGATGAATTGAGAAAGACTGGCTAAAGAACTGACTGGATTTTTTGTCTTTTCTAAAACCAAGAAGGCTCTTGTGAGAAGTCACAGACTTGAGAAACTGTCCACCAGGCTACTTAAGAAGAAGACAGGAACATGAAGAGAGGTGCTCCTCCTTCTTTCTTGTCTTGGGAGCTGCATGTTACTCTAAAGCGGATTTTTGCCAAGAAAGGCGCTCTGCAGGGCACTGGTCCGTGCAGGACGCTGGTCTGCATGGGGTGCTGGTGCATTCATTATAAGGCAATTTTTCACTGTTTATCTATCTGCTGTGATCTACTCATTTCTTTGTCTTCCTGCTCTGCTCCTGACCTGTGATTGCTGCCTTATGTATGTTATCTCACTGAATGATCCCAGCACACGGGGCTGGGGGGCTCATTGCCCCCTTGCAGGTGAGGGATATAGACTCAGAGAGGCTGATCCTTCCCCCAAGTTCCACACCAGGAGGCTGTGTGGCTGGTCTGGGCTCCCAGACCCTACGCAGGAAGTCAGGAGTCTGGAAAAGCTGCTTGCAGTGGAATGGGAACGGGGCTACCGATGAGCAGCTCTCTGGGGATGGTACCCAGCCAGCTTCCCTGCCAGTTGCTCCTTTCCTCCTTCTCTTCCGTCTGGCCAGGGATGGGGCCTTGGCTCTCTGTCTCGGGCCTCTGCTCCACTAGCATCCCCTCCCAAGCTAACATGGGAAAAGACTTGGGGCAGTGCCAGAACCAGCCTCGCCAGGCTCTGTTGCCTCATCTGACAGCTGGCAGACTCCAGGCCCCTCTCCCTCCTGAAAGACTCCTATTACTGTACCTTCTTCTCTGTTCGCCCATCCTCTCATCGCCCAGCCTCATCCTGGATCCCTCTGCCTCCTTTGTCAGACTCTAGTCCATTCTTCTCACCACCGCAGAGGAGGATTCTTCCTAAAGCGCATATCCTATAAGGGCTTTGCCACCTTTAAAACCCTTCCACAGCACCTCCCCCCACCACCTGCCTCTCTCCAAAGTATTCTGACTGCCCAAAGCACTTCCTTACGACACTGTCCACTGGTTTTGTCTAACTCCCTGGTTTTGTTCATGCTGTCCCTTCCTGCTGGAATGCCTTTCCTGTCTTCACCACTGCACATATTCCCTACTCACCCCTCAACACCCAACCCAAATGGCTCCTGTCCTTTGCGGTCTTGCCAGCTGGCCCCATGGTCTGTCCCTCCTCCTTGGTTTCCTGCACCTGTTGTACAAGCCTCCGTTCTAGCACCAGCTACACAGTATTGACGTCATCAACCTACCGACTGACGTGGGACTGGGATGGTGTCTTTCTTGTCTTTGCACCCCAAGAGCCTAGCCAGTGCCCGACTACCTTAGGAACCAAAAGATGACTTTAATAACTGAACGAGTATGAGTAAACAAAAAAATCCCCCTGGCTGACCAAGAAACTCTGCATTTAAATAACACTGGAGCTCTGGCTGCCTCGTTTTCAATATCTTTATTTAAAATCAGTGCCTTATCTCTGTTCCTAAGCTTCTTGACGATGACACATTCTCATAAATGTCTTCTTCTTGATGCCACATTCTGAGGGAGGTGAGACCGCGTTTATACGTTTGCCATTTGCTTCTGCCAGCATTTCATCAAAACCCCAGGGGCTGTTTTCCTTGGGTGGGATTCTAATCTTTGTTGACAGCAGCAAATGGAGATAAGACATTTTACTTTATTATCTGTTGTCTTGGTTTTTATTGCTCTCCTATTTTAATTTTTTATTCTGAGGAACATTCTAGGTGAGTTATTAAAAACGTTGCCTGCTGGGTTAAGAGCAGAGTCATTATCTGGCATGGAAGGAAAAAATTTGCATCTGAGAAAGGCCCTTCTCATATTTGATGTTTATTATTGCATTTCTGGCTAGGGTTTTATTGAAAATCAGAATAAAGATGCTGGCCTATGTTTTTGTCTGGGTGCCTGATAATATATATATATTGTTATAAACTGATCATTGAAAAGCAAATGTGGCTTTTTTTTTTTTTTTAAACAAAAGCCCCCATGGTGCTGTCTCAGAAGGAATGTAATGTACTCAGGGTTTCAGTGAAGGCCTGGGTGGCTGGGTGGCTCAAGGACCACTCCACAGCCCAGTAACTGAAGCTGCTTTTAATTGCTGACTTTTCATGCTTGTTTATTCAAACAGACACTGGTGAGTAAACGCTGCAATAAAGCAAGTGACTTGTTAATATGTTGGATATATAAGAAGGTTGCTAGAGTTTAGTGAATATTCTTCTTTTCTATGGGACTTCTCCGCGGAAGCTGGAGCTGGCTTACACACTCTCCTGGGGGCCAGTTATGAAAAGTCTACAAGCCAGTAGTTAAGCCGTTGCAAGCTTGTAGCCAAACATAGTGGGAGTATTTACACCATGGAAATGGGCAAACATAGACAAATTTTCACCCCCACCCCCGAAGCAATAGGAAAGGAAATATGGAAGAAGGGGAATACATTGGTTGGGGATTTTTGTGAACTAAAGCAGCTGTAAAATGAGATAGTGATATCTACATTATAAGCCTGGTATGAGGGCTGAAATAGCAGAAACTAACACTGTCCCATGAGAGCTCAGTAAATGTAGCTGCTTCTTATACTTACACAGTAGTTACATTTCCGGGGAGTTGGTATCTGACCGGATGGAATGCATCTACCTAGATCAGGCATCAGTGGGAAGCTTGCCTCATGCCATCTCCGTGAGCCCTCCATCTCAACTGACATTGCCATGGCACACCTGTCCCTCCTTACTCACCCTTTCCACTGTGCTAGCTTTTGACCTTCCATCTCCATCCCACCCCTTCCACCCACCGTGAGCAACATCAGATTGGATCGTTGATCTTGCCTCCCCACTTCCTACAGGCAACACCATGAGGTCCTTACTATGGCATTGCAGACTTGTCGAAAGGTGTCCTTGTTGCTAGTTCCAGTCCCTGTGCCACTGACCTCCTACATCCTCGGAACTTCAGCCTTCTCTTACTTCTATAAAGCCACTATACCTTTTCCCACCTTCTGGTCTTTGCCTGCACAGTCTTCCTTCTTCTCTATTCCATGTTCTCTGATGACCCAGCTCAACTATCACTTACAGAAACCAGTCCTCAATTCCCCAAGTCATTTCTCATCTGAGAGTCTCAAGATCCCAGCATTACCCATGGTCCCTGTAGCTGTCTCTGCTTGGCAGAGTTCTCCGGCAACCTGGTTGGGTTGTTGACAGTAACACTGAAAGCAGGGCTTCATAATGTTTTCTTGAATCCCATGTGGGGGTAGTAAGAGGAAGATGTTTGGAGAAAGTAAAGCAGTATTTACAATTATTTGTAATTAATTAATAACTTTTATCTTATTGAACATCTGTATGTATCAGGTAGTTTGCTATTCAATTTCCATCTCATCTTTACTTTAACTCATGAAGGAGGCACCTTTTTTGATATACAGAGGAGAAAACTGGGGAGCAGAGAGGTTAGTTAAGGTACCTCAGATCACACAGCCAACAAGGGACAGAATCAGGCTTTTCTGACCCAGAGTGGTGTGGGTGACTATGGATGTTTTTGAGTGTATGTGTGAGTGTGTGTATGTGCTCTTTTGTCATAAGATATCTTCCAAATTGGGAAACCCTGCACATTTTGGGAATTGGCTAAATTACACTAAACTGAAAAGTGGTTGTTAGAATTCTAAATTTTGCTGCCTTTCCTTGCTATTTGCCAAGAATTAGGCTAATTTTGCTTTGGCTCTTTCCTTCTTTCTTTTCTTTGAATACACTATTTGGCCAAGCCCTGAAATGCATTGATCCAAAAAAGAAAAAAAAAAAGGAGAAGCAAAATTTCCCAAGGGAGAAATGCCATTTTCCTCACTGATTGCCATGTGGCTGGTCTCGTGGTCCCATCACACAGTGGGAGGGTTGATCTCCTGACTTTCTTGCTCTCTGGGCTTCCGCTGCTGCAATGCGTGATTATATTAAATGTGATTTTTAAAAAAATTTATGATGTTTAAGCTCCTGGAACTGTCAGAGGCAGACAGGTCCTAACAAAGTGACTGTATGTGCAGCTTGTGTGTCACCACCATGTTCTATAATTATAAGAAAACCAGTTGCCATAGCAACTGCCATAGAGGCCTAGCTTCCTCCTGGAGATGCTGACAAGCTCCTCAGCTCCGTGATCCGAGAAATTGGGAGGGAATTTGGTTCCCTGAGAACATTCAACTCTCACTTGGATGTTAATCGTGAGCTCACTCTGATTCTCCACAACTTGAACTCAGTCGTGTTATGCAATCTGACAGATGCAAGTTCGAATCTGATTCTAGAACTCACTGGCTGTTGGACCTTGGGCAAGTCACCTCACCTCCATGAGCCTCAGTTTCCTCTTTTGCAAAATGGGGATGCTAATGTCCACTTCGGAGGATTGTTGTAATGGTTATGTTTGTGGTGTACCTATCAGGGTCCCCTGATAAAATTAGATATGTTCCCCTTAACGGCTTCACTGTGAACAAATGAAAAATTAAAAATGCTGACTTAGAAAGGGTGGTTGTTCTAATAATAGTGGAATTACAGTAATAATAAGAATTTTGGTAACATTTATGGTTAGAAAACCAAATTCATAAATAAAACACTCTAGGATGAATCATGTATATGAGGGATAGAAAGAAAGAGGGATGGAAAGAGAGAATAGAGAGAGGAAAGATAAATGAATATACACCTAGGAGAAACTGACTTGAATGAAGAGTCTTCCGATTTTCTTTTTTAAACTACATTTCCTTGAAGCTAAGAAAAAGATCTCTAGTCTCCAAAAAATCTCTAACTTATGTTGGGAAATCTAGCTTCTATCTCAGTCTCTGGACCTCAGTTTTCCCATCTGTAAAATGAAGCAATCGGGTGGGATTGTCCACAAGGGCTTTCCTGTCTTTGATTTTCTTACTGTGGTTCTCAACCAGGGATGATTTTGCAATGAGGGGACATTTGGCAATGTATGGAGACATTCATATTCATCACAGCTGTGGCGTGTGTGTGCGTACTACTGACATTTAGTAGTTAGAGGGCAGAGATGCTGCCAAACATCCTGTAATGTCCTAGATGATCTCTACAATGAAAAATTATCCTGCCCCAAACGTCGTGGGTGCCAAGTCTGAGAAACACTGGTCTAGGACTTACCACCATGTTTTTTGTTCTAGAAACAGGAATCATGCCCCTGTCACCTCACTGAGATGTGTCAGATTTGTTGAATATTCAGTTTCTTATCCTAGCTATCTCCTGGAGATTTGAGGCCCTAGAAAAATTAGTTAAGGTAAAGACCAAAGACTTCACAAGATCCCAGGGGCTTAAGAAAAAATGGGATGGCCTTGGGAGGTGGGGAAAATGTGGTCATGTGAATTTTCTTTTACCTGGTTACTGCATAACTCTAAGCAGAACAAATATGATTGTTTCATGGGCAAACAAGGTGCAATTTTGGACCCATAATTAGCTTTATTGTTATTTCTCTATAGAGAATAAAAATAACTCTTTGTATATATTTCAACTGCACCCTCATTTCTAGCTTCAGCCTTTGATTTTGACATTTCAAGTCACAGCTAGTGTGTGTCTCTTCTCAGAGTCATTGTGATCCCTCCTTACTTGTGCTTAAAATCATTTTGAGGGTTCCACTGGCCTTCAGGGTGAAATCTGAACCCCTTTGTTCATTGTACCTGGTCCTCAGAAACTGTCTTTTGCTCATCTCTTCCTTCCTGCAACCAAACTCCTCCTGCCAACCCATATTACTCATGGAATCCTGGGCACACTCTGCCCTATCTCCTCCACTCTTCAGTTTAGCTGTTTCTTGCACCCTGGATACTTTTCTCTCCCCCATGGTCTAGTGCACACCTGTTCATCTCATTGGTCTGGCTCAAACATCACCTCCTGGATGAAGCCAGTCCTGGTAGCCCGTCCTCTCTTCCCTGTTGTCAGTTGTGGAACTGACCGTTTCCTCTGGGATCTTCCTCACTGGACAGAGTTTGTCAACTTGACCTCCTTTGTGCAGGTATTCCCTTACTTGGGATTTTCCATGGCCCTGTGAAAGCCTGGGCTCTTGGAGACAGATGACACCCTTGGCTGAGTTCTGCATCACCTAGAGCTATTAATCATGGGGTTTTGAAAACCATGGGTGGTCAGTAAGTTTTCTTTTTAAGCAAGAGTAACACATTTACATGTGCAAAATTCCCACAGTATAGAAAGGCATAAACTGAGGAATGTCTCCATTTCTCTCTTTTCGTAATTCTTCTCACCTCAAAAAACCCATCATCGATGTCTATGCTGTCCAAATTAGAAGCCTCTAGCCAGATGTGGCTATACTCATTTAAATTGATCAAAATGAAATAAAATTCAAAATTTAATTCCTCAGTCACACAAGCTGCATTTTGAGTGCTCAACAGCCACAGGAGTCCAGTGACTACCATATTGGATAGCTCAGATTTACAGTATGTTTCCATCATTGCAGAAAGCTCCATTGGATGGCCCAGGAGAGTTTATGTTCCCTTCTAGAGACATTTTCTACACGTCAGCATATATAGAATTATATACGCATGTATACATTTGATATCCTTTTTGTTTTCTCAGATGGGACCATTTCATATATATTCTTCTGTACCTTGCTTTTTTCTCTTAATAATATAGCTTAGAGATCCTTCTACATCAGTACATTGAGATCTTTTGTGTTCTCGTTAATGACTGTAGAATGAGGGTTTTCATAATCTTACTCAATCAGTCTCTTATTGTTCTAACTTTCAGTCGTTTGTCATTAAAAACCCTGCTGCAGTGAACTTCCTTGTGTGTGTATCTACACACACACACACACACACACACACACACACACACATGAGCACACACACACACTCCCACCCATCTTTCATATATTTTACAAGTATATTTGTAGGCTTTGAGAATTTTCATCTTATAAGCTTTGCCAAAGAGCCTGTGAATTTTCAATTTTTAATAGATTGGACCAAATTATCTACCAAAATTTTTCCGACCAATCTATACTTCCTCCATCATGGCTACAAGTGTGTTCTTCCCCACATTGCTAGTTTTAACAGTCTTTAAAAGCTTTACCAATTGGATATAGAGAAAATGCCACCTCTTCTTTGTTTAAGTGTGTATGTCTTTCATTATCAGTGAGATGGAGCCCCTTTCTGTGTAGCAGTTGACTGTGTGACCTTTGCTTCCTTACCCTATTTGGTTGGACCACTTGCTTTTCCTTCCTACAGATTTGTGTGGCCTCTTCCCAAAACTAAGAACTTAGTCATTCTCATTTATTTGGTGCTTTCTTAGTTGTCTTTTGCCTTTTGGTTTTGTTTATGGTGTAACTTCTTTTTTAAGCCTGCGGGATTTCCTACATTTGCTTTAACTTAGATTAATCACCAACTCCAGAAGGCATAAATGAAAATATTGATACATTTAACTCTATAAAAATCAAGGCCTTCTCCCACCCTAAACTCATGTTTTCTTCTAGTACTTTTATGATTTTATTTTCTATATTAAAATTTTGGTCAATTTGAAATTTGTACTGTAAGTAAGTGCAAATTACTGTGAGTAAGGTAGGAATCCAACTTTCTTTGTAAATGGCAGTTTGCCATTTTTTTCCACATTCATTAGTTAATCCTTCCACTCTCTGACTTGACATACCCCCATTTTTAGATAGTGCATTCCCATTTGTATTTGAGTTTACTTCTGGGTTCTCTCTTCTTCCTTTGATCTGACAATTATTTGATGTAAAAAATTGAGACAATACCAAATTGTCGCAATTACATGGTTTTGTTATTTATTATTATTTATTTATTATTTTTAAGTAGGCTTCACACCCAGTATGGAGCTCCATGTGGGGCTTGAACTCACAACCCTGAGATCAAGACCTGAGTTGAAATCAAGAGTCAGATGCTTAACCAACTGAGCCACCCAGGCCCCTCTTAATTACAAACTTTTATAATACATCTTATAATCTGTGTAAATTGTTCTTTCCTTAATCCTTCGACTTTTCAGAAACCCCTTACCCATTCTAGGATGTGTGCTTTTCCAGATAAATATATTTTTTAGGTTCTAAAAACTCATGCTACTCTTTCATTTGGGTTATAAGAATTTATAGATTAATTTGAGGAGAAGCTTCATCTTTAAAATACAGAGTCTATGTAGACACAAATTTAACTTTGCATCTGCTGAAGTCTTTTTTAGAGGTTCTAGTTGAACTTTAAAATCATCTTTATAGTTCTTATTAAATTTATTCCAAAATATTTACCTATTTTTTGTTGATATTTGTAAGAGGGACCTTTTCTTCCATTATATTTTATAACTGGTCATTATTTACACTTAACAAAAATGGTTTTGAATTTTATACCTTTACTTGTCACTACGTAGTTACTAACGTATCTTACTGTTTTTAATAATTTTTTGAAAAAATAATCCTTTGGGTTCTGTACATATATAATCTTTTGGGTTCTGTACAGATGATATTGGCATACCTATGCCAATATCAATATCTATGCCAATATCAATATCATATATCAATATATATGCCAATATCATCTGTCAATAATGCTGATATTGTTCCCCTTTCTGATATTTAGTTCTCTTGTGTTACTTCTTTGAAGATTGTTTTTAGACTCCTAATGTCATTTTCTTGTCTAATTGCATGGCTCAATACTTTCAAGTCTGCTATTTCTAACATTTGGCCATTTACACTTTAAAAAAATTTATTTTAGAGAGATGGAGGAGGCACAGAGAGAGAGAGAGGGAGAAAGAGTCTTAAGCAGACTCCCCACTGAGTGCAGAGCCTGATATGAGGCTCAGTCTCACAACTCTGAGATCATGGCCTGAGCTGAAACCAAGAGTCAGACACTTAACCAAATGTGCCACCCACGTGTGCCTTTGTCACTTACATTTTGATGTTTTTTTTTCTCCCTAAATGTCTTTTCTGCATGTATGGAGAAGGTCATATGGTTTGTCTTCTTTGACCTGGCATTATGAAAAATTATATGAGTAGATTTTTAACTACAAAGCCATTCGTACATGTCCATGTTTGGTCATGGTGTACTACTGGATTCTATTTGATAATATATTCTTTGGAAATTTTGCTTTAGTCATTTTGTGAATTTGTGTTGAGTAATTTTGTGTGTATGCTGTCTTTGTCAGTGTGGTACTATTATGTGCCTTTGTAAAGAAAATGTATATGCCTTTTTCTTTCTCGATGCTCTAGAAAATTTCAAGGAATAGAGAAATATCGTTTCTTTCAGTTTTTTTTTTTTTCCCTAAGAATGAACACATAAATTCATCTGGCTTAGTGTTATTGGGAGGGTGTGGGTAGTTATCAGTATATATGTGAAGAACTAATAAGCAAATTTCATTTGTACCCAGCTTCCTCTCTAAAGCCTTGAAAGCTTATCTTATCTTTTGAAATGCGTTCATTGTCATTCTCTTGATTGTAATTCCCTTCAGCAATATTTCTCTAAGTGGCCCCATTCAGTCAATAAATATTTACAGAATAGACACCATGACCCAGGCCTTGGGGTAGGTGGTGTGGGTGATTCATGGAGGTACCAGACTTGGCGGACGATCTTATATTCCCAGCATCCAACTGAAACCTCCATTTCTGTGCATTTATTTGATTTTAAAGCAACATCATTTATCATTGAATATTAATAGAGCTCAGGGCTCTGTATTTACAGTTTCCCCTTTAGGCATACAAGAATTATTTTTGGCTGTAGAGTGCAACAGCTCATTCCATCACATGGCAAATTGTCTTTCCTCTTCTTGGGCTGGAGCGTGCTGTCTTCCGTCTCTGACTCGGGTCTTCCGAGCAAGGCCATGCTGATTGTCCACAGGTAGAGCTCCTGGTATTACCTCTCTTTACTTCTCTGAGCTAAGTTTTTTTTTTTTTTTTTAAATCAAACCTGTAAAATGGAGATACCAAACTTGTTTGGTGATACATGGATGGGAAAGCATTGGTAGTGTCAAAATGCAATGGACACCCAGTAAACCTGAATTTATCTCCTTATTTTGGTATTTTCCCAAATACCCAGCTCAGTACTAGACTATGAAGAAGGTACTCATGGAATATGTGTTCAGGTCTAGATTATTTTTAGAGTCCTTGACTGGTCTTCCTACCTCCCAATTTTACTACCTCCAATTCAATTTCCATCCAAAATGCCAGAGTAATATTTAGTGCTTGAATGGAACCACATCAGTAAACACTGGAGAGTAAACATAGGTTAGCTCTCTGGTTCTCCCAGTAAACTCTAGTCTGACACTGGGCTCCTTCTTGAGCTTGTTTACCTTTAAAGCTTCCTCGTTCACCATCACGTACCGTCCACACCCCCATATCTCTGCACTGGCTGTTCTCTCTGCCCGTATCACCTTTCCCCACATCCTTCCAGGCTGGCTCAAGAACCCTCTTGCCCGGTGCGGTCTTCATCACAGCTTGTCTTCTAAGGGGCTCCCCTGAGGGTGGAGACCACGTGTCTGTCATCTCTGCGTCCCATGTGCCTGGCCCTGGGTCTGCTGTGGACTGGGTGTTCTGCCAGTATCTGTTGTCAGGTGTGTGATTAGTCTTTGGGTTACATAGTAAAATATGAATGAGGTTTTCTCCGTTTCAGTTCTCAGAGGAGCCCTGGGGAAATAGTTCTTTAAAACACGAAAATGAGGCCAGGAAAATCAATTGCATTTCTCGGATGCAGGAGATGACGGAAATGCGTGACTTTCCTGAGCCTCCAGGGCACAGCACTATAATGGGGAGTCGGAGGCACCTTTCATTTAACGTGGATTTCAAGCAGGGCCCAGGCTGGAACTCACCAAACCATTCAGCCACCCACTGCTCATGAAATTCAGATGCAGGCTTGCTTGAAAAGCCCCCGAGATGCCTTGCACAGCTCCTTTCTTCTTTTTAAGTAATAATGAGCTGGCTGGGCAGCCTTGCCAATGATTTTACAGTTAAACGCCTACGCTCCAAGATACCTCCTTCAATAAGTGGATGGGGCGAAAAGGTCAGTGAAGAGACAGGAGGGTGAATATTGACAGAGTGTCTTCTGGGTTCCAGGCACTGGGCTTGCTGTCTTTATCATATCCTGGACCTTCCTAACTGCCCTGTGATGGGGACATCACTGTAATCACTCCCTTTGCACAGAGGACAAAACAGAGGGTGAGAGAGAGGTGACTTGTCCAAGGCCACACAAGTCAGATAGGAGCCATTTGTGTATCTTCGGAGCAGTCAGTTTTCTTGTCTTTCTCCGTTCCGTCTTCCCCTGCTTCCTTCCTTCTTTCCCCCTCCTGCCTTCCTCCCCCCCCCCTTCCTTCCTATCTATCGTCTGGACTCTGAATGTTCTAACAGATCCAGTTCCTTTCTTTTGTCAGGCTCTAGTAAACACTGAGCCCATTTTTGCCCCCTGCTCTGAGTACAGGCACTGTTACAACACCTGCTTCCAATTTATGCCCATCTTTGTTTCTTCCACTTACTTCATTACTATTTTCCTCATCTGTGAAATGCGGATAATCATCGTAATCCCTAGCACAGAGGACTGTTGTGTGAAGACGCAACATTATCTGGAGAAACCAGATAAAGTCCTCAAAGCAGAACTTGGCACATTGGGAACATTCAGTGAATAGTAGTGATTACTAAATCATGTAACTCAGAAATTGCCCTAAATCATTTCTGGAAAAAGATGGGGAGGGTGTAATAAAAATCAGACGAATGAAACTAGTAAGGTGCCTTTATTTACTCGGCACAGATTTTATTGAACACCTACTGCAGTGAAGCCCTGGCCCGGTACAAGGGCTGCCAAGATGAATCCTTGAGGCTGGAGACCCTCGAGGAACAGACAGCACAGGACCAATATCCAACCGGTTTGCTTAGCCATGGAACCTGTCACTGTGAACATCCCACACTCTATATCTTCTGCCCTACTTGATTTCTGTGTCTAGGAAGCTGCCCTGACCTAAACCTCACTCCCAACACTTTGGTTTTCTGCAGTCCGGCAAAGAACTGCATTGAGGAAATGACACTGGCCCTTCACTCTGGGTCACGATGCCCGACTCCTCCAACCAGGACTGCTGGGAGGGGTCGGGCCCGGGTCGCCATTGGATAAGCCACAAACAGGGACCCAGATTGCAATCTCCTTAGCGAACTCAGCAGTGGGATGATAATTTCTTTAGGCTCCAAGCCCTTGCTTTAGTGTTCTATAGAGAGGTCTTTCTGCAGCCCTGCAGGCTGGCTGTGCGCTCAACCTTGTGTGTCTGCTGGGTGATTTGCTTGCCTTTGTAGAGTCAGAGCAATTTTTAAGGGACATGCGTTTCCATTATTTGGTGTCAGGGAGAGTGGGCGAAATGCAAGGGTCTGATTCCTGCCCCGAGAACACTATGCAAAAGTTAATTAAGGCTCTGACTCACCAGACCATTTTGATGAAATTAAGAGGTTCAGCTAAGCGTTGGCTATTTCAGTGACAGGAAGTCAAGCAGTTGGCTCTGTAGGCGACTGCTTAAGGAATATATTTCAGTAATAATGACAGTAATGATATCCAACATTGCTGGGCACTTTACATCCAGTGTCTTTGGGAGTCCTTCCAATGTGTCTGGTAGGTAGTGTCATGAATTTCCATTTTTGCAGATAGGAGATAGAGGCTCAGAGAGGTGGTACTACTTGCTTAAGGTCACACAGCCAGAAAATGGTGGAGCAGAGACTAAATCCCAGGCCAGTCTGGTGTCAGAGCCTGGCTCCTTCTCCTGCCTCCCACTGCTCCCTTTTTAAACCCCTGCATCCCAGTCCCTGCAGAGCCAAAACTGAATTGCTATGCCCCTTGCACCCTGATCCTTTGGAAGCCTTTTGTTTTCTTCATAATAAATTAAAATCGTGATCACGGCAGCAGTAGATCAACATCGTGTCCTATCCGCCCAAAGCCCATTTGCCTGCATGTTGGGACAGATTTGTAGCTGCAATCACTCCTTGTGGAAGCAGCAAGGTTTGTGTGACATCTTAATTTACTGAGCTTCCCTGGGTGCCCAAGAGCCCTGGCAAGATTTGCGAGGGTCTCCTTGTCTGGACCATACTTACAAAATGCAGGCGAGTGACAAGGTTGCAGGAAAAGCTCCAGGGCTCCCCTTGTTCAGCAGCCCAAGCAGGAAAAAGGCCCAGGTGTGCTGAGCAAATGTTAGAAGGCCTTGACCTAGCCTTGCTGTGGGACGCTGGGAAGTGCCCTAGCTTGACCTCAATAAGACAGGGACAATAACAACTTCATCAAACAGTTGTGTGGACTCGATCAAGCAACGGGTGCAAAACCCTGTGCCTGGCTCACAGCAGAGGCTTGATAAATGTTAGGTCCTTCTTATCCACACCTGCAAATTCCCTTCCTTCCCTGGGGTAGAAGGTGCTGGGCCTCTCTGGAGAGGTTTTGTGGACACATGCTCCGGACCCCTTGAATCCCCCCCACCTGTCCTGTGCAGTAATTAGTCTTTTCCTTCATAGGACTAATTGGGAGCAAGCCCTGTTTTCAACCTTTGCTGCTATCTGACCCTGAACCAGTGACTTTTTGGAACCTTATTTCCTGTAAAATAAGATTTAAAAGACTAATTTTATAAGGGCACATTTAAAAGGCATAATAAAAGAAAACAGTTTTGTGTCTGCTGCCCCCAATTTGAACACTGGGAAATTTCACTTAAAGTTCAGGACCTCTGTGTTTTCTTGAAAAAGCAGAAGATCAGCTGTGATAGGCCCTCCTTCCTGTCCTTGATGCCACTTTCCTGGGGCCGAGCGGCTGCTGTCCCTGGTGGGATGTGCTCCCTCCAGTGCCCTTGCCCTCTTCCCACATTTATGTTGCTTGTCTGTTCTGTGCTCACACCTAGTGGGAGACTAGGAAACGTTGACTCCCTGCCCCTGGATACATCGTTTAGATCAAGTTGCATTTGTTTATGTCTCTCTTCTACATTTGTATTTATCAGCTTAGAAAGACACAACCTTGTGAAGTAGGGCCTCAGCCTCTCCATCCTATAAAAACATCACCGTCTTAACATACTCTGGTCCAAAACAAACCATGGTTTGAACTTCTGAAATGCAAAATACTTTGGGAGGCCAGAGATTTGTCTCCCACAGAAGCTGGGCCACCAGACCCTCCTTTCTTCTTTCTGAGGATTATGCCAACAGCAAATTACATTGAGAAATAAGCTTCTGCTTTGGAATGTTCCAGTTTAAATTGTGCTTTTTCTTTTTCAAGCCTCCCACAGTTATTAATGAATTCCTGGCTTGAGCTGGGTCGACACGTGGGCACATTCTTCCTTCTGTGGGGGAATTCCCCTTCCTGGGTTCCAAAAGAGAGTCTCGAATCATTGTTCATATAAAGTTTGGGGCCACAGAAGTTTCCTTTTTCTTTCAAAAGGCAATTTACTGAGCGGGATTCATTTGGAGTCCTAGAGAATAGGCTTCTTTAATGGGTTTTTGGGGGCTTCCACAGGGAGCTGATCTAACAATGTAATAATTCCATCTTTTTGGTTTAGGGATGGAGAGAACCTTTGTCTTCCACTCTACTAGCGGCCACTCCAGAGGAAGTAGTGTGAGTGGAAGGTACACAAGCCTCTGGGGTCAACCTGGGTTCAAATTCTGCTTCTTAATTCATTATTTGAGTTTAACTAGGCAAGCGATTTACCTTCTTCGGGTCTTACGTTCCTCATTTATAAAACAGGAAAACTGAGAAGACCTACAATATAGGGTTGATTTTAAAAAGTTATCAAGAAGAAATAAAGTCAAAACAGCCAACTGTATTTAAATACTCTTACTGCCCATCTTAAACCTTTCCAATGAAATCATCTTGGATGTGGAAGCATGGCCCTGAAGCACAGCCAACTCCCTCTCCAGGAACTGACTCCAGTGAAGGAATTAAACAGAGCATGGGAGTGAACAAAACACGCGCTTATTCTCCAGACCTCTTCTGCCCCATCAGGGTTAGCATTTCTACCCCAGAGGTACTATGACAGAAATTGTTCTGCCCTCCACTGAACATGCACTGCTCCAGAGCAAAGCTGGGCTGGTGATCTGTAAGATCGCATGGTACCTTTAAGTGCTCCTGGGAGCTAGGGAATCACTCCCATCTTTAGGCAGAGAACCTGAGGCTTAGAGATGTCATAGAACTTGCCCAAAGCCATGCAGAAAGCAGGGGGAGGAGCTGGAAGTGGAGAGGGATGTCTGTTTTGAGTTCACACGGGCCTCTGGTTGGCCCCTACTACTAGTGATGGGGACACTAGTGATGGCTGTCTTCAGTCTTGTCTGGATAGTTCATAAAACCCAAACAATTCTTTTCCTTCTGATTAGGCTGAACAGACCCATGAAGACATCAGAGGTCTTTGTTTTGGTCATTCTGAAAATCTCTCATTCACAGGTATGTCCTTGAGTTCAAGGAATCTAAAATAGGAGAATGAATCCATTAATATTCAATGAATGCGGTTTGTTTGGCATGGGGAAAAAAAAAATCATTCAAAGCATGGAACTGTGGGACAGTCAAAGGAAATCAGATTTTAAACCTGGACACATCTTTATTTTGAGCCCAGGCGTTGGGCTCAGTATTTCTGCACAGTGATCTCATTTTATCCTCCCCCTGGTGCTTCGAAGTAGTTATTATAATCCCAATTTCCAGATGAGAAAGCTGAGGCCTGGGAAATCTAAATGGGACCACCAGTGCCTTTCTCCCTCTTTATCAGGACGGAATAGACTGATGATAAAGTGTTCCTCCTGGGGCCACACTAAAACCTCCGTGGCTGACTTGGGAATATTTGGGTCTCGAGGATGGACTCAGCTCCTAGGTGTGACCTAAATGTGAAACTGGGGAGCATCCTGACTGGGCCATGTGACTGTGGAGTCAGCTTACGTACCCACATGTGTACTTCACCGAGAGCTGGGAAGACAAATATTTCAGTGCCAGAATCCTTCCACTTTTTTCTTCTGAGGCTCCCTGCCAAGGACGTCTGTAGGGAAGGAGGCAAAGTACCCCTGGAGTGAGCCAACATCCTGAGAGACAGCTTCTTCTGTGAGCAAAGTGGGCTTGAGGCTATGGGTGGGAGGTCTCGGACAGTCTCTGGCTTCTCATCATGGCCTGTGCACCCTCACCCCAAGGAGGGAGCATGTACTGCATTTTGAGAAAAGGGCCATCCAAAGCACAATCGCCACCACCAGAGGGAGGAACACGAAAGCTGGAAGATAGGAGAGAGTGTGTTTGTTCCCAAATCCCAAGGTCAAATCCTAAGGTCAGGCTCACCCAGTGATGACCTGACCTGGGTCAAGAGGCCACAAGGAGAGGAGGTATATACTCAAAAAGAGATGGCACAGGCTCCTCCTGGTCAGGAAGAAGAAGACCTTTACCCCATCCTGATCCACGAGGCAAGAAGTAAAGAAGCAATATTCGGGGGCTTGAGCTGGAGAGGCAGGAGCCTGGAACCTGGTGCCTGTCTTTAAGGCATGGGGTCCATAGTAAAGCATGGGCATTCCTGCCAAGCTCTGAGAAATGAGGTCCACAGTGCTTCTCCTTTAGGGGAACCAGAAAAGGGGACAGTGAGGGGAGCTGTACTGGAAGTCTCTGAGACCATCCCCAGGCTGGTGATTCACAAGCAGGACTCCCAGGACCCAGTATAGGGCTGTACTCAGCACTATGCTTAATTACAGTGAAAAGGAGACAAGGCACAGTCAGCAACGGAGAAAGGACCCAGTAAGGCACAGACTTCCAGTCTCCTCTGCTCATGGAGTCATGCTGGACGTAGCTCCTCCAGCAACGAGTTGTAACATGCAGGGAATGGCGTCTACCAGGCAACTCCCAGGGTTCTTACTGGAAGCTGGTCATGTAGGCAGCCCGTCCCCTGCATGTACCCATATTCCAGACTCCCAGAAGGAAGTCAGGTGGTCAGCATCACCCATGCTCTCTGTGTAGGATAGGCACAGTGAGCCTACTCTTACTGGTTCTGGAATGAGCCAGTTCCCAGGCACCAGCCAAGTGCCTGCCTTGCAAGTAGACCTTCCAGAGGTAGAGGTCTCAGACTTGGAGCTTTGACTCTTTTTTGGGCATCTCTTTCCCAAGACTCCTCCAGGTGGGGAGGCGCACATGTCTGTGTGTCTATGAGTCTGTGTGGGGCGGGAGGGGAGAGGAGGTAGAAGATGCGGGTACAGATTCCTTCCTTCTCCTGGACAAAGGCAGCAAATTGAGGAGAGGAGCTGAAATGACGCCTCCCCCAAACACAGCTGCTTCCTGTCCCAGGACCCTCTGCTATGGGGCCACTGTGGCATTGGTAGGCCTGGTTTCTCACCCTTGCAAGGTTTATAAGAAGACGTGGGGCGGCTTATCTGCCTCTGAATCCCCACCGGCATTCCTAGGGGTGCCATGCATTGGAACATGAAGGGTGAGTTCCAAACCAATTTTGCTGACCAAACCAATTTTGCTGACCCGATTCTCTCTTTCTCTCTTTTAAAATCAACTCTTCTGCCAAGAAAGGGGATTGAGGAATGAAAGTAGCTAATGGAACTGCTATTTGGGCTGCAGGGCCAGCGTCTCCATGGAGATGGGGCTGCAGGCTGAGTGTAGACGAGGGTTGGCTGGGACGCCGGGAGATGGCTGTGTGCCTCCGACTGTGGCTATGAGGTGCATGGAGGACCCCCTGGCTGGACGAGACCTGCCCTACTCTGCTTGGGCCGGCTCCAGGTGTAGCTGAAGCAAATGGGTGTGAGTCCTTCACAGATCCCTCCTGTGTTCTCTGTGGCAGGACCAGGACAAGAACTAAGGCAGGTCACAGAGGCATGGCCCCTGCCCCTGGAAAGTTCCTGGTCTAGTGGGGTAGGCTGATGGGGCAAGAAGTTGTGACAACACAGAGTGCTAAGTGACCATGCCTAGAACCCAGCACCTGGAGGCTTCAGAGTGGCCTCACTCCTGAGGGAAAGGTCTAGGAAAGCTTCCTGTATGTCCAGGGGGAAGGCAGTGGAAAGGCATGTCAGTAGCAGGAAGCCTAAAACTTTCAGGAACTAATGAGAGAGAAAGGGACTGTGTGTGTGTGTGTGTGTGTATTTGTATATCTGTGTGTTGGTGCATAGGTTTCCATGTGTGTCTATGTGTGTGTGTGTGTCTACATGTGTCAGTATGTTGGTCTGTGTGAGTGTGTGTGTGTGGGTCTGTGTGTGTGAGTGAGGGTTTCTGGGGCAAGGTCAGCACAGGGTTCCTGGGACAGGTCAGCAGAGGCCAGATGATGAAGACAGTACAGTGCTGAGGAAAGACAATGTGTTTTGGATCCAAACAGATCTGGCTTCTAGGTCTTGCTTCACTACTGATGGGCTGGAAAACTCTGGAAACTTACCCAGTACCTACCTGCAACCTTCAGGTTCATTGTCTAGAAAGCAGGAATAGCAACCATACCCACTTTCTGGGATACTGGATAGGACTGAGTCAGCTAATATTTGTAAAGTGCCGAGTATCTGTCAGTCAAGGATGTGAGCTCCTTGATCTCTTCTCTTGGAGGCCAGGCAAAGAGTTTTGGTCTTTGCCTTGATCTAATTATAGTTTGTTGGACTTATGTGGAAATGCTGGTTTCTGGGTGTCAGAGAAGTCTGAAGGACCCTAAGTCTGGGCCCCTACATCAGCTCAGTGTCCTCAGACGATCTTGGTGCTCAAAATCGTCGTCACACTGTGTCTGGGCATGAGGTCAGACCTGCCATGGGCCGAGATGGGACCTGCAGGTGCTCCCACGAAGTGTGCTGGGGAATAATTTAAGAATATCCCTTTGGAGGCCAGCAGAGATGACGGGGAGATGGACAGGGAGGGGAAGGCAGGAGAAGCCAGAGAAAAGTTTATCCCCATTATCCCCCTTTCTGTCTCATTAGTAAGAATCACTGGTGGGACCCTCAGGCCCTTGGAAGCCCAAAGTTAGACAGCGCTGCTCCTGAGGGGCTGTCCGTCCAGGAGCACAGGTCACTGGAGATGGCAACACAGTCTAATAGCCGATGGTCCTCATGCTGCAGAAACAGCTGGACCAAACTCAGCTCTGAGGATGCACAATTCTAAAAATAACAGCGATGGCCACGAGCAGTAATAGTTCAGCACTTTCACGTTTATGTGGCACTTTGGCCTTTTGCATTATTCATCTTAGTTGCACCTCATGACATTTTTGTGTACATCAGTGTAATGACTCTGAGCCATTGGTAGATGGTAAAGTGGAGGTCTGTCCGGGGCTGAGAGGGGCCAGACTTGGTATGTGGGGATACTTCCTCTGTGATCGTAGAGAGCTGGATGGGCCACGAATGGGTAAAATGGGAAGAAGCGGAAGGAATCAGAATTTATGCGGGGATGCACATGGATAAGAATAAATAGAAAGTGTGTAAAAACAGACTCGAGACGATGGCAGGATTGTAATGGGTGTTTTCCCCTTGGATTTCCAGTGTTGTTCTTACTATAATGGTGCAGCGCACTCTGGATAAAAATAAACTATAAGCTATAGATCTATCAGCAGGGTAACATATGGTGAGGCAGCTGTATTTCTGAGTTAGACCTGAGCTTAAATTATCACTCGGCCTTCATACATGTCAAGTCATGGCCATCTGTAAAATGGGCACATGGTTAGTACCTTCCACACGGAATTTCAAGGACATGAAGTGATGTGACCCATGAATGTGCTCCATAGGTGCCAACTAAGGTCATTACCACGGGCGGGGCCTAGCCTGAAGGCTTCATGCATTGTCACGTTCTGTCTTAGTAGCCATCCGTGTCTCCCTCATTTTAGAGATAGGTCAGGGATTCCAAAGGCCAAGCAGCTCACCCAGGTCACATAGCAAGTTAGTGATGGAGCTGGGTTTTCGTTCTAGACATTCTGGCTTGAAAGCTCTACTCTATTAAATGCTTGGTGCTAGGGCCAGGGCCAGCAAATGCAGGATGTCATTGAGGCAGGGTTTATGGAGAATTTGCCATCCCCTTGCACTTGCCACTCAAGCCCTATTGTCAGGATCTTTGGGACCGAGCCAGGAGCAAGGCACCCGGTGGCCTAATTCTGTCTCTGGAGGTTCCAGCTGTCACATACCAAAGATGAATGTCTGTCGGGTAGCTCTGTTTTTATCTTCCCACAAAGTTTAATTTCCCCGATGCGAGTGGTTTGATTGCTTTGAGGTTTCCAGGGTTTGCATTCTTCATAAAAAGGCTGGTTTCCTGGGCACTGTGATGCCGCGAGGCTGCAGTACACGAATGTGAATGAAATTCACATTTCTTGCCATAATGAGGGTCCTAGATCAGTGTCTCTGCTCGGCAGACAGCGGGAGGCTTTTGTTCTTCTCCTCTGTCTTCCTGACTCCTGGGATTTCCACATCCAGGTGACATACCCCCTTGAATAAGTTAATAGTACAGATTGTCTTCTTTCATTGCATTATTGCAAGCAAAGGCAGCAGCAGCACAGGGAAATGTTTACCAAAATTCTGCTTAAGGTAGTGGTCAGCGTGGAGAAACTTTGGAATATCAAGCTCTGCTGCCTCGATTACCAGGAAGCCTTGGGCAGGCTACTTGGTGTCTCTACACTTTTGTTTGCACAGCTGTAAAATGGGGGTCATAACTGGGTTTACAGGTTTTCCATGAAAGATTTAAAAAAGATGATACGTAAAATGTGCTGGACACAGTACTCTGTACGTTCCGCAACAGTCAGTAAATGACGGCTACTTTTGGCTGAGCCCACGCACCAGGACCACACCGGGCACTTTCGCAGACAATATCTCAATGAATCCTCACAGCAGTCCTGTAGGGTGGGAGTTTTGCCCCCATTTAACAGATAAGGAAATGGGCTCAGAGAGGTGAAGCATCCTGCCCAAAGTCACACAGCTCATCGGAGGCAGACGCAGGCTGAGAGCCCTTTTGGAATGGGGTCACCACTGCTGCGCAGAACTTCATGGGCAGTGCCCAGAATGGCGGGGCCCAGTCCTCCCAGCCATCAGAGAGAAGCTCTCATCTTTGATGGCCACAGGAGACAGACCAGGAGTTCACTCCAGAGGCAACTAATAATTCTTCCAGCGCCAGACGAATTTCTCCGATGACTTTATGCAGTGATTTTATCCAGTCAACCTGCAAGGCAGTGAAACCGTTACGAAGGGCCCTGAAAATTCGCTACTGGTAGTGCTTTGTGCCAAAGAGGAGAAAGAGGGTGAGGAGCAGGGAGTGTGCAATTTGCATTAGCATCCCCTCTACCCAGTGCCAGCCCAGGAGCAGAAGCTGGGACCACAGAGGCAAACGAGATACGGCCCCTGTCCCATGACACACATGACAGGATGAAGAATCCTGGTATGGGGCCAAGTGCTAAGTGGTGGAGGAAAGAAAGTGTGATGAGAGCACAAGTAGGCAAGGGAAGCCTCGCCAGGGAAGGCAACATGCTGTGAGCTGGGTTTTGAAGCATGTCTAAGAGTTCACTGAGAGAGGAAAGGGGGCATAAGAGGAACATATGTTGAGAAAAATGGCAGTCTTCCAGAGGGGTTGGGGCTTTGGGAGTATATGCGCCTCTGTGGGAGTCATGGTGCCGGGCATGGAGTAGGTGATGAGAAACCCTCGCTGCCCAAGGCACTCCCTGGGGAAGGGAGGGTTCAGGGGTATGAAGAGGTCACCACAACAGAAGGAATGCCTTCAGGTGGCCAGCGCAGGTCCTGGTACAGGACCGGGCAGGGAAGGCATAGCAGGCTGGACCAGAAGGCTGAGGACCATTCTCTGTGATGAGGGAGGACACATGGGAATTCCAGGTTGAGATGCACGAGTGCAGGAAGGCTCAGTGGGCTGCGCGTGTCTGGAGGGGACCATGCGAGCCAGGGAATGGCGGCCTGCATGGCTGGAGGTGGCAGAGACAGGCAAGGCTGAGCAGGACATTACCTGAAATATGGGATCGATGTTGTGGGAAGTCGCTCTCCTGAGCAGGACAAAGGTGACCTTGGTCTCAAAGCCCTGTGGCATCTTGTCTCAGTGTTCTCTCCCCTTGTCCCCAGTCTCAGCTCCCCTGCTCCTTCCAGACCCCCTAGGACCCAGCTACTCCCTTAGTGGGTCTCTGGGCTGGTGCCTCATCCTGGATGGCTCTGGCCAGAGTCTTCTTCTGTGGGGCTCCCCGGACCACCCTATCCCTGCTATGTGCCATTCCAGATCCCACATGGGGCTTAGTTTAGAATTATTTCTTGGTGATGTACTTGTTCTGCATCTGACCCTGTCTCTGCCGTAAGGTCCTGAGGTGACGACTGTCAGGCAGCATCTGGCTCGTGATAGGCTCTTCATCAGTCCGTGCTGAGTGGTTGCGCGGATGAACGTGTTGGGGGGTAGGAGGTGTCAGGAGACGGGGAGCGGGGACCATCCCTAGCAGGGAGGACTGCACCTCTCAGGAAACCCGAACCTAGCACGGGATTTATTTCTAGTTCCATGTTGTTACATCAGGAAGAGAAACCGAGGGTCGTAGGACCTCTCTGAGGTTATGCAAACTGAGTCTGTCATTATGGATGTGCAGCCAAGCTTCCCCATGTAAGGCGCTCTTTGGGGGGAAGTGGGAGCTTCTCGCTGGGGTCCTCTCTGGGGACCCTTCTAACAACCAAAGCTGTGCACTAGAATCCAGACCAGCCCAAAATTCCCCCGTTGTCCCCAGAGTCAGCCCCTTGCTCCTCCCCTCTCACATCACCCCGCTCACCTCCTAGGCGCTTCTCAAACCATGCACCCCTTCCACCCTCATGGCCCCATGTCTAGCCTCTGCATTTGGGGCACGCCCTGGTGCCTCAGCCTCCCCACTGGCCTCTCTCCCTCCAGCCATGCCCCTGCAAACCTGCCTCCACCTTGCATCCAAGACATCTCTTCAAAACAGAGTTTGTATCCCGTCACTTCCCTCCTTAAAACCTTCAGGGGCTCCCTGTTTCCCTGGAGATAAAGTCCAAGTTGTAGCCTGGTCTTTCCTTGCCACCTGCCCATTTTCCCAGACCTCTCTCTCCGTCACTCATAACCTCTGGGCCAGCCATGTCAAACCAGATGATGTTTCCAGAACAGCCCCAGCTTCCTGTCTACGGTAGACGCGACTTCTCTGCCCAGAACCTTCTTCCTTCCCTATTCTGTTTTCTTCCCCAAAGTCACTTCCAACATTACCTCCCCCAGGAGACCTTCTGTGGTCCCCTATTGAACTTAGGCCCAGCAGTCCCCTGAGCCGATGCCCTCAGTCATGGTGTTATCCCTGGTGAGCATGTACCCATATCCATCTGTCCAGCTCCCCCTCACCCTATAGGCCGTGAGGCTCCAGGGAGGGCCTGGGCTTGACTCACAGCCCTGTATTCTCTGACCTCCATGGGGTCTTAGGGAATGACTGGCCTCTAGCTGCAGAAGTCATCAAGATTCAGGACAGGGAGACAAAGCCTCCTTCCCTTGAAATGGCCTCTGCTCGGCCTCGTTCCTGGCTCTTTCGCTTGGCTCAGCAAAATCCCTCAGTGGCTGCACTCCCAGCACCCTTCTCAGCACCGGACTCTGGTCTCTGGCAATGGTACAGGGCACCCTGCCCACCGTCTATGTGTCACAGTCTTCTCAACCCTGTGGGCATATGACAGCCACCTTGGGGCTTGTACCCTACCATTGGAGGTTCTGCTGTAGTGGGTCTGGGGCAGGTCCAGAGCACTAGGATTGTTTAAAATGCTGTCCAGGTGACTCTAAGAATGTGTAGCCAGCTTGACAACCACTCACGCCTAGTCATCCTTGAGTAGATGTCCTTGTCTTTTGTTGGATGTTATAATCACCCAGAGAGTTCATAAGACTGCCCAGGCCCCGGACCTACCATCCCTGACCCAGTAAATGAGAATCCACTGGGCAGTAGCAATCTTGGCATCAGCATTGAATCCTACAGAATCTTCCCTCCCTCCCTGTCTCCTTCCCTCCCTCTCTCCCTTTCTTTGTTCCAGAAGCATTTACTGGGCTTACCTATCAAGCTCTGGGAGCACTGAGGTGGATCAGACCCTACCCCTCCTCAGTGGGGGCTCAATAGGGCTTAACTCAGAGCTGTTGGGAAGGGAAGCCCCCCCCCCCACTGCTCCCTAAAGGGAATGTGTCCCATGGACAGGTGTACGGGGCCCTGCCCTGGCTCCCAGGGCCGCCTCCTCTTCACCAACCGCTGCTTTCCCGGGGACGCCCATGCTGGGTCAGCCCAGAGACTGGGTCTCTGCTTCGTCCGATCACATTAGAATGGGGGCTCTCTGGGGGGCTTCCCTGGACCCTGTACGAGGCTGGTGGTAGTGGCAGACTGGGGGTTGCGGGTCTTTGTTCTCTCCTTGGTGCACGTGAGTTCTGCAGCCATCCTTTGTCTGCGGCTGCACCTGTAAGTGTGTCTGTGTCTCGGTCCTACGCACGGCTCTGGGGAGGGCATGCCAGCAGGACTTCAAGGTCCTTTTGATGGAAAGTATCAACCTGGGTTCTGGGCATTTTTAAAAAAATGCAGATAATATTCACATATCAAATTAACTAAAGTGAAAACTTGAGTGCCATTTATTGCATTCACAACATTGTGCAAGTACCACTTCTACCTAGTTCCAGAACATTGCCCTTGCCCCAAAAGGAGACTCTATTCTCTTTCCCCTTACCGCCAGCCCCTGGCAACTACCACTCTGCATTCTCTCTAAGAACTGACCTATTCTGGATGTTTCTATAAATGGAGTCATATAATATGTGGCCTTCTATGTCTGGCGTCTCCCACTTAGCGTTTTTGCAGGGTCCATCGGCCTTTGTAGTATCTACTAGTACTTCTTTCCTTTTCACAGATAAATAATATTCTATTATATGGCTGGACAGTGTGTTGACTCATTTATTAGTCCATGGACATTTGTATTGTTTCTGCCCTTTGTTATGGGGAAATCTGGGCATTTACAATTCTTTACATCTATACTCCAAACATCTACTGACTGGTATTCCTAGGTCCTTAGCATTAGCCTGTGGGCTATGGTGGTCCCCTTCCCTGTACTAATCAAATACTGTCTTCAGTTCCTAAGGGAGTGTAGGCATATGTGGGTCATCTCCTGCTCCAGCTTCCCGTCTCCACTGACATCTCCAACTCTCTCCACATCCTACCTGGGTGATTCCAGTCCCGTCTCTGCACTGTCTCACCCCACCCTACCCGCACCCCAATCTTGGGCAGGAGGCTGGTGCGTGTGCAACAGACTGCAGCTGAGGATTTGGTGTGCAAATGAAGGGGGCGGACAGCCCACTGTGCTGACAGGAGTTTAGATGTGAATTTGCGTGTCGCAAATTCAAAAAGCAGGAAAACTGCTTTTTCCCCATCCTTCCACAATACTTACGATATCAATCGTGCAAGGTTTTCCCTTCATCAGGTAATTCTCCAATTCTCAATGGATGGTGACTAGATGTTCTATAATTTAGCTCACCCCTGACACTAGCTGCTGGAGCTAGCTCACACCTCACAGGGAAGGGGTCCGTCCCACAGGCTGCCCCAATTCAGATGCCAGTCGCAAGTCCCGGCTGCATCTGTGCTCCTGACCAACTGGCCAGTCACTGGTGATTCCTGCCCCTCCCTCTCAGTTTTAATAGTTTGCTAGAACAGCTCATAGAACTCAGGAAAGTGCTTTACTTAGTCTTACTGATTTATTACAAAGGATACAAATGAATAGCACCCTGAGGGGATACGCAGGGAGAAGTGTGGACGGGTCCTGGGCACTGGGGCTTCTGTCCCCGTGTAGCATAATGAGGTAAGCCACACTCCTGGCATATGGACATGTTCTTGTTCACCAATCTGGAAACTCTCTAAATCCCTTCAGTTAAGATTTTTATGGAGGCTTCATTACATAGGCATGATTGATGAAATCACTGGCCATTAGTGATTGAACTCAATCTCTCCCCTCCCTGTGGGTGCGGGGGTGGGGTGGAAAGCTCCAACCCTCTAATCCCATGACTGGCCTCCCAGCCCCTGCGACTGGCCCCCCTCCTTAGAGGCTTTCCAAAAGTCACATTATTAACGTAAACTCAAGTATGGTTGGAAGGGGCTCCTTATGAATAATAAAAAACGCTTCTTTCGTCTTTATGGATCTGGGCTATT
Organism: Mustela nivalis; assembly: GCF_964662115.1. NCBI lineage: Eukaryota > Metazoa > Chordata > Mammalia > Carnivora > Mustelidae > Mustela > Mustela nivalis. The sequence goes on along the minus strand of NC_139022.1, from coordinate 118,708,688 downwards.
TCAAGAACCGGGCACAAAACCCAAATATTAGAGCAAAAGATTCTTCTAGTGCTCCTATTATTTAGGAAATTATAAGGGTTTTTAGGAGCTCTGTGCCAGGAATTGGGAACAAGACCCAAATATATATTTTCTTCTATCATAATAGCAGCCTGTCCTAAAACTTCATACACATGGCACAAGGTATTTCTAATGGAGGGGGTCTGCCCATCACGTTTGGATGGACACCACCCATTTCCATCTTCTTCTTGTCCTTTTCAAATGCCTCCCACCCAGTATTTAAAGCTGCCAGCAAACAACTCTGTTCATTTGGAGCAACATAAACTTCCGTGTTTTCTGGTCCTTATAAACCACAACCTGGGGTGGGAAGGAGATGGGATGTGGACACCCAAGGTTGATTTTATTTTTCTTCTGAAACAAAAGAAACCTCCTCTCCACGAGGAGAATTCTGCCATGTTTCTGGGCCAACTGTCTCAAACAGCTACCTGCTTTTCAAAAATAGCATGAAAAAAAAATCTGCGTGTAACACTAGGTGCCCCACGCTATGGGGATTACCCTACCTCTTAGTACACGGGGAGTGGGATGGGGCCGGTGCAAGCCTGGACATGCCTTTGAAATTAACCATGTACTCCTTTCTGGTGAATCCTGTCTATTGAGTCTTGTATTATTTTGTTAAAGTTTGCTCGCAGGTAATGGTTAGGAGCTGGGCTTTCACTGTGAGCAATTTGGGGACCATTAGATGCTTCTGAGCAGGCAAGAGACATGCCCTGACTTAGATGTTGAAAGGACCTCCCTGGTTGCTGCAGGCACCGCATCATAGAGGGCAAGAAGGTTGCTAGTCAGAAGCTGCTTGGGGACCGCAGGTGAAAGGTGCCGATGACTCGGCCGGGCTGGAGACAACTAGGAGGTCAGAAGCCATCAGACTCTGGGATATTTTCAAAGACAGAAGCCATAGCTTCTGTGGAGGCCTGGATGTAGAATATGGGAAAAAGAGTTGAGGATGACTTCCAAGGGGTGCCTGGGTCGCTCAGAAGGTTAAGCCTCTACCTTCCACTCAGGTCATGATCCCAGGGTCCTGGGGTCGAGTTCTGCATCAAGTCCTTGCTCAGCAGAGAGCCTGCTTCTCCCTCTCTGTCTTCCTCTCCCCCTACTCCAGCCCGCTCTCTCTCCCTCTCTCAAATAAACAAAAATAAATTTTTTTTTTTTTAAAAAAAGGATGACTCCAAGATGTTTGGCCTGAGTGACTATAAAGGTGGACTTGGAGGAAAATGTAGGCGGAACAGATGTGGGACGGCGAGGAGCAGGGGATTAGTTCAGTTGATATTTCTAAGGTGCCTACTGCATGTCCCAGTGGAGGTGACAGGGGCAGGTGTATCTGAGGTTGGACTCCAGTAGTGCTGAGGAGGGCAGTGGTGATGGAGGGCAGAAGCACCGGAAGTGACAGGTGGATTAGTGATGCCCCCCGAACACATTCCTTCACCCCCCTGCTTCAGGCTGTGCACCTGAGCACAAACACACTTAACAGAAAACGTGAAAAACAAACCAGGAAAAGTAAATAAGGGGGGAAATCACACCTTGGGGCCAAGAAGGAGCTTCAGAAAGAATCTAGTAGAAGAGGGAAACTGAGGCCCAAAGAGTACAGGTGGTTTGTTCCAGGTCATACCATGAGTAAGTGACAGAGCGAGGCAGAGCCAGTCTTCGGGCTGCAGGCTGCTGCTGCTCTTTCTGACACACTGTGTGGCCCACCAGGATTCGAAGGCTGCCTGTGTGCCGGGCTGAAGGCAGGTAGGGCCGAGGCTGGATGACTGTCAGCGTTGTTTCCCTCCTAGGTCACCATTCTCGTCAGCCTGGCCCTTGCTTTCCTTGCCTGCATCGTGTTCCTGGTGGTTTACAAAGCCTTCACCTATGACCACAGCTGCCCAGAGGGATTTGTCTATAAGGTAAGGGGCTTCTGGCAGGTGAGTGGCCCCAGGTGACCGCCAACCTCAATTAGAGGGTTTATCAATGTCTTCTTTTCACTGGCCTCCAAACTCGGGCAACCTCCCTGTGGACTATTGAGAATGTGGTATGTGTCTGGCAAGCCATTTCATGAAGGATTTCGTTTCTTTCCAGTAGGCAGTAAAGTTCTTCCTCCCAGATGTTGCTCTCCACAGTCTGGAGTAGGAGGGGGTCCCGCTTCAGGCTGGAGGTCAGCGGTCAGGGAGAGCTTGCTTCCACCCGAGGGGGGCTGGTCCATCCAGAAAGCTCTGCCTTGGCACCTGTCTTCCTGGTTTGATGTCCGATTCCCAGTTCCTGTGGCAGGAGTGGTTCATTTACTGAGCACCTATTAAAAGTCACAGCCTTTTCTAGATATTTTCATAAACATTATCTCAACCAAGCTGTACACGCATTCTGAAAAAAAGGTTTTATTGCCCCCATTTTGCATATGAGGAAACAGGGGAAGAACGTTTGGATGAGAGAGCTTTCCAAAGCAGCACATTACATTGTCAAGTGAGGTAGTCAAATGGGGGCTGTTGTGTCTTGGAAACACGCATCCTTCAGTTCTGTATGTGGCTTCCTCAGACTACATTCCTGGTAGTTAAAAGCTGAGGTTCTCAAAGAAGCAACAACTCTCAAGAGGGGACAACTGAATGGATGATGATGTGTTCACACAAGGGATTTCACACAAGGTCTCTAGAACCAGGCCTGGATTATCCTCCAGGTTAATAATGAAGAGGAAAAAACCGTTGCCTTTGTGTGAGGAAAGGGCTCAGAGGGGGAAGGATATTTGTTTCTATTTTCAGGAAAAATTCTAGAAGGAACAATGAAAAAAACTAGGAAAATTGATACTCAGTGGGGGTGGGGGAGGAAGGAAAAGAGTAGGGGAGATGAGGAAGAAGAGCAGGGCTTCTCTGGAGACCTCTCGCTATCCATTTGTCCTTGGTATCTGTAAATGTCTGGCATATCTAAAAAGTAAATAACCACAAGTCATTCCTGAAAATTAAAAACAAGCTTGACAAAGAACCTAGCTCTGTATCAATTTGGGGATGTCGACGTACAAAGAAAATAAATATTCCAAATGAGCAGAGTGCATTGACAGTTCACCCACAGTAAAATATATTCTAAGGATATAGAAAGAGGAATCTGAAAGTTGATTCAACAATCTGTCAGTCATAATATTCATGTTATTTTGTGACCATTTGATGTATGTTGTAGGATAACGCATATAGACAATTCTATCAATGTTTGTTGGGAACCAAAGATTTTGATCTGAGGAGTTACAAATTAAAAAAAACAACAAAAAACCCTAAAACAAAAACAGCCAGAGGCTGCAGCAATGACCCAGAGAAGCAGCTGGAGATGAATGAGCTGGATCAAGAGGTCTGGGGGGATGGGAGGGATGGGGGGTCAGGAGTGCCCTCTACAGCCTCATACTCACTGAGCAGAGGACCGTGGATTAGTATCAACCTCAGGTTTCTTTCTCTTTTTTGTAAATGGAGGGATAATTGACATATAACATGTTAGTTTCAAGAATCAATGTGATGATTTGATTATTTGCATATATGTTTAAATCTAGTCTAGGTAACATCCATCACCACATGGTTACAAAAAAAATTTTTTTTCTTATGATAAGAATTCTTAAGATCAACTCTCTTAGCAATGTTTAAATATACAATACAGTGTTCTTAACTACAGTCACCATTGTCCATGACATCCCCAGAGCTTATTTATTTTACCTCTGGAAGTCTGTGCCTTTTAACCACTTCCACCATCTTCACCCCCACACCCCCCGCGTCTAGCAACCACCAGTCTAGCCTCGGGTTTATTTTTTCTGGTTTCGAGCAGGCAGCAGCTTTGAGGTGGTGATGGTGATGATGTTGGGGAAAGAGCGCCGAGGGCCAGGCCCAGGCCAGGTGACATCCCCTACCCTCTGGTTCAGAGCCTCTTGTGGCTGAAGCCCCTAGACGGAGTGGCCATGGGGCAGGGTGGGTTGGAAGCAGTCCGCTGAGCTCCCCCTGACTCTGTCTCTCTCGTCCTCAGCACAAGCGCTGCATCCCGGCCTCCCTGGATGCTTACTACTCATCCCAGGACCCCAACTCCAGAAGCCGCTTCTACACGGTCATCAGCCACTACAGTGTGGCCAAGCAGAGCACCGCTCGGGCCATCGGGCCGTGGCTGTCGGCGGCTGCTGTCATCCATGAGCCCAAGCCGCCCAAGACCCAGGGCCATTAGAGGCCCACCCCCAGCCAGAATGGGGGGCTCAGCGGGGGGGTCCCCTGATGGCTAAGCCAAGCTCCAGTTACAAGACACCACTGTACTCCTGGGATATGGGGGTGGGGGCGGGGCCGGGGTGGGTGGGGGGGATCTCACCGAAATTATCGTGCACTGGAGTTGTCTGAATTGATATTTCTTTTCGTCCTTTGGTATTGTTGATTCGTCCCCAAGTCAGGATTATGTACAAAGGCATGTTTCGTGTTGACTGTTCCCATGTAAGATATTTTCGAAGCCACTGCTTATTACTTGTTAGGAAAATTTAAAAACAGAAAAGGAAACAAAATGAACAAAGAAGGACTAAACTGGCTGCATTGGGAAGATGTTGGCGGGCCGTGAAGAGCACAGACTCTGGGCTGCTTCGCTGAGAAGCTGTAGCCTCCGTGGGGGGTTTGGAAGGTACAGGAAATGTGAGCGATGCAGGCTGGGGCTATGTGGTTAGCCTCGGCTCTGCAGGAGGGGAAGACAGGCAGTCTGGACTGGCCTCGTTGGAGAAGAGGGCTGATCTCGGCATTGTTAGGTCTGGGATTCACAAAACCTAAAGTCAAGAGCACCCACCATGGGTGCATTTTGCTAAGCCAGCCCAGATCACCATACGGGAATCTGAGCTGGGGCTTGGGCCAGCCCCTGCGGCCTGGGGAGGAACAGGTGCAGTCAAACGCTGAGCAGCAGGCAGACTTTCTCAGTCTTTCTCGTGCGTGGCTAGATCAACACCGGGTACTGCCTATGTTTAAGAGACAGCAGGGTAGGATGGGGGAGAAGGAAGAAGAGGCCGCAGGACAAAGCAAGGCACGGGACAGGCGTATTGCATGTGGCCAAGCTAGAAGCACAGGCACCACATTTTAAAAGTCTTGTTTGCTTGGTGTTTCCCAAAGTGCTAATAGCCATTGGAGGAGTAGTGATAAGGGTCATAGCCGGGAACCTCAGGTAACAGCTAGGGAGACTTTAAGACTGGATCTGCAACAATGCCAAGTCACCCATAAAGGAAGCTGAAAAATGTGACCGTCTTTTGCCCACCTGTTGGACTGACAGCCGTCCGACAAGCACCCAAAGTCCCTGATCTAGTTCTAGAAGCTGACTAGGGAGCAGCGTCTGGCATTAACCAGGCGTCTCGCTGTGGTGGGATGCCACCTCCCCCCCCAACAGTCACTCCCACATGGTTCTTCGGCAAAGGTTTCTGGGAGCGCCCCCCCCCCCCGGCGAGATGTGGCTCCAGGCTTGCATGGACAGAACTGGCTGGGAGAGTTGGTTATTTGAGATGTAGTACTGTTTCCCCATGAAGCCTGACAGCCCGGATAACAAGACATTCTCTCCTGGCTTGCTATGTTGCCGAAATCATTGTACACAACAGCTGGGTAATAAGACTAGCATAGCTCAAACTATCTTGCCAAATGCTATCATCTGACTTTCCTCCTCCCACCCCATCACCTCGAGTCACCTGTAAATTCATTTGTCATCCGAAGCGGAATAACAAATTGTCCCTAGCAAAACCGCTGAGCGCTTTATAATTTTGTGGTGTATTTTTGTCAGTAGGTAGCAGAGGCTAAGTATTTTTTGGTGTAATTCTTGAACTTTTCTGACAGGAAACAAATAAAGATAGCTGTGTCCGAAATTCTTGACCTTCCTTTGCAACCTTCCTCACCTTTTGCTCAGTGAGCTTGGTGGGAAGCTGCCGGGGTCAGAAATCTGTCCCCGAGGTGAGAGTGGGCTCTGGGGGCAGAGTGTCTTGTGAGGCTGTGGCTGGAAGTGGGCTGTGGGGGGACCTCCATCTTCAGGCAGGTGGTCCCAGAAATGATATACCTGGCCACAAGGCCATGTCCCCCTGAGTATCTGCTGAGCACCCATGGAGCGCCAGGCTGTGCTGAGCACGGAGCATTCGGTGATGAACAAGGCATAGTCACCACCCTACATCTGGAGATGGAGTTGGACATGGACACAGATGCTGACAAAAGAAGAGTCTGAGGATGCCACCGGTGTGACAAAATTGGCTGTTAGCCAATAGCTTGAGGAGGAAGGTGATGAGTCATCAGTGGGGTCCTCTTCACAAGTAGCTTTGAGGTTTATTATAACCATGGTAGGGGGTCATTATTGACTCCCATTTCACAGATAAGGAGACTGAGGCCCAGAGGGATGGAGAGGTGCCCTAGGGCCATAGCAGATGAGCTGGGATTTGGACCCAGGTCCTTTGGGAAGGTCCTTTGGAAGTTCCTTTGCCCCGCCCCCCCCCCAGCCTTCTTCTCTAAGACCCTGAGCCACCTTGTCATGGTTATAGTTCATTCCCCCCAAAAGTCAAGTCATTGTTACCATAAAAGCAAACTAGTTCACTCTCAGCCAAAACTCAGTATCAATGGTTAATATTAAGAATAGCAAACATGCGGGACGCCCAGCTGGCTCAGTTGGTAGAGCATGCAACTCTTGATCTTGGGATTGTGATTTGGATCCCCCGTGACCACCCCCCTCCTCAACCCGGCCCAAAAAAGAATAGCAAACATGTGAATGCCCCTTGCTCTGTGCCAGGTACTACATGGGTCATATAAACCTCCATCAGCTCCATGACGTAAGCACCCTCATCATCAACGTCACTGTCGGCACACTGTCATCCTCACCCCCACTTTGGCATGGAGGAACGGAGGCACGGAGCAGTGTGGCCGCCTGCCCAAGGTCACGTGGTTGGGAAGTGGCTGAGCCACGCTCCCGACCCACAGGTTTTAGGACTAGTGTTCTAACCACAGAGCCATTCAGCAGTAACCGCTTACCCCTGCATTTTGCTTGGTAGCTTATGGTTTGCGTTTACAGCGCTTCTCAAACCCAGATGACAGGATGTTTGAGGGAAGGGCTCGGATTGACTCTGGGCAGAGCTGGAGGCTGAGGCTCCAAGTTCATTGCTACACTGAGGACTGGGGCCATTCATGCACGCCTGGTGGGAAGAAGGAAGCTAGCGGGACTCCTTTGGGGCAGCCCACGCTGCTGAGTGCTGGTGTGAGACGATCTTACCCGCACCCACAGAGCCCTGGAATTCAACCTCTCTTCGGGGCAGGGTGAAGCCAGGGCAGGGATCTGGGCGGGCAGCCCGCTCGTGGAGGCAGGCTGATCCATATGGCCAACGTGTAAACACCCACTATTTTTTTCAATTACACAAAGTCAACTAAAGACTTAATGAACACATGTTCAAACATTCTGTCATAAATGGATTTGCCACTCCATTGCCTCAAAAAATAAACCAAAGCCATCTTTTCTGTGGAAGGAACAGGCTATGGGTATGTGACTGGAAAGGAGGGAGACGATGGGGACTAGGTGTTGGGTGACAGATACTTCTGTTTTTAGGGGCAACCCCGGGCCGTATGCTATGTTTGGTGGAGTCATACCTTTCTCAGCAGAAAAAAAAAAAAAAAAAGGATACTAACTCTTCTCATAAGACCCAAGAAGTGGGTGATTAGTCTTAGAAGAGTTTAACCAGAGAGGGTTTGGTCAGGGAAAACTGCTCTGGTTTGGGGGGAATGGGGTTTTGCAGGGGCACCGCTGGCTGAAGGAGAGTCAGGGGGAAATCATGACATAAACAGCACCTTGGTTCATGGGAAAAGCTCAGTCTTTTGGCTTTTGCACGCTTTTTAACCTACTCACCGACACGGGGGACCGCTCTCTTGAGAGGCTTTCAGATGACGGGGAGAGAAGACAGACAGAAAGTGTGCAGGAGAGGTGGAGGGGAGGGCGTGACAGGGTGGCTGTGAGCCACGGGTCCATGGAGGAACGAGCCTTAGAACTGGACCTTGAAGGACGGCTTGTGGTTTTGATGGAGGGAATTCAGGAGGGTGGAGAGAAGATGCCACAAAGCAGACCGCACTCCCAGGTAAGGGGACCAGCATGACAGAAGTGTGGAGGAGACAGCCCCAGGGCTGCTCCTCACACAGGCTCTGGGAGGTCCCCTCCAAACCAGAGCTGGATGCAGAGATGACACGCCCAGGATGCAGCTGCTGCCTGCCCTGCGGCTCTCCAGCCAGGCTGGGGGGAGGGGAGGCAGAGGCCTGAAGAGACCAATTGCTGCACCTCGGGGAGAGGCTGTGGTGGCAATCCCAGCAGTCAATCAGGCCGGGGGGTCTTTAGAGAGATGTACATTCTTCTTGGAAAATCGAAAAACTACCTGCCGAAACTGCTGTTGATCAATTTCTTCTGCTCCCCTCACCCCGACATGGGGTTCTAACTGACTGGGGAGTCATGTGGAGGAAGAGAAAGAAGAAGAAGAAAATAAATCCCTGATCATTTTTCCAAGAAGCACACACCACCGCCTCTTTAGAAAAATAGTGCTCCTGAACGATTGAGGGGAAAAGACTGGTTTCCATGGCAACATCAATGTCATTCCCCATAGATCAGCCTCAAATCTGGCACAGCGGGGGGGTTTATCGGATTCTGTCCTTTCGTCAGCGATGATCTGCTTCTGAGAACCCAAACCCAGAGTTCATTAGTCAAAGTTGTACTCAAAGGCGGTCTTGCCATCTCTGGACACTCTCTGCCTCTCTCTTGTCTCACTGTCTTTGTCTTTCTCTGTCTCTGCCTCTCTGTCTCCTTCCAAGGGAAGGATGTCCAGAGGCTGTGGACTGAATTGGTGTAGTTTATATTTCAGTTTGACGCCCCAGGTGAATGCTGGGCTGGGTGTGGGGGACAGAGGGGGGTACAGAGTCCCTGGGAGGGGCACAGCCTCCCTGTGCTGTCCTTCCTGGACCCGGGGCCTCAGTTAACTCCATTTCTCCCTCCTAGCTTCAGCCTCTCCGTATTTAAAATGGGGACAATAATTGTACCTACCTTTTTTTTTTTTTTTTCAACAAATTCTAGCCACCATATCTTGAACAACTCCCTTCCTCAGACTCAGTTTCCTCATTTGTCAATTGGAATTATTTATTTAAAAACAAAACAAAAACAAAAACCCTCCCCTCACAAGACTGCTGTGGTTTAAAATAAGGCAGTACTGTGACGTGCCCATGACCCAGAAAGTGGTCACCAACCACCTGCTCTTAGGAAGCCCAAGGCCCCGCCCTTTTTGTTCCAGGCATCCCTTAGCTCGTCACCACAGGTGCCCTAACACAGACCACATGTCCCCATTCTCCTCATGTCTTCCAACAGGTTTTCATTTGTAAATTTAGTCACACAGATACATCATTTTTCTTTTTTTACAAATATATCATTTTTAAATGATAACATTCATTTAGGCCATTTTGATCCAACTTACATGTATTTTTTAAATAGGACTGAACTACCGGCTTTATTCTGATTTCACCAATTTTCTACTGAAATTCTTTTTCTGTTCCAGGATCTGTTCCAGGACAGCACATTGCATTGGTTGTCTCCTTAGTCTCCTTCGATTTGTGGCAGTTCCTTGGTCTTTCCTTGTCTTTCACAACCTTGACACTTAGGAAGAGAGCAGGTCAGATGTTTGGAAGATTGTCCCTTGGTGTGGGTTTGTCAGATGTTTTCCACAGTTACACTGAGAATATGGCTTTTCGGGAAGAATTGCCCAGATGTGACTGCTGTTCTCAGAGCCTCAGGTCAGAAGGGGCATAACACTGATGTTAACCCTGATCTTCATGTTAAGTGGTATTGGTTTGCCAGCCTTTCTCCATTGCAATGTTACTATTTTCCCCTTGGTAATTAGTAAAAGTTTGGGATAGATACTTTGAAAATGCATAAATACCCTGTTTCTCCTTAAACTTGCACAGACTAATTTTAGCATTCATCAGTAGATCTTGCCTGTAGCAATTATTAACAGTAGTGTTCTAATAGTCATTTTCTATTTTCCCCATTTCTTCTACATTTAATAATTGGGTTCTTTAGTAATGAAGGATTGTCCCTTCCCATTTATTTGCTGATTCAATCATTTATATTAGTATGGACTACATCTTAATATAGTATATAATAGTATATTTATTTATACTTATAATCAAATACTATAATATTTATTTGGTTGCTCAAATTGTTTCAGCTTTTGTCATTGGAAGTGCTTTCGGGTTAGCTCCTGTGTTCTTTTACACATTTTTGGGTGGGATTGGGGGCACTTCCTTATTTTCTGGCACCATAGCATGTCCCAGGCCAATCTTGTATTCCCTTTACCAGACCTGGAATCAACCATGCTTCCAAGGAGTCCTGGTTCCCTTTTGAGGAATGGTATTTAGAAACCAAGATCTGGGTGTTAGGTGTGTGTATTTCCTGAAAGATGTCATTGCTGCCAGACCCTCTCAGTGGGCATAGTTAGGAAGCTATAAATTTATATGTACTCATATGTATATCTCTCTGTCTCTTTTTGTCTGTCTGTCATCTATCTACCATCTACTTATCTTCTGTCCATCTATAAAAATCCAACAGACACGAATTTATTTTGATACCTCTGTTTCCAGTGCAAAACCAAAAGTTTCATGCTAGCTTGTAGTAGCTTCTTTGCTTGCTTGTAACTTCTGTCTCTGACAATGGAAAATATGACTCCATTATCTACCATATGTTTACTGAACGTATTTGTCTCTAGTACAGGTGAAGTCATGTCAGGTACATGCATTTTTTTGACCTTTAGAATTTCTAACATCACCAGAGACAATTTTCAAATCATTTACTTTGTGTTTTAGAGTATATCCCTTTCCTTTGTGCTTAATTTGCAAAGACTCACAGACAGAACCCTTTGTTTTCTGAAGGTTAGCACTTTAGAAGGTCAATGCCTTGTGTTATATTTAAACTGACTTTCCCAAGGCCTCACCCCTGAGAGTCAAAATGGGATCTTATAAGCAACAATACCTTCAATGTTATAAACATGCTTCCATCCACTCATGGAGGATTCAGCTTCTTGTGAAGACCTTTATCCCCGGCCCAGATGGAGCCTCATGTGTGCTAGAGGACAGACGTGAAACTGCAGGGCTCTGCGGAGCTCCACAGGTGCCCTAGATGTTCTCAGACACCGATGGGCAGGGCCGCAGATCCCCTAGAGCCGGTGTGGGTGTGTTTCTGAAGGCTCTGGTGGAATAAGGGAAGACGGTGTTCTCTGCCCTTTGAACTTTACCCTATTATCAGGGGCCCACTGCAGGACGGCTTGTGCTTCCCGACAGAGTTTTAACCAAAATAGCTCTCTTTATTCTTTAATTGTATCCTCAGCACTCCTACCTCCTCTGTGCCCTGGTGTGAATCCACGAGGTCTACCCTAAAAGACAAATGGGAGTAGTGTGCTTGGGTGCTAGGGAAATGGCCAGCATCCTAGCTGCTCCTGTCCACATTCATGGCCAGCTGTGAATCGTTTGTGTCACTCTCTGTCCTGGGACCCACTGCAGCCAAGGCATCTCTCCTGACACCCATTCTCCATACTCCCTCTACATCTTGATTTGACTTTGTTGGTGACAAACATTGCTCGCTCTCTAAAACGTCTCATGATCCCCTCCCAGAGCATAGAGTTATCATCAGGAGGGCCTTGGCTGGTGAGGGGTCCTCTTTCCCAGCCCCCATCATATCCAAGTTGACTACATACTAGTTTTCACCCTTCAAATGTAAGTGGGAGGGATGTGTGTCACTTCTGGGTTGTCACTTTCAAAAAGGTGACGGGGCTTCTCTACTCTCTTTCCACCCACTCCTCCCCACTCTGCAACGTCTTGAAGCCGAGGACTCCCAGGACTTGGGGTAATGGAAGGAGCCTGGATTCCTGAATCTCCATGTGGAGGACAATCACCTGTTTACGTTGGGTTGTTCCCTAGGAAAACCAACTTTTATGGTGCTGTTAACGAAAGTTTAGGTTTTATTTGTTATGGCAGAAAGAAATGCCCAGACCAATACACAAATGAAATTCATTTTCCCTCTGGATGCCATTACCTTCTTTGGGGGTGACTGCAACAGTGACTAGACCTAACTCTGGGCTGGACTCATTACACCAGATCGATGATCCCTCAGGTGAGCTCTCTACAGAAAGCTCCCCAGCCTCCAAGCTTTCTTACCCATCAGGCACATTCTAGTTCATGCTTCAGGAAGCAGACATGGCTTGTTCTGTGAAATCTTCCTTTCTCTCTCCAAACTGGGTTGGATCCTCCACTGCTGTGCCCCCAAATCCTGTATCACAGAGGTACATGGTCTACTTTTATCATCAGGTTCCTTTTCTATGGACTCCTGGTTAAACTGATGGATGAAACACGTCTCTATGTCAATGACTCCTACATGTCCATCCCCCATCCTGGTCTTCCCTCTGAGAGTCATACCCACGTGTGTGGTAGTTCTAGCATACACCCATGTGTGACGCATGTATCTTTTCCTGTTAACCCTCTCGGACTGAAGACCCTTGCCTGCTTCTCAGGCTCAACATGCCCCCCAAAACCTTCATCATAATTTACATAAATATGCCTCATTTTTCATGTTCCTTAAATTGGACGATGACTTTATCAATTATTCAGCTTTCTAGACTGGGAACGTAGGGATCATTTTAGATACCTACCCTCAAGCCCCCACCAAATCTACCAGCATTTGGTCAGATCCTAAGTTCTGCCCATTCTACTTTCAAAGTGTGACTCGATTCTGCCCCTTCCTCTGCCAGAACCTGTGTTCGTGTCTCACTTACTTCTCTCACGCACGGCCTCCCAATCTCTCTCCGTCCCTCTCAAGAGCTTGCATGGATCCTGTCATGCTCCTGCGTGCAGTCTCTCACTGGCTTCTCCTGGCCCTCAAGATTAAACCTAGCCTCTTTACTTTGCCATCAGAAGCCCCTTGAAGCCTAAAACCTGATTTCTTATACCACCTCATGTCTTCCATGGACAACCCACCCTTCCCCCCCACACTCAGTCCCGCCAACCTGGCCCTTCGCAGCACCCAAAGCCTCAAATGCCCTTTGAGCTGGGAAAATGTTTTGGAGATGAAGGTTTCATCCCACCCCCACCCCCCACCCCCCCACCCCTGCTCCCTTTTCTCATCCTCCTCACCATGGCTGGTTGAAATACGTAATTGTCTTGATGCTCATTGTGTGGGAAAAGGATGTAGTGGGGCCTGAAGCAGAAAGTGCCTTCCTGACCTTCTTGGTTTCGTTTCTAAAAATCTATACCTCAGAGGGAGGTAGTTCTAGCATACAGATGAAGTGTCTTGAAGAAACACAGAGAAAGATTTTTCTTCTTCCAGAAAAGATCATCTGGGCTGAAGAGAGTAGGAGATAAAATAGACAGTTTTGTGAGTCATGGAGAGGAGAGCCGTGCCTGTCCCTCAGCCCCACTAAGCACCAAGGTGTCTCCCACCCAGGGGGCACTGAGTCCCCAGAGAGGACTGGCAATGGCGTGTCCGTGTGTCCAAGAAGGTGGATGGGCTCCCAATGCCTGCACCTGCCCATCAGTAGCCCAGAAGCAGACTGAAAGAGGCCCCAGAGACAGGCACACTTGTTTCTAAGAGATGCCTAAAGTTCCAGAACCAAATTCCTCAAAGGACTGAGGTTACCTATTCTGTTGGTCCAGCAGAATGGGGGCTCAGATAGTGTTGGGTCCATGATCAAAGGAGCGAGACTGATACAAAGCGAAGGTCAAGCAAAGCTTTATTTCGCACCAAGCATTGAGAATCAAACTGACCCGCCAGGGCCGTCTCTTGCAAAGAGGCGACCCCTCCCAGCCTCACAGACTAACTTTTATAGAGTAAAGGCCATGTGGTTGAGCCTGGCCACACACAGGTGGCCAACTGAATTACAATTCACCCTATAGTAGCTATTTGAACGAGCCTATCACTCTGGTCAGAATTGGCGCCCAATAGGCAGGGCCCACATTCTTGGGTGGTTAGGGAGGTGCTTTCCTGATTGGATGTCTCCACCTGGCTCGACTCATCCTTGTATTCTGGGCTCTGTTACCTCCCCCTGACCTGACACACCCTGGTATATGAGCTCTGTTATCAGGGGCTGGTCAGTCATATTTTACTGGTTTCCCAGACTTGTTTCTAAGTAAGTTCCTGGTGGGGAGGAGGGGCAAGGTCAATCCAAGTCTACTGCATAAACAACAAAATGGCTCTCTCTGGCTAAGTAGGCCCTTACATTAGGAATTGCTTTGAGTTTGGAGGAAAAAAAAGAAAGATCTTGCCCTCCTGAGTTGACAGAGTGAGGTTTACACTCTTTCTGCCCTTCCCACCACCTCCAGCCGCGCTCACTCTGCAGCAGCCCCTTGGGACAGACATTCTCCTCAAGAGCCCCTCCTCTGTGTTCCCACTGAATCTCGTCTATCTTTCCAGTGTATTCCTTATTCCATAAGTGTTTATTCACTCAGCAGAGTATGGGGCAGGTATTATCATTGTGATTTCAGTTTATAGATGAAGAATGGAGGCTCCTACAGGTCAAGGGCGGTGTTTGAACTGGCCTGACTACTTCAGCTCCTGGGCACTGGCCTTGGCACCCTTGTATGGAGTCGTTGGCACCCACCCATGCCTCCTCCAGCCTCCTCATGGCTCCCTGCCCTCTGGCTTAGAGGCCCCCCAGTCCTGCTCTCCTGCAGACAGAAAGCATCTGCTGACTGTGGGGGCTGAACTTCCCCGCCCCCCCCGCAGCTTTAAACAAACACATTTGATGAGGACGATGTGTCTCTCTATGTTGGCAATTTATTCCCTTCTATGCAAATTGTCCAACTAATTAATAAAGAAAAAAAACCGACACAATTCAGACCAGTGAGCCCTTGAAAGAGAAAACGAGGGAGCTGTCAGCACACCAATGGCATCCAACCAGATAGTCCTGGGCTTGGGTGCGAATTCCCACTGCAGTGATCCCTGCCCTTGGGAGCTCTGCCAGGCCATGCCCCCCCATCCCTTGCCTTACTTTCTTCATCCATGGAGTGACGGTGCCAATCCCTACGTCACGGGGTTGCTGGGAAGGTCATTTGAGAAAGTATCCAAACGTTTAGGGAACTCTGTAATGCTATGGAGGTAGAAGTACAGGAGGAAGAGTCCTTTACATTAAATTGCAGAAAAACTTGCAAGTGGTCGTGCTTCTGCTTAAAGACTCTAGAACATAAGACCACACTTAGAAACTCATGGAGTCATGATCTCATGGTCTCTTAGACTGTGTTGTGGCTTGAAGCGTGTCTCCACCGAAAAGATAGGCTGAAATCTTAGCCCCTAGAACCTCAGAATATGATCTGGTTGAGAAATAGGAGTATTAGGGGTAATCAAATTTAAATGAGGCCATCAAAGTGGGGCCCAACAGAGTATGACTGATCCTTCTAGAAAGGGGGAATTTAGATACAGAGGCACAGACAACGGGCAAACACCTTCTGAAGGTCTAGGTTTGGAGAGAAGCCTGTACAAACCAAAGTATGCTGGAGACTACCAGCAAACCAGCAGAAGCCAGGGAGGGCCCGGGGCACATTCTCCCCCTGGGACCATGGGGCAGTGACTGCTTTGACAGCACCTTGGCCTCAGACCGGCCGCCCATTTCTGTTATTTCCAGTCCCTTGGTCTGTGGAACTTGTTAACAGCAGCCCAGCAAACTAACAGAGACCCCGGAGGCTGAGTTCTGTCTAGAAGCAGCCTGCAACAACTGTTAGCCTGCGGTTGTTACAATAAATGAACACAGGTTTGAGTGAGTCTATCCAATTCAGTGTTCAGTCCACTGAAGCTCGTGCCAGGTCTCTGCCGGGAACGGGGGAGCCAGGGACCACTGAAAATGCAGACCCCCAGCTTCTAGGTGAGAGTGAAGACACCCAACACGTACGGCTCCCCAAGGATGCCCTGCATTCTTGCTGAACCCCCGCAACTGCTCGGGCAGTGCCCACGCCCCCAGGAGAGCTGCTGGGACCTCGCAGAGGGGAGGACCCGGCCTGCACCATGGCCTCCGGTGCCCAGGGACTCTCAGTGTGGTGACAGGGAGCACAGCCCCCAGATAATAACAACCATTATCAGGCCAGCGAGAATGCTCACAAGAGCCAACCCAGAGGAGGGAAAAATAGGAGCAAAACTTCATTTGGACTAGATGAGCTGGAAACAAACCCTTTCCCTCACATATTTGCTGTGAGCTCTCCAACGCCTTTGTAATCATCAGTTAGATAAAATAGCATCGGCAATTTGGGCTTGAAATCAGCAAAGGTAGTTGGCATCTAATTGGGTTTGGAAAGAAAACAGAGGAAAATCTTTTAAAGTCATGATTGAATTTTCTCTAGTGTGAGAAGTGGCGCTTTTAATGAGTTGTTCTTAGGCTTCCTCCTTAGCAACCCCGGGGGTGGGGGGGGGCAGAGGTGTGTGGGGGGGCCTGATGGGGCCTGCTCAAGCCAGCCCCAGGGCAGCCCCATCTTCTCCTCCTGTCCAGGGCAGGAGCTGGTGCCTGGGGGCGGGGCCAAGGGTGGGGTTGGGGCTGTGGGCAGCGGGCCCTCCCAGGGAAGATGGCCAGGGGCTTGGGACTCAGCATTTGCTTTTAGCTTGGGCTTCCGCCTGCAGCCCCTTCTTTCTGCAGCTCTGGGAAGCAAACCTCTTTTAAATAAGGCTTGGAAAAGGCGTGTGGCCCAGAGGTGTGCCTTGTGAGTCTGCCCCTCTGTGATAGGTCTGTCTGTCTTTCATCCCGACCTGCAAACAGCTTTGCTGTGGCTGATGGAAACTTTTGCATATGAATTTCTTTTTCCAAAAGCAAAGGGACAGTTTTGTTATTTTTTTCCGCCTACTGTAATGAGATAGGGAGAAGTCAATTTGCCAGATTCCCTTCTAAGAAGGGCACTGTATTTATTTAGAAGAAGAGCCTTGAGTAAGCAGCTCGGACAGATGAAGAGTGACATCGCAAGGCAGAAGGCTTCAAAATATTTTACTCCAGGTCCCCTTAAGACAATAATTATTTAAAAAGTGTTGTTTTCCCTTGCACATTTTTAAGTTGATATGTAAATCACAATTTTAAATGGTTGCAAGAGAGGCAGTTTGCTCTTTATTGTGTGCTAAGTATATGCTTTAAATCTATTTTCTTTGGAACCTTGAAGCTGCACATTTAAGCTATTTCAGTTTTGAAAATGTCTGCCACCCTGTTCAAATGGCAAGGCTATTTATTTAAACTAGTGGCCAAATCGAACTATCAGAAAGCACCTGACTTCACTACTTAGTTCAAAAAATGGACCTTGACACAACCATCCCCCTTCTGAACTCCAGTTCTAAGTTGGATAGATAGACATAGATGAATGGAAATGGACAGATTAATAGGCAGTTGAATAAAGTCAGAAGGGGAAGCCCTATAAGGAATTTGCTCCAGTGTTTGTCACTGAAGTTCTTTGCTTTGCTAAGGGACTCTCCCTTCCTCTGCAGTTGCTCCTTCTCACATCTTTCCCTTTATTTGGGCCTGGCCATGCTGGCAAAGCGCTACAGTCATAATTAGCCTGGAGGCTGGAGGGGAAGCAAGCCTTTCTTCTGCGAGGTGCAGGATGGTGTTTGGAAAAGGGAAGATGTGGGGGGAAGGGAGAGCAGAGAACCTAGACTGCTGGCAGACGGCCCATTTTAGAAACACGGGCTTTTGCAAACTGAAGATCTGGCAATTGATAAAAGAAAACACACCCATGTCTCTGTGTACCCCCAGGGCTCTGCTTCCGCAGTTTGAAGACTCCCAGATAGTATAAGGAGTTCGGAAAAGGGATTGATTACAATTCGCTAAGAAGTTTCCAGATTCATCGAGAGGTCTGGAGACCCCAACTCCAGGTCTAGTTTTCTGGACAGCACTCCCAGGGGTGGCTAATAAGGAGGCCAATTCACTTCATTCCCTGCAAAAGCTGTAGGCCAGGGGAGGGATGGAGAAACCGCATGGGAGGACCTCCATCTCTCAGGCAGACTGTTCTGCCCCAATATTAAATAGGTCAAACATCTTCAGAGTTAATAAAAGAATACACTGGCATGGATGTTGAAACATTCCACATTTGTTAGCCTCCCCCCCCCCCAAGAAATTACTGTCTTAAGAAAGAATGGAGCTTTCTCTCTCTGAGCTCTGTCGGGTGTCCTGGTCATGATTTGGGTTTATTCGGAACAGACACGGAGGATGAAGATCATGCTGCATTATAATTTTTTTTTTTTTTTTTTTTTTACAGAGGTTTTGTGACCTGGGAGATACTTGTTCAGCCTCTGTCATTTTGTTCCAGAACATTCCAAATTCCTCTCCTTCGGTCACCTGCCTGGTCTGGGCTCTTTCTTCTTCTAGTCCCCTTCCTCAGAGGCTACCAGGGTGACCTTCCTTTTTTAGCAGCTTAGGAAATGGTTGTTGGAAAGACAGAATGACAGAATTACTTTGGGAAAATTTCTGGAACTTTCCAAGTGAGACGAAACATAAGCCTACCCTATGGCCAGCAATGACACTCTTAAGAAATATGAAGGCACACATCCACACAAAGACTCAGGTAAGATTCTTCCTAGCAGCATTTTTCACCATAGCCGAAACACAGGGGAGAGCCAGGCATGCGTCCATGGGTAAAGGAACACAATGGAACGGTACTAGAAAGCCAAGGAAGGAACACTGGTCTATCCAGCAACAAGGAGGAATCTCAGAAGCATTATGTCTCACAAAAGTAGCTTGCTTCAAAGAGGAAAGACTGTCTCATATATTTATATAAAGTTTCCCCACAGCCCAGACTTGTCCCTAATGCTAGAAATGAGGACAATGGCTGCCTGTGAGGGTGGGTGGGTCTGGAGATTGACTGGGAAGGAACGTAATGGAAGGTTCATATTCTGCATCTTGACAGTTCT
The DNA here is from genome assembly GCF_964662115.1 of Mustela nivalis. Lineage (NCBI taxonomy): Eukaryota > Metazoa > Chordata > Mammalia > Carnivora > Mustelidae > Mustela > Mustela nivalis. The sequence continues at coordinate 118,689,782 of NC_139022.1, read as the reverse complement.
TACACTTCACCGTGGTATCATTTGTCAAAACCCACTAGCAGGTAATGTTTAAGATTTGTGCATTTTGCCATATGAAAGTTTACCTCACAATAAAAAGAGAAACTATACATGGATACTGAACACTGGTTAATGACAGGCACACTGAATTGTTTAGGAGGAAGAGTATTTTTGAAATGCATACAAAATAAGATGGGATAATGAAGGGCTGGTGGGGATGGCTGGCTGGAGAGAGATGTGAGAAAGGAAATGGAGCAAAGTTAGGTACCTCAAGGGGCTGGGTGCAGGGCTGTTCCCTACAACTCCTTTAAGGTAGGCTTGTCTTCAACATTATTCTATACCCAGGGCTTAGGGCAATGCCTGCTATGAGCTACTTATCAGACATTTTGCTCATTGAGTCATCGTAACAATCTTATGAAGCCTGCACCCCCTGAAGTTATAGACGAGAACACAGAGGCTCGTGTATGAAATCATCCAGTTGGTTCGATGTAAGCCTGGATTACAGCCCAGGGCTCCGCCTCTGGAAGCCACATTCCCATCATCTCACCAAGCCCACTCCTCCAAGGTCAGTAGCTATTTTAAGCTCTGGGAAAGAAAGCTGGATACGTCAAAGTGTTTCCTATGCTCCAGCTATGGGCCATGAGGACCTCTCAGAGGTTGACTGACTTCTCTCTGCCTTATGTGCCCCCTGCTGTTTCTCTCTCTCTCTCTCTTTTTTTTTTTTAAGATTTTATTTATTTATTTGACAGAGAGAGATCACAAGTAAGTAGAGAGGCAGGCAGAGAGAGAGGGGGAAGCAGGCTTTCTGCTGAGCAGAGAGCCCAATGCGGGGCTCGATCCCAGGACCCTGGGATCATGACCTGAGTTGAAGGCAGAGGATTTAACCCACTGAGCCACCCAGGCACCCCCCTTGCTGTTTCTGTTTTGAACGTTCTGATTTTGAGACAATGACTCTTATGGATTGAACTGTGTCCCCCACGAGTTCACGTGCTGACTTCCTAACACCTAGAATCTCAGAATGTGACTTTATTTGCAAATAGGGACTTTCTGGATGATCAAGTTAAAATGAGGTCATTAAGGAGGGGTTCAAATCCAATAGGACTGGTGTCCCAATAGAACGGGGACATTTGAACACAGAGACAGGCGTGTCCACAGGGAGAGTGTCATGGGAACATGAAGTAGAGCTCAGAAGGGTGTACCTACAAGTCAAGGAATGTCAAAGGTGACCAGCAAACCATCCAGAAGCCAGGAGAGAGCCATGGAATATGTTCTTCCTCAGAGCTGACAAAGGGAACTAGCCCCATAAACATCTTGGTCTCAGCCTTCTGGCCTCCTGAACTACAAGACAATACATCTCTGCTGTGTAAGCCCCCCACTGTGTGCTGCTTTGTTACGGCAGCCTGAGGAAACGCATTCCTCCTCCGGGTGATTCTCAGTGCTGGGCGTTTTATCCCGTGGCTTGTTTTGAGACCCATCTCGCACGCATACCCCAGTGTGTGATATTGTATGTTTAGCTGAGTTCTTAAAGATAATATGGCTTAGAAATATGCTCCCAGAGAAGCTTGACTGACTGTGTAATGAGGGCCCGGGGAAGACAAGATTTAATTTATAGAAATGTATTTTCCAGGTGACCTTTCAGGAATTAATCTGTAGATGAGGTCCTCCCAGAAAGATTCTGGGAATGAAAACAAAACTGCTTAATAAAACCATAAGATTTTCTCTGTATTATGCTGAGTATGTCTGGGGGAAAAAAGTAGTTCATGCTCACTTAAAATAATGAGGCTTAAGGGTAAAAAGTAATTTTCTTTCCACCTAAAGGCAAAGAAAGCATAGGGCACGTTCTATGCCTCTATCCTTTTTCCTTCCTTCTTTCCCTTCCTCAGCCAAGCTCCCGCAGCATGTCTGGCCCTGTGCCAGCTTCTGGTGACAGCGTACAGCAGACAGTGTCCACACAAGATTCACTCATCCCTTCCATGATGCAAGGAAGCCGGCTGAGCTCTGGACCACATTTCCCATAACCCCTTGCTTCTAGGAGAGGTTCACAGGATTGAGTTCTGGACAACAGAATATGGGAGGAAGGCATGGATGCTGGTTTCCTTTAAGCTGGGTTCTTAATGATAAATCGGAACAGTCATCCCTTAATCAAAGACACTTATTTTTTAATGACATTTGCAGTTCGCAGTTGCAATGATCAGAAACCAATAATCAGACGTAGATTAAGGTGAAAGAAAATAAAAATCTTGTCAGGGGACTCTTGTCAGGGGACAGAGAGAGGATTCGTTAGAACATCGGCTTTTAAAGAGATGACTGGGACTGGGAGGTGTTTTAAGAGATTGGAGAAGAGACATTCCATAACCTTGAATCACACCAAGAAAAGGTTATTCTTTTTGTACATCTCTATAAATCCTGATTACATGAAGAGGAAAGTCCCAGTTTGGGTCTACTCTGTAGAACACGCCCTACAGTGCACTGCCTTCAGCTAGCATTGGTATTGTTCTAATTATATTTTTTTTCCATCATGACCTTAAGGTATAGTGAGTGGTTTTTATTTTCCGTTCGTAGTCTCGATATACAGTTTTCTCGTGAATATGCAAAGTTGTAAGCAAACATATCTGGCCGACTGAATGGAAGGAATGAAGTAAGCAGTAATAGAAGGGGTTGGTGGGTGAGGCTGAGATAAAGATAGTGTTTGAATCCCTAAATTCTGTTTTTTGTAAGACAGCTGGGGAACACAGGCCAGGAAGCTGCCGAGCTGTCCCCGGGGAGAGGCCGAGCCTCAGGAGCCAGAGGATGGGAAGGGAAATCCTGACTCCCTCCAGCTTTGTCGTCTCTCTGCTTCTCCCCTCTTGTCTGTTCCATGTTGGCCTTTGCCTGCGGACCGGCTTTATCACCCCCAGAAAATGGTCATCAACAGCTCCCAAGTTTGACCACCACTAAAGGCAGAGACTGATTCATTTGATCTCAGTCCCACTGTCACCTTCCTTAGGAATGGCATCTGTGGAGCCGTGGGGTCAGGTTCCTGCCCATCTGGGCACTAGTCTCTTGTATTCCCTAAGGTAGGACGACGCTGAAGGCAATGTCCGTCTTGGCTGAAGTTACACAGTTGGGATGGAGGGTCCGCTGGGGCGGTGGGGGCAGGGAGGCTCAACGGGGTCCTGACAAGCCAGAGAGCAAAATGGATGAGTTTGGCATTAGAATGGAGGCCATTCGCTCTCAACGAAGGGTGCCACCGGAAATGTTACTTGACAAATGACAGGCTGAGTCAAGATGGTTGTGACATCCCATATGTCAACAGATTTTTGTACCTGTGCTCTGCAAAGAACTCCCACAACCCAATTAAAAAGAAAATACAGAACTCAGGAGATGTAGGACAAAGATGAACATCTCCTTCCTAGAAGGGGAACCCAACTGGCTGAGCAATATGTGAGGAAAGACTCGATCGCACTAGCAACGAGGGGAGTGGAAGCGAGAACAACACTGTGACAATCAAGGTATGTGTAGGAGTGCAGTGAGCATTAGTCAGTGAATAGTTCCACGTGCTGGGGAGGATGTGGGGAGACCAGAGCGCTTGCACTTGGAAGCAAGAGTGCACGTTGGCAGAGTTCTGAAAAGGGACCTGCAGCACGTAGCAAAATTAAGGATCGCATGCGTCCCATGTCCCAGTTAGTACATTCTTGGGTGTGCAGCTCAGATCAGTTCTTTCCAAGGTCTGCAAGTGAATGTGTCCTAGGATCATCCTTGCCAAGCTCTGGGAGGAAGGGGAGGTGAGGATCTGGGGTGCCCATTAGGGGCAAGCACAAGCAGAAAATGGGGGGAGGCACCTGTAGAATATGCTCTGGGAGCCAGACACCACAGTACAGGTGCATATACAGCGGCATGGAAAGATCTCCATGCAACAAAACTGAGGGAGACAAGGGAAACCCAATGGCCTTAACAGCATAATACCATTTATTTAGGTTCAAACACATTCCCTACAAAGCAACATTACTTAGCTGATAAGAATCAATGCATAGTTAAGGCCAGATATGAGCTACATCGGGCTGGGTGCCAAGAAGAGTGATATGAATAAAGACTCAGAGAGAAAGTGAGAACTGGAAAATGAAGAAACAGAAGACAATCAGCCATGTCTGACCACCTGCCTGGGAGGTGTATACATTAGGCCATGTGCAGGTTCGGGCTGGGACAGAGGACCCCGTCGTGACACCATGCATGATAATGGTCTGGGTGAAGGAAAGAGAAGACTCGGACTAAATTATATAGTAAAGCAGCAGGGATGGCAACTGATTTAGGGGAGATATGGAAGGAGGTGGAAATGATGGGACAGGGGACAAACCGGATGTGGGCAGTGAAGACGAGGGAAGAGTCTAGAACACTTCTTTGTTCCTGGAAACGTAAGTAAACTGTGCAGGCATGGCTAGGATGGGAAACCAGGAGGAGGACCAGGTTTGGAATGGAAATGATGAATTCCCTTTTGGTTGTCAATACACAATGGTCCACGGCGAGCGGCTAAGTGTTTTACTGCGGGCAAACTTTGGGGCAGCCCGGTGGAGCAGATTCCCTGCCTAATAACACACATGCTGCCATGTTAAATTAGCCTTCTAAAAAAAATGGTTAGGGTGACGTTGGTACAACACATTTCTGGACTCAAGGAGAAAGCAAATAACATTTGGTTAGAAATTGGGCAGGTCTGGGCTGAAGAGGAGATTTTCAGTTGAAGTGTAAAACGAAATGCTGGCGTTCATGTTCAAATCTCAGAATTTGTGATTAATGCAAAGTGTTTTTATTCCCTGTGGACTCCAAATCATGAAGAATGTCAATATTTTAGAGCCTTCATAATATGATGCCAGCGTTGGCTGAAGGACAGACATACTCCTGATAGTGATCATAAGTTCATTGTCCAAAATCTCAATCCATGTAGCAGTTGGCAACTGCTAGGGCTGAAGGCTGGGGACATGAACGTGACCATTTGCAAGAAATCTCCATCCCCTGCCCCTAACAAGGAGGACTCCTCTCGGCGTGATGTCCTGGACTCCACACGGGTCTTGCTAGCAGAGTAGACAGAGGGCAGGTATCAGAGAGACAGCTGTATGAGAAGCAGGGGAAGGGCACAGAGATCCCTGCTAAAACACTTCCTGGGGGACTGGGGGTCAGTCCTCTTCCCCCCTGCAGTCCCTGAGTCTCCTGTTTCCTCATGAACAGGATGAGCTTATTCAACACAAAGGTGTCTGGGATTTTCCCCAACGCAAGGCCAGTCCTTTCTGCCGTACCCCAACCTTCCGGGTGCTGACACTGTGTCCAAAATCGACTTACCTGCGTGCTGTCCTTTACAAAGAATTTCCCAGTCACGACCTTCCTGGAACACTCATCACGTATCCATAAGGTGGTGGGTGCAGGGCGATGGCTCACTTTCTAAGTGAAGGAAGTGTGCGGCGTGCAGCTTGCATTCCCCTGTGGGCAGACAAGAGTGGCGAGTGTACAAACACACGAATGTAGAAATGCGCTGCGAGCTCGTGGTCCGTGTATGATAGAAATAAAAATAAGGATAGGAAGGGGGCGCATGTCCGGGAAGGGGTGACTCAGACAGTGGACTCAGGAAAGGCTTTTTAGGCAAGACTCAGAAAGGGGAAATCTTTTCCTGAGGCTACACAGCTCGGAAGTAGGGTGACGGACTGCCTCTGTTCACCCAGGACAGCTCCGGTTTTAATCCTGAGAGCCCCACAACCTGAGAAGCTGGGCGAAGGCAAGGATCTTGTCTATTTAGGCTGCTGTGATGTCTCTAAGGACTAGAACAATGCCTGGGAGCCAGGGGAGCTTCATACCCTTAACCCATGTACCGAACAGATGGGTCTAGTGGACTATCACATAGAGCATTTACTTATATGCTGGGCATGGCTCAGAGTTCTTTAAATGTGTTAACTTGTTCAATCCTCATAACAACCCACTGAGGACACAGAGAGGTTAAGAGGCTTGGCCGAAGGTCTCACAGCAGATCAGTGGCAGAATGGAGATTCGAGCAGATGGCTGGTCCTCCTAGCCCATCATGGTGGTTGGCTTCTTGGTGGCAGGCGGGAAGAAGGAACATTGCTGCTGTCATTATGTCCTCTGCCATCATTGTGTCAAAGTCATTGAATCTTTCAGAACACATCTCCTATGCTTAGCCGGGGCTTCCTCCAGCCTCTGGGCGTGCCTGGTACCCCCTCAGCATTACTGCCATCACTGGATTATTGCCATGCTAGGTTTCCATCTCTCTTAATAGAATATATGCCCTCGGGAGCTGCTTCTGTCTGCTCTCTGGGTCTTCAGTGCTGGGCCCTGGGCCCTGAGAGTGTGTGCCTGCAAATCTCTGACATGAGTCATACTCCCCCTTGCCCGTGGGATTCTCATCCTCCTGTGCCCTGGCTGTCCCCAGCTCACCTCCCTCTGGGCCATGCCATACACAGCCTTTTGCCTTCCCCTCTTGCTGGCTCAGTGGCCCTTTCCGCTTGGAGTTCATCATGTCCTCCAGGAAGGGTGCTCAGGCGTCCCGGGTCGGCTTGGGTACCCTTGTTGTGGGGAGTCAGCCTGTCAGTTATGTTCCTATCACAGCAATGATGTCACTGGGAGCCCACGTCTGCTGACACGGCAGCCTCCCTCACCAGACTGGGGGCCTATGGGGGCTGGGGTCCCCTCCTGTTTATATCTAGTCCCTCCATGTCCAGAACCCAGAACAGAGCAGACACTAAGGAAGCAGCAGATATGTAAAGCTAGAATGTTTTTATTTCCGCTTCCAGCCAACATCTTTTGGGAACTCATGGTGGCCCAAGGACTGCTCTCATGTTTCCCAAGCAGTGATTCTGGAACCCCCACAACCCTGTGGGGCAGGTGCTGTTACCATTTTTAGTTTACAGACCCGGAAGCCCAGGCATGCAGAGTGCACGGGTCTTGTCTAGGGTCACTTAATTAATAAGAAGCAGGGTTGACTTTTGAACCCAGACGGTTGGGCTCTGGAGCCCTCCCTCGCAGCTACTAAGCTGTGTCTGCAAAGGCCCAGCAAGCTCTCCGGGGCCTGCCTTAAGCCCCTAGCCCCCTCTACAGGGTCCCCGTCTCTGTGTGCCGCGGGCAGCCCTCTGCCTGTATTGGTCATTCCTGCTTGGGTGTGGGGACAGGACAGCACAGGTCCTATGTGGGGACCGTCACACAAGCATCCCTGGCCCTCACCCTCAAAACCACCGCTGGGATGGGTTCAGGGGTAAGTAAGGCTCCAGCGGGGCTCACGTGTGTGAATTCTCCAGATGTTTGGAGAAGAGACTTTGTAGCCTCTCTTGCATCCGGCTGTCTCAAATTCACTAAATTTATGCAGTTCTAAGATCTCACCCAGTATGCCTATTTATTTTGTCGTTTATTCATTCATCCATTAATTCACTCATTCAATGACTGGTTCTTTATGGAGCCCGTACTCTAGTGGCCACTATGCAAAGGGCTTTGTACACTCCCCCCTTGCAATCCCAGCAGCCAGCCTGCAGGCATTGTCATTTTCAGGACAGGCGCACATGCTCAGAGTCAGGGGCTCAGTGGTCTACTTGACACGAACACCTCCAGTACACGAGCCTTTGAGGTAAACAGTGAACTGGTTGCTACTTGCTGAGGACGACGGCAGGTGATCGGGAGGCAGCGCTGCTCCGTTCAGTGACATGGTTGTTCCACTGGGATAATGTCTGGTCATTCACTCATTCCTTAGACATCAAGGAGAATCTAGTGTGTTCTAAGAACTCTGCTGAGGGGTGACCTGGGGGAGAAGGACTGGGAGAGATGGCCCAGGAGGTTCTCTAAGTAGAGTGAGGCAGAGGCTATCTCTGATGATCTCGGTGCTCCCCCTGCCACGAGTTCTGGCAAATCCTCTCCAGCTTTGCAAGTGTCATGGCGAATGTGTCTGAATGCTCGTTCTCTCCCCGCCTCCCTTCCAGCATACTGAGCCTCTCATAATTCATTCACTCACATGCTCAGAGAGGAATTTGGTCGATCGGTATTTACTGAGCACCTCCGCTGGGTCAAACACTCCTCCAGGTTTGGGCACACAGTGCTGAACAAGAGAGACAGGATTCCCACCCTCAGGGAGCTTACATTCTAGTGGGGGAGTTGGGCGCCCTTCTTTGGGGGAAAACATTGGAGGGTGCCTGGAGCTGAAGGAGGAGGGGCCAGCCATGTGAAGAGCCAAGGGCAGGGTGTCTCAGAGAGAGGAATTACAGCCTGGAGACCCCAAAAAGGCAGAATCTGAGAGGGCTCTGGTAACGACAGGAGTCAGAATTCACGGACCCCCACCCTAAAGAGAAAAAGCCAGCTTTCCATCTGTGTTCCCACAGCACTGAGCTTGCCTCTGTTTGAGTTTGTGCCATATGGTAATTATTGACTCATGTCTTTGTCCCCCCTATGGACCTTGGAGTGCCTCTAGGTCAGAGACCATCTGCAACATGAGGCTAATGGTGGAGCAAAACTTTAACAAACCTCCCAGTACGGTTGGGAAGATTAAGGAGATCAACCATATGAAGGCTTCAGCTCAGTTTCTGGAACTGTAAATGCTCAATAAAAATTAATTGTTATTATTGCTAGGAACCGAGTGCCCACCAGCCCAGGTGCAACACAGAGAAAGGAAGAAAGGCTATTTAAGAATGCCCACAGAGGAAGGAAGCAGGTGAGCTGGCCCAGCATCATTGAAGACAGTGATGGACCACCTCCAAATAGCTGGGGGTTTCTGTTGCAGGGAAAGAGTGCCGATGGTGAATCCCAGGCCACAAAATTAGTACAAAAAATTTTCACTTTATTATCATTTTTATTAATTTTATTTTTAGCTCTCTCTTTAGAATGGTGGACACAACCTATATTCCCCCATTTTTTCCTAGGATGGCACCTAAAATCGGGAGGACTCAACTATTATTCAGAGATGAAGGAGCTGCTCTTCTGGTATTTAATAACATCCATCAAGACTCTGGACTCCACTCGGCCCTTGGTTAGCTGTCAACATGGGAAATTTATTCATGTGATCATGAGCCAACAATCATACATGGAGTGTCAGGTGCTGTCCTAAGTATCAGGGACAGAGACATGAAAGATATAGATGAAGTCATACTATCAGATCAGGTACTCAGGTAAGGTTTGAGCCAGAATGATTTAAAGGAGCAAACCCTGCGTCAGCTGGAAATATTCTCATTCATGTGCAAAGGCCCTGAGGTGGGCTGTAAGCTCAGTGTGCTGGAGGAACAGTTAGAAGGAGACGACTGGACGGGGGGCGGGGGGAGGATGAGGTTCAAGAGGTAGACAGGTAAGACCCTGCAGGTCATAGAGGGAATCGGCATTTTGTACCGAGTGAGCTGAGAACTGCTGTAGGATTCTGAGCAGAAGACTGTCATCATCTAAACTGTTTTTAGAAGATCACCCTGAACCATAGTGGGGTAAGTAAGGGTGGAAGTAAGTTAGGAGACTACTGTAGCAGGTCAGGTGAGAGACAGTGGTGGGGTCTAGGGAGAGACAATGGTGAGAAGAAGCTTAGAAATAATAATACTCTTGGGACAATGCCTTCTGTACTTAAGTTTTGAAGGATCAGTCCAAGATTTTCTGTGTGTGTGTGTGTGTGTGTGTAAGAGAGAGTCAGACGGGGAGGGAGGGAGGGAAGAAGGGAGTTGGGGGGAGGTGGTTAAGTCTGCTTTGTTTCCGTTGGGCTAAATCTGCTGGGCCCCTGGCCCTGTCTTGCTTCTTTTGATGCTTGGAGATCATTTCATTGCTTCTGCAACTCCGGGTTGCACACACATCCCTGTGAGGTGCACAGCCTTGTTTCCAGGACACGCCTGCATCCTGTTGTATGGCTTCTCTCACCTCTCTGGGGCTCCCTGTGGGAAGCCAGTGGGTGGGTGTCGTCTCTCTGGGATCCACAAACCCCTTAGGGATTTTGCCACCCTCCGGGGGGGATTCAGCCTAGACAGAAATCACAACTCCTTTCTTTAGGATTCCAAGTTTCTTGTTTCTCCTCTAGGATCTTCCCTCCAGGGGGGAGATGCCCCCAAGTCTGAAGAAACCAGCTACAAAGAAAGGGAGACCTTGTTCAGAGGGCCTGGCATTTTCTCTTAAATAATTCTTCTGTGCTGGGAGATTTCCTTCCTCTGGGGGTTTAGGTTTTTGAAAGCTGGAAACTACAAACCAGAAGGAAGCTCCTTTTCTCTACTTTAGGCACCTGGTTCCGTCCCGGAGACTGGAGACAGCTAGTGGACCAGGACCTGAAGCCAGGGACGGGAGGACAAGAAGCCGGGCAGGGCAGGGCAGGTGGGTGTCAGTTCCAGCGTCTGAAGATTATCTCCCTGGAAAGCAAGAGGAGGAGTGTTTTTTGGATCTAAGCACACGTTATGAAGGGACCGTGCTCATCCACTTGGTTCTCAGATAAAATACACTTCAGTGTTTGGCCACGAGGCTGTTGTGTTTCTCTTTTTTGCAAGGAAGTAGATTGTTAATGCCATTCCCTCAGGAGGGGAGGCTGCAAAGAGGAAGGAGTCCAGCGGGGAGGCTGCTGTAGCCCTAGGTGGGCCCCGCCCCCAGGCCTCTGGGTCTTTCTTCTCAAACTGGAGGATTGAGAACCCATCCAGGCTGGAGGAAGGCAAGCTCCTTTATTCTCCTCCAGATCTTTGCTTTTGGGAATATCCTATTCCTGAAGGAAGACCAACACTCTGTCAAGTTCAAAGATAGAGTCGTAATGATACATAATTGATGAAAATAATGATAAATAAATAAAATGGTTGGTCTGAGAAAAGCACGCCGTGATTTCACAATAGTCTTTTCAAGGGCAGAAAAATTCACATACGGGTCTCAGGACCTTCCCGCATTTGAGCCTTTTAAAGGCCGCCCTCCGCCTTACCTCCCACCTCCTGGCAGCTCCCCCACCTCCGTGCTTGGGGTGCAGGCAGGGGCAGATGAGGCTTAGTTGTCCCTCCTTTCTCGGTCCCAAATCGCAGTCCATAACCTCTGCACCCAGCCTCCTGCAGGGCCTCCCTGTTGGTTCTCCAGAGCCTATTTTGGGAGTCAATCACTCGTACATCAGCCGTGGCTTTCCCTGAGGATTTCTGCTCCCACAGTCCCAGTTCTCCTCAGGGCGAGACGGCAGCGTCTCCCTGTCTGGGGGAAGGTCGGTGGAGTCCAGAACTCGAACTCGTCCCCAAATGACCATTTAGACACATGGCTCCGCTCCCTGTGTACCTGCTCTCTGGGCACAGCGGGGGATCAGCAGCCGGGGATCCCCTTCCCTTCCCCTTCCTTCTGAGGGAGATCCCTGGGCAGCGTGAAGCAAGCTCTTCTTTAGTCAGCCAAGCCGTTGGCCCGACTGGAGGAAGCGAGGGTGCAGCGCAGACTAACCCAGGTGTGCCACAGGCTAGACGCCCTCTGGGCCCGGCGTCTGACCAGGGATCCGAGTCTGTTCAATCTGCCGGGGGCCTTCCTAGAAAGTATGTTTTCCATAACAAGAAGGAGGCATGTGGGGGTGAACTCTCTGTCCCCTGCCACCACTGTCTCGGCCTTCTGTCTGTGAATATGGCCAAGGGAGGCCATGATGCCTGAGGCTGCAAAGAGATATTGAGGGATCCCACTCATGTTGTGGAGCCGATGCCCCACCCCTGAGCCGCTGACATCCTGATTTCCTCTCCTGAGAGAGAAATAAGTGTCCTTAGTACAGGAGCCACAGCCAGCGGGGTTTTCTGTCACTTCAGCTGAAAACCTCTCAGTTCCCCCTGGGTTGAGATTCGTCTTCCATCTCCTCAACCTCCCCTTCCCATCAGGCTCAAGTTCTTGCCCATCCTTGTAGCCAGTCCATCCTCCTATGGCCCAGGCCGGGAGCAAATGGAAGGCTGCTGGCTGAGGTTTCTCTCTTTTCTGCCTCTGGATGACCCTCATAAAAGACCTGTTAGGTAAAAAAAAAAAAAAAAGTCATCTCTACATGGTGGACTCAAGCCACGCTTTCCTTCTTATTGTACCTCAGACACTCGTCCTGCTAATTCCTGCCTCAAGATCTTTGTCCCTATCGCTCCCTCTTCCGGTCACATGACCTTGCCTGGGTGCAGATAGAGTCTCCCCGAGACAAAAGGTTCTGGTGAGCACCCAGCCTGTCTTCTCCACACTGGGCCGACCCAGCCCACTTTACAACGTTGACCACCAGTTGTGGTGGTCAGTTGTGTCCTTCTGGGCTGGGTCTCTACAATAGACTCCTTTCTGAGTCTATTGTAGAGCTCAAGCAGGAGACGGCCCTGCCTCTCTGAGGCTACCAGGAGGGCATGACTGATGGCTCAGTCTTCTCTACAAATGTTGATGGCATAAACGTTAGGTGACCAGACACTACACTTGGAATGAAAACACAGGTAGGCAAGTTGATGTCACAGTGAACATCAATGAGGATCACACTCATCCACCTACCAATGCATGCATTTTTGTGAACATTTGTTGAATACCCATGTGAGAAGAAATGGCCATAGGCTCTGCCACATAGTGCTGTGTACCCAAATGGTGGATCTGATATACTCAATCTTCACTTCCTAGTGTGACGCTGGTGTGAAAGAGTCCACCTCTGACTCTCAGATCTCTCGTCTGTAAAATGAAGAGATTACATGCCACGATTCAGCAATCCCGCACAGAAGGCACCTAGAGCAGGAGCTCTCATCTGGGTGTTCAGTTACTGGGCTTTTCCTTTCTTGTAAGTGTGTGGACTGTCTGCTCTGAAATTCTCATTTTAAATCCAGAGCTTTTTCTAACAACTGGTGCCGGAAGAGAGGGAGCAAAACGGATCCAAGTGTGTGTCTCCTCATTTTGCGTGCTCAAAAGGGAAAACAGTGCCTAAACCCAGGAATGAGGAAGGATTTAAAATCTTTCATGGTACCACAAACAGCACGCTTTTATAATGCGCTCATTTCATTTTCGAGGGCTCCCTTCGCTTGATTTGGGCAAAAAGCCTCACTTCCTGATATCGTCACTTTTGGGGGTTAGGAATTCAACATATGAATTTGGGGAAACACATTCCCACCATAGCAGGCAGGGTGTTTTTGTCCCTTGCTCCTTTCTTCCCTTGCCCTCCTTTAAACACCTGTTCCCCCTTGCGTCTTTAGGGAGGTAGGTGATATAAAGTAAGGAACTTGAGTTTTGAAGTCAGAAAGAACCGTGTTTGATTCCTGGCTTTGCTGTACATGTGAAAACTTGGACAGATTCTTTCTGGAAGTGGTCTTCTGCCATCTGACCCCATCACACTCCTACCTAGTTCTGAGAGCTGCCTTCCATGCTCATGATGAAACACGTGGGTTCTGACCTGATTTCAGATAAGCCTCCCCCCTCTCCTCTCCCAGTGGAACCCTGGGAACTCTGTGCTCCAGGAGGTGTCCTACCAAAAATGCGTCATGTCATTCAACACTCTGCTTCTTTGTACGTAGGGCTTCTTCATCCACCTGGCTAGCTCCTATGCATCCCTCAAGGCCCATTTCAAGTTTCTCCCGAGGGAAGCCTTCCTGAGCTCCTCTTGCTTTGTCCCTGTTCATCTGTTATCATGACACCTATTGCAAGGAATGGATACTGTCCTTCTACTTGTTTGTTGTTCTTTACCATGAAGAAGTTCTTTGAGTGAGGAAGCTGTACTTAGTTCACCATTTATTTATAAATTCATTCAACAGACATGGATTCAACATCTCATATCCCTGGCGCCTGGTTGGTGCCAGCAACCGGGTGGGGACCAAGACTCGGACAAGGTCCCTGTTCTAGCAGGAAAGTGCAGAGAGTAAACAAATAACTGAGTAAGAAATTGTCTGATCGCGATAAGCGAAAGAGGAAGAATATATCGGTAGGAGACAGAATAGAGCAGTGGAGTGGGTTGGGTGAGCTGGCAAAGTCTCTCTGTATCCTCCATAGAAGGCACTGGAATGACTGTTCACAGAAACCAGAAGGAGGAGAAGGGAGGATGGAGGCAAGTCCCTCTTTTTGATGACGCAACCTTGTGACTAGCAGCAAGTTCATTAATGGGGAGTCATAGGTTCTAAGTGCACCCTTGCTCAATATTTTTCCAGAATGACAATCCTCGGTTTTGTTTGGAGTCTTAATAAAACTGACAAAGTCTTCTCTTTATCACCACAACTACTGTGACTAACCTACAGGTGGGAAGACCTCGTGCATAGGCACTAGAGGGGAGCAAATATGGGTTAAGCTTCAGAGAAAGCTCTGGAAGAATTAGTGTGATATCCTCATAATAATGGCAATTATGACAAAAATAACCCTCACCTTCCGCATGCAGCTTGCCTTCTCAGAATTACATCCGTAGCCAATATCCTATTTGAACCTCCCTGCAGACCTGTGAGATCATGAGCCTATTTATGGAAAAGGAAGCTGAAACTCCCAGGAGGGAAGCAACTTTTCCAGGGTCATATGTGGCACTGAATGTCCAATCCAGGGCTGTAATTCCAGAATCTGGTTTCAGAAAAGGCTGTGTTGGGAGGTGGTAATCTCTCCATCTGTAGAGGTATGCAAAGACAGGTTGAGCGTCCCTGTGCAAGGAGACAGAGGAGGTGGGACAGGTGGCCTCTTCTGTCACTGCTCTGATGCTGGTTTTTTCATCCTCAGGCAGTGTAAAGAATATATTGCATAAAGTGCCCCCTGCCCCTCCCTTGATTTCTGGAGATCAAACCAAAAGTGAGCCTGCCCCTCGCCACACTCTAGCAAAGGGGCAACTGGAACCTTCTGCTGGGAGCCAGAACATCGATGAAAGCTAGCCCCCATCTTAGCAGTTGAGGCACTCTGCGGAATAGGAGCTTGGCGCCTGCTGGGGGCTGCCGGTTGTTATTTGTGATTCTTGTCATTCTGGACTCTATTGCTTTGAAGGAAAAGGATGGGAATCACTCGGCTAGAATTCTTCCCTAACCAAGCAAGGTGCTGACTTTCAGGGATCACGCGTCTAGCTCCTTGTGGCAGGTGTCCTCAGCTGGCTACGAGGACAGCCCGGGATGTTTTGGTCTGACTTCAAGTTTTTGGAAGTGAAAAGGAAACACTTTGTAAGAAATAACAATAAGAGGGCGCCTGGGTGGCTCAGTGGGTTAAACCTCTGCCTTCGGCTCTGGTCATGATCTCAGGGTCCTGGGATCGAGCCCCGCATTGGGCGCCTTGCTCAGCGGGGAGCCTGCTTCTCCCTCTCCCTCTACCTGCTACTTCCTCTGCTTGTGCTCTCTCTCTGTCAAATAAATAAATAAAATCTTTGAAAAAAAGAAGTAATCTTAAGTAGTAATAATAATAATAATAATGATAGCTGATACTTACTAAATGTTGAATGCGTGCCAGGCACTGTGTTAAACACTCCCTGATCTTTAACTCATTTCACCTTTCCAGCAACACTAGACACAGGTTCTTACTAAACCACCTTAAAGCTGAGGAAATGGAAGCAGCGTGAGCGTGAGATATCGACTCTAGGATACCTTATAAGTTACCCACTGCTGTGAGATAAATCGCCCCTCGTTGGCCCTGACTTGAGGTCTGCTATCTCTCGGTTCCTTTGGGGTAGGGATCCCGGATGGGATAAGCTAGGTGGTTCCAGGTTGGGTCTCTCCAGAGGCTGCTGGCAGATGCTGCTGGCATTGGAAGGACAAAGGGTGTCCAGGACCCACTTCCAGGATGGCTCACTCGCGTGGCAGGAGGCCTTGGTGCCTCCTCACGGGAAGTCTCCTCAGGACACTTGCGTGTGCTCAAGACACAGCAGCTGTCTTTCTCCAGCACGAGTCACCCAAGACCGAGGACATGGCCAAGCTGGAGCAACCTTACCCCCTGGTCTCCGAATTCACACCTCATCATTTACTCTTTATTTTTATTCTTCTGTGTCTTAGAGCAGATCCCTGAGTCTAGCCCATGTGCAAGGGGAGGTGCCTTTGGTTCCCCCTTCAGAGGGACTATTAAAGAATGTATGTCCATACCTGAAAACACTAGGCCTCAAGGCAAAGTCATCATGGTCCACAAGGCTGGGGTCCTTCTTCTTCCCTGCCACCCCCTCCGGACTAACATGAGATGGGGGGGCTGGTCTCACTGGGTAAGTGGTATTGATTAAGCTGAGCGTGACTGGAGGGTCCAGCATCAGGAAGAGCTGCCCCTGATGTGGAACCTGGGCCCTGTTTTTCCTGGAAGACTGCTGGGCTGCCCGTCATGATGGTTCCCAGCTACGCTTTGTTCGTCTGTCACCAGGGAGCCAGGGGAAGTCCGGTCACCCACGGTCAAGAGGTAAAGCATGCATGTGCGTGTGTGCGTGTGCCTGTGTCTTTGAAGGTGAGCCTGTACTGTGTGTCTGTGTTTGTCTGAGTGAGTGTGTGTGTGTGTGTGTGTGTGTGTGTGTGATGAGCTATTGGCCTGGGGACTGGACGGTGGGGAGCCTTGCAGGCCCTGGGAAGAGTCTGGGCTTTGGGTTGCGGCAGGTGGAGCCATTGGGGTCGAAGGCAGGAGTGCTGAGGTCTCACTGGGCATTTGGAAGATACCCCATGGAGGAGAGCAGGTGAGGCTGGGGTGTGGACATACTGCCCAGGAGGCCACGGCCATGCCTGAAGTGGACAGAAGTCCTGGGAGAAGAGGAGGGGAAGGGGGCAGTTGCTGGGATTTGGGGACTGTTGGCCTTGAGATCTAGCGGGATGGGAATGGCCCAGGATGGCAGCTGCTTTACCAACACCGCAGGGGTAGTGTTGGTGCATTCCTGAGAAGAAGGCCCAGGCAGAGCAGGACCTGGGGAAGGGAGAGTGAGGAGACCAGCTCTGGTCATCCTGGGGGAGGGGACCATAGCTCAGCTGTGAGGGGGCCAGGAGTGCTTGGCCCTTTTGCTCTAGAGCTCTGTAAGAGGTGCGGGCATGGGAGCACGAGCTGGGGGGCCCTCTGTGGCTTAGTCAAAGGGCATAGTCTTGATGAGACAGACATGAACTTTGGATGTTAGTCTTCTCCGGCCTCTGTACCCTCAGGTGTAACTTGAGGACAAACATTGCTCTAAAGACTGTGAACACTTAGCATGCCGTGGAATGTCCTGGCAGGCAGTTGGCACATCTTCAACCCCGAGTCACCTCCCTGTTGTGGAAGGCCCAGGGGACTGTGAGGGAATAGGCTTCATAGGAGAGAAGGAGGGAGCTAGAACTGGGGGCTGGGCCCTGCCCAGAGCTGGATCCTGTGTGTACCTGGCCCTTGCCAGAAATAAGACCCTTTTTCCCCCAGTTCCCAGGACTGGCTCTGAGTCATTGCCCACTGACTTTGTTTTGACTGGTGCCTGACATGTGGTCTGGCTCTGCGAAGATGCAGATGCTGATGCAGTTGCTAGGCAACCGAGCTGCAGCCCAAATCTTCTGAGGCCTCTGTGCCACTCACCCCTCAACCTGGAGCTGCCGACAAAGGTTGATTTGGAGCTGGCTATAAAAATGGGGAGGGGCTTCTCTGCAAGTCCAAGGGTATATTAGGGCAGCGTGTGTTTACGTGCATGGTAGGGGACAAAAAGGTTGCAATGGTAGCACTTCCCATTTATTGAGCGTTTGTTCTATGTGGGCCTCTGTCCGTGAATTAGCTCATTTAATTTTTAGCATTGCCCCAACATGCATGTTCTAACGACTCCCACTTTACAGACCAGAAACCCAAAACTTAGAGAAGGAAAGTGGCATGTCCGAGTCCACCCCGGTGCCAAGTGGTGCGGCTGAAATTTGAACCTGGATCTCTCTGATTCTAGGGCTCAAGACAGGAAGTGGGGTTTGGCTTTGATTTCTCTCCTGATTTGGTTTGAGCCATCCCTGCTTCATCCATCATCCACATCAATTCATTCTCTGCAAAGCAACCAGAAATCAGATCACATGCTCCTGCTATGGCCCGCCCGTGCTGCCCAGTGCCCTCAACACACTCCTTAAATTAAATGGTATGGCTGTGTGTGGCCCAGCCCTCCTGCGGCAGCGCCTCCTCTCCCCCCCAACTCATGCTTCCTGCTCCTTCCTCTTTCTTCATGCCTTTTCTCTAAGTTTCATGCTCTATTGCCTCAAAGCAGGTGATATGCCCCACCTTGACCTTGGGAGTACTTCCTCCACGTTAAACTGCCTCTGTTTGGGGGGCAGACTTCATGCTGGGTAGATCCCTAGGTCAGCACTCACACCTCGAGTAGCCCATTTTGCAGACAAGGAACCTGAGACTCAGAGATAGGAAGACATTTGCCCAAGACAGCAAGGCTTATAATTAACAGAGCCAGGATCCGAGCTCTAGTGGATCTGGTCCCACACCTCGGCTGTGAATTTTCAGGTCTCTGGAGAGCATTTGCAAGGAAACGGTGCAGAAATAAGAACCCTGACATTTCCACATATCCATAGTATGCGCAGACACCTTCATTCAGAGACAGCACCTGCCAGAGAATGAAAAGGCCAATTGAGGGTGGGAGCAGAGGAGTGTGGAGAATGGCAGGGTGAGGGATTATGGGAGGAAAATGTGGCGGAGTGCAGGTTTGCCCTGCAGGGGGCTGGCCCTCCCCAGGCCACCGCAAGAACCCTTCCCACCTCCCCCTACCGCCACCCCAGCATGCTCAGAGTGACCCCAACCAAAGTGCATGGCACAATGACACATCGAGGGGCCTGGTATCACGGTTTTTGCTTCTGTACCCTCAGGCCCTCTGACCCTGCAGCCCAGGAATGCAGCAGGGCCTCCCTGACTTAGAAGGGTCCTCACCCATCCCTGGGCTGCAGCATTTCTCCTCACAAAGTGGGGTAGGAGATGTTTGGAGCTTGGCGAAGCCTGGTGTGTGCGTATGGGTGGGGTGGGCTCTGGGACAGTCAGAGGGTTATGTGGGGGGTAGGGGGGCAGGAGGAGGAGGGGAGGAGAGGTCAGATCACAGGGACCCTTCGTGCCTCTTCAGGGCAGCCTCAGAGGCAACTTCCTCTCCTTCCTCTACCCACCATCTCCAAGAGCTCATTCAATTTTACCCGAGGAGCCCTATTTGCTCCATTTACAGAGAACCTGGAGCCTCAGTTGTTCATCGGTTCACGCGTCCGACAAGTGTACTGAACCCAAGTTGAACACTGGACACCTCCACTCAGGAGCCTTCTGGGCATGGCAGACTCCCAGCCTTCCTGTCTCATGCGTAGCTCTCCATTGGAAACCCCAGGAACGAGAGCCCGTCTCCGTTCTTCTCTTCCACATGCAGCCCATTTGTGTCTGTTGTTTCCTCCATGTCCCAGGTACCTCTCGCCTGGATTCATTGTTTCTGATTTCAAAACCCGCTCCCTGGTCCTGGTGGCCCCTATCTTCAGCCAGAGTGACTGCATCTCCCTCCCTCTTGGTCCCTGCTTGCTTCCCTCCCCTTTAGAGATCACAAATCCAATCATGTCCCGTCACTGATGGAAATCTTCCCATGGCAACCAGAAGAACCACTTAGAAGAGCATGCTGTCCTTATCTGGGCTTGCGTGCTCATGACGGCTTGCCTTCCAACTGCTTCCTGGCACACTCATGCCTGCCCGAGGGCCCTTGCTTTTATGTTCTTCCTGCAACACCCCATCCAGTGTTTACACAGCTGACATTCATGCCTCAGCTCCTGTCATTGTAGCCATGAGGACTTTACTCTCCTGGGAACTATTACATCATCCTATTTATTGGAAACTTATGTATTGTCTTTAATATTCCCCCTCCCTACTATGATATAAGCTCTAGGAGAGCAGGAATTGGTTCTGTTACAGCACCTAGAACAACGCCAGGAACTATGTTGGCAGGGATGATGTACTGTACAACTCCAAGGAGCATGGTTCCCATCAAAATCTATATGAAGAATGCTCTGGAATAGCTCAGTGCACAACTTACACAACTGTATTTGGCAGTCCTGGGGATATGTTAGTAAATAAGAAAGAAACAGTTCCTGATCTCACAGATGTACTGATCAGAACAATTTAGGGGGCCGAATTCAACAACTTGAGACTTTTATAATACTAAGTGCCAGACACTAACAGACACTTCATGTTTATAATCTGCATTATTCCTAACAAAAGCCACCCTTTTACAGATTAGGAAACTGAGGCTCAGAGTAGTAAAATGGTTTGCCTTAAGGTCATGTGTCTGTCAAGGGCAAAGTCAGAACATGAACATACTTCATTCTGGTGGCATAGTCCAAATCCTTCGAGATGCCCAAGATAGAGCCTTGACCTCATAGAGCAGAACATCTTCTTGGGGTGGGGGACTAATCTTCATTGTGCTGTTCACATGTGCCAGTCATGATGACGAGCAGTTTATGGGCATTTTCTTCTCATGTTTGAAACCTCCCAGCAGTTGGAGGTGGAGACCTAAAGAAGAAAGGGGACTTGCCCAAGGTCATGTTGTGTGAGAAGTAGTGTTAGGAAAGGGAGCCCCAAACCATCTGATCTCCTGTGTCTCCCTCCTTTGTGACACTGAACTGGAGTGACCGTCATTAAACGTGGTAGTTGCTGTAACTGAGGAATGAGAGGGACATGAAGAGCAAGAAGAAAGATGTCTACCTCTTCCAGCAGGACGAGGGTCACAGAAAACCATCTTGGAATGAGCAGAGCTTCCAGGCCGGCTGGGGCACTCCAGGGGACAGGCCTGGAGATGTTGACTCCAGGATTGTGGCCATGATTAAAGGTTGCAGTGGACCAGAACCCAGACCCCCGGCTTTGAGGTCTGGCTGTTTGCTGGCTGTTTGCTTCACCCAGGTCCCCTTGTGTTTTAAATATTCATCTCTCCACACTCTTGGGCCCTCATTAGACATAGTCAGGATCAAAAATGCAGGTGATTTCCCAGCAATCTGAACCCTGATGAGGCCTCCCATAAGCCCTGTTTCCATTTCTTTCCAGGTGCTTCCACCACCTAAATAAGGGTCCTTGATATGTAATAGCTGGGACAAGATGGGGGACTCTGTCTCCAAAGGTTTCAAGTACTTGTCGAGATCTCTCTGCTGTGAGATTGTCGGCAGGCATAATGGCAGGACTCCCGCATTCAGGGGACTTCTAATTGTCCCTTCCCTCCATGATGTCCCAGCTACCCTTTTCTACCTGATCTCAGCCAATGGCAGAGTCATGCACCCTGGAATTTACCTGAAATGTATTCCTGCCTCCTCTCTCTAGCATCCTGCATCTGTTTCATCTCCACATTCTATACATTCTGCCTCCCGATAAAGCCCAGCCCCGTGCATGGCTCCCCCACTCCCCCATCTTTCCGTCCAAAGTTCCTTCCAGGAGGGGATGCTGCTGATGTACAGTCAGTGACCTAAGCTCCTAGATGTCAGCAGAAAAAGACCATCAGCACGTGACATGAACCTAATAGGTAGACAGATACGTGACCAGAGCCTTGATAGGCATGACTCAGCACACCCTGACTGGTTAAGATAGTTCCACAAACTATCTCCTAAAAACCCCTAACTTAGAAACTCTGAGGGAAGCCCATTCGGATCCCCCTCCCTCTCTGGGACCTTTGAATTCTTGCTGAATAAACTTTGCTCTATTGCCCACCACTCTTCGTCTGGTCTACGTCTTCATTCTTCAAAGTGGTGGGACCCAGAACCTGGGCACTAAGGGGACTCAAATCCTATAATGAAGGGGGAGACATCTGAGCCTCTCCTGGAAGAGTGGGTGAGGAGCTGGTCATTGACCCAAAGGAGCTTCTGGCTGAAGGCTCCAGGAATTCTAGAACCAAGCTCAATGACCCAACCCTCCAGTCCCTGTCCCAGATAGACAGAGAAGTCACAGGATGAGGTTCTATGTGTGGGGAGAGGGAATGCCCTCATACCAGTTTCCTGGTCTGCACAGTGGGTGGGATTGCATGTACCACACCAGGCCTGTGGATGGGTTGAGGGGGTCATGGCTGACTGTGTCCTCCCAAGGGCAAGGAGAATTGGGTGGGCATGGAGAGAGCCTGGGGCTGGGGTTGTGCACAACGGGGTTCCCTGCCCTGGAGGGGGTGCCTGGGAGCCCAGCTGTGTGATTGAATCCCTTCCACCACTGCCCAGTGAATGACCTTGGGGGAACGGACTGCCCTCCTGCTTCCCACTATTTCCCCTATCAAGGCCACACAGAGAAAGCTCAGATTCACTGTCAACCTGGAGAGAACAGATGAGTTTGCTCCCGGGCATGGACTTGGACTATTGCCAATCCTGAGGGCATTGGTACAATCTCAGACACCCCAAACCCACAAGGGGCACTTGGTGGGAAGCCAGATATATCTCTCAGAGCCCTAGATGTCTCCTCTGTGCACAGAGATGTTGATCAGAATAGCACTCGGCTCCTAGAGTTGTAGCGAGGCCACAATGAGGACATCTGTGGGTCTGCTCCATGTTGAGTCCCCTCCCAAACTGACTGCTTTGACCATCCTCCAGAATCTTCGGAGCAGCTACCTCTTCCACATAGAATACCTTCTGTATTACATCCACAGTCTACAGTTACTATTTCTGAGAGGACTGATGTCCACTAAGAGTTAAGGCACCATATTCCAAATAGAATTCTGAGCTGGATTTTAAAGGAAAAGCTTAAGTTCTTTACGTGCAAATAGAGGGAAAGAGCATTGAAGGGAAAAGGATCTGCATGTAGGAAGGAATGGAATGAGAAAATTTGAGAAGCTCAGGTCTCCCCTATGATCCCTTTCTTTGGATAAATATACAAGAGAAAAGGTTTGTAAGCAGACACAGATCTAGTTTTTGGCATCCCTACAGCCTGCTTTTCCCCTAGAGAGAAGAATTGTGATAACGAATGCATTAAATTCTTCTTTCTGAATACAGACCAAATCCTACCACACACAAGCTCTTGCACACAGTCCTTTTGCTAAGAGTCCTGAAGGATAATGCTATATTTCCGGCTCACCACTTGAGATGAGGTCCAGAAACTTATTTCTGGCATCCAGATATTGTCAAAAGGAATATATCACTTTCTAGCTCTTTAAAATTCCTTGCAGATTTCTGTGACATATACAAGAATTTGTTCAGAAACAGACTGGCAGCAAGCTTGAAGTCAGTGATTTAAAATGTGTCCCTCTTTCGACTCCCCCGCCTTCTGCTCATCTCTCCACCCACCATAATAGAGCACACGCCTCGGGAAAGCAGTCTTCACCATAATCAATGCTGTGGGCTGGAAATGTAACCAGAGACTACTACATTTCATTCCCAGGAAACTCACAAATGTGCCATTGCAGAGTGAAAAACAGAAATAAAAAAAAAATTAATTTCACCTGACTTGTGCATTTCCGACCTTAGTGAAAATATTTTTTGAAAGCAAAATGTTTGATGGATAAAAAAAAAAAAAATTGATCACTGTTTCTGCTCATTTTTAAAAGGATTTTTAAAAATTTATTTTAGAGAAGAGAGAGTGGGGGGGGCATGGGAAGAAGCAGAGGGAAAGGACAAGCAGACTCCCTTCTGAACTTAGAGCCCAGCAAGGGGCTATAGGTGGGGTTCCGGATGGGGTTGGATCCCATGACCCTGAGATCATGACCTGAGCCAAAATCAACACTCAAACACTCAACCTACTGAGCCACTCAGTGCCCCTATGTCTGCTCATTTTTCAAAAGGAAAGGAATAAACAAACCCAGAGGGTTGTTTCTACTCTACACACATCTGCCTGCAGTACTGGGGAAGAGTGAAGTCAGAATGGATTCACAAAAGACAAATGTGATGTTTTATTTATGGAAGTGTTGGCTGACTTAGCTTTTACCAGTTAGGATTTCCTAGGAAGTGAGTGTTCTGACGTGTGTGTGGTGTGTGTGTGTGTGTGTGTGTGTGTGTTGTGTTCTCCTTTCCTTCCTTAACTTCTTCTTCTGACAGCTCTGCTAAGGCTACAGAGAACTTTGCAGATTACATGTCCTGCTCCTGGCCCCCCTCTCTCAATGGAAACCCCGAATGTGGCCTTCAGTCCTGAAAGCAGGGCATACTCATCTTCCTCTCCTCTGATTTGGGCTTCCATGGAGGCTGCTCCCTCTCAGCACCCTATGGGTAATGGAGGGGTGGCCAGGGAAGTGTTGGGGTCACTCAGCATTTCTGGCTATGCCCATCTCAGCCAGCATGCTATTGGGTCTGTGAGGTGGAGACAGTGTGGTTTCTCTGGGCTGTGGAAGGGCAGACTCATCTCTGACCCTTCTTGGCTACTCAAGCACTCAGGCATGTTTCTACCTCAGGACATTTTCACATGCTATTCTCATTACCTAGATTAGACTTCTCGTTCTCATTGTGTCTCTCCAGTATCAGCTCTGATTACAGGCCCACTATGATTACTTTCTGCCTCCTTACCAGTTTTCCTTTGCCTACCAAGCACTTGTCACCCTCTGATCTATTTTATTTTTATTCGTTTATTGTATGTCTCTCCCTGCAAGAATATCAGCTCTACAAGGGCAGGTACTTTGTTTTGCTTTCTGGTATATTGTTCTTTGAATAGTGCCTGGTCCATGGTAGGTAACCTTATCATTGGACATCCTGTCTACTCTTTCCACCCCTTGTGCCCTCCTGTGTGGGGACATCAAACAAGTCCTTGAAGATGTTAAGTTATCATCCTTCTGGCTAAGCTTCCCACGACCTGCCCAAATCAACAGACTCTTCCCTCCTTCGAGCTTCTACAGAAAGGCTGCACCCAGGAGTGTGAACACTGGAGTCAAATGTGCCTGCCTTAAATTCTTGGCCCCTTGCCTGGTCCCTGTCATATGGTCCGGGCAAGGCATCTCACCCACTGAAGCCTGTTTTCTGTAAGTGACCCTATGTAAAACCTCCTTCTCAGGGCTGTTGGAAGATAAATAACTTAGGTAAGGTTTCTGGCCCACAGTAGGTGCTCCATATAGCAAACTACTGCTTATCCTCATGACTGCCTCCTTTATGCTCCCTGTTACCACAGTGCACCACTGTCTGTCTTCACGTCTCTATTCTGATCTCCGTGGGGGCACCTGGGTCTTCTGCATTGTGTCCCAGAGTGCAGAGCGGGAGTGAGCACAGCCCAGCCTGCCTCCTGTTTCTGTGAATAGAGTCAGACCGGAACACAGTCACCCCATGTGTTTCCATATTGTCTGTGTTACAACAGTCACACTGAGTGGCTGTTACAGAAACCGTCTGATCCACAAAGCCTTAGATATTCACTATCTTGCCATTTACAGAAAAAAAAAATTGCTCACTTCTGTCCCAGATGAAGGTTACCACCTAGTAGATTCTTGTAAATACTTGTTTCAAGAATGAATGAATGAATGAGTGAATGAATGGCATATAAACAGTACTAAAGACTGGGTACATGGGCTGTGGTAATGGGTTAGCTCAGATGGAATTTTCCTCTTGTTAAGCTTTTTTTTTTTTTTTTTTTTTTTTTGGCAAGTAGGTTCTCTCCCCTGAGTTAACTTGTATTTAAAGCTGACACCCTGATTATTAACTTCATCAGAACATGGCTGGTTGTGTGGGTGGTGCAGCCCTGGAGAGAAGAAAAAGAGAGGAGGAATAAACAGGGAAGAGAGAGGAAGAGGCACAGAAGCTGCCCCCTTGCCCTTTTCTCTTGCACTGGCCTTGGTGAGGCTGTCTTTATATCAAGCCTAGACCGTTGCAGTAGTCCAGCCCACAGCTTGGCATGGGGGAGGCACTCTGTAGACTTTTACTGAGTGAGGGAACAGAACATTGGAAAGATCACAGGAGTGGAACTCAGAGACCGGGTTCACATTCCAGCCTAATCTGGCTGAGTGGCCACAAGCAGGCCAGTTTCTCTATGTGATCCAGTGGAAACACATATCCTTGCCTGGCTTCCTGCCTAAGAGTACAGAGTGCCTGGCTTTAGTGAGTACCAGAAGGAAGAAAACTCCTTTCTGGTACAGTTACCGTGTGCTGGGCACTGAGGAGGGCACATCATATATTTTCATCAATAGTCATGACAAAGTGGTGAGGTAGAGATGACCAGCTAATTTTATAGATGGAAATCTGCATCCTGGGATCCCAGGCTGATGGTCTTTCCATGTCTCTTTCAGCTTTAGGATCCTTGCTTCTCCCAAGCAAGGGGAGTGACTTCCAGGTCTAAGAAGTAACCTTCTTAGATAGACACTGGCAGAGAACATATGGAGAGGAGTTGACAATGTACCCAGAGCATGCAGAGTTTATCTTCTTAATTCAATGACCTAATACAAACACAAAGATGAGAGATAGAAATAATGTTACCATTGACTGAATGTTGTATCTTGTGCCACACACGCTAGGAGATGTTTGACATGCATTATTTTGTTAACCTTCCAGGATGGTGTGAAGGAAGCCATTTCATCCCCATTTTACAGATGAGGAAACTGAGACTCAGAAGTCACGTGACTTGCCCAAGGTCACAGAGCTGATCAGGACAGGATCAGGACTGGAACCATCATCTGTGTGACTCAGACCACTAAGCTAACTGCCTCTTGTTCTGCTACTTATTTAACACTGAGAAAGGGTTTGCTCTGTCTTCTTCCAGAGAAAGGTCGGCACTTCGTGCTTTGAGGGTAACATGATTGACTATGGTAAGTATAATATTGTGCAGTAGAGTTTTCAAGCAGTTAAGTCCAACACCACAAACACAGCCTGAACAGCCCAACTCTTTTGAAAGAGCTGATAATTAGCTTCTTATAATTACCCACCCTGTTTTCAAGGAGATACAAAGGGGAAGAAAAAGTAGATTTCTTAGGTTGAGGGAAAGTGCTTTACCAATTTTCACAAAGAACAATTTTAACCGAACTGGGGAAAATGCAAAATGTGAAAACATGCCTTCAGGGGCTGGGTACATGGAGCGTGGGCCAGTGGCTTTGCAACTAGGTTTTTGTTTTGTGTGTGTAAGTGGTTTTTTTTTTTACTTTTAGTGACTATAACTAAAACACAAAAAGTCTTAGTTAAGGCAAAATTTTGGATTGGATCTCACTGAATACACTCAGTGCTAAAGGCAAGCATTTGATTCCAGTGTGTCTGCGGTGACACTGAGCTACGGGCCAGGGTCCAGGTCTCCCTGGCAGGTACTCTTCCTTCTTCAGGTGACAGAGCTTTGTGTGGTTGTACACCCCTCCTCCACTCGAAGTCCTTTGGGTGTAAAGAGTGGAACCAGGGATGTAGCATGTGATCTGGACAAGTGAGCTGACCTCGGTTTCCAATTCTGGACAGTGGGCAAAGGGATTAACAGAACGGGGAGGGTTAAAAATGATAAAACCCATCTGTGCCTGGCATGTGGCAAATGTTCAGAAATGTTAGCTGTGATCGTGATTATGGTTTATGAAATTACAGTCCTATTCTTTAAACTGTGGAGTTAAACGCATACAGGTTCTTGCAAATCCCTCTGAGAATTACAGTCATCAGTGCCTCCTTGCCTGGGGGTGGGGTGGGCGTGTGCCTCAGTTTCCTTATTCTGTCCTCTATTCTCCATGCCTTGTCCTGAACTGTCACTTTGGTGCAAAGGGGGGCAGTTAACCATGACCCAGAACGACAGCGGCTCAGGTTGGTTGAAGCACTTCTCATTAGCACCTTTATCAAAATCAAGTGAGCCCAAACCCTGGGGAAGAAACCCACTGAGCGCAGGAACTCCACGGAAAATTAGAAATTCTCCCTGAGTTTGGTGGTGGCAAGGAGATAGAGAAAATCTTTAGTCCGATGAATCTTCAGCCAGGGTGTGCGGGGAGAATTTATGAGATCAAACTTGCTGAAAAATGCAAATTCTATGATTGCTGTCCCAGAAGCCACGGATGGTGCCAGCTGCGGAAGTCCTGACTTGTCCTTGACATGGAGATTTGGGAATTACATTATTTGGGAAGCAGAAACTAAGACGCAGAGGAGAAAAATGGCCCCAGGCCTACAATCTTGGTGGCTCAAGAATTGTTGAAAACTTCTGGAAGAAGAAATGAGCCTTGCCTTGCAGGAGGGAGGAGGGAGACTGCCCCTGACCCTGGGAGGTCACAAGTCAGAGGGAAGTGTCCCCAACGGGCATCTTAACAGGAATAGTCATCCAGTGAGTATTCATTGAGTGCCTTTGAGGCCGGGAACCCTTCTAGGTGCTGGAGAGAGGACAGACCATGAACAACATGAAGTCCCTGCAGTTCCTCATTCCAGCGGGAAACAGTTTGGTTTATAAAATCATGATGCCATAAAAGTCAAGGAATGGGAAGCACGCGATAAATGGAAACTCAGAGGTTGCCATATGGCTTCTTGCTTCTCCTCAGGGGAACGTGTCTGAGGCTCAGTGGCCTTGACATTCACTTGACACGCACTTTGGTTGGGAGGCTCTGAATTTCCCCCGTTGGGCTGGATGAGGTGGGACTAGCTTAGGAGTGGGGAATAATGCTTAGGAATGTCAGAAGAATGGAGCCCAGCAGTAAAGACAGTCCCAGAAATGGGGTGGTCTTCTGCGTGAAGGCCAGGCTGAGACTTGAACTGTCTCCAGAAGGTCCGGACTGTGCCTGGGGACAGCAGTCAGGCTCAGGGGGAGAGCTTCCTGAGCTCCCTGTAGCTTCCAAATCTATTTTGCTGATATTCAGGGTCTTTTCTGTGGTGTATGATGGAAATTATTTTTTCCTGAATACTTATTATTGAATGCATAAAATAAGAAATCCATGAATACATTTTCAGCATGAAAGATGAAAATAATCTAGAATACAGAACAAAATGGGAAATTTTTTCACACCCCCTCCCCATTCCAGTTCTTTCCCACAAAGTATCTGCTGTGAAAGAATCCATGTTCTAGACTCTTCTGTGCTTTTTACGTTCCAACATGACCTGCATCTTAAATCAGAAATGGAATTACAGTAGGTCCTATTGTTCCATGACTTACCTCGTCTCACTTTAAATAGGCACTGGAAATTGTTCATGTCCACAAGTATCTTTTTCATTATTTTTCAATGATTGCATTCCATAAATTTTTAAATATCATCTTCACTTTTTCCTACTGAGAAAGACACCCTGTTTACTGAGTAGTCCATGTATTATCATGAAATAAAATTCTTAAGTGTATATAGTTTGGTTTTCATATTTTCTAGTTTGTTCTATTTATTGTCTATTTCAGAGCCACTAAACACACTGTTTTAATAACTATAGCTTTATAGCATGTTTTAATATATGGTAGAGCAAGTTCTTTATCATTCTTCTTTTTGAAAAGTTTCCTTATAATCTTTATGCATTTTCTATGTCAAGGTCAGAATCTACTCACCAAGTTTCATTAAACATCACACTGAAATTATGATTGGGATTACATTAAATATGAAGGTTATATGGAGAGAATTGACACCTTTGTAATTTGTCTTTTATCGAGGATTGCGGCGTGAATCTTCATTACATAGGACTTTTCATTGTTGTTAACATTCATTTCATTAGGTTTAATAAATTTCTTTATGTGGGTTTTGCATGGTTCTTATCAATCTATTCCTAGCTGTTGTATGTATTTTTTTGTTTTTTCTTATTATGAATGGGAACTTCAGTTACATTTTCGAGTTGATTATTATGTAGTAAAGGAAATTGTTAATTTTTAAAATGCTGTGTAATATCTATCTACTGCCCCTTCATTGATGTCTCTTGTTAGTTCTGTTATTAGCTAATTTTCTAGGGAGATAATAATATTGCCTACAAATAATGACAATTTTCTTTGTTTAGAATTTTGATGCTTGTGAAACATCAGCTATTACATCATTACTTTATTTCAGCAGAAACAGGTGTTTAATTTTATTGTGCTTTTGTAGCATCTATTAAAACAATTGTATGATTTTCTTCCCTTATCTGTTAAGCTGGTAAAATATATAAACAGATTTTTGTAGCATTGAATAGATACTGAATAGTAAAATATCCTTGGAATGTTAATATTAAGATACTAGATTTTATTTGCTAATATTTTATTCAGCACATCTATATGTATGTTTCTGAGTGAGTAGGGCCTACTATTTCCTTGTTTTAATATTAATATCAGGATTCGCTCAGAGGCTAAAGAGAAATAATCTCCAACTTAATCTATGCTCTGAAACAGTTTATATATCATAGATAGCCTTTTTGTTTGTTTGTTTGAAGATTTGGTGGAACTTATCATAAACCGCTTGAGTTTATTTTCTTTTTAAGGGACAGGCTTAGTTACTTAAGACTTTTCTTCTGTTTGCTGATCTATTCAGGTTTTCTTTTTCTTCTTTTAAATATCTTATTTATTTGTTTGTGAGAGAGGGAGTGAGGGAGAGCATGAACAAGGAGAGGGGCAGAGGGAGAAGAAGATTCTCCACTGAGCAGGGAGCCTGACAACACTGGGCGCCATCCCAGAATCCTGGGATCATGACCTGAGCCAAAGGCAGACGTTTAACTCACTGAGCCACCCAGGTGCCCCTCTACTTAACTTCTCTACCTCTTCTTGAATCAACTTTAATAATTCATATTTTCCTAAAAAGTCATTCATTTCATGGAGATGCTTACATTCATTGATGAGAACTAGTTCCTAGCATTCTTAAATGCATTTTTATTATCACTCTTATCTATAGTTCTTTGACTTCTTTCATTTCCAAAGTTATTTTTTAATATCTTCTCTCCGATTTTCTTGATAAGAGTTGTCGGAAATTTGTCTATTATATTGGTCCTTTCAAAAGACCATATCAGGTTGTACTGATCAAATCTACGGATTTTGTTTGGTTTGCATTCTATTTTATTAATTTCTGCTGTCATCTTTCTTAATTGTTTCCTTCAGGTTAGAGAGTGCTATTTTGTTCTTTTCTGCTTTTTTTTTAGATGCAAGCTAAGTCTTTTTCTTGTCAACCTTTGTGGTTCTTAATAAATGCATTTACGGCCATAGATTTTCGTCTAAGTGAGTGGACTGGCCGGAGATCTTAACGTTGCTGAACAAGATAGGACTAATCCTGCTAATTCTCCAACTTGCCTGGATAACCATATGCCATGAGCCGGGTCATGGGTCCAGCGTCAGATCAGACTGGCTTATCTCATGCAAATCACATTCCCACACAACTCCAAAGAGATTTTCAAATCAGAAAGCAGCTCATTCCAGCATCACTTCTTGTTGGTTTAGCTTAAAACAAGTTTTACTCACATTTGCATGCTCTCCTTTTTCCACTGTCCATCTGTGTGTTTGTATATGGAAAAGTGCCAGTCGCCCATTTAAAAATCCCTCAGCGTCTGCAGCAGGCTGAAATCACAGTCATGCACCAGTGGTGGTCCTTGTGCTCCAAGTGTTCACAGTTGGGGGTGGAGATGGGGGTAGAGATCTAAGTAGGTAATCTCAGTAAATGAAGAAAGTGCTTGGAGTCGAAATATTCTAAGGGCGGAGAGGAGAGTTGGACTAAATCAGCGTGGAGGTGGAGGAGATCAGAAAGTAGGGAAGATCTCCCAAAGGAGGTGGCACGGGCTGAAATTGGGTATTTAACTAGGAGTTTACGTGGCTTCTAGGGAAGAAGGTTACTATTCAGGCGAGGAATCAACTTAAATAAAAGGACAAGAGGTCAAAAGGCACAGGAACAGTTTGGTTAGCTGCACGGAGCTCAGTCTGGCTGGAGCAATGGGCTCGTCTCTGGAGGGTGACACTGGAAGGTCTACGGTGAACCCAGTAGCGGGGGCCCCAGAGGCTGATGGTAAGGGGGTTGGACTGCATCTTGTGCCGTCTAGGCAGAGTTGGGGAGGACATGGCCCGAATGCGTTTGCACAGATTCTGTGGCCTCAGTGAAGAGGGGCTTGGGATGAAGAAATGGAAGTTAGGGAGAGCAAAGCAGAGAAAGCTCAAGGCGTCCAGTTGGAAGATGGCATCAACATGGATTCCAGAGATGTCTGGAATCTGGACTACATCCCGGTTTGTATCAAGCTCACCTGGGGGTGGAGGGCCAAGACGACATCCAGCATCCCTCCCCTTCCTCCACAGGCACCTGGCTCCTAAATCAGGCACTGATGCCATAATCATGGGTTCCCAGGAGGGCGTGTTGGCGAGGCATCTGGTGCAGAGCCGGGCTTGTATCCTCCCCCCCCACCCCCCTACCCTTAAGGGGGTGTTGGCCATTCCTGAGCTCAGTCAGTTTCCTCTTCTGCGAGGATGCGTTTGGGAGGGTTCAATGTAAAATCCTTATTGTTTTTTCAGCGTTGTCGTGGTTCACACATCAGCATGTATTTTCCAGTTCTCAGACTGGGCTCTGAGGCGCATTTTATTAGTTCTGTTGTTTTTTTTCCCCTTAGGAAAGAAATGCCTTAGTTGGTCTGATGTAATGAAATGGTTTGTGTATTTTCTTTACGAGGAAAAAGCCCCTGCTACATGCAAGGCTTCTGCTCCCAGCAGACACTGCACAGATCGACATGTCTCTCTTTGTTTCCTGCTCCCCATCACAGCCCTAATGACATTCCCGAGGGTGGCAAAGGAGAGCTTTGGGTTGCCATGGGAACCGGGTGCCAGCAGAACCGGAGAATTCTAGCCCTTCGAAGGCTGCAGATTTATTCCCCTTGTTGCTCAGGAAGCAGAGCTGGCTGCAAAGATTGGGGGTGGGGGCGATGGAGATGCTGTTCTAGGTCTTTCCACAGCCCCCCCCCCAGGGAAAGGAGGGTACTATCGGGTCCAAGCTGATGTCGGGGAGGACTCAGGGCCCTCTTTGGAGCGATCTCTGTTCCCCTTCCTTTGAATCACATCCAACCCCAAATATAACCAGGAGATGGGGGAGGAGCAGGAAGGAGGGAAATCTCTCTGCAGCCTCGAGTAGCCTGCACCCACACCCAGCACCCTGAGCAGACCCGAGTTGTTCTGGGCTCCCAGTTCTCCCCAGGGACTTTGCCAGGGGCTTCTCTGAGGTGCCAACATCCCCATGATCTCTGATTATCTCGTCACCACCCAAGCTGCTTTCACAGTTGGCAAACCTTTCCAAATGTGTAATTCATCAGCTCTTCAAAACAGCGCTGCAAAGGGAGGGTTGAGTCTTGCACCCATCGCACAGATGCAGATGAGAAGGCTTCAAGAAGCTTTGCTCAGGAAAGCAGAGGTGAACCCTGAGTCCTGATGTCTGCCACTCAAGGATTCATTGGTCTCCAGGACAGAGAGGGAGCCGCCAGTGAGAGTGGGGAAAGGCACCAAGACAGCAAACAGTTAAACCAGTAGCCTCCACAGTGAGAGGGGTTTAGAAAAGAGGCAAATTGAGGTCCCAGTGGAAATGAGGTAAAGACCAGAACCTTCCTCCATCTGCTTCAAGGATGCCAGCCTGTGCCACACCTTACCTCGAAAAGCCTTGCCAAGCCACCTTTCTGGAATGGGATTTCTATACCCACTTCACAGGTGTGGGAACTGGGGCCCAGAGAGAAGCATCATGCTCAAGTCACATGTGAGCACGGGCCAGTCAGGATCTGACTAAGGATTCTGTCTGACTCTACCCCCAGGTTAGACCACCACCAGAGGTGTGACTCATACCCCATGGCCAGAGGAGGACCCCTGAGTATACATAGGGGGTCCTACACCTGTGTATACATGCTCACTCGCACACGCTCATACATGCACGTGCACACACACACATTCACATGTTCATACATACACACTCTCACGCACGCGCACCAGCAACTCTCACAGCGCTCTTGCACATGCTTACTGGTGCTCATGCACAACTCTCTCACACACTCCCACACGCACACCTGCCCCCACACCCAGCCCTGTATTGTGTGGACGGTTTGCTACTCATACTGACAGTAGGCACTGAAGCCTCCCAGCCACTCTTGAGGCACAAACGTGCCCAGAATCCCTGGAGACCCTCCCTTCTCCCTGTACCTCTGGCTCCGGCTCCCAGCCCCTTTGTAGACCCTCGTCTCCAAAGAAGCCATCCAAGCATCAACCAACCAACGGCCCCCACCCTGGCTTGGGAGTCAGGCCACAGTGCTCAGCCAAGCCCTCAGAAAGAGCTAGAGCTCCTTCCTATATTTGGGTTCCTCCCCCTCAGAAAGAGCTAGAGCTGTTTCCTGTATTTGGGTTCCTCCCCACCCTCAGGCATGCATTTGCTCACAGAGTCCCATCCCTCATCCTGCCTGCTAACATCCCTGCCCTGTGCAGAGTCCCCCTGGCCGGGGCTGCTGTCCCTCTGCTGGGGGACTGGCCACCCTGCCCTTCCCTCCCCTTTTCCCACCCCTCCAGCCTCTCATCTGCCCCCTCCCTGGCTCTGAACCCACTTAAAGGAATACCAGGCACTGGCTGCAGAGATGTTCAAATTCTGGGTCACAACCCTATAGTCAATATGAAATTCTTTTAGCATCAGAGATTAGCATTTTAAAGTAGTATGGGACAGGAAAGGAAATAAAAGACTTTTTTTTTTTTTAATTATAAGGGCCAGTATTACTTATTGAGACTGTTATTTTTATTGTATTCAGACATGAATGGATCGGTCCTGGATCGTAATGTGAGATGTGTTTTCCTTCTCTGGAGTATGGTCTGAGAGGTTTGAAGGTCGGTGGATTAAGTGAAAATTCATCCAAGCCTTCCTGGTCCTGCTCCCGCAGGCTTGTCCAGCTGCACCCCGCCCCCCCGGAATTAACTGCTCCCAGCGGGTGGCCGGTGTACCATCTGCTTCACTGCAGAACATTTGGGGTCCGCATTCCTCAGCCTGCAGAGCCTCTCATCCATCCCCAGCCACACTGTCTCCCCCCACCACCCACCACTCTCTCCTATAGAATCCACTCTGAAGTTTTTCTCTCTCCTTTCCCCTGAAGAATCTGCTCCCCACAGCTGTTCACACGCCGGTCATTTTATATCATTGCAAGCAGCGCTTGTGTGTCTGACCTGCCCTTTTCTCCCGCCAGACTGAATCCTGTCCGGGAAAACGAAAAGGGGGCCGTGCCTGGCCTGGGAGCAGTTAGCAGGCAGACCCTCTGCCCTCGTGAAGCTGAGGATCTGGTAGCAGAGGTGGAAAATGGGCACGTTGGCAAACTAGACGCATTGCCGAAATTGTGCTTCGTGCTCCAAAGGGAAGTGAGAGTGGCGGCTTTAAATAGGGCTGTCAGACAAACCCCTAAATATTGGGGCTTTAATAAATCAGA
This sequence comes from Mustela nivalis, assembly GCF_964662115.1. NCBI lineage: Eukaryota > Metazoa > Chordata > Mammalia > Carnivora > Mustelidae > Mustela > Mustela nivalis. The sequence goes on along the minus strand of NC_139022.1, from coordinate 118,654,857 downwards.
GTCCGTTTCTCTATTCCATCAGTTCCAGTCACTGGGTGGTGGCCGTCACACAGAGACCCAGGTGGACAGCGGCCCTGACACCTTCCAACATGCGGCTTCCAAGTCGTCTGCATGACCACTTCCGGGAGAAGGACAGAGCAGGGAGGGGCCCTTTCAGATGTGTTTTTGGCATGGGCTGGCCTGGGCACACAGTGCTTGCCCTCACGTTTCATGGGCTCCAGCTCAGTGATGTGGTCAGTTTGCTGGGCCACCAGGACCCAGTGCCACAGACTGGGTGGCTTACGCAGCAGAAATGGACTGTCTCATTGTCGGAATCCTGGAAGTCCAAGAACAAGGTGCTGGTGTGTTGGCTCTTTCTCAGGGCTGTGATGTAGAATGTGCTCCATGCTCCTGGCCATGTTCTGGGATCTGTGGGTCGTGTCTCCTGTCTCCCAGCTTCCAGTGGTTTGCTGGCAATCTTTGGCATTGCTTTCCCTCATGGAAGCACTACCTGCCTTCATCTTCTTGTGGTGTTCTCCCTGCATATGTGTCTGTGTCCAAATTTCCCCCTTCCGTAAGGACACCTGTCCTATTCAGTTAGGGATTCACCCTTCTTCAGTCTGACTCCATCATAACCACTTACATCTACAATGACCCTATTTCCAGATAAGGTCACACTCTGAGGTATTGGGGGTTAAGTCCCAAGTCTTCAACATATGAATTTTTATGGGATGCAGTTCAACATTTAGCACATAGTAATAGCTAATTGCAAAGGAGGCTGGGAAATGTAGTTCAATGATGTACCAGCAAGATGAGGAAACTGACTTGGTGAACAGTCAGTTGCCTCCATGACACCTTGGTAGGTCTTAAGCAGAGGAGTGACCAGATCTGATCTGCCCAAGCCCATGCACTCCTCAAGGGTGGGGCTTGAGGCAAGAACTCAGAACTGTCCCTGAGATGCCCTGTACCAACCAGAGGCCAGGGTTTGGACAGATGTGCCATGAGTGTCTGTTGAACTCAGCTGGATTCAGAGTTTACTCATGGGTAAGAAGGGAGCAGGGGGTACAAAGTTAGAGGAGGGGGCATTTATAAGCTGAATGGTTAAAAAGATCTAACTACTAAAACCGTATGTGTGTATGCTCATGTGTGATAACTTCTTTATGATTCTGGCTGGAAACCCAAAGCAATTCTGCCAACTCTGACTGGAGCCAAAAGGAAACAGCTAGAGGATGCAAAGAAAATGTGTTTGGGGAATTTACTTTCGGTATCTCCCTTGCTAAGGCATTCCCAGATAAGACAAGGGATTTGGGTTGAGGGTAGATGAGCCTCTCCCTTCAATTTCTTACATCTAACGGACCCAGCTCCTCACCAGCTCTCCACTGTGCAAGCACAAAGTGTGGAGGAATGCAAGTCCTTTCACGGTTGAGGGACCACCCATTGGCAGAGGATGAACCTGTCTGATAGTCTTCCAACGTTATAAAAGATCTGAACAGCTATTAATGAAATATCTGGGGGCTGACCTTCCTATCTGGTAAGCCTTTTTTAAGTCATACAGGCAATGCTGATGACCTTGGGGACCCTCCAATGTCCAGCCAAATGGCCACATTCTCATAATGTGTGACAAGGGCTGCTGTTTCTCTGAGCACTGCGTATGTTCCAGAAACTGGACGATGTGTGCACAGATTGGCTGAATCTCTGAAAGAGCATTGCTGGAGTGGAGGGGTGTGGGAGGGATGGGGTGGCTGGGTGATGGATATTGGGGAGGGTTTGTGCTGTGGTGATTGCTATGAGCTGTGTAAGGCTGATGATTCACAGGCCTGTACCCCTGAAACAAATAATACATTATATGTTAATTTTAAAAAAAGACTCAACAAAATCCTACCAAAAAAAAAAAAAAAAAAAAAGAACATTGCCACTATTTTCTCTTTTCCTAAGTGAGAAACTGGAACATCAGAGAAGTACAGTGACCTGCTGAAGGTCACACAGCCCGGATTCAAACACAGACCCGGGGAAAGCAAAGCCACATTGCCTCTGTTCTTCAGGGGTCTCCTTTGCCTTGGGCTTGGGTCCCGGGAACCTGTCAAATGTGGTGGCTGAGAGCGTCCCGTTGAATCAGACCTCTTTGGTTTGAATCCTGGTCCCTCTGCTTCCTGGTGGGTGAATGACTTGACCTCTTATAAGCCTCAATTTCTTTATCTATCAAATGGGCCTAAAATAATAGCAATTACTTCAAAAAGGCTGTTATAAACATTAATTTAACTTAACACAGTACCTACCCAGCAGCACACAGTCAAGGGAAAATATTGATTTCCAGTTTCTCTAGAAGACTGGAATGCTCTGGCAGTGCTAGAATCACATTTATACAGGGTGATTAAAGAGGAGTGAGTGGGGGTCAAGGGGCAGCTGCATCCTTTGAGAAGCCTGAGCTGGGTAATTGACCGGAGGCCCCACTGTGCCCTATTGTCCCACACCCAGTAAGCACTATTTATTTCTCCATTTGGTCCCTGTGGAAATAAGAATTGGTGCTCCTTGCTTTAGGGCTTAAATTGCAACAACAAGAAATGTATTTTGAAATTGGCATATTAAAGGGGCATAGCTGGCCAAGTACAGCAGCTCCTTGGGAGGTCAAAGCCACATTCACTAATAACTATTTGGTCAGGACCAAACCATGTACAGATAACTGGTGATTTATTTTTTAATTTTATTATTATTATTATTATTTTACCAGATATATATCAATCCTCATGGGCTGTATCATCCAGGCCCTCGGGCTTCCAGGAACAGTCCTCCATGGGCTGCGGGAGAAATGTGAACATTGTGCAAAGGTGAGTGGGAGGCTCGCAGTGTCGGGGGAAATTGCCTCAGCTCTTTGTTCAATTCTGTTTATGGTCTGAGTGATTTTGTGCAGAGCCTTGCAAGGAAGATTTAAAAGAACTGAGCAAAAATGTTCTTGCACTATAAAATGCCTTTCCTGTCCTGGCAGCAAGAGGAATGAGGCCATAAAAATGTTGTTCTGACCAGACCAAGTCGGCAGGTAAGTTTCAGTCCCTGAATAAACAGCCCTTCTTTCGCAGGGAGCAAGGCTGAAAGAGAAACTGTCTTCAAAGGGCTGTGATTATACTCTGTGCTTATCTCTTTTTACAGCCACCCTTGGAGGCGGGGGTTCTGATCCGCATTTTGCAGGGGAGGAAACTGAGACTCACGGAGGGGAAGTGACTTGTCCAAGATCATACAGCTGGGGACCCACACAGCAGGGCTGGAATGGAAACACGCTCATTAGTGGGAGGGCAGGAGCCCTTTCCTGCTACCCAACCCTGAGAACAGGGTACCCCCTGGTTCCTTTCTCCATGTGGTCTTCTTCAGTCTGCCAGCAATGTGGAAGGGCAGGGATCATGAGTGTGCTTTCAAGTCATTGGCCTTCCAAGACTGACCCCACGGCCATGATATTCCTTCCCCAGTCCAGCTGTTTACTACCTGCCCATCCCACGGCTTACCTGACAGTCTGCCTCCCAGTCTTTTAGTACAGCTAGGGGAAATCATCATCTTTGCTGCTTGATCTTACCTTGCCTGACTTCCTGACGTCTGAAAAACCTCACTGTGTTTCCCATAAATAACCCCAAACTTGAGGTGTCTCTGATTCCTCTTTCCAATCCATTTGTTGTTAGGATATATTGATATTTTTTTCTTTACATCTTTTCTCCATATGCCTCCTCGCCTGTATCCTCCTTACCCTTCCTGGTCCAGGCCTCCTGATTTCTCACCAGGGCCATGTACAAGCACCCACACCCTATCTCACCCCACCCGGTGGCTTTATAAGGCTCTTACGAAATTGCTAAAACAGAGGTTACAGCCCAAGTTCTTTAGGGGGATACTCCAGGCCTTCCTCTGCCACCTGGTGACCTTCTGGTCCCTCTGTGAGCTCTAGCTTTCAGTCCATTCAGATTCCATGCTGTTTTCTTAAACAACTCTCAGTGGTCCTGCTTCTGATCTTGGCTTGTGTGGTTTCCTCTGCTCAGAACTCCTACCTTTCCTACCACTCTTGGCCTAAAAGGACAATATTCTTTCTTCTTGACCAGCCTGTAAAGACCCATCTTTTAAAGGACCTTCCTCCCTACTCCCTGGAAGCCTGCATTAGAAAGAGGAAGGAACAGGATTTGAACCTCTGCTTTGCAACTGGGCTCTGGAAATCATTTTCCCAAGCTACAGTTCTTCCGTCAGTAATGCTGGGGTAACAACTTCTAGCTACTAGGGTTTGAGAAGGATTCAATGATTTGGTAAAGCCTTGGGACATGATAAGCCCTCAGTAGTTGGTAGTTTCCTTCTCTCAAGTGTTCTTAAACCTCTGACCACATTACAGACTGCTTAATAGCTAAGTCATGTTGGGAGTTGGTACATTAACCAGAAGTTTCTTGGTGGTAGGTGACAGCAACTCAATTATCAACTGACGTGGCAAAGAAGAAATGTATTGACTCACGCAAATGAAAAGCACAGAGACAGTGTTAGCTTCAGGCACAGCTGGATCCAGGGACTCAAATGATGTCACCAAGTTGTTTTCTTTCTCTTACTTGTCCTTTCTCTTCATGTTTCCCCATTGTTTTTCTTCCGTTTGAGCTTTTTTAGTTTCCTAATTATACTCTTTCTATATGGGGATCCTGCATAGCTCCTGCTTATATCCTACTAGCTTAGCAACCCTGACAGAGCCTGTTTTTCCAAACTTCTGACCAATCACCCCGACACTGTCTTTCACTACACAGGCTGGGTCACATGCCTATCCTTGACCCAATACCTGTCAAGGTGCACTGTTGAAGCAGAGAAGTTGTGATCAGTCTCACTAGATCAACATGGGATGAGGATGGGCAAACCCTGGTTAACAAAGAAAATCGGGACCCTGGGACCAGAGGAGTAGGGCATGGATGCTGGGCAGACAGAGGAAGACATACACACAGTGGATGGAAGCAGAATCAATATGCAGTTAGTTACATGTGTAGACCATTGTACAAGAACATGGTGGTATGGCCTTTCTTCCACTGGGTCTCTGAGGGAAGAGCCCACCTTCCAAGCGTGTGCCCCACAGGATAGGCTGAAGTGCGCCTGTGGAACAGGAGGTCACGTCTCTTCTCCTGTCTCTTATGACAGCCTCCCCACTGCCTTGTCCCTCCCACACTCCTCCCTATGTCCTGTCCCCACTTCCTGGTGTCTGTCCTAGAGGAACATGGTTCCGGGTTCTAGTTCTGTTGGCCACTTACTCAGCCTGTGACCTCGAGGAAACTACTAGACCTTTCTCACATGCTACTTTCTTTATCTACAGGCGGAAAGCTTGTAAGAAAATGGCCAGTTACCCAACATGACGGATGTAAGTCATGACACCAGTAGGTAAAAGTACCCCATGCTCATGGCGCCGCACACCTGTCACATGCCTCCCATGCAGGATCTCATGAAGCCTCTCAACTACTCTAGAGGGAAGAGATTATTATTCCAACCACCCCTATTTCATAGATGAGGGAGCTGAGCCCAGAGAGGCTAAGCCCCCACCATGCAACCAGTCAATGCTAATGCTAGAATTTGAGCCCCATCTGCCTCTAGAGTCCCCATCCTTCAGCAACATGGCCACTGATCCCAACAACACGTGTTGAACAACTACTGTGTATCAGGTGATCTTTTAGGTGCTGCGGGATGTGGCAGCGAACAAAACCAACACAGATCCTCACCCACACAGAATCTCTGTTCTAGGGGAACGCGGGGGTAGGAAGAGAGCATTAATAAGTGAGCTTGCGGATGTCTCTGTACCTGTGGTGGGTGCGTCTGCCAAGGGGTTGTGACCAGGACCGGAGAACAGCCCCTAGTTGCAGAGAGCAGCTCCCAGGCAATAGCCAGCAAACAAATGGGGACCTCAGTCCTACCTACTGTCACAGGAAATGGATTCTATGAATAGACACAGCCCTCTGATAAGACCCCAGGTGACATTCTTTTTTTTTTTTTCTTAGATTTTTTTTTTTTTTTGACAGAGATCAGAAGTAGGCAGAGAGGCAGGAAGAGAGAGGGGAAAGGAAGCTGGCTCCCTGCTGAGCAGAGAGCCCGATGTGGGACTCGATCCCAGGACCCTGGGATCATGACCTGAGCTGAAGTCAGAGGCTTAACCCACTGAGCCACCCAGGTGCCCCCCAGGTGACATTCTTGAGCTCAGCCGCCGGAGTCCTTGAGCAGAAACTCCAACTAGGCTGGGGCCCGGCCTCTGAGACCCTGTGGACTTGTAGATCCTTGGGGACGTTGCCATGGACAGTTCCTGCAGTGATGCCTGCTCTCTCCTGAGGCCATCAGAGGGCACGTGCTGTGCACACGGGGCTCTGGGAAGGGACCAGAATACCACGAGTGACTCATGAAGGACAGTGGTTGTCATGAGAAACATATGTATGTACATGATCCAAGTGGGTTTCTATATTGCCAGTAAGTGCTAGGAAGACAAATAAAGCAGGCAGGGCAGGGAAGGAGTTCTTGGGAGTGTGTGCATGCTGTGTGTGTGTGGAGGGGGGGCGGTGGGGGGAATGAAGGGGGTGTTCACTTTGTGGGGAGGGGGTGGTGTGCATTTTTGAATAGGGTGGTCAGGGAGTGGTTTACTGAGAAGGGAACATCTGAGTCATGATCTGAGAGAGGAGGAGGGAAGAGGAAGCGATGCAGAAGGAATGAGAAGGAGGAGGAGGAGGGAACGTATGCATTTCTGCGGCAGGAATGGTTTGGAGCAGAGGGAACGGTAAGCTGAGCAAACACGAGGGCAACTGGCTTTGTCAGTTTGGATTGGAACCTTCTCCATCTTCAGCCCACCTGCACCATCTCCAAGCCCCCAGGGCTGCCCCCGGCCCCAGCATTGTGGGTCGTTTTCTTCTCAGGCTCAGCAGCCACATGGGCCCCCAGATCCGCATGGGATCCCAGATCCATGGCGGGCTTGGGGCAGGTGCAGTGCAGTAAGCTGCAGGAAGGGCAGTGGACCCATGTGGGTGGGAGCAGGGGTAGAGGAGAGCGGCTGTGGGGGAGGCTTGGGGGACTAGGGTAATGATGCCTTATCACCCTACTACTGGCTTCCGTCAGGACGCTTCCCAGGTAATTCCCAGGCTCAGAGAGTCTGGGTTATCTTGACAGCCTCCTCGGGCTCTTACCACAGATAGCCTCCTCCACCCACAGAAGCCACAGTGAGAGCAGGCCTTTGTCCCCAGGGCAGATCAGGGTGCTGTGTCTTCAACCCCTCAGCCGGGTGCCCACCAGTAAAAGGCTAATGAAGACCCTCTTCCCCTGGAGGGCAGTGTGGCCTGGTCATCTTCCCCATCTGCCCACTCCCTGTCCAGAGGCTTCCTTTGTCAAAAGGGGGGCAGCTGTAGGGACACCCGCACCCTTTATTTAGAGAATTCAGGTACCCTGAGAGGAAGCCCCACTGGTGCTGCCAGAGAGATGATCTCGTCATGGTCCCTGAAAGCCCCACACCCCACCTCAGGCAGAGCCTAATTCGGGTGGACTGGGTTTTGTTTCTGAGGTGAAAGTGAGGAAAAGTAGAATTTCTGAGTGTAAAGAAATCTGAGACTCTAATAGAATCACAGTTTTCATTGGCCTCGGCTGGGTCTCTTCTGGAAATAGGCCTAGCATGGCTTAATTACACCAGTACCATTCAGCTGCTGAAGTGTGGTGGGCCTGGGGGTGGTGGACCTGCCCGTGGAGGGGATGACAGGGTTGACAGGGTTCCAGGAGGGAGAAGGCTGGGGTCACCTGCTCCAGTGGGGTTTCTGAACGGTTGGCAGATTCAGAGACCCAGCCCTCCCTTTTGAATGTTCTTAGATGAGAACTTACTGCCCACAGAATAAAGTTCAAACCCTGACATGGCCTTCAAAGGCCTTGGTGAGGGGCTCCAGAGCCCCTTTCGGCCCTTCCTCATGCTCTACTCTCATGCTGCAGTCCAGCAACACTGGGCCTGCCGAATCCCATGGCAGTGTGTCTCTGTATACTAGTCCCAACATCTAGAGATATGCCCAAGATTTCCTACCCTTTGAGTTCCACCTCAAATGTCCCCACCTCTGTGAGAATTTCCTTGGCCTCCAAATGGCAAACCTTCATACTGTGTGTTCCTAGGGCATGCGATAGTGATGACTCAAACATCTCATGTTCACCAGGACTCTTTTCAGTTGTAAGTATCAGAAGCCCAGCTCTGACTGGCCTTAACAAGAGAGTTGTATCTTCAGGCATGGCTTGATCCAGGTACTAATATGAAATAAATGAGAAATTGCTTCATTGTATTGGGCTTATTCTCAAATAGCCATCATAACTTTAAACTCATATTTCCCCAAATAAGCAATACCTTTGGAAAAAGAAAAACTTCCAGAAAATTCCCAGCACTGGGGTTTGCTGGCCTGGTTTGGATCAGGGACCTAAGCTGACTCAGTCACTGCGCCTTCAACTGACCAGGAAAAGGACATACGCTCACCTTGGGGAGTTTTCCCAAGAGAAATTCAAGGGCAGTGACCAAAGGAAGGAGGGGTGGATGCTTCTAGAATACAATGCCAGTAACAACCACAACAACCAAAGGAGTGCATTAATGAGGAAATTTTCGCAGAACAAAAGACAGATACCAGTGTTTTTAGAGATGGGCCTGGTGTAGGGTATTTTCAAACACAGTTTTTCCTAGGAGCCTAGATCCACCATGATTGAGCTGTGTGACTTCAGGCAAGTTACACAGCCTTTCTGTGCCTCAGTTTCCTCATCTGTTGAAACACCAGCTAACACGCATGGGTTACCATGGAAAGAAGAATGAGATAACATGTGCTGAAATTCTTCATAAATTCCCGAGCGATATTCTCATTTTTCTCCCCCTCCAGGATGCCTGGGCATTAGTTCCAGCTGAAGGGAGAACCAAACTAACTGTTTGATAGAAAAAGGCTCTAAGGCTAACAAATAGCCATTTTGGTTTGTCCAATAAGGGCTGCAAGCATTGTTACACTCATTCATCTCTTCCCTTGGGATTTTATTCTTTCAAACCTTGACTATCTTCCTTGCTCTGGAAGGTGTCATACAAGCACCAGGGAGGCAGGGGTGAGCAAACATGGCGTGGTGCCTGTCCTCCTGAAGCTTCTAATCCCACCAGGAGACAAGTAAGTCCTGGGAGAAAGTAATTCCAGACAATGATAAATGTTACATGAGGTAAAGAAGAGAGAATCTGAGGGTGGCGGGGGTGTGAAGTGATAGGGAGCAACGGGTACCACAGAGGAGGCCTCTGAAGAGGGACAACAAGGAAAAAGCAGGCCTGGGGGATTGGGCAGCCGGGCCGCGCACACCGAGGACACAGCAAGGATCAGAATCCTCAGGCAGCATGTGTTCGGGGGTGTTCAAGGAATAGAGGGAAGGTCAGTGTGTGGTTGGAGGTGGAAGGAGTTGGGGCCCCGGTGAGGGGGAGAGTGGAGGAATCACATGCACCCAGTTGAGTAGCGTGGGCCAGAGCTGGGGCCCCTGCAGAAGAGATTTTAGCTTCCGTGGTAGAGGGAAGGCAGCTCCAGGAGGTTTTTAACAGAGAGAGTGACCATGACATTATGTGTTGGCATTTAACGAATTTTTTTTCACAGCCTGTCGCTTTGTTTCATCTGTCCCTCCTACACTCTCTGAGGTCACATCAGGACTGTTGGCTCTGAGCAGAGAAGAGGAGCTGCGGACCCATGGGTGGCGGCAGAGGCCCCCGCCACCTCAGGTCCGATGTTCGCACAGGGCCTTGAAGTTCGTGAAATGTTTTTCTTATGCCACCCATCTTAGCTTCACGCACCCTGAAGACTGGGTGGGGAAGCCCATTGGCTTCCTGTAGCCCCCAGGTACACCATGCCGTGGGCTCCACCAAGCCTCTGTCCCGTGTGCCCATGATTCACTCTCAGAGCCCCAAATTCCTGCTGTCAGACAGGCCTTCATCCACCAGCTTGACCTGGCGTGATGCTGCCTTCTCAGAACACGTAGGGGAGGGAAACCTTCTCCTTGACCCTCACAGAGTCCCCGGCTGGGCCTGAAAAGTACGATGGTAAAGAGGGATCAGCAGGAGAAACGCAGACTAGTTGTGCTGAATTTGCCCAGGGACGGGGGAGCCTTCATGAGAGGATGAAGACTTGAGGAAGTGACGAGAAACAGGAAGCTTTTATGCCTTTTCGACACAAAAACAACTGAACAGTTGACGAGGCGAAGGGATTCGGTCTAGAGGCACGAATGGTGAAGAAGGAACTGGGAAGATAAGAGCTAAGTTTTCTCAGCCCCAAGTTCCCCGTCTGGGGGTAAGCATGTCTTCCTTCCCCCTGGTTCTGGGAAGCTACCTTTCCCGTGGGAGTTTTATGACCTGTTTCAAGGAAGAAGGGCAGGAGGTTGGGGGCATCAGAGTGACCTTCCTGTTTCTGATGTTTCCTCAAACTCCTTCAGCTCAAGATACTCAGTATTCCAAGGTGTCATATTTTGGGGTAACATGTCCTGAGCCCCACCATATACAATGGGGTGGTCTCACTTCCATCTCCCCAGGTGACCTGGAGTCATCCCAGTGGGCCCAGTGTAATTCCTAGGAAGACACAGGGAGATGTGGTGACAGGAACAGACTGGGCCTGTGTGGTCACAAGCTGAGGAATGAGGGTGGTTTCCAGAAGCTTGAGGAGAAGAGAGCGGATTCTCCCCTAGAGCCTTTAGATAAGCCAGCCCAGCCAACACCTTGATTTTAGCCCGGTGACATTGACTGTGAACTTCTGACCTCCAGAACGCGAAGAGAATAAATTTGAGTTGTAAGCAGCCATGTCGATAGTAATCTGTTACAGCAGCCATAAGTAAGGAGTGTACCAACCATGCCTTTTGTCTTAGAAGTTGGCTTTTTTTTTTTTTTTTTTAAGATTTCTATTGATTTATTTGACAGAGAAAAAGACAGTGAGAGAGGGAACACAAGCAGGGGCAGGAGGCAGAGGGAGAAGTAGGCCTCCCGGTGAGCAGGGAGCCCAATGTGGAGCTTGATCCCAGGACCCTGGGATCAGGACCTGAGCCAAAGGCAGACGCCCAGCGACTGAGACATGCAGGTGCCCCAGAAGTGGGCTTTTTATGACAAGGAAAATGGATAGTGTCTTTGTCGCTTCACCAAAAGTTCAAGATCACAGCAATATGGTTCTTTTCAAACATCTGTCTTTCCAACACCCTGATGCTTTGCCTTCCCAGCCCCATGTCAGAGCAGCAGCAGTGGCCGACCCAGACTAGCCAGCATCCCCACCGCAGCGATGGGTTAGCGATCCGAGGGACAATTCCATCACCCACTTGGACTGGGCGGGGTGGTTGTCTTCTACTTCCCCAAAACCAAACCATGGAATCAGATGAACTATGACAGCCCCAGGGGCCTGAGCAGCAGCTCTGAATGTCCTTGGTCATTGTTAGAGCACTGATGGGGACCCTTCCCAGCTGGCCTCCAAGCCTAGAGGCCAGGACCCCAGAGGACACCGTGATGACGGCAAGGTAAAGGTGAGGTCTGCGAGACCCTCTTAGTTGGCCAAAGCCTGCTTGGGGGCACGGCCGTCTCTTCCTTCATCTCTATCTCTGCTGCTCTGTTATTTAAAGTAACATAATCTTTCTTGGTGAAGCGACAGAGATCCACGAGGGCCCCTATTATTTTTGAGAGATCCGCAAGCGCAGGAGGGGGGGAAGGTGGTGGGCGAGCGGGAGCTGCTCCCTCCAGTGGGTACCTGGAGGGATCCACTTGGTAAGACCAAGCTGGGGTGTGCATGTTTCCAGACAGAATGAATCTGGAGTTTTAGAACCATGGTGGGAGGGCTGGAGGCAGCCGGCATGGGGGTTGTCCCGAGACACCGCTGTGGCTAGGATGCATCCCAGCGTCGCTGGTGGAGACGGAAGCCGCCTGGGGGGCTCCCAGCTCCTCCCGCCCCCCTCTTACTTCTTGTTGGGTTTGCAACAGCCCCAGGGTGAGCCTGGACAACAGGCTTCCTGCCTGCCCAGAGGGCAATGTCCTCCATGTATTCCTGAGGGAAAGCCGAAGCCAGAACAAATATATTCTCAGGTGGGATTAATCTAATGAGGACAAGAGACTCCCTTCTCCCACCTGGGACAATATTCACCACCAGGGAAGCAAATGGGTGTGAGGAACCGCAGGGTCCCAAGTTGGCATGCTAGTAATTAGTTTTCCTTACACACACACACACATAACACACACACACATAACACACACACACACACGCAGGCACAGAACCAAAACAAATCCCAAAGCATCATAAACCACATTCCAAAACTTGTGGGTCACAGTGGCTACCCTTGGGGCACTTCCCTAAAGAGGGCAGTGTCTTTGTCACTTCACCAAAAGTTGGTGAACCTGGGGTTCTTGAACCCCACCTGAATCCCAACTGTCTTCTCTTATCCTAAGGGTGCCAGAAGATTCTTGCTGAGTAGGAGAGTAGCTAGGAAGGAGCAGGACAAGGCTTCAGGTCCACCTGGGTCCAAGGCCACAACCCTTCCCCAGTCCACCCTGCCTTGACCTCAGCCTCTGTAATTTGCCTACCAATGGCAACAGGCTTCTGCAGCAATACTGGTCCACATCTGCTCTCCCATCTGTGAACAGCATCGACAATTACTTTCCCCAGGTCTGATGGCTTTTGTCTAACATCTGGTACTCAGGGAGCAACACAGCTGTCTCTTTGAAGAGCTATGCTCTCCGATAAAGGTTATTGGTTCTTCCTCAAAGCTGGCTGGTGGTGGAGACATGGTGGCCCTCCAGGGCCCCTCCTATCGGAGCGGAAGAAGCTGACACCCAGAAAGGGCTTTGGTCAAGCCAGAACCCATATCTCTGTATCTTTTTTTTTTTAATTTTTATTTATTTATTTGACAGACAGAGATTGCAAGTAGGCAGAGAAATAGGCAGAGAGAGAGGGGGAAGTAAGCTCCCCGCTGAGCAGAGAGCCCAATGGGGGCTCGATCCCAGGACCCTCGGATCATGACCTGAGCTGAAGGCAGAGGCTTTAACCCACTGAGCCACCCAGGCACCCCGCATATCTCTGACTCTTAGTCCAGAATTCTGGCTTGTACTACCAAGTGTTGTGGTTCGTGCATGTGTTTGCTCCCCAATCAGGTTTATCTGAGCGCAAAGCAGAGCTGAGCACAGCACAACTGTGGAATAGTTCTCAAACGGATAAATGAAGCCAGCCTCAAGGCACCAGACATGTAGGGAACACCCACTTGTATTTGACCTTGTGTAAGGCAGAGAGGAATGCGGCAGGGTGCCTCCTATCCAAGAACAGTAGGAGTTTGTGTTCTAGGAAAGAAAGGCAAGTAGACACTTGCTCCTGGCTTTGATAAATAAGGAGGCGGGAAGGAAGTCTGTGTGGACTACAGTGAATTAACCAACGGTCCAGGGAATGGGCTACAGGCCTGGCCTGCCGAGGAAACGGGAGATTAATGAAATTACTCAGACTGCTTGCCAATTAGCACTGAACTCCTCTTGGTCCCTGACCCTCTCCCTTGAAATACTGCCCTTAAATAATATATTCTGAGAAAGAAAGAGTTCTTTTCCCAACTTCAGAGGGAGAAATTGAATAGAACCCCGAGATCTGTCTTAGCTTTTTCTTTACTAACCGAGGCTTCCAAGTAACCCTGAACAGGGCATTCATTAGACCTCACTGATGGGGCTTCTTTGGGGCTGGGTCATAGAATTTGCTGAGCGCTGCAGAAGTCACTTTGCCCTCAGTATGTCCGTAGCCCAGATAGATCTGTAATGGGGCTTGGAGGACAAAGATGGTCTCAGGCTTCTGCTTGTCAGGGAGGCCCAAGCGGCATGTTAGTTTTGTTTGGTAACCTTGACTCCAGGCTGTTCCTGCCTCTGGGGTGGGGGCTGCCTTCAGGAAGCTGGTGGTGGGCACTGGAGCCACGGCAGAGACAGCACTGGGTGAGCCTGTAGGGACAGGGACACATCTAGCTGGGCCCATAAGAGGCCTGGTACCTCCAAATTCATCACAGCCCCCTCCGTGTGATGCAGGGGAGATCCCCCAGCCTAGGCTGCTGTGGACCTGCTTGCCAGGGCTGGGAGCTGCACAGCTGCACTCCCATCCTCTCTCTTCCACTCTAGCCATCAGGGATCATGGCCAAGTGTCTCTCCCTCCAAGTCCCGGTCAAATCACCAGCAACAAGCAGATCTAATAATGATGCCTTTCTATAAGGCAAAAGGCCAGAAGCTATCAAAATCAGATGCAGAAATTGCACACTCCAAAACCTCAAAGATACACACACACACACACACACACACACACACACACACACGTGCACGAAGGCGTAAGCTCGCTCATTGCTGTGTCACAGTGGGGAACAGAAACAATGCCATGTTCGCTGTACAGGGTGCTTACAAATGGTGGTGTTTCCCTGTTACGAATTACTTTGCAGCTGTTAAGAAGAACAAAGTCGTCTTCTGTGTTCTGATGAGGAAATAGCTCTGAAGTGTATTATGAACTGGGAAAAGCTGGTCTCAGGTCAATATATGTAATTTGACTTCATGATGAAAAAACCCCAAAGCCCCCAAACCAGACCAGTTTGGAAGTCAGTTCCGTTGCTGGTGTGTGAAGAGGAGGCTTCTGATCATTCCCGTGCATCAATGGAGGGCCTTTTTGATCTCCAGCACACCCTCCCTCATCTTCCACAGCTTGACCTGTGTCTGGGGTGGGAGGGGCTGGTGTTCATGGAGGTCCCAGGAGGTTGTGGAGGTGGTGGGTCTCCCAGATGCACTGGATGGGGGTTGGCTCAGATGCTCATGGGTGCTGTGAAGGCTGCAGGCGATGGGCCCTTTTCAGTCGCATGGACAGCAGATCCAGCTTCTTGCTGGTGGCAACCAATGGCGTCCACTGCTATGAAAACTGGACAGTCTGTCATGCAGAGCAAGCCCCAGGGGGGTATAAGCGGGTGGTCTCCCAGGCTGACCCAGCTTCTGCTGACAACCCCTGGGTTGGCTTCCTGCCCTGGGCTCTCTCTAAACCTGTGTCCCTTGTGGTCCTTGCTTGTCACCTGCCCTCCCCTCCTACGGGCATAGGAACTACAGGAGTGGGAAAATGGGCCCTGGCCTTTCCTCTTTATTCTATATATTATTTATTATTTTTATTATTTTATTTATTACTTCGAAGTTCAAAAGCCAAGAATTGGATACATGTGTTCTCTGTTCTGCTGTGATGTCCTGGGATCGGTTAAGGGATGTTCATAGCAAACTGCATGAATGGGGGACTGTCGTGCCCATAAGAGAGGAAGGAAGGGGACACTGTGATTAGGAAACCGAAATTTCATTCCTACTTCCACTTTCCTGTTTTGAGGGTTATGATGCCCAGAGTGAAGTGCACGTACCTTTGACCCCTCTTGGGGTCCCTGCGCCTGCTTCCTGCGCGTCGCGTCTTGGAGGTGCTTGCATTTCAAAATCCACTCGTGGTCCTCAGCTGATCTTGTCTGTGCCCCCGTTCAAACAAAACTCTCAGTCCTGTTCTCAGCAATCCAGATGAATCTGCCTGGATACTCAGATCCCGTGAGAACGCGCAGCTCTCCGCTGCCTGCTTGGGAGAGGAAGTGAGCCAAATTTTGTCGCCTGCCGGAGGCCGTCCCCTCCCTGCTCCCATGCTCCCTCCACGTCATCCCCAGCACCCTACTCCAGCATCCACACTCTGCTTCCCACAGGCCCCTGCCCGGTCCTTCCTCCCAGAGCTGCAGAGACATCTTTTTAAAACAGGCACCAGACGATATCCCTTCCCCCGAAACCCCTTCATTCAAGCCAATAACTTAAGATAAAGATCAGGATCTTCCTCGGGGCTCCAGGCCCTTCAGAGCTGGCCACCTCCGTTGGCTTCTCCTGATTCCGCCTGCCCCTGGCTTTCTCTTTGAGATTGCTGGGGCTCTCCCACGGCGGGCCTCTTGGTACAAGAATTCAGGAACACCTTGCTTTGGGGCCTAGCACCCCCGGCCCTGGAGCAAATGGTACTTTCTTTCTCCAGTAGCTGACTTCTTCAGTAGCTGAATTCAGGGAGTGAGACAGATCTACCTGTCCGAATATAGCAATGGGGCCTGGCTTGACCCACTTTAATGTGTGTTTTTATGAGAGGGGAAGGTTATTTGAACTCTAATCACCACCTGTCTCTGAAAATCTCAGAATGTGCGCTGGCTGGACTCCTATGCTAGGGCCTGCTGGCGTCACACCCACACAGCCTGAGGCAATTAGACACACACCCCTTAGCCGGACCTCCACACCTCCAAGGAGTCATGGAAGGCCTGTCTCCCCGAGGGACCTCAGGCTGCCGAGAGAGCTCTTACTGCCTGCTGAGTGAGAGACTCCCCTTTTTGTCTAGAAGCCCTAGGAAGTCTCCACACTCAGGCTGCCCATGGGGAGAGGCCACCAGCTCCCCTGGGAGCCAGAAGATTCATTTTTGATCAGACAAGACCCTGTGTCAGGGTTCTCTCCTTCTTGGGTTCTCCCTGCCTGGCCCCTTTCCCTGCGAACTCCAGTTCCGTTCTGATGAGTAGCAGCATCTGCTTTGCTTTCGGGGGCCCTTCCCACAGCCCGGGACTGTGTGATCGCCTGTGGGTGTTCTGTACACCTCTGTTCCCATCACTAGGCTCTAAGCATCCTGAGGGCAGGCCCTGTGTCTGTCTTATAAGGAGCACTTGGCAGGCTGGTCATTAGCGCTGAGCCTGACACAGGGGAGGGGCCCACTCAGTATGTGTTGATAGAATGGCTGAATGAATCACTGAAAAAACGTGCTGCTGATGGCTGGGTGGACTTTTACCTCAGTCCCTCCATCTGTCGAATGGACAAGATAGAGATGCCCGCCTCACTGATTATTGGGAGGATTAAGCACATCACACACCAGAGCCCAAACTCCCAGACAGATGGGCCAAATCAAGGATTAAAGGCATGTCTTTGTTCCAGTTGCTGTAAGAGATTCGATAGACTGGGTGGCTTATGGACACCAGTCGTGTATCGCTCATAATTCTGGAAGCTGGGAAGCCGGAGATCAGGGTGCCAGCATGGGCTGGGTTCTTCTCAGAGCCCTCTTCCTGGTTGCAGACTGCTGACTTCTTGCTGTGTTCTCCCAAGGCACAAAGAGGGCAAGGGAACTCTGTGGGGCCCCTTCCTTCCATCACCTTGCAAAGCCCTACCCCCTAACACCACCACCCTGGCGATAAAGTTTCAGGATGTGAATTCTGGGGGCACAAACCTTCAGTCTGTAACAGCCCTGTGCTCACCCCGGGAAGAGTTTGATTCCTTCTCCTCTTGCTTCTCACCCCCCTTCTGGGAAGGATGTCTTACCCCTGGATATCCCCAGCCCAGAATCTGCATTTCTCTCCATACTCTCTAAAACGTGACATTGCTGGGCTGGTTTGGCTGCTGGGCAAGCATGTCTTTAAAACACTAAGACTGGGGCACCTGGGTGGCTCAGTGGGTTGGGGCCTCTGCCTTAGGCTTGGGTCATGATCTCGGGGTCCTGGGATTGAGCCCCGCGTGGGGCTCCCTGCTAGGCAGGGAGGCTGCTTCTCCCTGCCCCCGCCTGCCTCTCTGCCTGCTTGTGATCTCTTTCTGTCAAATAAATAAATAAAAATCTTCTAAAAAAAAATAAATAAAACACTAAATCTGGCCACCAGCCATAGGATTAGGATTGAGATTAAGCACCAACTTTTTGCCAGAACTCTGAAGTACACAATCTCATTTAATCCTTGAATCAACCCTATGGGGATGTTATCGTTCCCAGTGTCTGTAGGGAACATGGGCATGGAGGGATAAGGGGGTTTGCCCAGCTCTCATGGCTGGTGGTGCCCAGGGTGGGGTCAGACCCGGGTCTGCCGGGCTCAGCCCTCTGCCCACCAGCACACTGAGGGTTAAGGCTGTGTCTCACTCATCTCTGCCTCCTTGATGCCTGGTGACACCAAGCAGTGTGCTATCCCTCTTGGCAGACACAGCCTGGCAGCCGGATGCCCTCTACTGTCTGAGAATAGGGGTGCCTGGCTGTCTCCGTCCGTAGAGCATTCAGCTCGTCATCTCAGCATTGTAGGTTCGAGTCCCACACTCGGTGTAGAGATTTCTTAATAATAAAATCTTAAAAAAAAAAAAAAGATGACAAAGAGACAAAGATGAACTATTTCTGAGCATAACCAGGACATCAGAACTCCATGTATCCTCAGTAGGAGGCAAAACACTCCTTGGGGTATTAATGCACGGTGGCGGGGGGAGCCCAGCTGCCTGTGTCCCCCAGAGACGAGCCTGGGCTTCTGCAGCTCCTTGGCTGAACCCTCCATTCCTCCCTATGGAATTGGGGTCATTTACTCAATTTTTTCGAGTGCTGGTATCCTCAAATCTAAAACAGGAATGACATTACTTTGCGTTAATGAGAGGGAAGCTTATAAAGCACCTGACAAATTATAGGTACTGAAAGTGCAGGTTTCTCTTGATCCGTGGCGTGTCACTTTTTTTTTGGGGGGGGGGCATAGTTAAGAGCTGCCTTAATATGAAATCTCGCATTCTTCTGTCCCCAGTCTCTGTAGATTCATCAGCCAGTTCCTCTGTGATGACCCCCTCACCCTCACGGGGATACATGCAGGGGACCTGACACAGGTTCGCTTGGTCCTCAATCCACTCCCTACGGTGTCCACGGAGCCCCTTAACGGCCTCTGCATCTCACTTCTGCCTGCTTTGTCTTAGAGGCATTAGATGGTGTGGGAGGGAACTTATCTATGGAATTACAGACATTTTAGATTTTTTTTTTTAAATGCCCCAAGCCCCATAATACCCATGTAGAGAATGTGTTCTCATGAACCCAGCCAGCTCTTCTCCTGTTGGCCCCAGGAAAGTGGTGTTTCGCCAGCCCCCACCTGAGCTGGCTTCCTGACCCCTTCTGCCAGGAGCCACCTCCGACCCAACACCGAGAGCAGATGACAAAGGACCTCCCAGCCAGGCTGCTCTGAAGCCAGGATCTCCTTGGGCTCCTCTTAGGAGAGGCTGATGGGCAGAGAAACCGGCTTTCATCATCTGACGAGTGTACACTGACCCTCTCACCAGAAATCATGACTACAGACCCTTTGTGGGTCTCCTGCTTTAGCTGCCCGTTGTGGGTGTGAAGGGAGCTCGCTGGGGTCCCGTTCTGCTGTATCATTTTCCAACCTGGAGACGAGGCCTGAGTGAGGGAAAGCGGGTGTCCCGTGCACAGGGACCAGCGTGGGTGCTGACGTGGCCCCTGCCTCAGGAGCCAGGAGCCAGGCCCGAGCGGGAAGCCGGCCTGGCCCCAGCCCCTCGTGTGCTGTGCATCTATGGTGACACACCAAGCAATGACAGCGATAAGATGAAACAACCTCGAGATTAGGAGGCCATGGAGACTTGCTCTACTCTCTGCTGTCTCCCAGGAGTGCACACCACAGGTGCTCAGAAAACATGGCCACATGTAGTGGAACACCCAGGGGGTGGCAGGTGAATGACGACGACAACCGTAGACAGCAAGCAATGTCCCCTTCCCCACCATGTGGGAAACAGCAGCAGAGAAGGGGGTCAAACCATCAGTCACATAGCTTTCGCAGGGCCGGGCCGGGATTCCAAGTCGTCTCCATCCAGTGCCCGGGCCTGCCTGCGGGCCCCGTTGCCTCTGAGACTTGCTGACGAATGCCTTTCACTCTCCGTGGCCTGAGTTAGAGCAGGTCCACATCAGGGTGGGAATGCTGGGGAGGGAGGGGTTAACTGGGCCCGGTGTGGGGAGAGGACACGGAGAAGGAAAGCAGGGGAACGACATCTGATCCGTGTTCCTTCTTTGTACTCCGCTTCCCCGCATCCCCACCCCCATGCTGGTGCTGGTTTAATTTGGATTCATTAAATGAGAATAAAAATTAATTGAATTTATTCAAGAAACTATTAAAAGGCTCAAGTCTCGCCTGGAGGAATAAGCCACCAAATGGGGCCTATAGCTTGATGGGAAGAAATTTCTTTGTGATTGCATGTATTTTAAAATAAGTCATTCTTGCACATAGGACAGATTTTAAAATAAGCCTTTCTAGTCCTATTCCCTGCCCCCTCTCCCCTCCCTGCAATCCTGTTTTCTTCCCAGAAAGTAACCACTAATACTAGTTATTCGTGTGTGACCCTCACTGCGTGCTCTGAGGGCGTGCGGTGCCTAAAGAGATGCTGGGTTTTCACACAAATGATGGCATATTTTGCATTCCAGTCTATGCTGTGCTTTCCTTTTCTACTTTGTCGTTCACGTTGGTTCATCAATAATTTTCTTCTTCTTTAAAATTGCATTTCATTGGATGGTTCTTACCACAGCTTATTTAAATCATCTCCTAGTAATGGGCACTTAGTGATAGCCCAGCACTGAAATGTGGAACTCGGTACCTACTTTGTTTTGCAGAAAGTGATGGTAAATACTTCGAGGGGCAGTTCTGGGTACGTTGGGAGCATGTACTTGTGTCTTGGATAGGGAGAACCCAAGTTCACTCCCTGCAGTGTGGACCATTTTACACCCCTTACTGTGAGGGTCCCTGTTTCCCCACAGCATCATCAGGGCCTGGGATTCTCGAACCTCTTGATCTCTGTCGATTTGTTTGGTGCAAATAGCTTTTCTAGCTTTTCCTGTCTTGGACCACCGGAAAGATTTAGGATGTTTTCACCTTTTCTCAGAACTACCTGAGCTTCTCTTCCTGTGGCTTTCTCTATGACTCGATGGCGAGAATTTGGAGAAGCTGTAGCAAGAGATGGAACGTCATCCCTTGGGATGATTGCATTTTCTGTGCTTCTGGAAGAGCGGTCAGGTTCTGCTCATGACTCATGGGTGGAACGGTCACGGGAGATCAGCAACTGGCTTTGACTTTGCCACGGAGGCCGTAGGCGGTGGAGGGAGAAGCCGGAATTTCACAGTTCACATACCCGGTCTCCAATCTCAGCTCTTTCATTGGTATGGGTTGAATTGTGTCCCTCTCAAATTCATATATTGAAGTTTTAACCTCCAGTACTTTAGAATGGGACTGTATTTGGACACAGTGTTTTTTAGGAGTTATTTCAGTTAAAATGGGGTCATTAGGCTGGACCCTATTTCAACAAGTCTGCTACCTTTACAAAAGGGGAAAATTGGACTCAAAGATATGTACAGAGGGAAGACAGTCATCTATAAGCCAAGGAGAGAGAGGTCTGGAATAGATTTTCTGTTGCAAGCCTCAGTAGGAAACAACCTTATTACACCTTGATTTTGGACCTGTAGATAGCAGAACCGTAAATAAAATATGTTCCTGTTGTTTTAAGCCACCAGGTCTATGGTACTTTGCTATAGCAGCCCTGGAAAAATATTAAAGTCACCCACCTACTGGTGTCCTGGGCAAGGGCTGGGGGGCAGTGACCTCTAAGAGGCTATTGTCTCACCTGCAAAATGGGAGTAATGATCCCTTTTTCATGGCTCATGTCAGATGCCTGTGGCTTTGGGTCTAAGAGATTTGAGTGTGCTCCCTGGCAGACCCAGAAGACCTCGATTTGGAGCCCAAGAAGGAGATGACTTTACCCACCAAAGAGATTTTTTCCAGTGTCTTCTACACCCAAGGCCAAGGCCATTCAGCAGAGTGGATGGTTGGAGGCCTGGGTTCTATCTCATTTCTGCCATAATTTGGAGGCCTCTTAACCTTTCATGGTCTTTGCTGGGAAGAGGAACAGATACAACAATCTCTAACAATATGCTGACTCTAATACTCTGTACTTCTTTTTGAGGAAGATCATCAGGCCAGTCTATGCATTCTCAGCAAACAATTCCATACAAAAGAATTCCACAAATTTTCCCACAGCAGGTGCTTCCCTGGAAATGATCCCCAGAGGAATGACTTGGAAAGAGGAAGCCCCTGAACTGATCTCTGTAGACAAACTATTCTGTCAAAAATAAAATCAATGACTTCCGTAGAGGTGCTGTACTTACTACAATTGTCCCTGAACTCAACTACCCTGTAGGAGGGTGAAGACAAGGCAATATTTGTTTCAAGCCCCTCATGACTGAAACTGCTGTGTTAGTTCAACCAACATGTATCAGGCACCTCATGGGTCTCAGGGAGCCGCTCCGGGCCAGCAGAGTCCCAGCCCCATCCCTGTGGCCACCGTAAGGCTTTGGATAAATCGCCCCATACTTCTGGGATGACGTAATAGCGACATCTGTTCCCAGGCTGGGGGTGGGATCAGAGGTGACAGTGGGCATAAAGGATCTGGCCCCCAGGCAGAGCTCGGGAGAGGGTGCTGTTTCATTTGCACCTTGTCGCTTGCTCTCTGGTGGCCATCTTAAGAACAAGGCTCTGGCACATTCTTTCAGGAGTGAGAAGATCTCATTAGTGTCTGGGCCTGTTGCTTCCAATTCCAGCCTGGTCTGTGAGTCATCACCAATTACCCGGCAGCCGGCGGCCTGAGCAGAGCCTGGCAAGGCAGGACAGAGCATCCCAGTGTGGGTACAACATGTCTGTCACCTGTGTGTCTGTCACATGGCCGGGGCAGGAGGTGGGGAGTACAAGGAGCACAGACCTGAAGTATGGTGTCTGTCCCCTCCCTTCTCTGGGCCGCAGATTTTTCCCTCTGGGAATAAGGGTGACCTCTGAGGCCGTGGTCAGTGCTCACTCTCTGGGATTCTAGCCAGCTGCCCTTGATGAACAGTTTAGACATCTTTTTTTTTCTTTTTTAAAAATTTTAACTGTGGTGAAACACATATAATGTAAAATTTACCATCTTAACCATTTCTAAGTGTGGAGTTCAGTGGTGTTAAGTGTATTCCCACTGCTGTGTACCTGTTCCAGAACTTTTCATCTTGTAAAATGGAAACTATGTGCCCACTAAACCCCAAGTTCCCATTGCCCCTCCCACTCCCGCAGTCACCATTCTGCTTTTTGTCTCTGCGAGTTTGATCACTCCACCTCATCTAAGTACAATCATGCAACATTTGCCTTTTCCTGATCGGCTTGTTTCACTCAGCATAATGGCCTCTAGGTTCATCCAAGCTATAGCTATAGCAGGTGTTAGAATGTCACTTTTTATAGATGCCAAATAATATTCTGTTTTCTTATGTGTATGCCACATTTTCTTTACCTACTCATTTGTCGCTGGATGCTTGGGTTGCTTTGACCTTTTGGCCACTGTGAATAATGCTGCTGTGAATATGAGTGTATGAATATCTTCTTAAGATCCTGCTTTTAATTCTTTGGGGCACATACTCCGACGTGGAGTTGTTGGAGTGTATGGTAGTTCCATCTTTAATTGTTGGAGGAATGATTATACTGTGGCCCATAGCAGCTGTACCATTGTACATTCCTCCCAGCAATGCACAAGTGTTGTTTTCCTTTCTTTTCCCTTCCCTTCCTTTCTCTTTTCATTTCTTCTTCCCTTTCTCCTCCCCTCCCCTCTCCTCTCCTCTCCTCTTCCCCCTCCCTTTCCTTCCCTTCGTCTCTTCTCTTCTTTTCCTTTTTCGATAGAAGCCACTGTATGGATGTGAGGTGGAGGTTTAGGAAACTTTACTTGGGCTGTTCTTTGTGAAGTTGACCATCCTTGTTGGGTATGAATCTCAGACCGCTGATGGAAGCATGAGGTAGACAAGGCTGCCTATAATACGATGGAACTATTTACTGTCTTCTTGGAGTTACCAGTCTTCTCAGTGATGGCACGAGGCTCGCAGTTCATGCAGTGCCCATTGCTTGCCCTGGAGTCAAGTCCAAGTGGAGAGATTGAACAGTGCAGCAATGAAGTGCTCTGGTCCTCACCATTGACCTTGGCCTAAACAGGTACTCCCTGGGACGTCCTTGCCTCTGTTGTCGATCATGTGTGCTCCTGCTTAGTCATAGTCTGAGCCAGTGTCCCAGCTGCCGAGGACAGAATCCACCTAGAGTAGGATTCATCAGAAGGCGTAAAGTTGCACAGAATCTCTAGAAAGGCCCGAGAACAGAGGTAGGTGTCTCACATCCCGGGACAATGCAGCCAGGAGAAATACAGACCATCTTAGGACTCACTCAGTGGGAAACGCACCCCTGGTTATGCACTGACCATTTGGCCCCAAAGTGGGGGGACCAGAAACTGTAAATCTCCCAACTGTCCTGGAAGAAGCAGACCCATTCTCAGCCCTCCTCACCACTGAATACCTCCTTCCCGAAAGGCCTTCTTTTGTACCCTGCACGGCCGCTGGGGAAAAGAAGTGTCTCCTTGCAGGTCTGATCTACTATAGAACTAGGACAGCTACCAGGGAGTTGAACGAGGTTGTGAGGTAGCAGACTGCAAGAACCATCTCCCACCGCTTGTGGTGGAAAGCCTTTTACACACTTTTGAGCTATTCTCAGGCATCCTTGAGAGACCTTCTTTCCAGTCATGGACTGGAAAGCTTCCATGCTCTGGGGGTGGTCACCTCCCAGAGCTCTACCTGGAAAATCAGTCATGGCGCCCACTGCTACCAGATCTGGGGATTCCATCTTCTTTCTCCCTCTGGAAGGAATCCACAGCAAGCCTTGTATGGGACCCACTGGCTTCTCACCTCTCCTCTCTTCTGTCCCAGCTCTTCCTCCCACACCCAGGAGAATCTTGGTCTGACTTTGCTGGTGGAGACCTAGTTCTTCTATATCTCCATTGTATTCTCCTGCATTGATGGTATTTTCTAGACTTGTTGTACATTCTTTATAAGGCCTCAACTTTTGAGGCTCAGAGACTTCTGCTTGGCCTTCCTTCTCAGAAGTGATGATCTCTCAGAAGTGAGACCTAGTTCTTCTGTATCTCCATTGTATTCTCCTGCATTGATGGCATTTTCTAGACATGTTGTACATTCTTTATAAGGCCTCAACTTTTGAGGCTCAGAGACTTCTGCTTGGCCTTCCTTCTCAGAAGTGATGATCTCTCAGAAGTGAGACCTAGTTCTTCTGTATCTCCATTGTATTCTCCTGCATTGATGGTATTTTCTAGACTTGTTGTACATTCTTTATAAGGCCTCAACTTTTGAGGCTCAAAGACTTCTGCTTGGCCTTCCTTCTCAAAAGTGATGTGCCCACTTGAGCTGTGTGGATGAGTGGGGACCAGGGCTACTGAGGAAACACAAGGTCAAGAAAAATCTCAGTTAATCCTTCAATATATGATTCCTCCAAATTCTGTTGTGTCCTTCCCATGCATCTGGTCTACCACCAATATAACCCTTGTAGGCTGAGAACTTTTAACAGAGGAAGGAAAGACATCACGCACCCTACACAGCTCAGACAGGGGCCTGGTATGTATGTCCGGGGCATCCAACCTCCACCACCCTCCAGGGCATGTGTTATCATCTCATATTCTAGATGCGGAAAAGCTCCTCATATAGAGATTACACAGGGACAGGGCAAGAGCTAGAATTCTCTACCCTATATCTGTCTCATTCCAAACCTGGAGATTTTACCAAGAGCTCTCTTTGTGAATTCACTTGTTTTGAACTCTCTGACATAAAGCAAAATTCATTTTCTTAATCATCTCTGCCTTGTTGAAGTGGGAATCCAAGAACACTACACATTTAGAGTCTGAAGGCTAAATTCCTTTTCGAGTCCTTTAGATAATTCTGATTTGTGCTCATGCCCCTGGCAGAGGAAGGTAAGAGTGTAATTAGAACTGTGAAATCTGAAGATAAAGGGAAATTCTCTTTCCCTCTCCTGGGTCTGTGTTTGGAGCTCCTGAAAAATGTCAAAACAATGGGTTGTCTGGGGAGTGAAGGGGGACCAGTTGCAGAGTCCTGCTCATCGAATGCTCTCGTGATGTTTCTGCTTCTTTCCCATGTTCCCCCTCCATGGGTCACTGTCAGCTGCTCTGCACCCTTGGCCTGGGTGGGGCTACCCTGGGTGTTCACGGATGCTCTCCTCAATCCCCTGCTGTTGGTCGGGGTCCTACGACCAGTCCTTTCCAGTGAAATGGGAAGGGTGGTGACAGTATCCCTTCTGGGCCAAGAGACTGGAAAGTCCTTCCCCAGTCTCTATCTTCTTGGAACATGGCAGACGGGGAGGGGAACTTGTTAGAACAGCCACAAGTTCAGCTGCTGAGCTGGAGATCATTCTCCCAAGAAAGATGCCTGGAGCCCACTGGACTTGGAAAAAGCATAAAACAGGTCTTTGTTTTATTGAGTCTCTGAGATTCGAGTGACTGTGAATGCCATCAGTGTAAACTTGCTTATCTGGACTAATGCTGCACGCCAACATAAGATTTCCCCAATTTCCCCTCCATGCTGGGCTGCGTGAGCTTTACCTCCATCCAGCCTATCTGGGGCCCAGCACCTGCCATACAGACCCCATCCGGGGGCTGGCCAGGGCTTCTCCCTTCCCAGCCAACTCATAAACTAGAAGGCGACTTCCCGGTCCCTGGGAATATCAGTAATTTTGGGGTCCTTGAGGAAGCTTGACAAAGACTGTCCCCCCCGCCCCCTAGAGACGTTCGCATTCTAATCTCCAAAACCTGTGAGCGTTACCTGGTATGACAAAAGGGCTTTGTAGATTTGCTGAAGGGAAGGGTCTTGAGACATGAGATGATCCGAGCAGGAGGAATCAGTGAGCAGAGAAAACCTGCCGCAGCAAGAAACCGAGCCCCCAGTGATGCACTCTTTGAAGGTGAAGTGAGGGACTGGCAGCTGAGGAACACGGACGGGCCCTAGAACCAGGAAAGCCAGGAAACAGATTCTCCCCTCAGGCCCTCTAGAAGGAACTGGTCCTGCTGACCTTTTGACTTTTAGGCCAGTGAGACTGGTCTCATACTTCTGTAACCGTAAGAGAACAAACTGAGATGGTTTTGAGCCACTAAGTTCATGGTAATTGATTCTAGCAGCGAGGGGAAACAGATACACTCATGGAGCCATCAAATGCCCTTATTAGGAAGTCAGCCACATGATGATATTCAGGCAGATTTGGATTTTTTTTTTCCATTCTCCCCCCCGCCCCCTTCTAGGTCATCTCCAAGGTGTAACAACCTGGAGGCGAACCACAGATCTCAGGGCGAGGAGGTTGAGGATATTGTAAAGGAAGGGTCATCGTGATTGGCCATGGCATTTAGGCAGAGGGAAAAGGGGATGTGAAGGAGTAAGGGACAAAGACAAGTCGGTAGAACTGCTGGATGGAGGGATGAGGGCTTGGGGTACCGAAGGGACTGAGCTGAAAACTCGGGGGATAGGGAAGGAAGGTAAGTATCCAAAACCTCCTTCACCCCCAGGATTTCTGTTTTCCCACCTCTGTGACTTTGGCCATATCCTTCCCTCCATGTGGAACACATTCCCAAAACATACATTCCATGGTTACCTGTAGGTTGGATACTTCTCTAGTCTCCAATCCCCTTTCCCAGGTACACCTAAATTTCCTGGCTGTTGAAGTTTAGGTGAGATTGACTCCACCCATGGCTCCAAGGTTAAGACTTTACTGGCTTGAGTCTGACCATAGTGATAGCTTCAAGGAGGGACATATAACTTAATTCAGGCCAGTCAGAGCCAACATGGTGCACCTTTTGGTTACTGGCTCATGTTAATTAGTGAGGCAGTTTTCTTCACTACTAGATGCGCTCATGGAAGAACAGGACCTGAGAAATTGCTATCAGGCAACTTGCAACCCTGAGCCTGTGAGAATGAAACCATTCTGAGGAGGCAGAAATGTAAGATGCAAGTTTCCATTATTAGAGTGGCTGGATCATGCCTTTCCTGAAGGAGACACTGAACAGTCCCGTCAAGCAAAGCTCTCCATTCTCTTTATTGTCATGGCTATTCTCTTCCGCACCAACATCCTCCCAAATCCAAGGTCCAAAACCTCTTGAAAGGGGGGGACCCCTTTTTCCTTTGATAATCACTCATCCTTTGGCTTTAGAATCCCAGGATGTATGCAAATAAAGTCACAGAAATTTTTCTTTCCTGTAGCATTTCTCTTCGAAAACAAAAATCTGTAAAGAAAATATTAAAATGGAGTCCCAGAACTACAAATACCCATGTAACAGAATTTTGTTTTCTATTTATATTCGCCCATTCTTCCAAAGGAGAATGAAAAGACAAAAAGGGAAGGGAGTGGATCCTGTTAAATGAAGCTGGAGAGAAGTGAAATGAATCCTGTTAGACGAAGCAGGAGCCGGAGAGAAGTGAATTATTCTGCTTAACGGAGGGAGAAGATTTTTCAGTTTTCAGAGCAGCTCAAGAGGAAAGGGAGAGAATGACATGAGGACACAGATGCTATAGGGAAGAGGCTGTCAGCAGAAATTCTCTGCGGGCAGCCAGAGGAAGAGAGCTGGGAGAGAAGGACATTGGTAAAGACCTTGCTCTTTTCCAGTCAGTACCCTCCATTTGAGTCAAGTCTACTGCACCCACAGGATAGGTGCTAATAAATATTTATTAAATACATAAGTGAGCAGATGAACAAATCAACCCAGTTACAAGGACTTCACAAATGAACATCAAGAAAAATAACTCTGGGGTTAAGCAAAATTCTAGGCGATAAACCTTGAAGGTGTCAGTTTCAATAAGTAAGGGAGGGGGAACCCCACACAAATGCTATTTCCAAATGCAGAGAAATCTGCCTGAAGTTATGCCCTAATCCCATATGCCTCAATAATATGAAGATAGAATGAAAGAAATAGAATCGCAACCAACAGGGGGTCTGTTTCCACAGAGAACCACCAGCAGCTGACTTTCCTAACCAGTTAGTTCTTACCGAAGGTGCCAAGACTGAAAGCTGCCGTCCCCCAGGCCGAGGCCACAGAGACGACTCGGAGCTCACAGGATGAAAAGCTGCAGAAGCAGCTTAGGCATTTTTCAGGACAAAATTCATTCACTCATTCAACTGCATCAGTATACGAGAGACTCACGATCCCTACTCTCACGGAGTATGGGCGCTGGTGGGAGCAAGGACGAGAGATTATAAGAACAAATGGAAACATTTAATAATTTGACTTTATAAAAATCAATGCTAAATGCCCAAGGAGGGGTGGAAATGTCTAGCGCAATCTGGGACACCAGAAACGTTTCCTTGAGGGAAATGGACAGAATCACATTGTGACTCTCACAGGTCCTAGGCGCTCTCACCTCTCAGAGCCACTTCCCCATTAAAACTCTTATATATATTAGAAAACTTTATAATTATGTGGGTACACTGGTAAGGAAAACATCAATATATTTACAATGGATTCATAATTATATATTATTATCATATCATTTTTTCATATTTCAAAATACAATAAAAGGAAAAATTTCCCTCTGAACTTCTTGAGGAATAATTAACAGATATAATTGTGTATATTTCAAGTGTACAACATGATTTGTAATACATGTACATTGTGAAACGCTTACCAAAATCAAGAAAGATGACCCACCCATCACCTCACACAGGCAACTTTATGCGGCTGTGTGTGTGTGTGTGTGTTGAGAACATTTGAGATCTACTCTCAGCAACGTTCAAGCCTGTAATACCATCCTGTCAACAATAGTCACCATGCTGTACATTAGGTCCTCGGAACTTACTCTTCTTCTACTGAGCTTGTACCTTTCTTTTGATCTCCATCTCCCCATTGCCTCCTAGCTCTTGGCAACTATCATTCTATTTTCTGTTTCAATGAAGTTGGCACTTTTTTAAAAAAAATATTTCTCATATGGCATCACACAGTGTTTATCTTTGTCTATCTGTCTTATTTCTCTTAGCTTAATACCTTTCGGGTCCATTGCCATTGTCACAACTGGCAAATTTCCTTCTTTCTCTTGGCTGAATAATATTCCCTTGTATAGACACTACCTTAAAAGGAAAACACTTTGTGGGTACATGATGTTTTTAGAGCACCATGTCTCTTGTGCTGAATGGATAGTCTGGCCCTGGAAAAGGTCCGGGTTGAGATGGTAAGAGAATCAGGCGAGGCTTGTACAATGAAAGTCTTCACTGAGGGAGTCTGGAGGGGAGGGAGACGGGTGAGGTGAGGCGGAAAAGCCCCACAGCAGCCACACTGTGGGAAAGGGATTAGCTTTTTATGATAGCTCTGACCCCAGACATGACACAATCCTTCTGCCTTCAAGGTCCACCTCAGATCTTGCCATCTGGAGCTCTCCACTCCTTCCTTCTCTAAGCAACCGCACCCTCTGCTCTGTCCCCCCAGGGTCTGAGACCCATCACAGCCATGTGTACCTAGTCCGGGTGCATGTGTCAGGACTGTTTGTGTTTCAAAGGCGGAGGCAGTGAAGTAATGGAATTTCTTGGCCCCAGGTTCATATGGCGACATCAGCCTGCAGTCCGCTCTCCCCAGTAACTCCCATCACAGCTCCTTTCCATTTGTGGGGGTGAGAAGCCACCAGACAATGGCCTTGGAAAGGTCACAAAATTGGTTCTGGCAGGCTGCATGCCCATCCCTGGGCCAAGGAGGGGGTCAAGAGATAGGGTGTTGTGTTTGGCCACACTTGGTCCTACTACCCATCCCTTGAGCCAGGAGAGGCGTTACCTTCTCCCAAAGCTGAAGGACAGAGCCTAGGGGAAGGGAATTTCCCGAGTGAAGATGGAGGTGTCGTTCCTAGCAGAGGGGGGCAGGTACGGGCAGGCAGAGCAGTACACAGACAGCTGTTCTGTGTTCTCGTGGTCCGCGGCCACCAGCAGTAAGGGGGTGCATTACTCCTCTTGGACGCTTGGAGTAGCCATGACAACAGTGTCCAAAGTCCAGTC
This sequence comes from Mustela nivalis, assembly GCF_964662115.1. Lineage (NCBI taxonomy): Eukaryota > Metazoa > Chordata > Mammalia > Carnivora > Mustelidae > Mustela > Mustela nivalis. The sequence continues at coordinate 118,624,236 of NC_139022.1, read as the reverse complement.
AGTGCTCCCAGCAGAGAAGATACCATTCTGGCCTCTTTCAATGTCAGGAAACCTCCCCAGACTCTGGTTCTACTCCAATCACACCTCTAACCTACTCAGTGACCAAAGATAAATTTCTTCAAATTTTGTGGGGCTCTGTTTTCCGATCCATAAAATAGGGATGCCAACCAGGCCCCGAATGGACACACTGGGGAAATGTCATTCTTTCCCTTACGTCTATACAGGACTATTGGTGTGGTCACCTCCCCTGTGACTGTTTGGATCTCTTGGGATCACGAATTGCATATTATTCATCTCTAAACCTCAGTTGCTTCACCTGTAAAGTGGGGATAGTGTCCGTCTTGAAAGATGACTAGGAGAGTTACATGAAATAATGCAAGGAATGTGCTGAGTGAAAAATAATTAAGGAGGGTGACTGGGTGGCTCAGTTGATTAAGCGTCTCCCTTCAGCTCAGGTCATGATTCCAGGGTCCTGGGATCAAGCCCCACGTTGGGCTCCTTGGTCAGCGGGGAGTCTGCTGCTCCCTCTGCCCCTCGTCCTGTTCATGCTCTCTCTCTCAAAGAAATAAAATCTTAAAAAAAAGAATAAAAGAAAAAGAAAGAAAGAATGGAAAAAGAAAGAATGCACAAATCCATGAAACATGAAAATTATGTTGAGACAGGAGGAAGGAAGGGGGAAGGAAGAGGGGAGGGGAGGGGGGAAAGAACCAGAATGATTTCCCTCTGTGTTCTCTGCAGTGGCAAGCAAAGGCAGCCCCCAGATCTCAGGCTTGCGCGGGGTGTGGACTGCCAGCAAAGCTGTGATTCCCAGGCTGTTAATTGCTGGAATGTTTGCTTCTCTCCCCAAGGCATTTTGGCTCCGGTTTGGCCATTTTTCCCCCATTTAAGAAGTCTCAAATGTGTAAATATCTCAGAAAACAGTATATCCCTACAGGAGGGAGTGGTGGAGGGAGGGCATGGCTGGGCTACGTTACAGAAGAGAGGATGGGTGTGGGGAGGTAAGAAGAAAGCAGGTGGGCAGAGTCACCTTTGGGGGGGTTGCACTTCCCTGCCCATCCCCCACCCTTCCTGCCGCTGCACCCCCACCCCACCCCCTGCGCCACGGAGTAGGGAGTACAGAGTAGAGCCACAATCATGGTAAACTAGGCCACCTGGACCTGATTTTCGGACAATGCTTTGGGATCATGGAGTAGCTCGGAAGATACCGCAATGGAAACAAAGTCCAACTCTCAAGAGTTTTAAGAGATTTCCTTCATGACAATTGCTATGTGGACCAACCTTTGCTGACATCTCACTGTTTGCCAAGCACTGGGCAAAGCTCTTCTCCAGTCTCCAGAAACATGTCGGAGGCTAGGGTGGGCCAGTGAGGGGCCTAGGGCAGCAAATCTAAGAAGCCCTCACTGCGTACACAGTGAGAGCGAGTGCCTTTTTTATTTTTTTAAGAGATTTTATTTATTCATTTGACACAGAGAGACCGAGAGTGAAGAGTGATTACAAGAAGCAGGGGAAGAGCAGGCAGGGGGGAAGCAGGCTCCCCGCTGAGCAGGGACCACCCCCCCACCCCCGCCTGCCAACATGGGGCTTGATCCCAGGACCCTGGGATCATGACCTGAGCCGAAGGCAAACGCTTAACCGACAGAGCTACCCCGGCGCCCCCCCACGTGAATACCTTCTTAAATTTTGCTCCTTCTTGTCCCAGTCTTGGTCTTGTTCATAAACACCTCTTCAGACAAGATCCCCATTCCCTTCCTACAGATGGGAAGGCTGAGGCACAGAGAGGTTGAGTAAGTTTTGCAAGGTCACTCAGAAGATGGGAGATCCAGAATTCAAACCCGGATAGGCAGCGGCAATTTCACCCGTGCCTCAGTATGGCCAGAGTGCCCTGCTCCAGGACAGACCTTCTGAAGCAGAAGGGTTGCAAAAACATTTCTCCGCCCTCTGCAGCATTCTGTGATTTCCCCTCCATTGCCCCACACACAATGCCCTAAGGGGGTAGGAATTGTGGCCTGGGGAGGCTGGGAGGGCAAGAGCCAGAGAGAAAAGTCCCCTCCTCCTGGAAGGCCTCCCCTCTTCACTCCCTCCCCCAGACTCTGCACGGAGACCTTCAGATCCACGTTGTCTAGGGACTTCCTCTCCTATGTCCCAAGTCCACAGCTCAAGTAAACATCTAGAATTTTATAGGACTTCCCTGCCAGCTGGAGAGAAAGGGAAGTATTCCAAAACTGAAGCAGAGTAGCTTTTTATAAAACAGTTTATTGAGATACAATTCACCTTTGGAGTATACAATTCACCACTTATTGCATTTTATATATCTTATTTTATATATTACATTGTCAATTTGAGAACATTTTCATCACCTCAGAAAGAAACCCTGTACCCCTTAGCTATCACCCACCAAACCTTCCATCCCCTGTCAAGTACTAATCTATTAATCTTCTTTCTATATTACTAATCTTCTGTTTCTCTCTCTTTGCGCATTCTGGATCCCTCCAATGAATGGAAGTACCCAATATGTGGTTCTTTGTGTCTGGTTTCTTTCCCTTGGCGTGTTTGCAAGGTTCATCTGGGATGTAGCACAAGGGCTGTGCTTCTTTCCTTTCTATGACCAAACACTATTTCATTTCAGGGATATACACTTTAAAAAATTCATTCACTAGTGACGGACATTTGGATTGTTTGGTGGCTTTTTCACAGGCAAGACAATGCATACACTTGGCAGAGGGAGGACTGCCTGGAAAACGGTTTCATCCTAGTGTCACTTTAACTTCAAACTTCCCGAGCTTAAGCAATGCGCCCAGGACAGCTCGCTGTACTCAGGGCAAAGCCCTGGCTGGTGGATCCACCTTAGGGATCAGCACACGGAGTCCGCAGGAAGATAGGACACTTGCACTTTGGGTTCTAGAAGTGCCACAAAGCAGAGGAAAGCACAGATGGGTATTCTAGACCCCAGGCCACACCGAGCCATCTTGCCAGCCATCATTCCACCCCAGAAAATCTAAGACACCATGGGCTGTGTGAAAACGTTTCTCCAAGGAAGAGAAAACGCTGCCAACAAAACGGTGACACATGGCTTTCTGGACACGTCACGCGTAAAACGCATTCCAATTTCAGAAATATTGCCGTGTGAGAGACCACGCATCCTGGAACAGAGGAATATGGTCCCCTTTCTGCAGGTGCTGATTCTAAACACGCCTGCTCATCCTCTCTTCCTCGACCGAGTCCTGCTTCCTCCATTCTGATGCTTGACTTAATGTGGTGCATCTGGGGTCCCCACCTGTCGTCTCAGAGTCTCCCTGTGTGCCCTCGTTCCCTCTTCTTGCCACCTCATCGGTTACCTTTCCTGGCAAGGGCTCCTCCCAGTGGCCAACCCCTCTCCATCCCCACTGCCAGGGCCCTGCTTCTAGTTTCTTCATGTGCGTGGGTCAGTGCTCCTGCAGCCCTTCCCATCCTCTGCACTGCTCTGATCACTGATGGGACAACACTGCTTTGCTCCCGGTAAACCTCTGATGTGGCACCTACAGGACAGAATAGAAACTCCTTGGCACTGTGTCTGGAGCCTGACTGGCCTCTTGGATCCCCCTCCAGGCTTGGGTGTGGGTCCCAGACCTTTGGCTGGAGGCAAAGGCTCCAGGCTCCCTGCCTTCGCCCTGGTTCTCCCTCCAGGAATGCTCTTCCCTTTATTCCCACTTGGGACATCTGAGTCAGATGGCTCTGCTTCTGTCTCCCATTCCTTGCGAAACTGGTTGCACCCTTCACTTGACTCCAGAGTTCTTTGCATAGCCCTCTGGGACAGCTGCTTACTGCGTAATGGCGCACAGAAGACAGACGAATTTGTTGGAGCTTGAATCTCGCTCCACAGTTAAGCCATCCTGTGACACAGGCAAGGTTACATGATCTCTGGGAGCTCTGGTTTGAGTATCAGCCCTCAGTGCACACTGGAAAAGGAAGAAAAAAAAGCTGTAGAAAGAACCTTTCCCATGGTACCACTCCTTTCCCCTGCTCCTTTCCAGCCAGTCCCCCAGGCCCCAAGAGAGGCACAGTGACCAATCCTTAAGAGCCAAGCCCACCTTCCTCTCTTCCTTCCCCAGAAAGCTGCACAGGCAGACATGCTCCGGAGCCTGGCCATCATGCGGATTTGGAGAGGGGGCAGTCTGATGGGGAAGAGGTTTACTGAGGTCTCCAACAATGTCACGTGCTTCAGCCCAGGTTTTACCAGAAAGCTCTGCTTTCATCAAGGTGGTTCAAGGTTGCTGTCAGGGTCAGACTGTTGCCCAGTTAAGTGCATCTGGCTTCCTGCTTAGCTCTGTCTCCTTGCACACTGTTGTCCTGCTTTGGAATCCCGTAGGGGCAAAGGTCCCTGCAGGGCTGGACTGGGGTATTCCTAACCCTCCATCCTCATGCCACCCAGGTACCAACAAAACATCTCCTCTCACCGTGAACAGTAGTAACTGCACCACTATGGCCGCCAGCCTCCTCTTAGCCTGCTCCCTGGGGCCTCCCTGTGTAGACTGGGACCGCCTTTAGGGAATGTCCATCTTACTCTTTACCGTCTGCCCAAGTCCGCCCCCCCCCCCACACCAGCAGACGAGGTGCTCTACATGCTGGCCAATGTGAAGCCCTGGATCTGGGCAGAAGCACCCAACGGGACAAGTGGGACCCTGTTCTGGAATGCAACCAACTGGACTGTTGCGAGGGAGGGGGCTGCCATGCAAATCAAGGGGAAGTATGATTCTGGCCTGTGACATCGCTAACTGGCTGGTGTCGCCTCCCAGTGGTGTGGACCTGCACCTGACAAGCTTGCCCTGCCTGGAGCTCTGGGCTTCCCTCTGTCTTCCACGCTAAAATCCAACCCCTTTGCTTCTTTCCTAAACTGCAGCTCTTGGCACCTCCTGTTTGTTGTGAGTTTAATGAACTCAGGGAACCAGGGAGGTCCAGCGAGCCCTAGTGACTCCCACATGCATGCAGCTTTACGAAGGAGGAAAACGAGAGAATGTATAGCAAAAGGGAGGAAGTCTGTAACATTTCTGGACTTCAGGCCCCCCTTATTCTCTCTCCTTGGAGACTTCTGAGATAAATGAGACTTGATCTATACTTTTCTAACAGTTGGCATTCCTTATGGGGGCGTCTGTTTGGCTGGGACAATTGTGAAGAGTGCAGGGATGATGAGACCAGCCTGGGTGGGCTCCATTTGGCCTGGTTACTGCCCTTGGACTGGTGCCTCTCAAGACCAAGAGCAAAGACCAGTAAGGCTTGAACTTCTCTTGGATGCTCACAAAACTTTGGCTTAAGTTGACCTTGAACCAAGGACCCGTATATCCAGTTCAACCCAAATACCCACTAGGTCTGTGAATTTATCATGTGTCCATTGGGCTGTCCTTGTTCCCCAGTCATCAGGGGTAAATGGAATCACCTTTTATGTGGCGGCTCAAATTAGAAACTGGGGAGTTACTAAGACATTTTTCTTCCCCATCTTCTGAGAATGTGGCAATGTTCTGGGTCCCTGTCCCTTCATTCCCCCCAATCTTTGCTCCCCGCCCCCTGCTCTGCACCCCTCCTCTGCCAGACATACAGCTTAGACACATTTCCCATGCTCCCGTGCAGCTTGGTGTGGTCATGTGACTGGCTTCCAGCCAATGAGGTGTGGAAGCCCTATCGCTTCTTGCAGGAGGCCTGGCCCAAGAAATTCCTTGCACGGGGAATCTTTTTTTCCTGTTTCCTGTTCACCTGCATGGACTGGGACTCTGAGGGCCCTGGGGACCGCAGAGGCTCAAAAGAGAGGGCCTGGGTCCCTGAATAACTATGTGGATTACAGTCCCCAACTGGATTTTATGTAAGTGAGAGATAATTTACGTCGCCGAGGTTTGGGGGGTTATTAGAGCAAGCTTTACTGTATCTAAAACACCTTCTGAACATAATAGGATCCGAAAGCTTGAATTCAGATAGAGAATAATACTCTTAAATATTCTCCGTCCTTGCAGCCTTCCCCATGACTACCTCACTCTTCTCACGTCCCGTCTTCTACCTCCATCCCATCCCCTTGACCCACCCTCCACCCTCCCTCTGATTTTGTCTCTCATCATGTCCCTCCACCTTGACGATTAAAAGCCTCTTTTTTGGCAGGCAGGACAAGGCCCAAATGCCAAAAGCCAAGACAGCCCAGCCATCGCGTGTCATCCCCACGCTGGCCATTCTCCTGGAAACGCTAGAATACTTTCTGCCTCCTCAGTCTAAAATGCCTTCCCCTCCTCATCCCCCAGACAAGTATTTGTCTTTCAAAAACTTGCTTTCGAAATCACTTGCTGTAGCTTCTCTCTGACAGCCCAAAATAGAACTAATCACCCTTCCTTTTCCTGTCACTTCTCTCCTTGTGTTAGGACGCTGACTCCCCATGTTATCATTTTCTGTGCCTACTTCTCCCCCCATAGACAATGCGTTTCATTTTTACCTCCCATGGCATAGCCTGCTGCCCCACAGGAACAGCCCTCAGCAGAAATCTGCAAATGAATGAATAGATGCAGAGGGAAGCCAGATTTCAGCTTGAGCCTGGTTGCATCCTCTGCTCAGTTTCAGCCCAGATGTCTCTGTGACACTCACAGGACAGGCGGGAGAGGCATTGGGTCGTTGGAGATCACTGTCTGATGAGCTGGCTAGGAGGTCAGTCAGTGGGCTAGCAATGAAACCTGAGAGGCTACTGGTATACTGCCAAGAAAGTGTGCTTTGGAAGGAGCACTCTTAAGTGTTGTGGCCCTGAAGCTCCTCTTGGGTCTGAATTCATCTCCCCTCCCTACCCTGTATATCTAAGGAAATCATCACAGGCTAATTTTTGCTGCTGGGGCCATAAATGGATCTTGTCTAGTCAGACAAGACTGAACTTACCTTTTCAAGGGGGATCAGACACAAGTACCCACAGATGACAGATAATAATGCCAATGATTGGAGACAGTCTAGGGTAAGGTAGTAGGGAGTGGTGGGGACTACAGCAAACCAGAGTGTAATAGACCTCATTCAAAAGGAGCAACTGCCTCTCAGTTCTCTAGCTCATGGCTGTCACGCTGTTGTATAATCAGATTTTTTGAGCTTTTAGATGGGAGCTCAAGAGGTGGGGGGAATGCAAATACCATATCATCAAATGTAAGATGCTCTCTATTATAAACTGCATCATTATTTTATGTACCATTAAGAAAGAAAATTTTACCAGTTAAACTACGACACAGGGCTTTCTTATCACAAAAGATTTATTTTACGTGTGTAGAAAGAGCTATTTTAGACTTATTTAGATAAAGATTTCTGTCCTAGATCAAGCTTGTGCCTACATGAAAAAAGGAAATCATATGCAAAATTAACTGGTTAAAGTTCTTCTGAAGCTCCTCCCATTTAGAATCGGCTTTGTGGGGGCGCCTGGGTGGCTCAGAGGGTTAAAGCCTCTGCCTTCAGCTCGGGTCATGATCCCAGGGTCCTGGGATCAAGCCCCGCATCAGGCTCTCTCCTTGGTGGGGAGTCTGCTTCCTCCTCTCTCTCTGCCTGCCTCTCTGCCTACTTGTGATCTCTCTCTCTGTCAAATAAATAAATCAAATCTTTAAAAAAAAAAAAAAAAAAGAATCGGCTTTGTGTGGCTCCTCTGCCAGCATTGCGGGAACCTGCATTCGGCCATACAGGATCATCTTTTCTCCCTACTGCCCTGTCACCTCCAGGACTTTTTTGCATGCGGCCAGCACCCATTCTGTAAGTAGCGATGGGGACACGCTTAGGCAGCGAAGTGTGACAGCTGATGCCTCCCTGACAGTGACTTGAACATGCATCCTGATTTCAGGGATGCTAAAATGAGAAAAGGGGGAGAGGAGAAAAGAAATACAGTAATTCAAATTAAAAAAAAAAAAAAAAAAGGAAGCAAACAAGCATGGGAAGCATTGACATTACATGGAGAGAACTAGGACAACTCTGGGCCAAATTTGGCCACACAGCTGGCAGTCTGAAGGCCCTGATGAGTCAGCACTGCTTTAGAAAGTCTGTGGGTTCCCAGTGAAAGGGCCCTACTGCCTTCGTCTGCTGGTTTCTCCAGTCCTCACGAGACCCTCTCCCACCGCCAGCAAGTGAAGATGCGGTGGGGAAGTCTGCTGTCGGCTGGGCTTTCCAGGAGCGTCAGGAGCTGGCCGGCTGGCAAGGACCAAGGCCCTAGGATGGGGCTGGAATGGCATGTGGGGAAGCTCTGAGGCTTTGGAATTAGAAAGAACAGCCTCCGCCTCCTGGCCCTGCCGCTTACTAGCAAGGTGATCAGAGGTTATTAGTTCCTCATCTATAAAATGGGGAAGAAAACAGTACTTTCTTTTTAGGTGTGTTGTGAAGACTGAATGAGGTCTTGGCCGTAAAGCCTGTAGCACGTGGCATTTACTGGGCGCTCAGTGCGTGTTACGATCGTTACTCCCTTCTGATCCCAGGTGTTGGGCTGGCAAAGCTGACCTGGGATTGGTGCTTCGCTGAGCTCAGCTGATGGAAGGCCTTGGGCCACTTTGGCCTCGCATCCCTGATCAGCCTCCCAGACAGAGCTCTCATCTCAGGCCCCCTGAAAGGCCCAGCATAGGCAATGGAACCAATTAATTAGAGAAAGTGGTCTCCACACGCACCCTTTCTGGAGAGAAGATAATTGGATTTCTGTGGTTACGAAGACAGACTCGGTTCGGGCTCCCCCAAGAATGAGGCCATTTCCATGATGAACACAGCAGACTTCCTCCTGTTTCATTCCACTCTGTGGTGGGGTGCTTGGTTGATAATGGGAGTGAAGACTATTAGGGGCCTGAGGTAGAGGAACAAAGGCCTCCTGCAACTCCAGAGTGAGGTCAAATCTCTCAGGGGACAGAAGAACCTTCCTGATGTCAAGGCCACATAGGGCTCTGGCTCTGGAAGACAAATACATTTAGGTGACTCCAATTTTGGGGAATAATGCGTCATTGTATGCCCATCTGACAGCCATGTTCCGTTCTTACTGTAGCAGCTCCTGATTCTAATTTGGGGACTGGTTCTGACCCCATACGGTTGCTGGGGCTTCAATTTCAGTCTCAGATGGGGAACTGCCCTGGGCCAGTCAGCAAATTCCATCCCCAAGGCCCTTTTGGGCAGAACTCAAGGATTGGGTGCAGGCCTTGGGCCAACACAACCAAACTGGGTCAGAGCAAACCAGGGTCTATGCTAATGGCCCCCAGAGGAAGCATTTCTACCTTTCCTGCTGCTTGTAGAAATGAGAGGGTATGAGCAAGGGAGCACAGGAGCTGTTGGACACAACTTGCTACTGGGATGGAGAGACTGTGGGACATGGAGCCGAGAGCTGGACACCCTGGAATGCAGCCTGTGGGTATTTGAGCACCTGGATCACGTAGTGCCTGAAGCTGTTCAAGCCAGACTTTTTAATATAAGGCCAATAAATTCCTTTTGTTTGTTTGTTTCCATTTTGGTAGTTTTTTTTTTTAAGATTTTATTTATTTATTTGACAGAGAGAGATCACAGGTAGGTAGAGAGACTGGCAGAGAGAGAGAGAGCGGGAAGCAGGCTCCCTGCTGAGCAGAGAGCCCAATGTGGGACTCGATCCCAGGACCCTGAGATCATAACCTGAGCCGAAGGCAGCGGCTTAACCCACTGAGCCACCCAGGCGCCCCCCATTTTGGTAGTTTTTAAGTCAGTTTGGGGTGGGTCTTCTGTTCTTCTTAATAAAGTTTATCTGATAAAAGAACTTGTGGCTTTCTTAGGGCTCACCAGGAGATAGTCCCTGTGTGAGCCTGGGATGTACCACAGACTTTCCTTGCCCTTTCCAGCCTGTCAGTATGGGTGAAGTGCAGGGGCACATGGACAGTCAGGGAAGAGGTGAGCCAGGATCTCCTGCTCTAATAACATCATCCTCTGAAGTGCTCGGCAATGTAGACAAAATCTGCCCTAAACCTGAACCTCAGCTCCCATCACCTCATCCCCTTTACCATCTGCTGTCCAGGATACCCATATCTGGCTGAGAGAGCAGAGCAAATTAATGGGGTACCAAGCATCTCTCACCTCGGGGCCCGAGACCCACTCAGGGTTTCTCAGGGGGACCAACTCCTCTCCCTATGCCCTGTTCTCAAGGATTGGTGAGAGGGCAGAGCACTCTGGGGCTAGCCTTCTCTGGGGTGTAACTGAGGCCATCACATTGTTTGGGCACGTACAGCTGCCAGGGGCTGGATGAGTTCAGAATCCCAGAGGGCTTTCATGCTGCCTTGGGAGGAACAGGAGTGCACTTAATTCTCCTGCCTTGTTAGGCAGCATCTCCATTTTTTTCTGATAAGCAGAGACTCAGAAAGAGGAGGAGTCTATTTAAGTTCCCATAGCTGGACGGGGCTGGCAAAGTCACAGATCGCCCCAGACCCCCCTCATTCCCAAGCCCCTGCTTGTGGATGCTGGCCTGGGGCCTCAGTGATGGGGTGGGCTAGTGCCTCCTGTCTGGGAACTGAGGCCGTGCTCTTGGGAGCTGGGAGCAGCAGGTCAGGCTTGTCCTTGAGATGGAAGGTATGGGTGTCTACCAGAACTCCACTTGACTCACTGAGCCAGGCTGGAAAGCTGGAGGCCTGGGTCTGGGCGGCTGTGGTGGGGGGGGAGTTCTCTGTTCTCAGAGCTTTTATATTTCAGCTTTCCCCAACCCTGGGGGATGGCCTGCTTTGCTGATGACGCTGGATTCCCCGCACCAGGGCCTGTCTGCCGGCTGGGCTCTGACGTCATCCCCAGCTCTAGCCAGCTTTGGCTTCTGGGGGCTGGGCATAAGGCTGCCTGCCTGTCACAGGCTGGGGTCTCGCCAAGGCCAGAAAGCCCCTCTGGAGCCCCACAGAGCTTCCTAAAGCACCTGCCTTATAACAGCCCTCCACCCGTATCTCCTCCTACAACCCTCGGAGCAGGCATCCCCACCCACTGCTTCCGGATGAAGAAACCATACCAGACAGGTGAGGCGAGTGCCTAGGCTGTGCCCAAAGTGGAGGAGGGAAGGTGGCATCCACACCCGACCCCACAGCTTCCCCCCTCCTCTGTAGTCCCTGAAGACTTTCTCCAGGAGGGGCCGGCTACACCCACAGGAGCTCCTTGCTTCCGCATATCTAGGTGACATGAGCTGGCAGTGTCAGAGACCAGGGTAAGAAACAGCTCCTGGAGTCTAGAGATGTCCCGGCAGGGATTTCTCGTTCTCTCTACCTCGTGGAGGAAGAAGCCAGCAGCCAGCCAGGACCCTGAGTATGGGCAGCGCGCACACAGCCTCTGAGCCCCACCAGGCTGAGCAGGTGGAGGTCTCCAGAGAGGTTGGGCTGAGCCCAGCCCCCCTTCCTAGATTTCCAACAAAGAACAAGGAACTCTGCTGGCCCTGGTCTTCCGGAGTCACACTTAATGGCCAAGAAATTGACCTGAGTCCCCATCACATACTTTGAGGACTTCCTCTGGGAATTCCCGAGGGTTGTCTTCATGGTTCCCATTCTCTTAATGTCCCTTATGCCTCTCATGCCCCCAACACAATTAATGACCCCCATTAGTCGGTCTGCCCGAGGCTGCTGCCCCTCTCTGCCCCTTCCTTCCCACCTCCAGTCTCTCCAATACTGCTGTGATGTGTTAACAGATGTGTCTCAAACCTATGTGTTTGGGGACAAGGGAGTCGTCACAAAGGCCTTAGTCAGAGCAAGAAACAAGTTATTTCAATCCCTGCTCTCAAACCTTCCACCTGCACTGAGTCTCTCCTGGGGCCACTTTCTCCCCATGGCCCAGCCTACTCCCCTGTGCTTAGGTCTTCTTTCTCCCAGACCCTTTTCCCTGCCTCCTGGTTGCCCAGAAAAAGCTCCTCATTCTTCTGACTTGATTATTCAGAGCAATGTAACATACTTCTGGGCTTCCCACAAATCTCTGAGCTTTTTTGCCTTAAACCCCAAAGGGCCAGAGTGAATTTTTCTAAATAGAACAGTCATCTACCCTGGGCGTTTGCCCCTATGAAATGTGGGAACTGTAAGTCACTTTGAAAGCATGATTGTGTTTTATTTGTATCAGGTCAAAATCTCGGGCAGGCCTTTGTCTTCCAGAAATAGATACAATCCCTTAAAGGAAGCTGATCTCCCACTCCCACCTGCACCCCTGGACACCATGGGGAGGCAGAGCCTGGGGCCAGGCATGGTGTCCTCGGGCCTGGGGCAGTCCTCCAGCCAGGGCACCAGGCAGAGGTGGGGATTTGAGTCAAGGCCACAGGGCAGGAACTAGAGGAGAGAAAGAAGATTCAAGGTCAAAGATGGCAGAGCTTGGAGAAAGTCCCAGAACCGGAACAGGTAGCTAGCTGGGTTTTTTGCTAGAGATGTCCGGTAGATCAGAACACAGGATTAGATGGGAGTGGGGGCTACATTTGAAGAGCCGGTTCTTGAACATGGAAGGAGTTCACCCTGTGGACAAGGTGGGGAACAAAGGACAAAAGACAGGAAATGTTGGGGTCAGGAGAAATATGATGGAGGGGATGGATTTTGCACAGCTCCACACTGACTCAGCTGTTTCACTGTTCTGGAAAAATGAGAAAAGATAAAATCTGCAGCCCAGCTTTAGCAGTCCTATCAGAATTAAAATCCATTGAAAGCGAGGGCTTCCAGATGCCAGGCAGGGTAGTTCCTGACAGTCCCTGGGAAGGCCATGGGAACCGTTCAGGGGGCAGGCACCACCAAAAGACATCCAAAGTAGAAACACTGAGTCATGCAGACACACACATGGAGGACAAATTCGAGTGGCCACACAGGCTAAGAAGGGAAGTTGTGGGGCTGGTGCTGGCTGGCTGGGTGGGGAATCATCACTTCTGAAGGCACCATGCTTCCCAGATGCTTGTTGGCCATGACATGTTGTCTTGCCGGAGAGAGCTGAGCTTGGTCGGAAACCAGTAGATCCTTTCTGATGCACCATTTCTGATTTCTGAATTCATGGCTCAGTAGAGTCTACGAGTGTGTGCGTCCATTTGCATTCAGATAACACCCAGGGCATCATTCCTTCCGCCTGAGACGTGCCATCGCCACGGTTGTCACCCACAGACATTTATTGAATCCCCACTCAGGGCTAGACAGAGGTGGGTGGGTCTGATTCATCCCACTTCTTAGAAGAAGTGAGAATTTTCTCACGCTGTCTTTCTTCCCTACCTCGGAACTAGGTATGCTTATTGCGATGTGAGCGGTGGTTAACTTGACTGGGAGGGAGCCCGTTTGCCTCCGGTTTCCCCTACACACTATCTGCTTCCTCTTTCTGCCGACTTGGGATAACAGCTGATACCTCCAGCATCCATCCAGGACCAGGATATCACTGGGAGACTAGAAGCTCCATGCAAGTTCTTAATGACATCACACCAGCTTCGCACTACCCACCCCCATATTTCTTTATTTCTTTTATGTGAGAGAACTGTATTTCTTTTTAAAGCCTTTTTTTTTGTTTTGCTTTTCTATTTGAAGAAGTTGAACATAATACTGATAGGCCTGAATATGTGTGGTTTCTGCTCCACATCCCTTCACTCTGCTTGTAGCCATGCCCCAATTTCCCTCTGGTGGGCCACCTCCAGCACCACATTCAGCCTGTCTCTCTCTGAAGGAGTTGACTGACCCGGGACTGAGTAATCAAAGTGTATGACCCCTTGTGATGGGAATTGCTTGAGTTGGGCGTCAGCATGTACCCTAAAATTTCCAATCAGAACAGATTCCAGAATTTGCTGAGAAGACTGCCTCAGTGAGGCTCACATATTTCTGTCGGCTTTATATTTGGATGTCTGAGCCCTGGGAACTCACATTTGTTATTTATGACCACACTGGGACAGTTTGCAGAGAAGGAAGCCACATTGAAGAAAACAGAGCTAATAAACGGACAGAGAAGTTTATTCTAGTCACATAATTTTGGCCCTGGATCAAGCCGGGCCTGAAGCCTCCAGACTATTTAGCTATGTGAGCCAATAAATTCTTATTATTTATTTAAATACATCGAACAAGGATTTTCCTGTCATGTGCAATGAAAAAAGCTCAAATTAGATGATACATTCTTTGAAAAACAAAATAGCATTCCAGTAGGCTAAATATAGGAATTTCAAAGGAAAAGGTACTCTAGTTCACTTGGAGCACTTGGAAAAACACTGGGAAAAAGAAATCAATTGGCTCCCTTCGGGGGCCACTTTGATTCACAAGACAGGGTGCGCGTGTCCGAAACAAATCTGGGATGGTGGTTCGGGTGCCTCCCGTGACGCTTGGGGATCCAGGAAGGAGAGGATGTGTCCCTCTCCACATCACCCTTGCAGGCTACACAGACGTCAGCTTCTCAGGCAGAAGGAACTTCTAAGTTGGTGAGGAAACAGCTCTGCTCAGAGCCAGTGGGGAGACTGGTGGGAGGACATAGGCTGAGGAAGGAGACAGGAGAGAATTGTCAAAGTATACAAAGACTCACCCGTCTGTGCCCCCCGGGGATTTTCCTCTCCCACAGCAAATATTACCGCCTTTCCCAGAGCTTGGCTCAAATAATACCCTGCTGGTTAATATGGTAATTTTTGGTGGTATGTGAATTTAAAAAAATTTTTCTTTAACTGTTTTGGGTTGTGTAATTTAAAAATCCTGTTTTGTTTTTTTTCTACTTAAAGTAAGACTATAGTCTTTCCTCCTAAAATATATTGATTAAAAGGAAATATTCGGTCAGTAGCATCGAAAGAGGTACAGCATGTTGGCAAGATTAGGACAGCTGCGAGCTAATGACTGAGGTTTGGGGAAACCATACTGCTTCTTTCAGCTTTGACGGCAGCCCTCGTCTTCTGTGGAGAATATCACACCCATTTTACAAAGCAGGACAATGAAGCCCTCAGAGGTGAAAGACACGGCTTATGTTAGACCTCAGACACCTGGATCTTTCCATTAGCCCCTCCCCCGGTCCTAGGGCACAGGCTACCTCCATGAGAAAGCTTGGGAACCAGTTACGGGGATGGCACGAGACCCCAGAACAGCAGGCCCTCACAGAGCGGGCCCGCTGCAGAAAAGAACGAAAAGCCTGACCTTCTTAGGGAACTGCACAATCCTTTGTTTGAACAGTTTCCAGGGAAGCCTAATTAATCCCATTGTTGATGCTAATGCGCTGCTTTTTTAAGACTCAGAGTTGATGCTGCAAGCAAATTTCTTTCTGATTTAAGGCTTTGGAAAGAAGACAGAAGTTTTATCAAACGTGCCTGGATAATGCTGCAGGCTCCGTGTGCTGAGAGATGAAGGCCCGCTTAGCTGTGGCAGGGTGGTCAGCCCCCCTAAAAACACCGCTCCTTATGGTGGCCACTTTCCAAAGACCTTTCTCTGTTTGGGTTTTCTTTGGTGAATTTTCACTCTGCTGACTTGTTTTACAAACATATGGATGGAGAGTCAGGCAACCACATAAATTTTGTACCCATGACAGCAAAATGCTTGTAATAATAACAGTAATTACAATGATAGCAATAGCTACCATTTATTTAATTCTTACACATGCGGACATTTAAATATTTGGAAACAGTTGAGATATAAGAAACATTTTCTGAATGCTAATTGTGTGCTGGGCATACAGAAATGAATTAGACCTAGTATGTAGGGAAGAGTGAGGTACAGACGCACTCCCCAGCAGGCAGGGGATCTTCAGCCCACTGCTGGGGGGGGTGGGGAGGGGAGACTGTTGACATACCCTGGTTCCCAGGGAATGGGTCTGCACAACCAGGCTCACTCACTAGAGTAAGACACAGAGGGTGTGCGTCCTAGGACTGGGGACTAACAGAAAGATCAGGGTCTCTGAAGTCAAGTGTAAACTCTGCCTTTTACCTCTCTGGGCTTCACTGTCTGCCTTTATAAAATGGAGGAGAGCAGGGTTATCATAAATGTTAAATGAGATAACGTAGTTTTCCCAAACTTCAGTCACTGGCACATAACTATCCCAGGAAGTAAGGAAAGTGGATTCATGGCACTCTGACAAAGTCAAGGAAGGCTTCCCTAAAGCGGGGCCATTGGGATTGGGTTTTGAGGCATGACTAGGAGTACGCTACCTGAGAAGTAAGGATAAGGGGCATTCTAAGTCTGGGAAAAGTTTATGCAAAATATCACGGAGTAGAAGTGTAAACTCTCATAGCTGGTAAGGGGCAGAACAGGGATTTAAATTTGGGTTTCTTTGACCCCGAAGCCTGAGCTGATGAGCAGCAGGCTATTCTAATGAGGACGTAGTATTGACAGTACTTGAGGAAGAACCCCTAGGAAGGACTGAGGTTCCACTCTGGGCAACAAGATGGATGGTGTGGCAGAATCTGCGTGTGCTTACCTTAGTATCTGTTCTCTCCCTCCTCTTCAGGGATAAAACCTACAGTCTTTGGTTGGATATCTGGAGTAGAGGCTATATTCCTGGCATCTCAGGAGGTAGATGTGGAGTGGAGCTAACTTCCAGACAGTAGGATGGAAGCAAAGGAGTTGTATAGAAGCTTCTGGAAAATATTTTCAAAACATAGATGACCCATTTGCCCCCCTTTCCCTCCTTCCACATCCCGCTATTTGGAATATGGACCTGATGGCTTGAATTTCATTTCAGACCATGAGGCTGAGCACAGTTCCTGGGGGTTAGTGCAGAAGAAACCTGGAAATAGTCTGCGTCCAAGACCAAGGTGCAGCCACCCTGCTGGCCCTGGATGGCTTATTCTGGACTTGCTGGACGTGAAAGAGAAACACAAGGTCTGTGTCAACTCCCTTGCCTGAGATGTCATGATGCACAACTTCATCCATCGAGCGGCTCCGGCTATAAACCATGGAGTACCCCCAGACTCCTTTCACTGCGCATGCGTTCCTGGAGGTTCGGCTTTCAAATAACCATTATTCAAGCATTCGTGTCCACCTCCGCTGCCATCATCCTGGTCTGAGCCACCATCGCTCTAGGCTAGGAGCCTCCTAACGGAGCTTGCTGCTACCACCTCTGACCCCTACAGTCTATTCTCAGCAGAGCAGCCAAGGGGACTCTAAAGGTCGTGCCATCGCGCCCCTCTTCTGCTCAGAGCTCTGCATTACTGCCAGCCTTCCAGGGTAAAAACCAAGTCTTACACGGGCCTTACTCCATCTTCGCCTGCTCTCCCTGCCTCTCTGATTTATACTTTTTCAAACTCACTCCAGCCACGCTGGTCTCCCTGCTGTTGGTCAAGCACAGCAGACACACGCCTGCCTCCCGCCTTCGCTTTGGCCGTCACCTGTCCCAGGCACGCCCTTCCTCCTGGCCGCCGTGGGCTCACTCCCTCATCTCCCGCAGGGTCTTCACACAGGTGCCCCTGCCACTCGGTTCCAAGTGACAACCTCTCCCTCTCTAACTCGTAACCCAGCTTAGTCTGCTCACAGTTTCTCTGATGGTTTTAAACATAATAATCAAATTCATAGTCCCTCTTCCCCCGCCCCCAACCTCCCACAGAATGTGAGCTCCAGGAAGGCAGGAATCTTGTTTTGTTGCTGACATATCTCAATCACCTACGCTAGTGCACAACACATGGCAGGTGCTGGACAAAGTATTTGTTAATGGTTCTTGCTGAAGGCATTATTTTTCACAGTTTTAAAAAATTACGGTCTGTTTCAAGAATGCATGAATAACTAGAGAGAGAACAGTGTGTCCCACTCCAACATATCCAACTCTAACAACCGTCAGTCATGAACAACCTTTTGTCATCTACACTCCCTTCCAATTGTACCTCGGATAATCATATTTTCTTAAAGATTTTGTTTATTTATTTATCAGAGAGAGAGTTCGCAAGCAGGGAAATGGCAGGCAGAGAGAGAGGGAGAAGCAGGCTCCCTGCTGAGCAAGAAGCCGGATGCAGGACTTGATCTCAGGACTCTGGGATCAGGACCTGAGCCAAAGGTGGACACTTAACCGACTGAGCCATCTAGGCGCCCCACCCTGGAGGTTTTGAAGTGAATCCCAAACGTCCTATCATTTCATCAGCAAATATTTCAGTGTGTATCTCGAAAAGCAAAAACTCCTATTTTATTTTAACAGCTTTATTGAGATATTACTGACATAAAACTTGAGTGTGTATAAGCTACACAATTTGATATTTTGATATACAGTGAATGATTGCCACAACCCAAGTACTTAGCATAGCTACTTCTTCTACATGTCCACCGTGTGTGTGTGTGTGTGTGTGTGTGTGTGTGTGAGATAAGAAGATTTAAAATCTATCCTCTTAGCAATTTCAAATATACATTAGATCTCTAGAACTTACTAACTCTGCATAACTGAAACTTTGTACACTTTGACCAATATTTTCCCATTTCCCCCTCCCCCCTCCCCCGGCAACCACTACCCTACTCTGTTTCTAGGACAAAACTCCCCTTTTGTAATAAAATCGCAATACCATTGTCATAGCCGGGAGCAGCCAACAGTAATTTCTTCATATCATTAATTATCTAGTCAGTGTTTGTACTTCCTAGTTGTTTTATATGTTTTTTAAGTTTATTTGTTTGAATTAGGATCCAAATAAAATCCACTCTGTGATCAGTTAGTGTGTCTCCTAAGACTCTTTTTAAACTGTAGATTCTTTCTACGTCATTGTGCAATTTATTGTTGCTAAAGGAACGGGGTCATTTGGTATCTTAAGTTTCCCATTATCTTTGCTAATTGCATTCCCTTGGTGGCATTTAGCAAGTTCCTCTGTCCTCTGTATTTCCTGTCGGTTGGTGGTTGGCTCCCGAAGCTTCACAGGCCTGGACTGCTGCTCTGGGAGCCCCACTGTGTATCCGGAACCGTGTTCAGGAAGCAGCTCAGATCCGACTGTCTCTTTTCCTGAGGTTAATGTCTTCTCATTACTAATGTCGAAATTCATTCTTTCCTTGGGGGCTGCAAAATCATGATCATCCAATTCTACCTTCCTTCCTCACCAGGTTAGAAGGAGGAGTTTCACCACATCAGCAGAGATGTGGTATGTGTAGAACTTCTTGGGATTTGTACTTGTGTCCAAACCAGATCCACTCACTCTAGGTGGTACAGCCACTACCCACACTGTTGGAGGAGGGAGATGGGCGTGGGGGAGGGAGAGGTGACAACTTTAGGGTTGTTCACACGCTGAGGTGGCTTTGTTCGTTCTCAGGGTGTCCTCAATGAGGCCAGAGCTGGGGGCAGTGTAGCACCGTCCTCATTGTCTTGTTGGTGGAAGTCAGAGAATGGGTACTGCTTGACACACTTGCCTTCTATTTACTAGTGGTTGTGTAGATGGATGGACGGATGGACATGACTGCGTACAACTATCATCACACACAAGGTAGTTATAATTGAGAGATTGCTTAAGGAGAGAGTATTTTAAAAAAGTAATTATTACCACATTCAGACTCTAATCTTTACAACTTAATGGAAGAATAGCAGAGTCTTTTGGGTTTAGTATTTTTCCACTCAGAAACTCAATTTTCTTTTTTCCTTTTTTTTTTTTTTAAAGATTTTATTTATTTATTTGACAGAGAGAAATCACAAGTAGACGGAGAGGCAGGTAGAGAGAGAGGAAGGGAAGCAGGCTCCCTGCCGAGCAGAGAGCCCGATGCCGGACTCGATCCCAGGACCCTGAGATCATGACCTGAGCCGAAGGCAGCGGCTTAACCCACTGAGCCACCCAGGCGCCCAGAAACTCAATTTTCTATATTTTATTCTTTTCCCCTTGGAGATAGAGCTTCCATAACATTTTCCTTTAAAGGGGTTATTTATTTTATTTTTTTAAAAGATTTTATTTATTTATTTGACAGACAGAGATCACAAGTAGGCAGAGGGGCAGGCAGAGAGAGGAAGGGAAGCAGGCTCCCCGCTGAGCAGAGAGCCCGACTCAGGGCTCGATGATCCCAGGACCCTGGGATCATGACCTGAGCTGAAGGCAGAGGCTTTAACTCACTGAGCCACCCAGGCGCCCCAAAAGGGGCTATTTAAATTCCCAAGGCCATGAGTGCATCCTTGATGGGCAAAACAGCTTCTGACTTGGCCGCTGCCCACTCTGTCTTCGGAGCTCTTGATCCGGGAAATGCAGAATAGATACCGACCATAATGTTCCCTGGCTCCCCGTTCAATGGTAACAGCTTGATAGCTTTGGGGAATAATTGGCAGATTCAAAGCTAACTGATCCAGGGGGAGGCAGAGAGAAAGAGAGAGATTTAAGGTTCTACTGATGAGTGAGAGGCAAAATTATCTAGTCATATCTCTGCCTAGAGTCAGCCCTGCTCACCTGTCCAGAGGGTGTGGCTTTCCTCGTCCCGGGGAAGCCGGCTGACTACCGCATGCCATGGGGTGGCCACCGTGGGAACGGTCTCAGTCCCTGCTGTGACCAGGCACCGGGCCAGGTGCTCCATAACCATCGGGAAGCCCCACAATCTGGTGGGTAAAAATCTGACCTTCACATATGATGAACTGGATTCAAATTCTCATTGTTGGTTGGGTT
Source organism: Mustela nivalis (assembly GCF_964662115.1). Lineage (NCBI taxonomy): Eukaryota > Metazoa > Chordata > Mammalia > Carnivora > Mustelidae > Mustela > Mustela nivalis. The sequence goes on along the minus strand of NC_139022.1, from coordinate 118,603,811 downwards.
GGGCATTTAATCTCCCTGAGCCCTGATGTTCTCATCTGCAGAATAGGGGAAGTAATCCCTATGTCATGATGCCTTTGAAATAGTCAAATGAGAAAATGCAAGTGAAACACCTAATGTGAATTCAATCAATAGTAGTTGTTTCTCTCATTGTCTCTTGTCCTGAGCTGTGCTTTTTAAACTGCGATGCTCAGCCACCCATCAGGGGATTCTGATGGTGTTTTAGAGGATGGATATATACATTTGCTGGATAAAGCTCTTCTTAAAACATTTTTTTAAATTATGTCCAGGGAAATTTTCAATGATTAAGAAAACACGATACATGATGGGCTAGAATGTACACGTCATGTATATTTTTTAAGGACGGTGTGGGTTTCAAGATTATTTCATCGTCTATGCAGTAGCAGCATTAAGCCGCTCCCTGCAACCTTCTAGAATTGCCCATGCGTTCCTGCCTGCCTACTGCCCCCCCAAAAAGCTTGAATGATGGTCTTACCACAGTTGTCCCCATTCTGCAGGTGAAGGAGGAGTCTCAGACCTTCAATGACATGGCAGCCGGGAGTCCAAACTTCACTGCCCTTCCCCATGCCTGCCATTATATCAGAGCTAAGAAGAGAATAATTATATAATATGAAGTGTGTCTTTCAGGGTTTCCCAGAGAAACAGAACCAATAGGATAGACATAGATAGAAAGAGATTTTCTGTGAGGAGCCAGTTCACACAGTTATGGAGGCTGAGAAGTTCTATGACCTGTAAGCTGGAGGCCCCGGGAAGCCAGTGGTGGAGTCCCAGTCTGCGTCTGAAGGTCTGAGAGCCCGGAGCACGGATATCTGAGGGCAGGGGGAGATGGATGACGAAGCTCAGGCCGAGAGCAAATTTGCCCTCCCTCTGTCTTTTTCTTCTATTCAGACCCGCAGTGAACTGGATGATAGCCATGCACACTGGTGAGGGCCATCTCCTTCGTTACCAACTCAGACGCTAACATCTTCCTGAAACAACTTCACAGATACACGGAGAAATGATGTTTTGTTGACTGTCTGGGCATCTCTTAGCCTAGTCAAGTTGACACGTAAAATTAACCCTCACAGGAAGCAATCCCAACCAAGGCCCCACCTGCCTCTGGACAGGGCTACTTGGCTTCGGTCCCAGCGGCTGCTGCCTCAGCAACACCTAGCACTGTCTCCACATCTGAAAAGCCGGGGCTGCAGTTGCTGGGGTCTCCACATCTAAGCTGGCCACGTTCCTCCCTCACGTCCTCTGTGGTGCCTGCTGTAGTGGGGAGTGCCTCAGTGCTAGAGCAGCCCAGACCCACGGAGGCTGCAGAGACCAGGTGACACCCTCGGAAAGCAGAGGGTTCAAGCCCAGTGAGAGATGGAGCAGAGTTAGGGATTTATCTAATAGCCCATAAACTATCTTGCCACAAGTGTGGCACAGGCGGGACACACAAATTAAGAGGGGCTAGAAACCAGAGACCTGAGGAAGAAGGCTTAGATAGAAAAGGGAGAAAAAACTATTCCAGGCAGAGGGCAAAATGCATGTGCAAAAGCCCTGTGGTGGAAGGGAGCCTGTTGTGTACAGGGAACTGATAAAAAGGCAGAGCGGCTGGAACACAGCAGCAAGGGGCCATGTGGTGAGAGTTGAGGCTGGGGCCTGGCCTTATAAGGCCTTGAGCCCTGGTAAGGACTGTGTTCTTCATTGGAAAATGTGAAAACATTGATGGAAGTGGAGAGCAGGTAAGAAACTTTGCTTCTTTGAGTGATTTTTGGATTACGGTGAAGTCCAAAGGGATGGTAGGAGTAAATGGTTTATGAAGATGTTCAGAAGGGCAATTGACAGCAGCTGGTGATCAGCTAGATATGCAAAGAAAGGGAGACAGTGTTGCCAAGAGGGATTTGTAGGGTTCTGTTGTATGTAGCTCAATAGAGGAAATTGCCTTGTGCAGAGAAGAGAATGTCTGAAAAGAATCCATGGTTGGGGGGCGGGGACCCATGAGTAACAGGGAAAAGACAGCTGAGTTGGAATGCCTTGAGAGTGTCGAGAGGAGAGGCAGTGTGGACAAGCTTGGATTCAGACCCGGATTCTGGAAAAGGGGTCTGTGCTAGAGGCAGGAGCCTGTGAGTCACGGCTGTGAAGGCGGTGGTTGGAGCTGGAGGTGGATGAGATCGCTGCCTGACATTTCAGGGAGCAGTCAGTGAATGGAGAAGTGCTATTAAGCTTTGTAAAATACTTAAAAATAGCTTCTGTTCAACCACCTCTCCTGCCCCCCATCCCATCAAGAACTGAAGAGATTTTAGAGACCCAGGTCTGAAACCAATAACCTGTTGGGTTTTCCAACTGACTTTGGAGGCGGGATTTTCTAGCCATACAAATAAACCCAATAAAGATAAAGTGTGCCAAGTAAATACAGAGCAGGTCTGGTTAATGCAGGATCGCAAAGGGCAGGTTCTCTACCGCTCAGGCTTCTCCTCACTCACAGGTATCTCCGGGACTCTCAGGGTGTCAAGGAAATCAGCATGCGACCTGCGGGCCTGAATGATTTCCTGTTTGCCTCCACCTCTGAGGGGTTCCGAGTCTTTGTTGGTCTGACAGGAGTGTGCCGACCGTCCTCAGTCTGTCCAAGATGCCCCAAAAGGACCCGGGATCTTGGCAGAACTCTGGGTCATCTCAGCAAACCTCAGGCATCCGTAGCCCTGACCTTCAGATACTTTGAAGACTTCCAGCCCAAAGAAGTCCAAACAGGCCAGCTTTTACCCAGGATACAGTTGAAAAACCCAGCTTTTTTCAGTTGAGAATCTTTTTGACAGCGAAGGCCTGCTGGGTTTGCTGAGTGGCAACCTCATTAAAAAAAAAAAAAAATGCAATTGAACTGTCAGCGGAACTAAGGGCATGTGTTGGATACTGCTCAGTGGCGTTGATTCTGCTGCGACAAAGAAGTGGAGGGTGCCAGGAGAAGCCCGTGGGTCTGGGAAGAAGAGGGAAGGGTGGCATTTGGGGAGTTTGCTAGTGCTAAATTGCTCCATCTGCTGCATTAATAACCAATCAGTCCAGGGGGCTGGGAAAATGGGTAATTGGAGCATACGGTACCTATTAGGACCTATCTGCACATATGTAACTGCTCATTTCATCTGTACAAACGACTGCTTACTTATGCAAATGGAAGGTCTGAATGCCCATGGTGGGGAATTCTGCTAGGAAAGCATTTCCCATGGAAAGGCTGGAGTCAAACCCCAAAAACGCTGAAAAGTCGAGGACCGGCGATGCCTTGCATGCAATAAAGAAAAAGGACACAAGCAAGGCGGAAAGAGTAAAGTCCTGTTGGAAGGATGAGGTGTCTGAGGTTATGCTTTTCTCAAAGGGGTTGGGGAGCCCCGCCCTCAAAGCAAAGATTGCAGCACTCAAAGCAAAGTCCACCGCGGGCCTGGGGCTCCAAAATTTGGGAGTGGTTGGGCAAGATCGCCCAGTGCAGTTTGTGGGAGAGACACAGGTGTTAGGAATGGTACTGTAACTAGTAACGGGACCCTCAACATAGTCTTGGGCTCCTTATTGCTGAAGCTGCCATGCAGAAGACTGACCTAGAGAACCAAATGTGTCTTCGTGACCTGGGGGAAACTCATAGGGAATTACTTGTGATACTTTCTGTCCTCATACACCTGCTTTCCTGCCTGCTGGATTGCAGCCTATGGAGACCACAGTCAGCTTTGCCACTGGTTTCTACAAGTGGTCCACATTTAGTGGCTTTGGACGCTGTACCAGAGTGGGGAGATGCGGGGACTGTCGAGCAAGAGGTGTGACCGCATGTGGCTCCGCTCTTTCAACCATCTCCTCACTCCCTTCCTTCCACTTTCCTTCTTATTCTATCACTTTGATACCCTCCAGGACAAAAACAATACCCTCTCCTCTGTTCTGCCCAAGCTCAAAGGCTTTGCATTCTCTGCTGTGACCTCAAATACTTATCAATCCATTTTTCCCGCTAAGACAATGATTTCTTTCTAAGAGGAGTTTTGGTAAATGCAATTTTCTCTAATTTGTTACATAAAAATGGACCCTGATTCAAAATCCAATATAAATTTCTCTGTATAACTCTGACCATTCCTCTATTTCTGTTGCTAGAAAGAAAAGCAGGTTTGGCTAAGCACTATCAGATCTTGGACAGGAGGTGACTTAGGATACTTTGGGCTCCCATTCAAATTAAATGATAAAGCAATTTATATCTCACCTCATAAGAACTCTGGAAGTGAGGTAGCTTTCTTGGGGTTGGCTGATTCGGTAGCTCAGTTATCTAATTAAAGACCCATATTTTTCTGCCCTTCACTCTGTCACTTTCGGTAAGTGAAATTTGTTCTTACATTGGTTCTCCAAATGCCCATTAAATGGTAAAACACTTCCAGGCATGACTACTCACAACCCTGTTCAGAGAAGAAAGGAGTCCATGGCTTCTTTGTGTCTCTTCGGAAGAGCAAGGAAACCATTTTTGCAAAATTCTATAGGAAACGCTCCTTCCTGTCCCAGCGGACCAGTAATCTGCCATATGCTCATGACCAGCATTCACTGGTGGTAACCTGACTCAACCTGACCTGCCTCCAGAACCCAGTCTCCACAGCTTAAAGTGCAGTGGATGCCTCCGGAAAGCCCATTACCTGGCATGGGGGAGGGGAGTCCCTAAAGCAAATCTGGGTTCTGTTGAGAAGGAAAGAAAGGAGGAAATAAACATTGAGTAGACAACCAATTTTTTGTCTGCTCTAGGAAAGGTAATTTCGTGCAAACCAGAAGGAAGTTGCCATAGGGCTGTGGGCAATGCTGTTTCTATGGTTCTGGAAACTATTATAGGCTCTTGCATAGGCACAGATGAAGGTAAAGAATTGAACTTCTTTCTCTCTGGACTGTGAATGCTGGACTTTGAGCAAATCTTTGACCTTAACCTACCTGCCAGACAAGCCTAGTACCTCCTTGATTTTGTTCTTTTCGATTACCTGCCCTATAGCTTCATCAAGGACTACCCACCCCTACCCCAACCTTGAGCATGATGGATCCCATAGAGCTCATGGATTCTGATACATCAACTGCATTTACCAAAATGGGCATGGCCAGGATGGGTTACAGAATCAAAGTCAGGAATGGTATGCCAAAACACAACCCTACCCCAATGACATCCAAGACCTGATCCCTAAAACTTTACATTGTATGACAAAAGAAGTGATAGGACTAAGGATCTTGGGCTGGGGACATGATCCTGGATTATCCATGTGGGCTTTAAATACAATGGAATATTTCCTTATAAAAGAGCGGCAGAGGGAGATTTGAGGCCAAAGAGGAGAAGACGATGTGACCATGAAGTAGGATTTGAAGATGCTTGCCCAGAAGACTGGGACGAGCGGCTGGAAGCCAAGGAAGGCATCGGCCTTCTGTAGCTGGAAGAAGCAAAAACCAGATTCTCCCTTAGAGTCCCCAGAGGGAGTGCATACCCATTGACATTTTGATTTTATCTCAATGAAACTCATGTTGGACTTTGGGACTGCAGAAGCGTGGGAGACTAAGTTTGTCGTCATTTGTGACAGCAGCCAAAGAAAAACAAGTACACCAGATCTAATCAGAATGAGAGCTGGTGTGGGAGGTGTGGGTGGTCAGGGAAGGTTGCCTCCATTTATGCCCCCCAGGGGTTCAGTCTTCAGGAGTCCAGCAACAGATGAATGAGACTGACCAAGACTGACTCCTGATTGCTTGACAGAGACCCTGCGGGGATGCCTACCTGCACAGATCACGTACTGTATGAGACACAGGAGATGTCTGGGCTCCGGTCCCACTATCTGAAGAGCAAGGGATGGCCACAAGGTCATTGGAGAAAGTGACCAAAGGAACAAAGCCTCTTCTATACCCAAGGGAGACAAGTCCTATGTCAGCACAAGTCAGAGGAAGGCATGGAGGGGGCTTCTTCTTAGCAGTTTAGCCTGTAAGAGGGAGCCAGAAATTCCATTTGGGGGAGTGAGAGCTGAGATCTCAGTGCCTTTCCTCCATTCAGGGAGTTTCAGAGGGTGCTTGTTACTTAGGTATTTAGATAACGGAGGCCTTGCCATTGTCAAGGTAAGGTTGTTTTCTCCTCTAGCAATGTATTAACATTAAGAGGGTTGGGAGATCCCTTGAAGAATGTCACACAGGTCCCACCCAGAAGTGGGGGGAAGGGGTACAGGATTTCCCTTTGTGCTTTGTCCTCAGCTAGCCTTCTGCTCCCTCATCACGACCATAGTAACGTCCACAGTCTGCTGTAAAAAAATACCATAAACTGGGTGGCTTCAATAACAGAAATTTCTAGTCTCAGGGTTCTGGAGGCTAGAAGTCCAAGATCAAGGTGTTGTTAGGGTCAGTTCCCTCTATGGGCTGTGAGGGAGAATCTGGTCAGTTCTCTTGTCTCCTAGATTCTGGTAGTTTTGGGCATCCTTGCCTTGTAGGTGGCATTCTCCTGCAGCCTCACACCATCTCCCACTTGTGTGTCTAAATTTCTCCTTATAAGGACATCTATCATAGGGGATTTTTGCCTATCCTAAAGAGCTCAGCTTACCTTGACCATCTGCAAAGACCTTATTCCTGATGAGGTGACATTCACAGATAGAGCCAGTTAGGACTTCAACATTCTTTTAGGGGACACAATTCAACCCGTAACAGGAGTCATTGGTCACACGGTTTATGAAATATTTTCCTAGCTGTTAACAAATTCTCATAACAGTTGTGTGGGGCTTCTAAATCAGGTCTGTCCATTATACAGATGAAGACCGAGGCACAAATCCAGCACAAATCCATGGTCAACCAGTCAGTGTCCAGACGAGGACTGAGACCCAGAACTCAGTCTGTTTCTTTGCCAGGGATCTTTCTGGAGTCTATGCTGATGAGGAGTGGAAGGCGAGCCGAGGACAAAGCACAGCCTGACTCCCCGTGGCCTCCCCACCCCCTCCACTCCCAGGTGGAATCTGTAGGACACCCCTCAGGTACGCCTCGCTGCCCTAAAACTAAGGGAAGACAAAAACAAATGGATAACTGATAGAGATCACTGTCCTGCAAGACATGAGCCTCCATCTGTTTACCAATGTCTTCGTGATTTACCAGGAAAAAGCATTCTGATCAATAGCCTAGCTTCCAGAGACCCATAACTCAATTTCCTGGAGCCCTAACATCACCCTCCCTTCCAGGAGTGTTGTTGGAAACAGAGGCAGAAGAGAAAGTAAACAATATAAAATGTCATTATAACCTGCAGCCCATTGACAAATACTTGAGGCAGGGCAGAGTGTATCATTCCCCCAGGAAGCTCCCAATTATCTTAATGTCACTGCCTTACTAGAGGGGAAAATGACCTTAGCTTGACAATAGCAAGGACTCCAGTATCTCCCAAATCTTCTTCAGCATTTGAAAAGTCCTTTTTGATACCTCCCTTTTTCCTTACCTACCCTGACTCCCAAGTATAGAATCAGCCATTCGCCCACAACCGCCGAGCAGCAGCTCTTTCTGCCCACGGCTTCTGTCCCGGTGCTTTAATAAAATCATGTTTTTCGCACCAAAGACATCTCAAGAATTCTTTCTTGGGTGTCAGCTCTGGACCTCACCGATGTTCCAAAAACGACATCCTATGCTGCTTCTCTTCTAGGAGCGAGGGAAGGAAGAGGCCAGAGAGAAGGAAGCCACCTGAATGGCAACGGGGTGACCCAGAGGCAAGGCCCCAGAGCTGGAGAAGTTTATCTGAAACCATGTTTTTTTCCAGGTGGGTTAACCAGCTGCGTTACATTTCTCCCAGGCCAGAGCCAGGTAGAAATGGAGGAAGCTGCTGGGATACCTTCAGTGTTTGGTCTTGATAACATTTTCTTCCATGGTGGGACTCAAGGGTTTCTGCTCCTGTGCCCAATAAATTATTTGGCTAATTAATTTTCCCACCCTCCGCCCCCATCTCCTATGGCCATGGGGAAACTCATGGCTACATGACTATGTGGGGGGAAGCTCACGACTTACATATCCACGCCCCAGCTTCCTTGCTGTTCTCGACTTTCTCATGAGATGCATATTTTCTTTGGCCCCAGTTTTTTATTTATGACCTCTCGTTTATTGAAAGCATTCGTGTAAGCTGCCTCTATTCCTTTGTGGATTGAAACAGGATACAAAGAAATAAAATATTATCTTATTCCAGAAAGAAAAAGATGTTTTGGGAAATGAAAGCCTTTTTTTTTTTATCATGATAGAAACAAGATAAGGGAAAGATTATCCAATTTCGGCGGCTTTGTGCTCTGGAGAATACAGGCCTATGATGCTCGCTATTAAATGCATGGGCTACAGCATAAATTTCCACAATTGGAATAATTGTGCCAATGTTGTTATTTTCATCTCCATTAGCACTTTAACATGTTGTTATTGAGGGCGGGGGCGGGGAAGAGTAGGATTTGAATTCTTTCTTTCTTTTTATTCAAAGTCAGATTTATCGAGATTTAATTTACAAAGAGTAACATTTGGGGCGCCTGGGTGGCTCAGTGGGTTAAGCCTCTGCCTTCAGCCCAGGTCATGATCTCAGGGCCCTGGGATCGAGCCCCTCATCGGGCTCTCTGCTAGGTGGGGAGCCTGCTTTGCCCCCTTCTCTCTCTGCCTGCCTCTCTGCCTACTTGTGATCTCTATCAAATAAATTTAAAAAAAAATCTTAAAAAACAAAAAACAAAGAGTAACATTTATCCTTCTTGGGGATGCCAATGCGGTGCATCTCGACAAAGGTTTAGAATCCTATAACCACCGCCACAGCCCCAGGGATAAAATATTTCCATCACTCTAGAAAGTTCCTTAGTGTCCCTTTGTAGTCAAAGGGACTCTCTCCTCTCCCCTGCTCCTGCTCCTGTCCACTCAGCCTATTTCTGTCCCCGTAGTGTTGTTTTTTTTCTCCGAATAACGTATAAGTGAAATCATACCTTGTGTAGCCTTTTGTGTTTGGCTTCCTCCAATTAGCATAATGTGATTTGAGACTTATTCATGCTATTGCGTATATCAGTAGCTGATTCCCTTTGATAGCTTAATAGAATCTCACTGGAGAGATATTTCTTCATCAGCTGAAGGATATTTGTTGTTGCTAGTTTTTCATGTGTATGAATAGAACTGCTCTGCACATCTGTATACAGGTCTTCTGTGGACATAGCATTTTTCTTGGGTAAACGTCTAGAGTAAAATTGCTAGGTCATACAATTGATGTGCGACTATAAAAGATGGCCAGTCGTTTTCCCGGAGTGGGTGGAAGGACCATTTTCATGCCTGCCAGAGATGTATTCCAGCTGCAATCGCTCTGCATTCTTACAAGGTGTTTGTCTTTGTCTGTTTGGGCTGCTAGAAGCAAGGACCCCTGACTGGGAGGCTCATAAACAACAGAAACTTACTGCTAGAAGCTCGAGATCGGGGACCAGCCTAGTCGAGCGAGAGCCCTCTCTTCTGGGTGGATTCCTCCTCACAAGGTAGAGGGTTCCTGAAGAAGGTGGAGAGATCTCACAAGGTGGAGGGTTCCCAAAGAAGCTCTGTAGGAGAGCTCTCAAGAATCCTATTCCTGAGGACCTCACCTTTATGACCTAATCACACCCCAAAGACCCCACCCACTAATACCATCACCTTTGAGGGTTAGGGTTTCAACATATGAATAGGGGGGGGGGCACACAAACATTTAGACCATAGCAATATTGATGGGGTTTTCTTGTTTGTTTGTTTGTTTGCTTTTACCATCCATTCTAATAAGTGTGCAGAGGTATATCCTTGTGGTTTTAATTTGAGTTTAGGTCATGGCTAATGATGGTGAGCATTGCTTCATGTGCTTATTTGCCATCTGGATCTTTACTTTAAATAAGTGTCTGTTAAATTCTTTTACCCATTTTTGAATAGTGATTATCTCTCCATCACTGAGTGGTAGGAGTTCTTGATGCGTTCTGGACACAGACAATTATCAGAGAAGCGTTTTACAAATCCTTCTTCCCAGTCTGTGGCTTGTCTTTTCATTTTCTTAACAGTGCTTTCTGAAGAGCAGAGGTTTTTAATTTTAATATAGTCCATGTTATCAATATTTTTTTCTCCTATGGCTTTTGCTTTTTCTGTCCTTCTGTAAAAATCATCTAAACCAAGGTCACAAAAATTTTCTCTAGTTTTCTTCTAGATGTTTTAGGGTTTTAGGCTTTGCATTGAAATCTATGATTAATTTTGAGTTGACTTTTGTATGTGCCATGGGCTAAGTGTTCATGTTCATTTTTCCCATATGGGCATCTAATTGTTCCAGGACCATTTGTTGGAAGGTCTCTGTCTCCTTTGACTTACCCTGGTGCCTTTGTGAATTCTCTCATTCTTGATTCAGAATGAGATGCTGTCATTCACATCCTGCCCTTGCTTTCCAGGGCTCAGCCTGGCATTGAGCCTAGATGGGGACTTTTGTTGCATTAGGTAACCATCTGTAAAGGGGAAAATGTTTGCTGTAAGTGACTAATAAAAAAGCCTCCTAAAGCCTGATGAATTGGCCTCGACATCTAAGTGCTTCCCCCAGGTTTTAGAAGAGAAAGCTGAAAGGCTTCCAGTCTCACCTGCTTGAATAAAATGCAGCTTTCTCTGATTGGATGGTCATAAAATCTGCTTTTATCTGCCGCCCCAGCCTTTTCTGAAAGAAATCCAATTTAGCAAGTAGAATATAAAGCCATTCTAGCCGATAAATACAAGCTGGTGGCAAGCCACGGAGAGCCTCTCTGCTCTGGCACCTGAAGACCTGCTAAGAGGAAGGTGGCGTGGCTGACTCCGTGGTGGGCCATGCGTCTTGGAGGCCCCAGGCCATTGGAGCTGTGGTAGTGGAGCCTTCAGCATCCAGGGAAGAAGCACAGGACTTCAGAGTCATCAGGCCTGTCACAGCTGTGTTCTCTGATCTTTGTAAATCATTTCCCCTTTGTGAACCTGTTTCCTCACCTATAAACTGGGGATCGGAGGCCCCCGCGTTAGGGTGGAGAGAAGATGCAATGCGAATGAGATCATGCAGGCGCCCGTCTAATGCTCAGCACTGAGCGAGCTCTCCGTGATGTCAACCTGGTAAGAGGAAAAACTCAGGTGGACTTGGACAACCGTGCTGACATTTAAATCTTTGTAGTGTGACTTGCTAGGTGTGTGACGAGGGAGGGCTTTCTTCTCCAATCCTACTACTTTTAGGGTTGCTGAGTGGATGGAGAATAATCCCGGTCCAGTGTTCTTAACAGTGGAAGCACTCAGTTAAGGGAAATAGTAGGTGGTGTTATTTATGAGAGACTCACTAATGCCCCTCCCCGCCAATATGTACACACCCTCACCCTTGGAAACTGACATGGCAAAAGAGACTTTGCAGATGTGATTATGTTAAGGTTCTTGAGATGGGGAGATTGTCTTGGATGATCCAGGTGAACCCTAAATGTAATCACAAGGGTCCTCATGGAAGGGATTCACGAGGCTTAGGGCCAGAAAAGGTAGTGTGGTGAGAGCAGAGCAAAGTTGGAACATGCTACACAGCCAGGTTTGAATACATAGAATGGGACTATAAGCCAAGGAATGCAGGCAGCTTTCAGAAGCTGCAAAAGACAAGGAATCGGAGCCTACAGAAAGATGCAGCTTTGCTGACACCTTGATTTCAAGACTTCTGACCTCCAGAACTCGAAGCAAATGACCTTGCCTTGTTTGAAGCAACTAAATTGGTGGTCATTTGGTATAACACCATAAGAGGCTCATATATCATGATTATTATTATTATTTATACTAATTATCAGATAAGTTACAGACCCTTTTCTGTGGACAGTAATTCTATAGTGTTATCTCTGCCTTGGAGTGTTAATTACACAGCTGTTTGTCTTCAAGGGCCACCACCTTTTTGTTGTTGTTGTTAAGCTTTCCACACTCTGGGCTTCATGCTTTGAACTGTGGATCATCATAAAAATGTACTTTTAGCTTAGTACAGATGGGCTGGGAGTGGGACTCAAAAATGACCCTTCAGCAGGTTGAGTAGTTCAGAGGTGGACTGCTGTGCCAGTGGGGGCCTTGAGGAACCCCCCCAAGTGGTTTTCTCTCTGACCAGCATTCCCAGGGGCCACGCACATACTAGAAAGAGCACACACTTAGGGATCAGATCTGGGTCTGGCTCTTCCTCCCTCATCACAGCCTGAGTTAAGTTACTTTTTTGTCTGAGCCTCAGGTTCCTTCTCTGTCCCATGGGGAAGGGATTCTAATCTCTCAGGGGAGAATGGTGGGTCACCCAAGACAGCATTTCTGGGACTGCTAGCACAGAGGGCTGCCTGGTAAGCAAGCCGCCATGTGCTACAGCATCAGGGCCTTAAAAAGCCTGGTCTGGAGGATTCCATCACTCAGGTTGCTATGACATACCTTCTGTTCCCTCACAGCTTGAGGCCTCTGGTCACATTTGAGACCATTGGTGTAGACACATGCTGTCCAGGAGAGCTCTCTGTGATGAGGGAAATGTCCAAACTTCTCGCACACCTATTGCTGCATGAAAGCCATGAGCCCTTGGAGCATGGCTAGTGAAACTGAGAAACTGAATCCTTACTTTATTTAATTGTGGCAGTTTAAATGTAAAGAGCCAGCTCAAGACTTGGAAAGTCATGGCAACCTCTCACAACAGGGTCAAGAATAAGAAACACCACAAAGATGCCAGGATAAATGATGAGAAAAGCAGAGGGTTTTTTTTCACCAAACAGATGCTGCTTTATTTATTTAAAAAAATTTTTTTTGAATTATTTAATAAAAATTTATTTTTCTTATTAAAAAAAGAAGTAGCAATTTAAATTTAACTTTCAATCAGTTAAAATGAAACAGAAGTAGACATTTATTTTCTCATATTTCATGGGCCCAGCAGCCCCACACACGTCAAGTTGCTACTGTGCTGGGCAGTGACTGTCATAGAAAACTTCCGTCTCCCAGACTGTTCGCTGGACCATGTGGACCAACGGAAGGCCCATCCCAGTTTTGGCAGTTTGGTGCAGTTTTACAGAGTATGGACTCGGGTCCTTTGCAGTGGCTGTCGGTAGGCTCTGTTGAGAAGGATTCTGAATTGGAGTCTGGGCAGGGCAGGAAGGAGCACAGGGGTAGGTTAGCAAAATCTGCCTGGGCATGGGTAAAGAGTACCGGCCAGGGCATCTCCTGTTTGTGCAGCCAGCTGCAGAGGCTAGGACTCTGCCCACACTCAGCTCATTCCTCTCCTCCCTGGTCACGTGCTGAGTGCTGCAAACCCCAGAGATCTGTGCCGGCTAGAGCCACCAAGCTGCCTACCAGTGACTCTGGAGTCTGCTGTGAGGACTGGCCTCTCCGTCAGCAGTCAGCGGTAGCTCGGTGGTCCATTTCCAAAACCCGACTTGTACCTGGGAGTGCTAATCCCCCCTGGAAAGTGTTCTTCGTCCAACTATTTGTACTTAGGAACGTCTGAGTGTCTCCTCGGTTATTTATCAGAGTTGAAAATGCTCCACGCCTTACTCAGGGCAAATGCTTCCTGAGACTACAGGCTTAGCACACTTGAACGTTTCCAAATCACGCAGCTGCCTATGAAATTCCACTTGGGCTTTGCTGGGGACTAAAGGCCCCCACGGACTGCTTCCTGCACACTGAGCTCCTGGCCCAGGAGGCCAGAACATTAGCCGATCCCCGTTCCTCCTTCCTTCCCCCCTCCCCTCCTTCCTCTCTCTTTCCTCTCTTCCATTTGTTAGAACTGCCGGAGCACACAGAGTGTGCTGGGAACTCTGTTTCTTCTTTCGTGAGCTTTGCAATGGCCCTGTGAGATGCTGTTCTCTCTTGGATGAAGAAATACTTTCCTGACAGTAGGTTGGGGAGAAAAGACTCCAGCCAGGGTCCTTTCACACACCAAGGCAAGGGAAGCTGCAGGACAGGCCGTGTCTCTGTGCTCTCACACGACATGCGGGATGCCGGGGCCTGTGAGCAGCCAGAGGAACCAAGGGCCCGTGGGATTAAGATGGGAAATGGGGGGCCGATGAGTTGAAAAAGAGAAAATGGCTTCAGATTCAAAGGGGAATGAAGGACAGCCCAAAGAAATGGAACCTTTACTGTGCCAACAAAATGGAGCCACTGACCGAATTTCAAGCAGGAATCTGCATACTTATGTTTGCAATTAAGAAACACTGTGTAGGGGGTGGGTTGAAGGAAATGACAAGAGGCAGATGAGTGTATGAATCAAACAATAAATCAGTGGATAAGAAAAGAAAGGAGGGAGAGAGGAAAAAATGCAAATGAGTCAAAGTGGCTAGTGGGGAGTATCTTCCTCTTGAGTGGGATTTTGTGGCTGGTAATTCTAAGATGCAGAGATAGGTATGCAAGCCCTGTGCCTAGGCCTCCGGGGCCGGATCTAGAGACAAGTCAAGAGCTGGTTGTAAATGGAAGAAAAGCCATTTACCGGTCTTAGAGAGATCATAAAATTCAGCATATATACGAGTCCTCTGGGGGCTCTTGTTAAACTGTGTAGCTATGAAGTAGGGCCCAGGAACTTGCATTCCTAACGAATGCTCAGGTCCAGTGGAGACTCTTGGTCTGGAGGCCATATGAGTAAGATCGAGTCCAAATCCTAACACAGTTATTTACCATAATTATATAGCTTATGTTTTCTCCATTTAGGAAAAACCCATCAGCGTGTAAGGATACACCTGTTGGGTATCATCATCTCCCACTCTATTTCCCTGTATAGGTTCAGGAATAGAGTAGCATGTGCTGTTGGAGCATGGGTCTCTAACGGGAGACAGAGTCTGATGGAGGGAGGTTTAAACCTCAGTCCCTCTACTTAATGGTTGTGTGACCTTGGGCAAAGCATGTATGCTTCCTGAGTCTTCCATCCTCATTGGTAAAATATGGCCACTAATCCTCATTCTAGTAATTAAAGGTGAAATGGGACAGCAGGTGTAAGTCACGTGAATGCTTATTCCCCGTGTTGTGAACCTTCACACCTTTGCTTTTAGGAGAGACGTATGTTAATAATACCTGTTCTTGCCTAATGGAAAGAAGTCTAAAGAGGATTTGTTTGTTAACGGGAAAAAGGACACGAGTGAAAGTAGCATTCAGCGTTTTGCTGTGGGCCATTGTAGAACCAACAGGCAGCCCGGGCAGGGTGGGAGAGAGGCCGCACCTAGCCCCTTCCCTGGGGACCTGCTTAGCATCTCAGCATCAAGCCTCCAGAGCTCTGAACTGTGTCTCTGAGCATCTGCGCTTTGTCTGCATTTATTTTGTGCATCTGTTAGCAAAATGTGTCCTAAGGTATCAGAAAAGCTGGAGAGAGGTGATTTTGGGGGGTCTGGGAACGTTCAAAAATTTTTTCCATGTAAACGAATGGTAACTGCCTCTTTGATGTATGCTGTTGAGGCTTGTGAAAAGTTTCATAGGAACACTGCCTTTCCAGTAGCAGGGACACCGATAGCCAGTGTCTGGGCCATGGGAACTATGGGGTAACAGGCGTGTGTCCAGCCCTAACTGCCTCGCCCTGAGCGCAGACGGACTCTGGCTGCTTCCCTGACTTGGGAGCTTTGAATTCTTATGTGTCACACAAGCCCCCAGGGAAGCACGCCTCTGCCCCACAGAATACATTTTTTCAAAGCCCTAAAGCTGCAAGATAAGCATTCTGCCTGGTTGGCCAAAGCATCCCGGAGATAAGGAAAACAGACCACAAGGCCCCCAAAGCAAGAGTCTTTGAGTCAACTAACCATGACGTAATTCAGAGCAGCTTGAAGATTGGATGTACTTTTCGTAGTGGAGAAGGGAATTGACTGCACATCCACCCGTTCTCATCCCGCTCTCCAATTGCTAAGCATGTGCACAAAATGGGAGAGAAAAAATAAAATAAAATAAAACCCTGTAATCTTATGCAGGGCGGCCGGCAGCCCGGCGCCATGCCGGCACAACAGTGTGGCTCCAAGTCTCAGCTCTGACACCGGCTGGGCCATCTTGGGTGAGCCACTTCATTTCTCTAAGTCTTGTTTCATTATCTGTGAAGTGGAGATAACACCGGCTCGCTCCCAGAGTTGCTGGAAATGAGATCACACGCGAGAGGAGCAGCTCCAGGCGCGAGGAATGCCCCAACAAGGCTTTCGGAGAGAAAGACTTCCTATTACCAGACTCCCTGTCAACGCCTGGAGGGTGGCAAGAGTTTTGTTCATTATTTACAGCCCACTGCCTTAGACGTAGTAATTGCTTAATAAATGCCTTTTGAGTTAAATTGATGCATCTGTTTCTTTGAGATTGGACATATACTAGAGCTGGGGAAAGCGGGTCTTTTTTGCTATCTCGAGATCAGAGTCCTTTTCTTTAAGCACAAATATGAGCCTGGCATTTCCTGCACGCAGGCTGGGATGTCTCCTCAGCCTACAGCGGGGATGCTCACCGATTTCTGTCTTAACGTTCCAGTTCTGATTGATTGGCTACGGCTGCCCAAAGTGCTATGAGGGAAGGCTTCTGGGCTTAGTGGGCAAGACGCAGGTGCTGATTCATGATCTCAGGCATGGGTGCGGCAGGGGATGGTGAGGGTACATGTACCAGACTTTGACCTCCCTGGCCTATAGAACAAAATCTGCGAACATTTAGAACTAAAACCCAAACTTCTGAATAACTTATGACTTCATAAAGACAAATTCATAGAGAAAAATTTAAAAATACTTGGAACTGAGTGATAATAAAAATACAATGTTACAAAATGTGGGATGCAATTATATCGCTTTTTAGAAGGAATTTTATGGCTTTGCATGATTATGCTAGAAAAGACAAAAATGAGAGGGAAAAAAATGAGCTAAGCATCCCACTTAAGAAATTAGAAAAAGCACAAGCAAATAAACTCAAAGCAATCAGAAAGAATGGATGGATATAAAAATAAAAGCAAAAATAAGAAATAAGAGGAAAAAAGATTTAATGAAACCCCAAATTGGTTTTCTGAAAACTCTAAAAAAATTAATAAACCTCTATCAGTATTGGCAAATCCCAAACAAGACAGAAGACTCAAATTTTAAAAAGCATTTAAAATGGGAAAATAGACAAATGCAGATACAGCAGAGACTTAAACAATAAAAAAACAAGAGGCCCTAGTAATTTTATCTTAATAAATTTCAAAGTAGGCATAATGTAAAAACACTGGGCAAATACAAAATTATTAAAAGTGACTCAAGAAAAAGAGAAAACTTGGATGGCCCACTAACTGTCATGGGAGTGGGCACCTGGGTGGCTCAGTCAGTTAAGCGTTGGCCTTTGGTTCAGGTCATGATCCCAGGGTTCTGGGATTGAGCCCCACTTCGGGCTCCTTGCTCAGCAGGGAGCCTGCTTCTCCCCCTGCCTGCCGGTTCCCCTGTTTGTGCTGTCTGTTTCTGATAAATAAATAAATAAAATCTTTAAAAAAGAGAGACAAATATCTTATTCAAGCATGTAACTGAAAAAAATTCCTAAATCAAATCTAATCCCTCAATCAAATTTAGAAAATGGAATCCAACAATGGATAAAAATGTTACAATACCATAATTAGATTGGTTTTATTTAGAGAAAACAAGGTTGATTCAATAGCAAGAAGACCTATTTATGTATATTACCAGATTAACAGATCAAAGGTGGAAAAAAATCACCTCATCATCATAATAGGTGCCGGGGCAGGGTTTGACAAAACTGAGCCCCCTTCATGATTAAAAACAAAACAAAGCTTCTGTAGAACTAAAAAGTAACTTCTTTGACCTGATAAAGTTTATATAAAACAAAATAAACAAAACGACACAACAATGGCACTAAGTAACTACCAAAAATGTCCTCCTGGAAGGTGCAAGATTAAAAGCATATCCTTTTTATCTGTAATAAAACAAGGAAGTTTGCTATCTCCATTAGGCTTCTTACACTAAGGAAAATAAATGGGAGATTGTAAGGAATAGAAACAAAAACTATAATTATCTGTAGATGATTTGTGTCTACTTAAAAAAATGTACATAGGGTCCCATGGGTGGCTCAGTCCTTAAGCGTCTGCCTTCAGCTCAGGTCACGATCCCAGGGTCCTGGGATCAAGTCCCACATCGGCTCAAGCAGGTAGCCTGCTTCTCCTCCATCTCCCTCTGCTGCTCCCCCTGCTTGTGTGGACTCTGTCACATAAATAAATAAAATCTTTTAAAAAGTATATAAAAGTATTAACAAAAATATTCAGCAAGATTGTTGGACATACCACCAAAATATATAATCAACTGGATATACCAGCAACAATTAGAAATTTTTAATTTACAAGATAAGACCTACAGAAGTATAAAATTTATAAAGATATGCCAGGACTTTATGTAAAAAATATGCAGACAATCACACTTTGCTAAATATATATATTTTTTAAAGATCCAAATAAGTGGGATGACATATTGTGCTTATGGGTAGGAAGAATCAAATGTTCTAAATATATCAATTTTCCCCCAAATTGGTCTCTAGACTTGATGGCTTACCCATCATAATGCCAGCATAATTTCTTGTGGACATTGGCAAGCTGATTCTAACACACACACACACACACACACACACACACACACAAAGGGCCAAGAGCTGCTGAGGCATTTCTGAAGAATGATAAGATGGGGGACTTGCCCGACCAATAGCAAGATGGTTTGATATGACAGAAGAATAAACACATGGCTCAGTGGGAAAGAGCAGAGGATCCCAAATGCCCAGAGTTACCCTATACATGTACGACAACTTGATAGATGACAGAGGTGGCACTGTAGAAGAACTCAATAATTAGGGCCGACACAGGTTGTTACCCATATGGGAGAGAGGAAATTGGGTGACTTCCTTGTAAAAAAAAAAAATCAACTTGGGATGGATTAAAGAATTAAACGGGAAAGGAAAGTTCCAAGCTTTTAGAATAAATTTAGGAACTTAGAGTAGGAAAATTGTTTTTAAATATAAAATAAAAAATGCAAGCTGTGTGATGTGATGAGTGCTGGGGATTACATACAACTGATGAATCCTTGACCTCCACCTCTGAAACTAACGATGTTCTATATGTTGGCTAATTGAACTTAAATTAAAAAAGCACGCTGTAAGGAGAATTTCTCTAAGTTTAACTATATGAAATTAACAAACCTCAATGAATGGAGGCAATTCACAAACAAAATTTATCTGAAACCTAAAAAGGTTGAGTGTGCAGAATAGATACAGAACTTAGAGGCATCAAGAAGAAAACACTATCACCATGCCCCACAGGCAAAAACCTACCAGACAGAAAACCTGGATAAATGATCAGAGATGAGGAAATACAAATGGTCAAAAAGCATATAGAAAAATGTTCCATCTTATAAAAAATCGGGAAAATGTAAAATAAAACCACAATGAGATACCATTCAGTACCCAAAGCATTTGCAAACTGTTTAAAAACATCAGTTACAACTAAAATAAAAAACTTTAAAACAAAAACATCAGTCATTATTAAATATTGGTTCACATGTGAAGCAACAGGGAAACTCACACTCCTTGTAGGAGTATAAACTACTATAAATATCTTTAGAAAACTCTGGACATTACCTAACAAGTCTTACTATGGCACTTGGCAAGAGCCAGCAACCGCATTTCTGTGTATGTGCCCTAGACTAGCCAGGCATCGCCTTGTTGTTTGCAATAGCAAATTAATGCAAACTCCGCACATGTCCATTAGTAGGAGAATGGATAAACACGTTATGAAATACTATGTGACAATGAAAATGAACTGCAGTTATATATAGCTACATTTATGAATAGTAAAACCAAAATATTGATCAAATATTGAAAAAATAGCCAAGTATGATTTCATTAACTCAGAGAACATGATTTCGTCCCTGTAAGAAACCCCAAATGGGTAAAATATTGGTCAAAACTCCAAATATGTGAAATACTGATTTGGGATTCATATATAGAAATTTAATAAACCTACGAAGACACCCAAGTGAATGGTTGACAAGAATTTGGGGTTTAGTTGCAGACTGCTCTCTAATATAGTGGTAATGTCCCCTTTGTTTAATGTGGGAGGTGGGGCCTGTGTGTTAAACTTTACCCTTTATGTTCTATAAATATAAATGCTACATTATTATTTATATTTATTATCACGTTATTTGTCGTTATACACCCTAGATGAGGTACCTCATAATTTCCAGGATGAATGGGAGTGGGTGTGCAGAGCAACATAGTTGGTCACTTCCCATCCTTCTAATTCCCTCCTAATTCCCGTCCACTAATTCGTCTGAAACAATGCACCAACCCCCTGTTTAGATTTTGGTTCGGTATAAATGATTATTTTTTAACTTTATGTCCCGAGGAATCTCCTTGATTTTCCTGTCCTCTCCTTCCATTTCTCCCTCTTTCATTCATGTCTAGACCAGACTCCAAAATGTATTTTCTGTGCAAACACTCATTGCTCCGTAAATGGAACAAAACTGCATCTTCTTCCAGCAGGGTTATTTCTAGGAGTCTTTTTTTTTTTTTTTCTTGCTTGCTTAGCAATGTGATTAGAAATAAACTGAAAGTGTTAACTTTTAGGG
This sequence comes from Mustela nivalis, assembly GCF_964662115.1. NCBI lineage: Eukaryota > Metazoa > Chordata > Mammalia > Carnivora > Mustelidae > Mustela > Mustela nivalis. The sequence continues at coordinate 118,583,304 of NC_139022.1, read as the reverse complement.
TGAAATAGAAATACAAAGTCTTAGGGCCGCCCAGATGGCTTAGTCGTTAAGCATCTGCCTTCTGTTCGGGTCATGATGCCAGGGTCCTGGGATCGAGTCCTGCATCAGGCTCCCTGCTCAGTGGGAAGCCTGCTTCTCCCTCTCCCACTCCTACTCCCCCTGCTTGTGATCCCTCTCTTGCTGTCTCTCTCTCTCTCTGTGTCAAATAAATAAAATCTTAAAAAAAATACAAAATCTTGGAAGGGACAAAAGAAAAACAACATTCTTTTGTGGAGAGCTATGTGTTTGAACTAGAAAAAGGCAGGGTCCTATCCCACCATGGCCTCTTGTGTGCCTGACTCCCCAAACCCAAGCTCTTAACTACTGCTCCATGGTCCCTAAACTGATTACCCTTTGAATCTCAGTCTCTTTGTCTGTAAAATGGCACCTTGTCTCTCTGAGTCCATTCTCTCATCATGATCTCCCCATCACAGGTTGTTGTAAGAATAAATGAGAACAGGTGCATAGGTCAAATACGATGAAAATAGAGTATGACCTAGCATTTTCCACTTCTGGGTATTTACCCCAAAGAATAAAAAACAGAATCTGGGAGAGATGTTTGTACACCCATGTTCATGCCAGCACGAGTCCTAGTACCAATAGGTGGGAGCAACCCAAGTGTCCACAGATAGAAAGATGGTTACACAAAATGTGGTATTTACAGCCAATGGAACATTATTCAGCCGCAAAAGGGAAGGGTATTCTGATACGGGCCACAACATGGATGAGTCTTGAAGATCTTAAGTGAAGTGAAAGAAGCCAGTCACAAAAAATACAAATACTGTATGATTTCACCTATTTAAGTTCCTAGAGTAGTCAAATACATTGAGACAGAAAGCAGATGGCTGGTGGCTAGGGAATAGGGAGAGTAGAGGGTAGAATAGGAAATTGTTTAATGGGTACAGAGTTTCACTTTTGGGAGATGAAAAGAGTTCTGGAGGTTGGTTGTAGCACAGTGTGAACATATTTAACCCTACTGAGTTACACACTTGAAATGGTTAAGAAGGTAAATTGTGTGTTATGTGGATTTTACCACAATTAAATACACATATAAATGCATATTGTCACCGTGCTTAGTGCATAATAAGAATGCATATGGTCTACCATTCTATTCTTATTGTCATCCTTAGAAGCTTACTTTTTTTTCATGTTACAAGATAGAATTCACTCTATCATGAAGACCATATGGTCATTTTTATTTTAGAAGTGCCATTTACAGATGACCTAAGTCCTCCACTGGCAGCTATGATGTGAACAGAGGCAATTATATATGAGATGCTAAAATGTTTGTGTCTCTTCCGAAATCAGTCTTCAGGCTTCCATACTCCAGCTATTACGCTCACGCTGGTATCTCTATTCATAATTGACAAAGCAGAGAGTGAATTAAAAATTCATTCAAAATGCTTTGAAAGGAAATGGAGCCAATGTTTTCGTCTATTGCTGTTGCTTGGCAGGTTCAATGTCTCTGTTTAATCCTTGCTCAGAAGACCCTCAGTGGTCATGCCTTCTTGACCATCCATTTCTCTCTCACGCTTGGAGGAAGATGGGGAGAGAGCTCCCATAAAACAACTCATCTGATTACACTTAGGAATTGCTTCTCTTCAGCATCACTTAAGAAATGGAACGGAAGACAAGCACGGCTTCCTAGTGTGGGCTGAGATGGCCAATCATGCTTTTTCCCAAACATGTTGTGTCCTCAGTGTGATGCTGTCTGCAAATATTCCAGGACAAGTTAAAGGCCCCTGATTCTTTCTTCCTACTTCCCTCCGTGCTCCCATACAAGAATGAAGGCTAACAGGATTGCGTCGAGCCAGGTTCTTTAAGGAGAGGGTAGGGGAGGTCATGCAAACTCTCTGCCCTGCCCTGTTGATCCACCATCTTTGTTTTTTCACTTTATGAGGCCAGCTATCCGGCTCACTCTCTCTGTGTGTCTGTCTGTACACTTAAGTACAATGACCGCTGGATGTTCCTGTACCAAGTGGCTCCCGAGGTACTGACAAGACTGGAAAATTTAATCAGAGCTTTAAGAGAAACAGAAGTCCCAACTCGGGCCTTGAGGCTAAGCCACGTACCCCAAGTGGCTTCACTGACCAAGAGTCCAACAATGACAAAGTGGTATATACTTGGTTCTCCTTTGCTAATTGTCATTATGAGAATAATCTTCAGCCCTATGGGCGATGAAGGGGTGGGCCAGGCACCATTCAGGCCCCTCTGCATACTTGAGCCAATTACCATCAACTGATCCGAACCCTTTAAAGCAAATGTAGATCATACCAAATTATATCCAGAGAGAAAATGTTCCCTGTTCTGTTTGTTGTTTGGCTGAAGATCAAGGGAAGAGTATGATAGAGTAGAAAGAACAGTGTTATACCCAGAGAGCTCCAAGTTCAAACTTGAGATCTGTGTCTACTTGAGGGAATATAGAAACACTTATATGTATATTTAATTGTGGTAAAATCTGCATAACACAAAATTTACCATCTTAACCATTTCCAGCATGTAACTCAGTAGGGTTAAGTACGTTTACACTGTGGTACAACCAACCTCCTTTTTCCCTTTCAGACATCAGTTTTATTATGTTGTAAGTGGAAAAAATAATAGATTATAACTCCAACTATAACGTTGGGAGAATTAAATAAAATAAGGCATGGAAATAATTTGTTCTCATTATTGGCTGCTGTTAATGTCACCATTATTATTGGGACCCAGAGTGGAAAGACTGAATGGACTGTGGCAAGTGATATACTTAACTTGTCTGATGACCACTGAAAATAACTGTTCTTCCTTCCAAGATGATCTCTGAGAAGGGGACTGCCTGCGGGCCAACTTGCTGAGTCCTTATTTCACTCTTCCAAGAACTGGTTGATAAACCTTGTGGTTGCATTGATCCAAGAGTCTCCTAAAACTGTTTCATCTCTAGTTGCCCAAAAACTAAAGACCTGGAGGAAAGGGCAACAAGTACCTTATTCTTCTCAAACCTTCACATTATTCTGGCACCATCTGTCTTCTCCAAGCAGTATGCCACTTTTGAGTATGTCTCTGCTTTTGGAGGGAGAAAGGGGATTTCTGTAGTATTTACTCTGTTAAAATGAGGTATCTGGCCGAAGCAAAAATGAACACAGGCTCAAATTCTGGAAAAGGATATTTTTCTTTGGACATTTTTTTCTTTCTTTTGATATGATCACACAGGTACCAAATGTTATTACAGGAAGATAAATTAAAAATTAAGAAGAAAAACAGAAAAATTAAGACTCACATATCTCTACCACTATCTCTACACCTCTAACATTTTTTTAACATTTTTAAGGGATTTATCTATTTATTTGAGAGAGAGAAAGAGAACGTACAAGCAGGGGAAGGGGCAGAGAGAGTGGGAGAGAATCTCAAGCAGACTCTATGGTGCGTGCAGAGCCTGACAAGGGGCTCGATCTCATGACCCTGAGATCACGACCTGAGCCAAAACCAAGAGTAGAACATTCAACCAACTGAGCCACCCAGGCACCCCTGTTAATATTTCGGTGTATTTCTTTCAGATATATTTTGTTGTCTATCTGTTTATCCATCCTTCCTTTGAGGGGAAGAATATGGGGATGCTTCCACATTAGCCATTTTATTTCTTTTTATTTTTTACTTTAACATTTTCCCACAGAAATAGATCTGTATAGCAACTATATGCCATGGCTGCAAGACCTTCCTTTGTGAGTGTATCAATCACTCTTTAACTGGCCTACTCCCATTGTCTATTTTAATGGATGCTTCTTGGTTGTTTATCCAGAATTCATCCAAGTATTTTTCTAATAGTTGTCTAAATTTCATTCAAGAGATCACATCTCCTCTGTGTAATTGACTGCACGCCCAGTTTGAGAAGTGGGTGCCAATCAGCACACTACATTCCCCCAGACAAAAAGCCCTTTGTGGTTGTCTTGCTGCCTCAGTTGGTCCAATTAGTCAGACTCATCTCACTGTTACTCTTATTTGGAAGGCTAGAACAGATGTTTCCTCTCTTTCTCTCATGGATGAGAAAACAGGTAGCCCTAGGAGATATTGGCAGCCGTCTTGCAACAACAAAGGGAACCAGGCTTAAAATGTCATGTGCAGCCTGATTCCAAGGCTGAAAGGCATTGTTTTGTATCTTTTGTACAGTTTTTTTGTTGTTTCTGGTAGGAGGCTATGTCTGCTCTCTGGCACTCCATTTTGGCTGGAGATGGAAATCTGAAGCATCTGAATGTCAAGTGGAGGACAAAAGTCTAATTGCTACCACATGGGTCGTTCATCCTTTCCTGTGACCTAGATTATGGAGGGAAAAATGTTACCAAGGCCACACAGCAGAGATGTGGGTTAGTTCATTGGATGAAAGGGGCCCATCAGGCAAGCTCCATCTACGTTAGCATCTTGCTGGATTGTTATGATGTTTAATCAAGAAACTATATGAACAAGGATTAGCCTGGAATGAGCAAACATTTCTTACAGCTATGTTTTACAGTTTGACGTATGTAATTCTTTCATTCCCTTGGTTAAGTTTATTCATAACTATTTTATTCTTTTTCATGCTATTGTATATGGGGTAATTTTTGTAATTTCCTTTCACATTTTTCCATTGTGGATGTATGGAAATACAACTGATTTTTTTTTGCATGTTGATTGTATTCTGTAACTCTGCTGAATTTGTTTGTTAGTTCAAACAGATTTTTGTTTGTTTGTTTTGGGTGGGGATCTTTAGGATTTTGTACACGGTGAGATCACATCTGTATGAACAGAGATCATTTCCTTCTTTCTTTCCATTTTGGTCCTTCACTTCTTTTTCTTGCCTGATTGCTCTGGCTAGGACGTCCAGTACTATGATGACTAGAACAGTGAGAATGGGCATCTTTGCTATGTTCCTGATCATAGAGAAAATTTTTTTTCTTTTCAAAGTGGAGTATAATATTAACTGTGGGTTCATTCAGCCTCCTGTTCATTTCAAGAAGTCTCTCTGCCACACTCATAATGGATGGTCTTTTTGTCCCTGTTTGAATAGTCCCATGAACAGGGAACCCACAATCTAGGGAAGCACCCAGTTTAATTGTTGAATAATTCACCCAACCCACCAGATACACACCCAACCCACAGGGCCTTTACATGGAATTCATTCCCCTTGCCAAAGCCCTCTCCTCCTTTAAATTTTTGCTCAAACATGACTATTTTGGTGAGGCCCAACAGACAACTATATTTATTTATTTTTTAAATAAAGATTTTATTTATTTATTTGACAGAAATCACAGTAGGCAGAGAGGCAGGCCAAGAGAGTTGGGGGGAAGCAGGCTCCTTGCTGAGCAGAGAGCCTGATGTGGGGCTCTATTCCAGGAACCTGAGATCATGACCTGAGCCAAAGGCAGAGTCTTAACCCACTGAGCCACCCAGGTGCCCCCAGACCACTATATTTAAATTGTAATCTCCCCTCTATCACTCCCTAGTCCTTCCATCTTGAACTATGGGTTTGTTTGTTTGTTTTTCCATAGTAATTGTGACTTTCTCACACACTCTTTACTCTCTTTTTTTAAATTATGCTTATTTTCTGTTTGCTCTGATCAGAATATGGATTTCAAGAAGGCAGGGATTTTTGTCTGTCTTGTTCCTTGATGTATTTCTAGTGCTTAGAGGAGTACCTGACATATAGTAGCCTTGAGAGCTATTTAATAAATGAATAGACTATTAAGCTTATTTTCAATTTCTCGTATCACTTTTATTCCTTATCTATTTTTCAAGCCCTTATGAGCCCCGGGGGATAGAGGGTAGATGGGATATTATGCTGGTCATCAGGAAGCTCACAGTTCTGTGGTGGGGACAAGAGGGAACTCACAAGGCTGTGGAATAAACCCCAGTAGCAAATCCCAACCCATCTGGTCTGGGGACCCAGAAGGGGCATGATCCAAAGGGACGTTTCCAGCAGTAAGTGTCCCAAAAGAATCAGGAGTTGATCCATGGTAGGGTTCTCAAAAAGCAGATTTCAAATAAATAGAGAAAGGAAGGTTGAGAGAAGTATTACACCTCGTTTTTCTTTTCGCTAACGGAAACAAAACAAAACAAAGCCCACTGGCTATGATGATGACTGTAATTATCATAATCATTATTTTGCTCCTCTACCAAAGCATAGTTCAACCACTATAGTCAATGTGCTTATATTGTGAGAAGGAGACTAGGGGGGCATTTTTCACTCTCTCATTATTGTGTTTTTCTCCCCCTTCAAATGGAGATGCCATTGGAAGGTGACAGCAGAAAACATAGCTATGAATAATTCACGATGCCTAATCTTACCCGATTTTATTTTCTTTATGAGTTACTAATTAGCAAACGCAGGTTATTTAAGGAACAGAAAATAGCTCTTTAAAGTCAGGTAAAAGGAAGTCCTTTACTCATTTGTTTAAGAAGTAAGTAAATGAGACTACAAACAAACCCTCTGAAAATCCTAATGGAGTTGGCTTCCTGGGTCTGGCTGCTTGTGGGAGCTCCTCGGGGCTGCAGGGCTCATGGAGAAGGAAGGTATTCGGGGTTGAAACACCATTCATGGGGGCCAAAATGTCAGTGCTTCCACGAAATTCAGACACTTGGCAGGATTTTAAATCAGTAGTGACTTGAACACCCAAGATACTCTCTTTGCCCAAGGAGTTTGCAGGCCTCTGATTGGGTGTGTCTGCATTAAGCAGATGATACGTTAGGCAAGGATGCTTAGGAATGTCCCCCTGACTTGGCATTCTTTTGGGGGGGCCTACCGTGAGTGGTGGCTGGGCAGAGAGGGGCCCCAAGGAGATCTGATAGCCAGTATCTTCTCTAAGTTTCTTATTTACAGAGCTGTGGAGAAGAGTCGGTGAGATAAGAAATATCACAATATCGGTTTTTAGCCTGGAACCTAGGAAACTAATTATTATGTACATATTGTTAGTGGTAGAGGCGTTCCTAGTGTTGCACGATTGGGAGACACAGTAAGATGAAAATAATGAGGGCCAGTACCTTAGTCATTCTCTGCTTGTCCCCATTCTCAGACCCTATCCCCTCCTTGCTAAGCCTACACTGTATTTGGCTCCCTTTTGTCTGTCCAACATTTAGTCCATGGGAAGCTCCGACCAAAGGAAGAGGGGTCGGGCATTCACCTCCTCTCTCACTTTTTGGGTTGTTTCTACTGTCATGGCTCCTATTAGATGGCCTCTCTTTGTTTCTGGAGCTGTCTCCAGGCTCTGTGAAACCCTGTTCCCTTCCCTTGCTCTTTGGGCCTACGAGGGTAAGAGGAGTGGGATCAGCCTCTGGGGGACAGGGGGTTCTCGTAACCCTGCCCACACCTTCATAAATAGCCTTTCCATTCGATCCCCCAGCTAAACCCTTGAGTCTGCGGTGTCTAGCCTGCCGGGACCCTGACTCATCCATACTGAAACCAAGTTTCCTCCCAATCTTACGTATTAAGCAAAGAAAGAGTGGAATGTGGGACTAAGCCCAGAGACTCATGACTAATTCTGCCCAGTGTGTGGTTTCCATGTTGTCTGGGGCTGCTTTTATTGGCCCAGTCTCAGCTGATACTGTCCCGCTGTGTCTTCAAAGGTCACCAATATTGACATCAGTAGATACAGGAGTTAAGAAAGCTATGAGATGTGAGGAACAGAGTACCTGCCTGGCAGGAGCCCAAGTACATGTAGGACTGATTTTTTTTTTTCAAACAGGAAGCTTGAAGGTGGCAGTGATTGAAAGATCAATCTTCTCCGTCATACCATTATCCCTCGTAGCTTGCTGGCTTGTCGTTCCATAGTGACATGTTAGCTGCTTGTCCAGGAAACCCACCCTGGCTCGAAGATGGAAGAGAATGGGAAAGGCATGGTGCCTGCCATGTGTGCTGCTTTTATGTGGAACACTGCTTTCTCTAAAACTAACCAGTAGATTAATACTTGTGTCTCGCTGGCCAGAGATCAGTCCCATGTAGCCCCCAACAACAAGCTCAGATGGGAAAATCAGTACTGAGCTTCTGTGGTTGAAATTAATCAAGGTCAGACCAGGCAGGCAATGCCTGCGGGTCCCAGGAAGGTGGGCTTATATCACACTATCCACACTCCCCAGCCTCAGACCCATCCTTCTGCATAAGAATCAGTAGGGTCACGATAACAGCAGTTTCTGCTGTGCGAGCTTCTGCCAGTATTGCCATGGCAATAAACAAGAACCCCCTGGTCAGTTTTGCCTGTCTGCCATTCACAGCTCCTATGTTTGCCACAGCTTTCTACAGCTGGCTGATGTTTAAAAAAATGTCAATTGACTGTAACCATTTAAGTATTTTTGTAAGTTTTTAATAGGAGCAAAGAGGTATACAAGGTATATATAATTTCATCTTCTTTTTAAAACAGCTTATGAGAGTGGTGCCTGGGTGGCTCAGTTGATTAAGCCTCTGCCTTCGGCTCAGGTCATGATTCCAGGGTCCTGGGATTGAGTCCAGTGTTGGGCTCTCTGCTCCGTTGGGGGGTCTGGTTCTCCCTCTCCTCCTTGCTCGTGTTCTCTGTTGCCATCTCTGTCTGTCTATCTGTCCGTCTCTCTCAGGTAAGTAAATAAAATCTTTAAAAAAATAAAATAAAACAGTTTATGAGAAAGGATTTATTAATCCCATTTTAGAGACAAGGAAACAGATACTGAGAGGGATGAACTAGCAGCCCTGGGCCCCAAGAACTGGAAGCCTGGTCATCCTGATTCCCAGGCTGGTCCCTGGGTAGAGTGTGTTATGGCCTCTGATGGGGGGAAACCAGAGGACGGAGGAATGGGGGCCTCCACAGAAAGCCTCAGGCCTCTGCTCTGTGGGTGTGGGTAGAAGCTATATTTAGCAGTACAATAATGCCTCTGTGGAATTCTCGAGTTGTGACTACAGATTAGCCCTGAAATGGTGGGAAAATTAAAAAGCAAAGGAACAAGAGAGAGAGAACAGGTATGTATAATGGACCACATTTTTTTTTTTTAACTTTAAGAGTCCATGAGAATTGATCTGTAACACTGTCTCCATTGGATGCCCCGGCTCTCCGGCTATACTGTTTGGAAGAAGCCACACACGTCCGGCTCCCTGAGAACATGGGCCTTCTGGAGACTCCCAGACCATTGCTAGCTGGTATATTTGAGAGAAACTAGAGCTCTGATGAAATCCCTGTGGCAAATACTCTCTTGAGACTTTGCCAGTTGCCTCAAAACCTGCCCAGACTCCACAGAAAGGTTCGTTATCTCTGGGGTAGCACTTGGTAATTAAAAAGGTATGATAGATTACCCAAGGCCTATCTGCCAACAGCGATGTACCTGGGGGCTGGGTCTGATGGCTGCTCAAGGAGTTTTTGCTTATCAGATTAGAAGTAAATGTGCTTCTGAAAGAGGGAAGTGAAATGTCTGGGAACACTGGAAATGCCAAAGCTCCTGACACAAAACAACCCTCTCACTCTGTGTCTTTAACAAGAGGACTGTCAACAATCCCATAATCAGGCTTTGTACTTGAAAAGCGGAAGTCTCAAACTGCCACTCAACAGTTAGGGAGAACTCTTGTTCCCGAGGCCACCTTTACTGTCTATCCTTAATGTTCTGGCCATTACATTAGAGGCTGGAGCCTTCAGCTCTGCAAAGAAGCAGAGGATGTTTCAAATGGATCAGTTACAGTCCGTCCATCTGTCCATCTTCCCACCCACCCTATATAACTACACCTTATTCATAAAGTTTACCTATCCATGTAGCTTCTCATCTATCAATTCATTTATTAACTCATAAATACATATATACATTCATTGATTGAAAAATCCATCTGTCCATCCTTCCATCCATCTATGACCTGTCAATCAACTAATTTATAAATATATACCTACATTAATTGATTAAAAAGAAATCTGTCCATCTGTCCAATCAGCTCTCCACCCACATACCCACCCAGCCACTCTCCTACTCACCCACCAACTACTAGTCCATTCATTTAACTAAACAGTCACTTGTTCTTTTATTCAACTAGCATTTACTAAGAACTAATTTACTAATTTACTAATATTAGTAGAACTAATAAACTAATTTCCTAATATTAATGATAAACATTTTAAGATATGCCAGGCTCAGTGCTAAGTACTTTGCAGGGATTTTTTTCCTTCTCTCTCAAAACAAGACTCCGTGATAGGTGTTATTATCGCTTCTATTTTAGAGATGAGGAATCTGAGTGTCAGAGAGATTAAGTACTTCTCCAAGAGCACACAGCTATTAGGTGGCAGAGCCCATGTCTTTCTCTACTTCCCATCCTGCTGGAGGCAGGTCATAGGATGGACCCCAAGAATTTACAATGATACAATAAAGGGCATGGTCCTCAAGATGCTCACAGTCCATGGAAATGACAGACATGTTAAAAGAAAATTTAAAGACAAACTTCTATTGGCTGTTTTTGACCAGTGGGGACCTGACTTCAGAGAGGTTGACTTTCCTAAAGTCACAAATGCAGGGCTGCCTTATCCAAGCCACCTTTCCACGCAGCTGTGTCAACTCATCTTCAACTAGTTAGATAACATTTTTACAATATTTTGCTATTCCTGTACCTACAAGTTCTTTAACATTTTTTCTTCAACTCAAATACTTACACATCACCCTGACCAATATCATCTATGATATTGAGGTTTTTAAAAAGATTTTTGTTTGTTTGTTTGTTTATGCGTGGGAGTGGGGGGTGGAGAGGCAGAGGGAGAAGAGAGAGAATCTCAAGCAGACTCCATGCCATGTGTGGAGCCTGATGCAGAGCTTGATCTCATGACCTTGAGATCATGACCTGAGCCGAAACCAAGACTCAGACACTCAACTAACTGACTGAGCCACCCAGGCACCCCTGATATTGCATTTTGATGTGCACAGTATCTATTCTTTCCTGGTACACATTGCATTCATTTTCAAGGGCCGCCAGAATGAAATACCATCAGACGGGATGGCTTAAACCACAGAATGTATTTTCCCAGTTTGGGAGGCTGGAAGCCCATGCTTAAGGTGCTGGCAGGGTTGAATTCTAGTGGGGCCTCTTTTCTTGGCTTGCAGAAGGTCACCTTCTCACTATGTCCTCCCATGGTCTATCCACTGCATCTACAACCCTGGTGACTCCTTTTCTTATAAGGACACTAAGTCCTATTGGATTATGGCCCCACTGTTATGACGTCATCTAACCTAATTACCTCCTTAAAGGCCCTGTCTCCAAACACAATCCCTGTGAAGTTTGGAGCGTCAACACACAAATTTGGGGGGAATACAATTCAGTCTATAACACTCATTCATGTTCAAGTCTGAAAATGTTCAGCCACATACCCTCCAAAATCATTCTCCACACCACCAACAGTATACTCAGGGGAACACGGCGCTCCCCAGTGTGGATGTTCATAAAACAGTGATCAAGCAGCTGTTGGAAGTGCTTGGTGGATACAGACATACACCCAGATGGAGGGAGGAAATTGGGGTAAAAAGGAATAAGAGTCCCCAGTGTAGTAGCAAAGTCCTAATTGCTGAGCTGCTCCCCAGGGACACTGATTAGGCAGAGAAGATGGAGCAAAACAGGTGTCTGGATCGCTAGGATCCAAGCAAGGAGCCATATTTGGCTCTATTAGAAATGTGCTCATTTGCTACAGATTAGATGCCAACCGGGCTGGAGTCGAGCTCTGCCTGCTGCGAGGTGGGGTGTGGGTCTTTGCTGCCACCCTGTTTATCCTGCAGCTGTTGCCTTTCTTCTGAGACCGGCATGGAACAAATGCTTGCTGTTTCCATAATGAACCTGTCCCCATATCCCCGTGTCCCCAACTCGGTCCTTGATGGACTCTGTCACAGCAGGCCAGGGTCTTCTTGAATTTTTCACTTGCATCTGTAATGCTTGCATGAAAGCTGGAGGGGTCCTCAGAGTCTCAGAGCATAAGAAAATATTCAGACCAGCTGGGGACTAACATAGGGGTTGGTCCATGAAGCAAACCAGGAGATGATAGTAATTCTTATTGTTATTATTATACTGGTCTCCATTGCTGGAAGGTCTATTACATGGCAAGCCCTGAGCTGGGGTTTGTATGTCTTGGATTGCTAAGTCCAGTGGTTCAGGGACCACAGTGCTGGTGAGAATGAATGAAGAAAGCTGGGTAATGCGGGCTGGTGTGGACATGCCCCATCTGAACGGATCCAGACTATGCAGCTGAGGTCAAACATGTGGGCCACGTTGGCACCTAGGCCATTGTGGCTAGAACTTCCCGATTTTTCAAGAAAGACATGAAATCTTCATTTTTCTTTGACAGCTCACTTTTTATGGTAATATTAGGATCTACATTTTTAACACGAGAAAACAGAGTGGCCCAGAGAAAGTACAGGTGTGGGTCGTACTTGCACTTCTTGCTCTCCTTGTCAGGATTACTGGCTTTCGCCCCAGCTCTGCACCTCATGCTCCACTTCTCAGGGACCCATTTTTTTACTCTGTCCTATTCTTGACTGGCAGCAAGCTGACAACTGGGACCATGACCATGTTGCCATGTTCCGTTTAGTCTTTGTGCCACCAGGACTGGGCACGGAAGGCATGCTTATATGAAAACCTGTGCATTTAACTGAATGAAGCCCAGGGCTTGGATATGGAAGCACTGAGCCAGCCAGGCTTTCATTGGCTTGGCTCTGGAAGATTCTATGAAGGGCTATCCCAGCCAATCCTTATTTGTCCGGTACTAGGTCTGCCAAGTGGGAAGTCATCCAAGACTCTTAGGCTTCCCTGACCTCCCCTTTCCAGCTTAGATCACCTTGTTTTCTCCTGACCCTGACCCTTTGCAAATGCTGTTTTTTTCACTGGAAACACCCTTCCAGCATATTTTCTTTACTTAGTCAACTCCTATACACTCTTCACAACCTAGATTAGGCATAACTTCCTTTAAGATACTTTTACATGTCCTACCAGACAAAATTAACAACCCTCTACTACAGAAAATACCACTCTCGCTTATTATTGAAGAATCTTTAGTTCTTCATCCCTCTACTGGATAGTGGGTTTCTTGAGGACAGTGACTCATGTCTGAATACATAAGCCAAATATTGTCCTCAAATTGAGTGTGATTTCAGTCACTGGCCCCTGCGTGGGTCCTTTGGGGAAAGTGAAGCCTACTCTTTGAAAATGCAGGTGCCTGGGATTTTGTTGACTCCAAAAACCTTCTCAGACCCAATCTGGGGAGCTCTGGGGAGCCTGAATTGGAGGGCAAAGAGATGTGCCCGTCAAACCCATGGGGATGCACTGTTCACATTGTAAGAGCAGTCTTGCCTCTGTCTACTCCGTGTCTGTTGAGCCCTGCATGGCACCAGCTCAGGTAGGAGTTCAACTAGTAGCTCTTCACTAACCCGGTAAAGATAAATTGGTAAAAATGTGTGACCAAGCACAGACAACTAATGTTTATAGAACTTGTTCTTTTGAAACTCTCTTTGTGGTTTGCTTGCTAACATAGCATAGTTCTCACTCTCCTCCAGCTTCTGAACAAACTGGGGTGGTCATTTGGTCCTTGCAGGAGCTGCCACACCCCAGGATTTTGTGAATGTAGATCCAGGGACGTAACCTTCCTTCTGTGGAAGAGTGCATCTCAGATGATGCCCCATCCATGACTCACTCTGGCCTCATTGAGGTTACCACGCTTGCTCCAATGTCATTTTCCACCCACAGGGCTCCCCTGATGAGCCAGGTTCAGTCAGATGCAGGGTGACGAGGGTACTCAGGTTGGAGACCTTAATTGGTCACCTTGATTCCCCCAGTGCCAACTGGAGCTCTTGCCCTATTGCTTGCACTCAGTGAGGACTTACCAAAATAAATCAAATTGCTTCTAAAGTTAAACAATCTAGTTTTTCCTACCCTCTCCCCACCCCCGTTTTGCCTAATGAGTGAAAACAAAGGCTGACACTTCTTGCACCGCTTTTCCGCTTACCCTTCAAACCAGTTTTTATGGAGATTGGACACTAGTGGCATATGGGATGCAAACAGAGCAAATGAAAATTAATGAGAAAACTTAGGAAACCCACTTGGGCTTAATTTGGCCATTCCTTTTATAATTCATTATATTTCATAGCCTGCAAATTAACTATATTTAAGCTTTACAAGTAACATAAAATTACTGGTCAGATTTCTGCCAATAATATCATTCCTGGACCAGATGTCCCTTCTTCACGGGTCTCTGTCATGAGCTTATGACTTGCAAGGACTCTACTATCTGAAGGAGTTTAAGACCCTTTGTTTCTAGAAGCTTTTTGGCATTCCATCTTTTCATTTTTCTATATTAACTCCCTCTCTCTCTCTCTCTCACATACACGTACACATGCCACAGATGTTTAAAAATATCCCTGTAAAATGTTTTCATGTGGGCATCTGTGTTGAGAAATATGATTAGCTTTTCTTGTTTGATCCATCTGATTTGGAGGTGTTGGAAAGCTTGCAGGCCAAGGCCATCCATCTCTCCTTCACACTGGCTTTGGGACCCTGGCCAAGTCAGTGCAGAAAGTGTCCAGAACCATAAAACATGTGGTCGCCCAGAATGAATCTCTACAGAGAGAGCCAGCAGTCTAGGATTCACAGAAACTTTGCAATCAGCTCATGCCCTGTTGCTCCAGAGGGAGCAGAGGGTTTGCCAAACCCAAGCCCGAACACAGACATTCAAGACATGAACTTCTTCTGGTTGCTCTAAAACTGGCCTTAATGTCTATCTCCAGCCTCTGTTCCCCAGTCCCTTGTGGTTAATCTCAAGCCCAGATGATTCCAGATGATCTCATCAATTTAGGGTCTCTTTAACCAAGTCGGGGGCTTTCTCGCTCCTTTGTCTTCTCAACGTGTCTGAGTTCTTCAAGGTTTCTGGAGGGCCGTGGCTTCATGGGCAGTGGGTTGTCAGTTCTGTGTCCATGCTGGTGTGGTCCGAGTGTCCCCCAGTGTCCACCACTCCATAACAACCTCACTTGTCCTCCTTTGCACATGTCACTGGTGTCCTCCATGCTGTCCTCACTCATGACTCCTCATTTTCTCCAGGTCCTAGCCCATCAGCTGTCCTTCTGTCATGGGAATGGGAAAACTTCTGATCACAGGAGATGCCACATGCTTATCTCTGTCTTTTCTCATCTAACTGTGCTAAGGTGACACGTTACTGAACAATCTTGCCACCTCCCTGGACCCTATCTGGCAAGTAGGGACTAGGTCTTGTCTACTCTCAGAGAGCCCTTAGATTTACCTGGGTTTTCCATGACTTATAGTCTCTTTCCTCCCCCAGGGCTCACAAACATCTTTGTCTCTGACCCTCCTCACCCACCCTAGTCCTTGTTGCACGTATATATCTAGACTCCCATTCCTGGCAAAAAGTGGCAAGCAGTGCTGGCTTGCCCAATGGCATATTGTTCCAAATCTTTTGATCTCACCAGGACTTCTGTCTTTTCAAAATCTAAGGACTTGACTCTTTTGTTCCAGAGTTCCATTGTGCCAGTCTCCTCTTGAGACACTTGTGGCCCACAGCCTTCAGAAAAAAGAAAAAAAACAAAAACAAAAACAAAAAAAACCGTATCTGCGAAGATATCAAAATATCGTCCCACTGTGGCTTTATGTGGGGAACAGTGGCTGGAGTGAAAAGAGCCCGTATCTGACAGTTCCCATTGTCTCGCTTACATCTCCCGGCTCCTGAGAGGCTGTGAAATCTACAGACGGAGCCACATTCGCCAGAGGGTGATGCGCCGCCATTCAAACCTGGCACAGTGGAGCTGGAGCTGAAACTGTGGGAGGAGGGAGGGAGAGGGAACGAGATTTCTCCCCTCCACACTCGAGGCTGTATTGCCACACCATCTGGAGCCAGAAGGGGAGAATGGGGCTGAATAAATATAAGGTGTAAAGGCGCAGAGCGTAAACGCATGAAATTGGCAATGACTAATTCATCATTTCACAAATCTGTCTTTACAAAGAGAAATAAAAATCAAGTCAGTTTGAGCAATATGGAAGGAATTCAGCTCTACCCAGAATAGCTAATGAAAGGGGGGAGGGGAAGGAGAAACTGATTGGAAAATATGCAAATTTATGAAATTGGCAGATTCAGATGACACTTCAGGGTGATTAGCATGCTGATTGGTGCACTTTGGGGAGTACTAAGGAAACATCATATTGTTTCTTTCTTTCTTCTTCTTCTTCTTTTTTTTTTTAGATAATAGTGAAGCACAATAAAAGAACCCAGTGCTTCCTTACTGGAGGCCAAGTCTGCAATGTCAGCTGTGCCTTTGTGAATGGCGAGAAACACTTTGTGTGATCGCTCTCTACATCATGGGACTGTCTTAGCTGCAAGGCTGGCTGGCATAAGCTATTTTATTTACTTACTTACTCATTCAATAAAGGTTTGAGCACAAATGCTCTATGCCAAGGACTGTGCTGGGTGTTTAGGGCACATGAAGAATCACACACATCCTCTGACCTTGAGGACCTCCATGTCTGGTAAGAGACAGAATGTAAGCTAGGTCCACTGCAATATGGGGATTTCAGCCAAGTGATGCTATAGTGCAGCAGAAGGAGAGACGTGTTAACATAACAGAATGAGTTGGTAGTGATGGGGGGAAAGGAGGTGGAGAAGCTTCATAAAGAAGGCTGACATTTGAGCTGAATTTGAAGGATGCATAGATATTTTCCAGATGGAGAAGTAGGCAAAGGGTATTCGAGGCAGAAGTAACAGCATAAGCAAAGGCATGGAGGCATGAATGTATTTAACACAGTTTCTGGCATGACAAGATGACTGATAAATGGTTCTTCCTGAGCCTGCCCACTGAAGAGTCATCACCGGATGGACTGGTGAAGCAGGATGCTTGAGCAGCTCAAGGCTCAACTGCGAAGGTATAACAGAAGCACCCATAATGAGAGCAGTTTGGGGCCCCTTGGTAGGTTCATCAATTTTTCCAGCTTTCTAGACATATGGGTTCCTGGAGGATAATGATGACCATCTTAAATTTTAATTTTTCCACCTTTTCATAAAAACCCACAGGCCAACTGGAAGAGAAAACAATAATAACAACAATAATAACCATCACCACCACCACCACCCCTAGTCTACAAGGGTTGTAGTTGAAGAAGGAGGAAGAGAAGACCACAAACTTCAACTTACACGTGACTCCAGGAGCATGGATTTGAGTTGACAAGAGCTAGAGCCAAATCCTGACCAGTGCAGGGACAACTATGGGGATTTTGTGGAAGAACAAAGGATGAAGCAGGAGCCCAAAAGTGACAGAAGCCACACCACATCAACAAGGTTCACCAGGAGAAAGACCTTCCCTCAGTTTGGGAAGCACTGAGATCTGGTTTTAAATGTGGTGGGTGAGCAAAAGGGAAGCGGTTGGAAGGAAACAGGACCAGAGAGATAGTTGGTCATGGGAATACACCGGTTTTACTTTCATCAATTTTTTTTTTTTTTTTTGCTTATGACTATCTCAATTTTCATATTGAAAATCTCCTATCCTGGGAAGCCCCTCTTTCCTAGACCAAATGGGAAGATTGATCACTCCACTTTTCTGTACAAGAGAAGGAAGAGGTTCAGAAGAAATTAAATCTCAACACAGAGATGCTGTATATTAAAAAAAAAAAAACAAAAAATCAAAAACAAAAACAAAAACCAAAAAAAAAAAAAAATCCTACCTTCTCACTGTAGAATAGAGAATCTTTGAATGGAGAAAATAGAAAACTCACCCAAACACCTCTTCCTCTACTCCTTTTGCCATGGGAACCACCATTAATAACTAGTTCAGAAAAATCCAACACACTCAAATATGAAAAACAAGCAAGTAAGATGTCAAAGATTTTGTAAGAAAAATGACAGAAAAATGGGAATAAAAACATTTCCAGAGGCACAAGAACACTAGAAAAATCTCATGAAGAAGCAGAGGAACACTGAAGCATAATATTCTAACCTAAATTTTATGAGACTGACGCGCTACCTACTGCGCTAACGAGGCACCTCTAACCTAAATTTTAAAATAATTATCTAAGCAGGGGCACCTGGGTGGCTCAGTCAGTGAAGCATCAGCCTTTGGCTCAGGTCATGCATGATCCCAGGGTCCTGGGATGGGATCTCATGTCTGCTTCTCCCTTCCCCTGTGCCCCTCCCCCAGCTTGTGCACTCACTCTCTCTCTGTCACAAATAAATCAATAAAATCTTAAAAAAAAATTATATAAGCAGTGGCAAATATCTATAAAAGGACACCACAAAACAGAAATGTAAAAACTCCTAGAAATACGTAAGAAGGTAACTGACAAGACAAAATCATTTCAGAAACACAGACTAAATTTTAAGGGAAAGGAGGGAAGGTAAAGATACCTCAACAATGTCATGGGTCCTGGAGTACAGAAGTGAGCAGAGTTGAGAACCTGAATCAGAAATACAGATAAAAAGATCAGAGAGGAGGTTGAGATACAGGAGATATTCAAAGAAGATTCAGCATACATAGAACTGGACTTCCAGGGCGCCTGGGTGACTCAGTGGGTTAAAGTCTCTGCCTTCGGCTCAGGTCATGATCCCAGGGTCCTGGGATCGAGCCCCGCATCAGGCTCTCTGCTCAGCCAGAGAGCCTGCTTCCTCCTCTCTCTCTGCCTGCCTCTCTGCCTTCTTGTGATCTTTGTCTGTCAAATAAATAAATAAAATCTTTAAAAAAAAAAAAAAAAGAACTGGACTTCCAGAAAAAGGGAAACAAAACCCTTGAATATAATATTTAAAACTTTGATTCAAGAACACTATACTGAAGTGAAGACCTGCATCTCCATATCACAAGGGCAGAACACATTCTTAGGGAAAATGGGCGAAGAGACCCTAAACACAAAACATCCTTATACAATTGTCAGCCTTTCAATGTAGGGAAAAAAGTATTCGCTGGACCTCCAGTCAAAAAACAAACAAAGAAACAAACAAACAACCACAGGGTTTTCTCCAAAAATTTTTTAAAAAATCAACTTGTCATTGATTTTCTCAAGAACATAAACATAGAAGAGTACATCCACAAGACACATGAAGAGTGGGACACCTGGGTGGTTCCATCGGTTAAGCATCTGATTTTGGCGCAGGTCATGATCTCAGGGTCCTGGGATGGAGCCCCACATTGGGTTCCTTGCTCAGCAGGGAGTCTGCTTCCCCCTCTCCCTTTGCTCCTGCCCCTGCCTGTGCTCTCTCTCCCTCTCTCTCTCAAGTGAATAAATAAAAATCTTTTACAAAAAAAAAAAAAAAAAAAAAAAAAGGAAAGAAAACAAACATGGGAAGAGAAAAAATGAGTTAAGGATTTTGAATACAGTTCAACTTCAAGTTTCATGGAGAGAGAAAGAATAGTTTGAATAGTTTGAATATGCAAGAGCTGGGGGACAACTATACCCTTGGAAACATCAAACTTGACCCAAGCAGCTTGGGCAAATGAATGCTGGGAAGCACCAAAGGTGTGGAACACTAGAACTAACATGAACAGAGCAGGCTAGAGTACAAGGAGAAGAAGAAATGCATGTGTTAAATACCCCGACATAAGAAAAATAACACAACTTTTAAAATGGAAGAAGGCGGAAGTAAGAGGGAGAATGGGATCCATTCACTGTGGAATGGCCAGGGAGTGGTGTTAGCTATCTATTACCTTGAAGGTAACGGATGAGAGAATCAAAGAACATCACTTCAAGCTGACATACCAAACAGTAGAAGGTTAAGTCTACCTAAGAATGGAAAGGTCAGCATAAGTAAGATCACTCTGCAGACAGAAAGTGGCTGGTGAAGGAGTGGGGGATGGAAGAGGCAGAGCCTGCCGTCTAACACATACTGCTCAGAGCGGAGAACCATCAGACACTGTCTAAAGGAAAAAGGTGACCATCATGTAAAGATGGTAACGTGAAGGCAATCCCAGAGGCAAACAGACACATCTTCATAAATATTAAAAGAATTACAAAAATAAAATATAAAAAAGCAGAGACCATGCATGAAAAGGTTTTAAGATATTTTATCTTGTAACAAAATACGTAAAATAACTAGGACGATGACTGGACATAGTGATTGTACCCAAACACATGAATGGGTTTCACTTGGATATTCAATTTTTTTAGTTTCTTTTTTCTCTTGGATGAGCCCTTGAACTTCAGTGAGGTCCCAGGAATTCTTCAACTTATTGATTGAGGGAGTGTTGGAGTGCTTGGGAGGAAAAGGCATTCTTGGGAAGACAGAAAGTGATGTGGACCTGCCTGTTGTAACTATTAGAGCCACAAATTTGTTTTTAACTGAGCACGTGAAATCTGACACATCAGTTAAGGTGAGACTGGGGTCCACATTGATTGGGCTCCCCAATTATAAGAATCCCAGCCCCCTGCTGGCATGTCCCAACCACAAGACAGGTCCCCAAGTCCCCAAATCATTTGTGTGCACTTGAGTTCAAACATCCTTTGCCCCTGGTGTTCCCGATGCACTAGATTGTTCCCTCTGCCACTACCCAATGTGGTGCAAGGACTTGGATTCATCTCTATTCTCTAAAGCACAAATAATACCAGAAACTCAATTGGAACAAACTTAAGGGAAAAAGAACATTTATTGGCTCATTTAACTGAAAAGTCTAGGGATAATTTTGATTTTAGCCATGACCATTTTCTCATTCATTCTCTTTCATTTCTCTTTCATTCTTAGATGGGCTTTTCCTAACTGTAGGTGAGAATGACCACCCACAGCTCCAAACCCAGCATGGGAACAGGGCCCTTCGGTCAGATTTCATCAGCTTCATTTGAGTCACGTGTGCATGAGAACCAACCGCCGCGACTTTCATTGACTAAGCTGGGTCATGTGTCCAACCCAACCTCCTGGTGGCATAGGTGAAGTCAGCCTTGAGCCGAATGACCAAGCATGAAGGAATGATGATCCGCAGAAGATCATCCAGGCAGAATGGAGCAGCAGGCCCCTAGTATATGGCCAGAAGAACTTTGGGGGCGTCAAATCTTAAGTCTTTGTTCTGGCTCAGTTGCTTAAAGTCATAGGACCTCTAGCAAGTCTCTTAACTTTTCTAAGGCTGAGTTTTTCTTCCTGTTAAAGGTAGCTAATAATGCATCTCTTATAGCTATGATAAGTGGGTCTACTGTTCACCCTGATAAACCAAATGTAACTTCTGCAATCCCAGCATGACTTTGGCCCATGGAATGGTGCTAGCTAAGCTGGGTGGGGACAGAGGGAAAAACGCATGTCCCAGCCCCGCTGTCTCTATGGTATAAACCCGGTCTACACTGGAATCCCTCCTCCCAGACCATCTGGAGTCATTTTCATTTCTTATATGGCAGATCCAGGGTGTGCATCCATCCTAGTTCAGCGAGGGGACCACATATTTAGGAACATAATGGAACACCTCTCTACAAGCCCACGCTAACAGGGAAATCCTGTGTTGCCAACAAGAAGAGTTAATTAAAAGTTTCTCACATTCAGTCAAGCTGATATCCCTTTGGAGAGCATCACCAAAGGTGTTAATTACTTAAATTTTGGTGAGCCAGATTTTAATCATTTGTGCAGCCATAAGAACTCAAAAGGCAAAAGTTAACATCCTGCCTTCCCCCATAAACTTTGACAAAGTAGCCGTGCTCGTGGTCAGGATCTCAGGTGAGTAAGGCCTTCACAGGGAGACACAACTCCTTGTCCTGGTCTAAGACGGAGTTCGATTCACTGCTGGCACCGAGACCACTACAGACATGGACACGTGCTTTCAACTTTCTCCATTAAAATCTGAGGCATTTCATATACAGAATTTTTCGAACTGGAAAATGGGACGGCTATGTCCCGTTCCAGCTTCACATGTGGATGTTCTAATCCCCAGTACCTCAGGATATAACTTAATTTGAAGATAGGGTTTTTAGAAAGGTAATGAAGTTAAAATCAGGTCATTAGGGCAGGCCCAGATCCCTTATAGCCGGATCCTTAGACAAAGCGGAAATTGAGAGATAGACACTTAGCCGAGAGAGCATTGAATGCACTTGAAAACAGGCATCTACAAGCTGAGGAGAGAGGCCTGGACCAGATCCTCCCTCACAACCATCAGAAGGAACAAAGCTTGCCAACGTCTTGATCTAAGATGTCTAAGTTCCAGAACTGTGAGACACATGTCTGTTTAAGCCACCAGATATTTTATTACAACAGCTCTAGCAAACTCAAACAGGGATATATTTCCTAATGTGTCAATAAAAATGGAGACATTTTGGTTCACTGATATTTCTCTAGAAGAAAGCATCTAATTGCACCTTGCTGGGCCCCACAGGGTGGAGGATGAGACCCCTGTCCCCCTAGAAGATTTAAGCCACAAAAGAAGTTTCCTTAACTTTTATGAATGAAAAAGGTTAAGAAATGTGTTTTCATCGTATGTGGAGATACGAGAAAACACTGCAGAGGCAGTGGCTGAGTGTTAGCCCTGTCTGGAAATCTATGACCCACACGTCTTCACTGAGATTTATGCGGATTCTCAAACAGTTTCACCTAAGTGGGTTTCCTCTGGACACTAATTCTGGCACTGAGTTTTGTGTCTGAGTTGTAGGACCTGGGGCAGAGAAGTCGTGCGTATGTAAGCCCTCCTAAACAGGCAGAAATCTAATGAAAGAGTCTACTTTTCTTAAAGCCAGAGAGTGGTGACTCGTGACTATAAGATCTAGAGATACGAGGATGCCTGGGACACCTGGGTGACTCAATCCATTAAGCGTCTGCCTTGGCTCAAGACATGATCCCAGGAGCCTGGGATCAAGCCCCGCATCAAGCTCCCTGCTCGGTGGGCAGTCTGCTTCTCCTTTCCCTCTCCCTCTGCATCTGCCTCTGCCCCTGCTTGTGTTCTCTCTCTCTCTTTCAAATAAATAAATAAATATATATTTTTTTAAGATTTTATTTATTTATTTGAGAGAGAGAGTATGAGAAGGGGGAGGAGGGTCAGAGGGAGAAGCAGACTCCCTGCCAAGCAGGGAGCCTGATGCAGGACTCAATCCCGGGACTCCAGGATCATGACCTGAGCCGAAGGCAGTCGCTTAACCAACTGAGCCACCCCGGCGCCCTAAATAAATAAAAATCTTAAAAAAAAAAAAAAAAAGATACAAGGATGCCTGGCCAGCTTGAATTATGCTGAGAACAGTAGTGACACAAAAATGAAAAAAAAAAAAAAAAAGAAAAGAAAGAAGGCAGATGGAATATAAAACACACACAAATGTAATTGCTATCAAATGATTTCTACAGCCTACACACTGGTATTCCAACCAATCAGGCCTCAGCAGTGCCCCCATCAGTTGGTTGCACAAACGGACTTGATCTCAGAACTTTGTGCTTGGTTTGACATACAGCAGAGGGGAAAATGATGAAGTCTGTCCAGATGGGTTTGGATCAGTTAAAAAAAAAAAAAAAAACAGCTGCAAAACGATGGTTAGAGCCTGCTGATGTCATTTACCTGTGGGCTGCTCCTTTGTAAAATGTTGAGGATAGGGAGAGAGACTGGCGAGGGCAGAAAAAAAAAAATAACGCAGTGTCATAAGATTTTTTGAAGTGGCTCACATTAGAGGAATATGGATAGATCCCTCTGGAATCACTATCTTTTAAACCATAGTCTAGCAGTTCTATTGGTGTGGACTCCCCCCTACCCCATTCTCTTCCCTCTTCCCCTCCCACGAAATGCCCATTGCCAGAATGTCCCATTCTACCAACTCCCCAAGAAGCATAGCCCCTCCCAGCCTCGCAGCAAGGCCCAGAATGTGGAGTGCCCCAGTCTCAGTGCTCTCACCCCCCACCCCAATTAAGAGCAATGAGGTTATGCAAATAGTTAAACAGTTGGAGAAAGGGCCCAAAGTTGTGTTTCTGTCTTCCTTTTCTTGCTGTCAGTAACTCGCCCAGAGACATTAAAGCTCCAGTCGAGGACTCGAGTCCCGTTGCTGGCGTCTTTCAGTCTGACAGCTCGCTTGTCAGTCACCCGCCGCGTGAAGAAGGCTGAGTTTGGGCGGAATGAAAGAAACAGCATTTGCTGAGAGATGAGACAGGGACGTGATAGGAAATCCCATCGAGAAGATCCTCGGAAATAGAGATGAAGTCAAGAAAAAGAGGTCTAAATGGTACCTAAATATACTCCCAAATGAACAGAAAGGAGACAAAAACTGAGGAGTGAGTCATTTCTAAAAATGAGATCCCCTCAGGGGCGCCTGGGTAGTGCAGCTGGTGAGGCATCCCAGCCTGGGTGTGGCTCGGGTGCTGACCTCAGGGTCCTGAGATCGAGCCCCATGTCGGGCTCAGCACTCAGCAGGAAGTCTGCCTAAGAATCTCTCCCTCTCCCTCTGCCCCTCTCCCCAACACACGTGCTCTCTCTCTCTCTCTCTTTCTCTCTCTCTCATAAATAAATACATCTTTAAAAAAGGAAACAACAACTGAGATCCTTTAGCACATACCCCTAATGTTTCTTTCAGTGAAGAGTTGTTGAGTAATGGGCACTGATGTGTCTGTTCTCGAACATCACCCCAAGCACATGCCATAGCACCATGGGGGCAATTGGTTCCTCATTTCACAGACAAGGCAATGAAGGTGAAGAAGTTGCCCAGAGTCCCACAGCTAGAGAGAGAGAGAGACAGACAGACAGAAGGCAAGGAACCCCATCTCAGACTGGTTCCAGGGCTGGGCTTCCTTTTGTAATGTTTCTCTCAGCCAGGTGTTGGGTAAGCTTCCCAGGACTGCCACATTTACAGAGTACCATACAGTGGGGGACTTAAAACAAGAGAAACTCATTCTTTCCTGGTTCTGGAAGCCAGAAGGCTGAAATCAAGGTGTGAACAGGGTCATGCTCTTCCTTCAACTCTGTGTGGAATCCTTCCTTCCCTCTTCCCAGCTTCTAGTGCTGGCTGGGGACCTTGGGCGTGCCCGGGCTTGCAGCCACATCACTTTAATCTCTGCCTCGGTGATCACATGGCCGTGTCTTCCTGGGACCTCACATCCTCAACGAATGATCTCTACAATGACCCTATTTCCAAGTAAGGTCACATTCTGAGGAACTGGAGGTTAGGATTTCAAAATATCTTTTGATTTAACCCAGAACAGTTTTCTTTCCTTTGCAAAGGACAGAAAGCCCACCCAGACAGACTTAAGCAGAAATGAAATTGGCTGATTCTCGGGACCAATGAGTGTAGGGTTAAAAATCTGGTCAGAAACATGTGGATCTAAATGTTCAGGTGGTATTGGGGGAAGCTTTGTCTCCCTCCCTTTCTTTCTAGTATGTTTCTGTGCTATCTCTGTTTCTTCTAGGGATGTTATTCTGATACGGCGGCCCCAAGCATTCACCTACTTGAATTCTGTTTCTGCTGCTTAAAAATGCTTCTCTTAGTGAGTAGACACAACCGGATCCCAGAATGAAGCCTTGCTGGCAGGCGTGGGGCCCGTGCCCGTCTGGAAGAAATCACGGGTACAGCCCAGAGAGGGATGGGGTGGGTCCCCAAGGAAAATTATTACTAGTCAATAAAGAATAACGTAACAGATACCTTTAGAGCACGGTTTGTCTTAAGAGTTTATGCACAACATTCCTGGGGACCCAGTGGAGCCAGGTTTCTTGAAATCGTTCATTTGAAAAGAGCTCTGCGGGGGGTTGGGTGTGAGCAGTCTCCCAGGCATCAAGGCTGGGTCCGTTTACCAAGATCCAGGCAAAGCTTTCTTATGAGTCACCTGTTCCCTTATTTCTATGGCAACTGTGAGATGGGAGGCTTGTTTCTATGTGGGCCGTGCTGTTTTTATCTGGCACCAATTTAGAGCTATTCAGCAAGGGTTGAATTCCGGCTGCAGCTAAATTCATGGGGTGAGTAGGAAATTCAGGACCAGCAAAATCACAGGAGGAAGGAAAAATACCAGTTCTCTTCAGTTTCAGCCTCTTGGTGCCTCTCAAGCTAGAGGAAAGAAGGACATTTCTCTACCCTCCGTTACGCAGGTTTCTGCGACTCACAGAGAGCTGAGAACGAAAGAAAGTAAAATATTTGGAAACGAATTCTAACCTTAGAAGTATCTCTCAGGAACTCTTGAGAAATAGCTGGGGAAGTGGTTTTGGAGTCAGAGGTAACAAAAATAGTGTTCGTTTTATGTGCATCATGTGCCAAGCACTGTGCTACAGAATTATGTGTTAGTTAACCAGTGCTACGTAACCAACTACTCCAAAGCATAATAACTTAAAATAACATAATCTGTTATGTCAGTTTCTGTGGGTCAGGAATCTGGGCACGGATTAGAGATTAGTAAGGGCCTCTGCTTCGGGTCTCTCGCAAGATGCAGTCAAGGTCCTCCTGGGCTGTAGACATCTCAAGGCTCACTTAGGGATGGATCTGTCACTAAGTGCACTCACACAGTGGTTGACAGGATTCAGTCCCTCATGGGTTGTTAGACTGAGGGCCTCAGTTCTTTACCGGCTGTTGACATGTGGATTCCACGTGATACTTGTTTCATCAGGTGAAACATGAGGGAAGAGCCAGCAAGAAGAAGGAGGAGGAGGAAGAGGAGGAGGAGGAGGGGGAGGAGGAGGAGGGGGAAGAGAAGTAAGGGAAGGGGAAGAGGAAAAGGAAGAAAGAGAAGAAGGAAAAGGAGAGAAAAAGGAAGAGGAAGAAGAAGAAGGGAAGAAGAAGAAGACATATGAGAAGAGGGGAAGGGGAAGGAGAGGAAGGAGAAGGAAGTGAGCAAGTGCAAAACGGAAGTCTCATCTAATCTTCTTTTAGAAGTGGCGTTCCATCATTTTTGCTATATTCTGTTCATTAGACACAAGCCACTAGGTCCCTCCCACACTCAGTCAGAGGGGATTACACCAGAGTGTGACTTTCAGGAGGTGGGAATCATGGGGGTCAGTTCAGCATTGCTAGGCATACATTATAGAGGGTCAGCTTTCCACAACATCCTCTCGTATCTGTGCCCCCACAGTCCATATCCATCTTGCTTCCCAGACAACTCCAGCTGTAGAAATGGGCCTTTCTCTGGGCCATGACAATGAATCACCCTCATACCAAATCATCAGTAGGAAATGACAAGGAATCTGTGTTGCTTCTCGGGGAAAGGACGTCCACGGGGGACTCATGGCCCCGTTCTCCACCCTTCATTCTCTCCTCCCGTGGGAAGGTTGGGAGATGCTGCTGTCTCATACCTGTCACCTCTCACTCCTTCACATCTGCCTGACTTCAGGAAGAGAGTATTTTCATTATTTTCATCTACTTGCTTGGCTATCTTAGCAGAGCTCCGCCTGAAAATTGGGCAAGTAAATTCAATTGAAGGGTTTAACAAACCATTTGTCACACCGAAGCCAAGTCCTCTGGCACAGCTTTTCCAGTAATAATGCAGCACTTTGATCTCCATCTCTGATTCCTGACTTTGTCTCAGTAAGTATAGGAGGTAGATAAGATTACCTACAAAGAGCCACTGGATCTGGTCTAGGTTCTCAAAGAATCTTTTTTGCTGTCCTGCTGGGACTAGACTGTAGGGGCACGGGTAGAATCAGGGAGGCCAGAGGAGGCTCTTATAATCTTCCAGGCAAGACCACGTGATAGCTGGTTCAGACTGGTGAGAAGAGAGAAGCTCTAAGGATAGAGACAACAGGAGTAGCTGGCAGATCGGAGGCAAGATATGAGAAAGAGGGGAGCCAAGTCTCTGTGACTTTGGAAACCGAAGGGATGGACTCATCATCAGCTCAGACTGGGCTGGTTGTGGGTGGTGTTGGTTTGTAGAGTGGGGAAGAGTGGATGTTTAGATGTAGACCTGTCAAGTCTGAGATGCCCATTACACAGTGTGACAGGCAGAAAAATGGTCCCTGAAGATGTCCACACCCTAATCCCCAGAACCTGTGAATATGTGATCTTACATGGCAAAATGGAATTAAGGTTGCAGACGGGAATATTTACTAATCTGCTGACTTTATTTTTTTATTTATTTTTTAAAAGATTTTATTTATTTATTTGACAGAGAGAGAGAGAGGGAGAGACAGACAGACAGATAGATCACAAGTAGGCAGAGAGGCAGGCAGAGGGAGAGGGGGAAGCAGACTCCTTGCCAAGCAGAGAGCCCATTGTGGGGCTCAATCCCAGGACCCTGAGACCACTACCTGAGCCAAAGGCAGAGGCTTAATCCACTGAGCCACCCAGGTGCCCGACTAATCCGCTAACTTTAAATTGAAGATTATCCTGGATTATTTGGATGAGCCCTATGTCATCACAAGGTTCCTTAAAAGTAAGAGAAAGAGCCAGAAGAATTAGTATCATGTGAAGATGCAACTGGCTGCTTTGGAAATGGAGGAAGGGGCAATAAGCTAAGCCAGGCAGGAAGCATCTAGAACCTGGAAAAAGCAAGGATATAGTTCTCTTCTAGAGTTTCAGAGGAACATAATCCTGCCAACACTTTGCTTTTAGCCCAGAATGACATGTTTTGGACTATCTCATATCTCATATCAATAATAATAAATCTGCGCTGTTTTAAGCAGACACTTTCTGTCTGCTCCCTCTTTTAAGGCCAAGAAGGAGGAGAGAGAGAGAAGAGGACAAAAGTCTCTTCTCACTGGATGCTCTTATTCCCCTCAGTCTTCTGTTCATCACCACTCCTTTGGCTAACACTTTGGCTTTGATGACTTCTGTCCAGAGGGTGTTGGAAGCCTTCTCATTGGAACACATATTTGGGTCCTGGAGGAAGAGGGATGAAGCCCTTGCACCCTGAACTCAGACGATGGCTCAAAGTTCCAAAGATGTCTTCATCCTTGCCTTCTTCTCTTCTGGTTAATGGAGCCAGGGAGGTGTAGGATAGGCATGGGGTGGTTTGGTGGTGCCAATTCTGTCCTTCTTAGCAATCCCTCGAGGACAGTCTAACCTTGGACATCTGAGGGCCCCAGTTGGTTGGCATGGTGTAACTGCCTTCCTGGACCCCAAGCTCTGAGACATCTGGGAACTTGTCCACTAGCCTTCTATGCTACAGGGCATGAAACAGATGCTAGCATATATTGTTGAATGAATAAATGAGGGCATTCAGTGGCTTTACGATGGAGAGAAATCAAAAGAAAACAGGCTGAGATGGATCCAAGGAAAGGGAACTCCTGAGTACCATCATCTACCAGAGATGTTGACAAAGGATGGAAAAGAAGTTCTAACAACACAGCAGAAAGCAGGAATGAGAGAGAAAGGAGGCCTCATTTTTATATCTCCACCAAATCCACCAATATTTTAGAAACTGGTACAGGCCATGTATTATTTCACTTAATTCTAGCAACCCCCCTCAGAAGGCAAGTATTATTCACCCATTGTGCCATGTGAAAATGGGCTCAAAAGGCCAAGTGCCTGCCCAAGGTCAGGCAGATGGTGGCTCTGGTGTTCAAACTCACAGTTGCTGCCCCTAGGTCTTTGATGGCTCCAAGATGCTGCCATCAGCAAGAATCACCGAAGTCACTTAACTTACAAAGAAGACTCATCCTGGCAGATCCCCGCAGCTCTTCTGGAAAGCTGGACAAGGCCAGGGCAGCTGTGTCAGAAGATATCTCTGCCTCAAGGTTTGAAGATCTAGGAGTTCTCTGACCTCAAACCTTCAGAGCATCTGAAATGACTTAAAGAGACAGTTACAAGCTTCTCCAGCAGAGAGAAGGTGTTTCTTGGGAACTCTTTTTTCTTTTTAATCTTACATCCTAGTTGGCTGTCTCCTAGCCCCCACCACTGCCACTAGGTTTTTTTCTCCTAAGGTGGTCTTAGGAATGGCAGTAAGGCAGTGATTATCAAAGCAAAAGTGATGTATACTGGGAATCACTGTTAGTCTCTCTGCTTTTGCGTAGGTGTGAGTATTTGCATGGGCTGAGATTCTATAGCAAGGTGGATTTGTGACCTGAGATAGAAAACAGCATGGCTGTCACATTCTCATGCGTGGGATAAACAGTATTTCTGAAGTCTGTTTAGGTCAGGAATCAGCAAACTATAGCATGCCTATTTTTTCTTTTCCTTTCTTTTTTTTTTTTTTTTTTGGCTGATGCACCATTGATGACGGTGGTTGAAGTGATGATGATGGTAATGTTGATGATGGTGCTGGTGGTGGTTAGTGATCTAACCGACTTTCTTCAAAACAGACCAAGGAATACATGGGTGCTCTCTTAGGCCAGATGTGGTCCCAGCAGCACAGAAGACCACCTGGGAGTGGCCTTACATTCTGCTGAGAGGATCTCCTCAAAGAGGCAGCTAGCACTGAATGCAGAGATGGTCCAGAAACTGGGGCCTAAGGAGAGAGCAGGAGGCCAAAACGAGACATCCCCATTCTAGGAGATATAGCCAGGGGTTCTAACACAGGAGCCTCCTGAGAACCCACAGAAGCACTCTCATAGGAAAAGTCAGCTTTACCCCCTGTGCCAGCCAGCGAATGCAAAGCCACTTGTCATGTAGAAACCATTGTTTCCCCTTCCCTCTCCCTACTTCCACCTTGCTGGGATATGAGAAAGTGTTGGTAAGTGCACGGGTGAGCAGACATTGTTATTTCCAGAACTAAAGCTGTGATCAGGGGACTTAAGTGGCTTATGCCTGTCTCTACTACCCCTACCCCGGAGAAACACAGGGACCACCCATCTAATGCAAGAGACAAAAATAAAGTTGTTTCTGGACCACCTCCCATGAGTGGTTCTTATTCAAGTCAGCAACCAGTTAAGAACAATGAGGTCGCACTGACAACCACACCTTGTGGACCCCTTTGGTCATGCCAAAGTCCATGGCCTTCAAGATGACTGTCCTCTGACCCTACCTGTCCCAGTCCTTCTGTGACCTGCTCACTTGTGTGTTGAGCTCTAGACCCACGAAGCTGAGCACTCGCTGGTCTCCCTGAACCAGGTCCTCCCTCTGCCAAATGCCTCCCTCTCCTTCCCCTGAAGGCCTCCTCAAACTTGAAGACTCCCTGATCACCCAGGGTAAGGTCCCTACCCTCTCCCTCTCACCGATCCCCCTGCATGGCTCTTATCATTATCCAGTAATGTCACTGCTGTGCAATGCTTGCCATTGGTCTGCCTAGGCATCTGCCCTCTTCCCACTGCCCCACCCAGCCCTTAGATCAAGGCCCAGCCCCTAGCTGTGCTCTCCTACATGCAATCTCCTCCTCACAATAGAGGTTCACAATTTTTTGACAGTACAGGTCACATAAAAGCTGTGTCTGGACTGGATTCATTGCATAGCTGCCTGTGTTGGATGGTTGTTCCAGGAAACTTTCTGAAGTGTTAAAGATAGGGCAAGGACCCATGGTATCCAGAGCTCAGGAGGCCACAGGGAAAGGTCCAGATGAGAAGAGAAGATGGCAGGTGGAGATAAACGGAGTGGCCAGAGTAAGGGCGTGGGCTCCAGGTCCAGGGCTCCTTCCAGAACGGCCCCTGTCTCAACACCTGCTATCCAATGACACAGTCTCTGTCATAGCCAAAGGCAGTGGCCTGCCGGCCTCTGCTCCAACTCAGACTCAGAAAGAATTCTGCCTGTGAATCCAGAATGTTAGCACACTGGGTTTGTGATGCATGACCAGGGCCCAAAATAGCATCCGTGCCCCCTCCCTTCCTCCCTGGAAAGCCCTAAGGTTCCACTTCATTATTTTGGTGTCACTGTCTGCAGTCCGCTCTGCTTTCTACACCCTTCTCCACCCTGCACACCCAGCTAACTCTCAGTGGGAAAGCTGTGAACTCAATTCTTAATTAAGTTCCCTTGCTGCCAAAAATAACTAGACCTACACACATACACACATACACACACACACGGACATATGTACACACACAGAGATATGCACACACACATGCATGCACACACAGACACACACACACGTGTACACACATCCATGCACACATACACAGACATATGCTCACATACACATGTGCCTGTAGACACACAGACACAAGCATAGAGACTCCCGTGGTCTTTTTCCCTGTGCATCCAATGAAGCCAGATTTGGAGAAGAGAGAATTAGGGCAGAGGCAGCCCTTCCACACCTCATTCTGCCCACTTTCCATCCCTCTGCTTAACCTAGCCACATTTCGGGACCACGCAGTGAGAGTTTGGGACAGTGACAGACTCCCCGGGTACATATCGACCTCTGGTGTTTTCTGGCTGTGTGTCCCTGGGCAAGTCACTTCACCTCTCTGAGCCTCTGTTTCCTCATCCATAGTGAGGAAGATGATACTCACATGGCATGACATTAAGTAGATGCTCAAGTAAATGGTACAGGTCCATAAGGTTCCTCTGTCGGCTCCCACTTCATAAAAGTGAGAATTGACTTGGAATGATGCAGGGACTCGCCCCTAGTCTCATGCTGTACTGGGGACTCCAGCTTGGATTGCAGATCCCAGGTCTGGTTAAAATCTGATCACATCACTCCGCTGGTTCAACTTCTTCAGTGTTTCCACTGTTTTAGGCCAGAGACCAAAACCACTGCCCATCCTATCATGTGCTGTGTGCCCTGATTCTCCCTCCCTTACCCCTTCCCACTGGAGCCCCATTTCTGACCTCCTGTTTTTACCACTTTCTCCACCTCAGCTACACTGCTTTTGTTTTCCTTGCATGTGCTAGGTTCCCTCTTGCCACAGGGCCTTTGCACGTGCTGCTCTTCTGTCTGGATGCTATTCCCACGTGACCACCTCCCTTCCTCAGCTCTTCATGCAACACCTCCTCACCCCTCAGCTCTTGGCTCAAACTTTCCTTCCCAGAGAAACCAGCCCTATGGGGTCCAAGGCAGGGTCTCCTGTCTCTTTCTACTTCTTGGTATTTGTAATTAAACATTGTTTGTAAGATCATTAAGACGGCTGTCACTCCCATTAGCCAGGGAGCTCCTTAAGAGCAGAGGTTAGACAAATGTTATTCACCATATGACCTCTGGGCCTAGAACTCTGTCAGGCCCACAGTGGGGGCTCCACAGCTAGTTGTCAATATGCAGTAATGAGTGATGGACTAGAGAAACGAATGCATCTGAATGTTTTCTGAAAGAAATCAGCATGGCCTTGAAGACCCCCAACCCCCACCTGGGGGCTCTGACACCAAGGGGCTCAACTACCACCTCATGAGATGGCCCCACGTGCCCCCAACACCATGCAGATGAGCTCACCTGGCAAGTTGAAGGAAATACTAATTAATAAGCAGCAGGCAACCTGAAAAAATACGGCCGTGCAGTGGTGGCACCCCCAGCATGAAGGCCCAGGCCATGTCCACATCTCTCACCCACCCTGTCCTACTTCTCCCACCCCTGCTTCCAGGGGCCAGGGCTCTGGCAAGGGCTCTGATGGCAGGGCAGGGGATGAAGACTTGGTTTTGTCTTTCCTCTGACAAGCCAGCCCCAGTGGATGCTGCTTGCCCCAGGAGGCCGTTTCCAGCAGGGCTGCAGCTCCTTCTGCCATGAATCCGGGAAGGAAAGGGGATTTGGGCAGAGCCGATGCAGGAAGCCAGGTGCTGGGGCTTCAGTTGTCTTAGCCTTCCAGTTCGTGTAGTTTTCAGGAGCCAGAAAAGGATCCGTCCTTGTGTTTTCCCAGTCAAGATCATGACAATGACAACGACCACCGCCACCGCCACCATGTCACAGCAGGAGAATTTGGAAAAGAGATGGAAAAAGGTTTCCCACAAATCCAGTGCCCAAAGAGTACAAGGCCGCACATTTTGCAGGCGGTTCTGTTTCTGCACAGCTGAGATCTCGGTGCAGAATCAGTGTTGCTCTCACATTGTTTCTTCAGTCAAGGTCACACGTAAGCCTTTCCCCGGCGGCTCCATGGTGCTTCCAGGGGTCCGTGTCCACTGCTACAGAATGCAGCTTCCCCTCCATGGCGGTGCCCTGTCTCACCTGCCAGCCTCTCCACCTACCACTTCCAGACCCCACAACACAAGTCCCTGCCTCCTGGGCCTGCCGTGGCCAGAGTCTAAGGGAGGACAAGGTGAGTTGGGGCAAGCTGCGGGAACTTTCTGAGCTCCCCTGTCCTGATGTCTACCTGGAGGACAGTAAGGCCGCCTTCCTCGCGGGCAGGGCTACTGTGAGGATGAGCAGAGCGCATTCGCGTCCTACCTCAGCCGTAACAAGTAACCACAGACAGGGGGCTCCAACCTACAAAAACGAGTTCTGCCACTGTTCAGGAGGCCAAATGCTCCGCCTGTGTTGGCTCCCTCTGGAGGCTGTGAGGCAGACCCCATCCCATGCCTCTCTGTTGGTTTGTCAGTAAGTGCTACTGGCGACCTTGATGTCCCTTGGCTTATAGACACATCTCTCCATTTCTATCTTCATCCTCGTGTCACTTTCTCGGTGTCTCCGTGTCCTCTTCTCTTTTTCTAAGGACACCAATCATTGAATTTAGCCAGGATGATTTCATCTTAAGGTGGAAAGAAACGTGAAACGACCTATTTCCAAAGAAGGCCACATTCTAAGGTCCCAAGTGGACATGAGTTCTCAGCAGACACTATGGAGCTCATAGGTTGACAACCAGGGAAGTTATTAGAACCAAAAAATCTATTAGTTCCAGCAATGACAGATGTTCAGTACCCACGGAGGGACTTAACAGGCCTGCTCTTGGGGCGGACTTATGTTCCAGGTTTCAGCTGGCCTGGCAGCACCCTCCTCACCCACGCTGACCTCAAAGACCCTGGCGGAGCCCAGGACCCAGGGCAGGAGGAGAGCAAGTGGAACATGAACTATAGGGTGGTGGAGGAGAGGGGAACAGAGATTCTTAGTGGCCCATGAAAATGTTTCAATTTATTTTAAAGGAAGAGAGGAAAATGAACACTCTTCAGCTGGAATTGTATTTATCTTTACACCCAGGTAATAATAAAATGTAAGTCTTAAAATTACTTTATTTTAAAATTTAAAAATGAAATATATAGATATAATATATAAATAAAAAATAAAATTTAAAAATAAAATAAAAATTTTAAATAATTTTAGAATTATTTTATGAGGAAGGGGACCATGAAGGCATAAAACATGGGACCCATGAGAGTCCCAGTGGCTTCTACTCCTGTGGAGGGGGTGGGGCAGGTAAGATGCATTTGCTGTCCTGTCTCCTTACTTCCTTACACCATGGTAGGTATCATTATGCCCACCTGGGGGGGCGGGGAAGACACTTAGGTTCTGTGGAGTTCATAGGTATTAAACTCAAGTTGAAAGTGACTTTGGAGACATCACATCCAGCCCCCAGGACATGGCCAGCACACATAGTCTAGGTCTCATCCTGTCCCCAGCCTGGGGACATGCAAATCAATGTGATATAATCCCTTCTCTTCAAGACCATGCAGTCATGTGGGGGGAGCACTGAGGGCTTCCCCCAGGGATGACTGCTCAGGTGAGTCCTGAGTACTGGATAGATGGAGAGAGAGAAAGAGAGAGGGATAGAGAGAGAGAGAGAGTGTGTGTGTGTGTGTGTGTGTTTCTGTGTGTTTGGGGAGGGGTGCCAGGATAGGTGGGAGCCCACGCGTGGAAGTCAGGTAGGCACAGAATATTCCAGAAGGGAACAGCAGCTGCAAACTCTGAGGCAAGAAGACTGTGCCAGTGAGCTGGGGGAGAAAGGATGAGGAGGCCAGAGAGGTGGGTGGGAACCAGATCATGCCAGGTCTCGGGGGCTTTTATTAGAGCGTGGATTATATTCTGTGTAAGATGGAAGCTGCTAGAAAATTTTAAAGAGGGGAGCGG
The DNA here is from genome assembly GCF_964662115.1 of Mustela nivalis. Lineage (NCBI taxonomy): Eukaryota > Metazoa > Chordata > Mammalia > Carnivora > Mustelidae > Mustela > Mustela nivalis. The sequence goes on along the minus strand of NC_139022.1, from coordinate 118,547,671 downwards.
CATGCTCAGACCAGGATTTCTCCATGATAACTGTGCCTCCTGGGCAGATCAGTTTAGAGGTGAGAGGTGAAGGGGATGTAGGGAGATCCGTTTGAGGACTCTTGTCATCAGCTGGGTGTCAGGTGCTGTAGGCTCAGCCCACAGTGCTGGCAAAGAAGATGCCAGAAGGCTAAAAGATGGGGAACATTTGGGAGAGGAGAAAGAGTCAGCATCTCTTGCGGGGAGGCTGAACTCAGAGGATGAATCAGGGCACACTTCACAAAGGAAGAGGTGCTGAGAAGGGTTTTGAAGATGGAAAAGAAGTTTGCTCAGCCGATGAAGGCTAAGAGGTTTCTCACAACAGTGACTTGTAGCATGGACATCACAGGGGGCACCCCTCAGTGGCTGGACTGCTGGAATACAAAGACTCACGGGCGGCCCAGCAGGAGGAGAGAGTGCTGGAAAGTCAGGGTGGCAAAGAGCCTTGAATAGCATGCCCATCATTTGGACTTGGTCCCACAGAAGCCGCATGTTTCATTCACACATTGAACTTCACTGCAAGGCCTGGGAACTATCCTCCAAGGAGAAGGCATGAATGAACTACTCCAACATACGGTAAAATCCGTTTTAAAAAGTCAAGAGCTGATCATGGCACCTAAAGGAGTGCTCTCAGCTTGGCCTGACTCTTCTCTTTGCCAATCCTTCCCACATGAGCGAGTCCCAGTGGCAGAGGAACCAAAGCTGGGACATATCTCCAAGGAGAGGCAGCGATCATGAGGTCACGCTGACTGCCCTTCACCTCAACCAACCCGAAGGGGCTGCCTGGCCACTGTGAGAGCCAGCGGGGTGATCGACCATCATAACCCTGATGAGTTTTCAGATTTGTAACAGAGACACTTTTTCTCAACATGTATAAGGGGAAAAAAATAATTAGCTCATCAAAACCATTGTTTTATCTTACGTTCTTAAGATGGAGCTGGCTTTACGTAAGTATAAGAAGATGAGAGTCAACTTAAAGAAAAACATGCAAATAATAGGAGATACTGGCTGTAGAGTTAAATTTGGGGAAATCCTGAGTTCACCAAATTTCTTTGGGGCTTGGGGGATTTGGGGCTACAAGCCCTAGTTTGATCTGGGCTGTGGGGCACGGCGGTCTGAGGTTTGGGAAGGCTGCTTTAGAAAGGAACAGGATGGGGCACTGATGTGACAAGGCAGGGGCTGGAGTTCTATGGAGGTGACCTTGCTCCTTGTGGACCCTCCCGCCTCCCGCTCCTGCCCCAGGCTCTAAGGGACACATGTTCACACTTTACCCACTCCCCAAGGTGTGAACGCAGGCCCAGCCAACTGTGGGCCCCTCTTCTCTGGAGCTTCAGGCTCCAAGTGGTTGACACAGGGGACCTTCCTATGGGAAGGACCAGCATAGGGCACAGAAGGACAGAAAAACGTCTTCCAAGCTCACACAGTAAAATGATGGTAGAAGGGGCACCTGGGTGGCTCAGTGGGTTAAAGCCTCTGCCTTCGGCTTGGGTCATGATCCCAGGATCCTGGGATCGAGCCCTGCATTGGGCTCTCTGCTCAATGGGGAGTCTGCTTCCTCCTCTCTCTCTCTGCCTACCTCTCTGCCTACTTGTGATGTCTGTCTGTCAAATAGATAAATAAAATCTTTAAAAAAAAAAAATGATGGTCGCAGCAGTAACCGCGAACACTTCATAACACGCTCACACCATGCTCTGTGCCCTTTACACACACTCCACAATGGACTCTTCTCCCAGCCCAACGAGGTAGGCTTTCTTACCCCTTTTGCACAAATGAGGAAACTGAGGCCCCAAGCGATCAGGGATGTTGCCCAGGGGACCTGGCTGTGGCAGAAGGAGGATTCCAGCCCTAATACGTTGACACCAAAGCCTGGAGTTTGAATGACAAGCTGGAGGCCAGGCTGAGTCGCACACGTGTTTGGTTTGGCTGGCTCTGTGTTTAATTCTTTTCTAACTGGTTGGCAATGTCAAAGGATTGAGAGATTTCATGTGAAAATCCATCATCCTGACTTCTCTAAGCAGAGCTGGGCGATCAGGCCATCTTCTCACCTGGCAAGGGGTGGCCCTTGGCCCGACAAGGGAGAGGCTGCCCTGACAGTCAGGGCCTTTGCTCTGTCCTTTCCCACAGGCCCACCAGTCCCTATTGTTCCTCTCCCACCTGCCCACCTCACCCACTTCTAGAACTAGACGGGGCAGGCACTGGAGTTTGGGATGCCCACTCCGCCTCGTCCACGGTGGCACAGAGAGAGCCCCGGTCTCCTTGGAAAGGCCTGCTTCACTTCTGCTCAGCCCTGCCTTCTACTTTATGTCCACACATAAAGCTTCCCCGTGTCCATAGTCTCAGTGGGGAGAGAGAGGCCCAGAGAGCGGAAGGCCTGCATTAGCTTCCTATCACTGCTGTAACAACTTTCCATGAATTTACTGCCTTAAAACAACACACATTTATTCTTTTATGGGTCTGGAGGCCTGAAGTACAGAGTGGGTCTCATTGGATAGGACGCTATCTGGGGTCTCTTTTTATAAATGCTTGAATCCCACTGGGGAGGGTGGAAGGACCTGACCACCTCCCAAAGGCTCCATCTCCTAATACCATTGCACTGGGGCGTTAGGATTTCAGCATAGAAGTCGGGGGAGGGCATTCAGACCATAGCAGAGAGAATGTTTCCTTGCCTTTCCTACCTTTTAGCGGTTGCACGGTTTCCTCGGCGTGTGGTTCCCTCTCCAGCTGCAAAACCAGCAGAACGGCCTGATCAAATCTTTCTCCCCCATCCCCCTTCCCAAAGACCACTGTGATGACACTGGCCTGCCTGGATCATTTCACCATCTCAAGATCCTTGACTCAATCTCATCCTTCGCCATGCTAAGTGACCTTCACATATCTCAGGGATTCGGGTACAGACATCCCTGGGACCGTTCTTCAGGACTCCTGGACATCTCCTGGCTCGGCCTGTCTCACTCCCCTGATCCACACTCCACACAGACCTTTCCGGAAATGCAAATCTGCGCACTTCCCTCTAAACCCGCCATGGCTCCCCGGGTGAAATCCAAATTCAAATCCAGCATTCAAAGAATCCACAATGAGGCCCCACCGGGTCCACCCTTCTGACCTGGAGACTGTGCTGAAGTAGGGGGCTGGGACTCAAGGCCTCGGTTGCCCGATGATGTCAGACACATTCACATCTCTTATGTATTATCCCTCAGCTACTTGAGCAAAACGCGGTGAGCAGTTGACCCCATTTTATAAATACAAAGTGTCCAGAGAGGTGGAGTGCTTTCCCCAACACCACACAGCTAGTAAGAGGCAGACTTGAGGTTTGAACTTATGGCTCTTTACTACGTCCACTGCCTGGCGTGTGCTGTGGGCTGGACGAAGGAGTACAGAGGCGTGGGTGCTTGTCAGCATCTTCTAGCTCTGACACCAGCAGCCTCCTGGCAGGTAGCATCGTCAATAGAAAGCCAGAGTAGTCACCAGCACATACCCCGGGCAGTTACCTTGGAAGACTCGTTCAAGGCACAAGGCTGGGGCTTAAGACACAAGGGTGCCAGGATTCAGCTCAATACTGGATGCCTTGCCCTGCCCTGCCCTGCCCCGCCCCGGGACATGTTCGCAGCCCTGGAAATTGGGGTGCAGATTGAGATTGCTGGGGAGAGTCCTCTCCCTGCAGCCACCATGGTGAGACCAAAGCAAACTGTCCCCCTTTTCTGGACTGACCCCTTACTCTCCCCCCATGGTGGCCTCTAGTTCTCCCAGGGCAACCAGCCAAAAGGGAGGGGTAATCCAGACTACTATGGACAGGGCAGTGTGAAAGTGGGTGTCGTTGCAGGCTTGCAGGGGATCCTCAGGGATCCAAACACCCCTCATCAGGGCAGCCCTTTCACTGACAGCCCAAGTTCACCACACACCTCCTGATCTCCCCACTGTGGGCAGCTAGCAGGTTCATGGCTGGCCCATTCACATGGCTCACTTTACTGCCTCTAGCTAGTATTGCTATTTTTGTGATCTCATTCGCTAGAGGAGGGGGCCTGTGCTAGGGCAGCCTGCGCAGTGCCGGGACACAGCAGCCTCAGCCTGGCCCTCCGCTCCATATAGTCAAACTCTAGCAGCGTTCTTGGCTGGCTGGGCACCCAGGGGCACAGTGACATTGACACTCCGAAGCCTTGCTTCACTGTCTTCATCTTCGTGTCGTTCATACTAAGTCGACTATTTCAGTCCATTCTGTATCTTTTTCTTTTTTTAAAAAGATTGTATTTATTTATTTGAGTGAGAGATGGAGAGATGGAGAGCAGGAGAGCAAGAAAGGAGAAATAGGCTCCCCACTGAGCAAGGAGCCCAACGATCGTGACCGGAGCCGAAGTCAGATGCTTAACCGACTGAGCCACCCAAGGTGCCCCAGTCCATTCTAGTTCTGCTCTTAAAACATACAAAATGTTTGCAATATACAGACATGTCACTTCCTGTCTATAAACTCTTTAACCAAATACACTTTAAAACATTTCTTAATTCATGTGTATCAGAAGTATTTCCACTTTTCCAGAAGAGACCGCATTCCTGGCCCGGGGCGGATGGGGGAGATGGCGATGATGTCCCATACTCCCTCACCTTGTTCTGCATTTTCAGTCATTCATTCAATACCTTGGTTGTGTGTCGTGCCAAGTGTTCTGTCTGGGGAGTACCACGGCGGACAGGACTAACACCTTTCCTATCACCTGGAGCTCAGAGTTAAGAGGGAAGACGGGCAGTAATAGTCACATGAGAAAAGGTCCTCTGAAGAAACAGGATGGGGAAGCATAAAAGAGAGGGGGAGAATACTTGAGATCAGAGGTCAAGGGCAGGAGAAAGGGGATAGGCAGTTTCCAGTCCTATGAGGTAGAGACAGATCTTGCCCAGGTCCCTCCCCGCTCCCCTGTGCCTCAGGTTTTTCCTCTGTGGAATGGGCAAGGGCAGTCTTTCTACTCTGCCAAGCTGTTCGAGGATGGAAGGAAGAAGTGCACAGAAAAGACATTTTCCAGCAAAAGCGGAGTGCTCACACAGAGAGAGCATCACTTCTGGGTCTGTGTGTGTGTGTGTGTGGAAGGCTGGGGGAGCAGCCATGGAGGTAGCCTGCCTGGGTTGAGATGCCAGCCTTGCTGATTGCCCAGTTCTCTTCCCAGTAGAGGGTTCACCTTGGGACTGTAACTGACTTCCAGCCCAGGTCAGCGGCAGGAGGCTGGGGACACCTGAGGGGTGCCTCCAGGCACCAGGACACCCCTGGGAACTCACAGAAGGATTGGGCAGCAGCCAGCATGCAGGGCGAGGGGAACACAGGGGTGACTCAGATGTGGTCCTGGTCCAAATGGGTCTCCATCCATGAAAAGACCTCCCCTGGGTCCACACAGTTAACACAAACATAAACACAGGCACTCCCAGCCCAGGAGACCAGGCAGCTTGGGGATTTCTAGGAAGGACCGGTTTCTGGGCTCCCTTGGGACAGAACAGGGAAGGGGGTTGGGGAATCTACATTTGCACAGCCCTGCACACAGGAGATGCTTTCACGGCCCAGAGGGGGCTGGTGGAGGAAGAGCTGGGCTGCGGCCACCCAGCATCGATCTGCGTATATACAAAATGAAGTCTCCGTGAAAGCCGAGAAACTGGAAAGATCTTTGAGCCAGGACCTGGAAGATGACAAGAAATGCAGTTCATTCCCAGGCAGAGGGGAGGAGGGCCGGCTGAGGCAGGGGAAAGCCACCGCGGGCAGCCTCTGCGGCGGCGTGCGGGGGTCTGTCCCAGGGAGCTGGTCGCCCGCGGGCACCGGGGAGCGGGGGCTCCGGTGTCAGCGGGGTGCGGGAAGGGGGCCTCACCCGGACAAAGGCCGTCGCCGGGGCGGCTGCGAGAGTGCCCTGCCCCCTGGTGGCGAGTCGCTCCTTTGCAGCCAGCCAGCGAGTCGTCCCTTTGTTTCCTGCGGCAGCTGGAGCCAGGGCTTGCTAGGGATTCTGGAAGCCCGACTCTGGGCGACGGGCGCCACCGGCCACGATGCCAGGGCGGTGCATGGGAGCCAGAACCGAATCCCAGCGCTAGAACCGAATCCCGACGCTGCGGGTCGCGGGCTACAAGATCTTGGCGGGCTCGGCCCGCTTACAGTCTTAATTCCCCCCTTTGTAAAAGGGGGACAAGGAACGACCCAGTTCACGGGTTAGTGGGGGGATTGGTTGTGTTCCAGATACTGACTGAGGTCTTCTTGACTCCAGCCCCACATATACTCCCTTCCCCCATCTCAGCATCAGTTAATGGGGGGTTGTCTCCCCCTGACCCTAGTTAGGGCTCTTTTGCAAGTTCCATTAAGGACGCATGCACCGTTTTATGAGCCTGAGCGGGATTTTAGAGATTTGAGGGCGGGAGGTCTCAGCACACAGACCATAGTTTCCCTCTCCTCCTTTTTCCCACCTCCATTCTTCTGAGCCTCCCCCATACCTTCCGGCTGTCTTGGAGCCATCCATCTCAAAAACATCGCTGGTTGCTGGGGCATGCCCTCAAGGCCTCGTCCTGCACCCCCAGATATTGTCCCCAGGCAAATGCCATGCTCATCCCTGAGAGGAATCTCCATGAATGGAAGGTCCTCCCTTCTGGCTGGTGGGAAGTGCGTGGTGGTGGGTCTATGCTCGTTCAATCCTTTCTGGAGACAGATCTGCCACCAACTCACCCTGCGGTCATTGTTCTCTCTTTAACTTGATCATTTCTGTCCCACCACATAGAGGAGGAAAAAAGAGAGAGGAAAAGAGAGAAACAGAAATGACTTTGTTTGCTGGGGCTGCCATGACTAGTAGCACAGACTGAGGAGGCTTCAACAACAGAGATTTGTCTCTTCACAGGTCTGGAGGCTGGAAGTCCAACATTAAGGTGTCAGCTGCGGGGGGCAGGGGTGTTCTTTGGCCTCTTCCCTTGTCTTGGAGAGAGGAAACCATTTTCTCCCTTTGTCTTCACATGACCTTCCTTCTGTGTGTCTGTGTGGTAATTTCTTCTTATAAGGACACCCCTCACATTGGCCAAGGGCCCAACCTTGTTTTAACTTAGCTCTTTAAAGGCCCCATCTCCACATACAGTCACATTCTGGGGTATTAAAGCTTAGGACTTTAATACATAACATTTTAGGACACAACTCATCCCACAACTGAAGGAAAGAGAGAGAGAGGTAGGGTGGGATCGGGGGGAAGAAAAACAGTGTTGCCTCATATGGCCTCTTGCTTTCTCTTACCGGTGTTCCTATGAGGTAATGACTGACCATAGACAGTGGCTTGAAAACCAAAAATGACCCACAGATGTGACTGGCAACATTTAGAAGCCAGGCGATTTCACACAAAACGTTGGATCTCAAGCTCCTCTTGGACATGGTGCCCTGAGTGGAGTTCATTTTCCTCAGGGCTTTGCCATTCCCCGAGCTGCCCACCTGCCCACTTGCTCATCATGGTGAAGGGGCTTTGACATGGGCGCACCAGCGAAGGAGCCAGTGTGCGGCTCCACAAAGAGAACAGAGTATGCGAAGTGTCTGAGGAATCGATGAGAGGCTGATACGTCCAGACTGCCAGCTACAGAACACAGGTCTCGGGGATGTGACGGGCAGCATGGAGGACTAGAGCTGACAATGCTGTATTATGTATTTGAATGCTGCTGAGAGAGTAGATCTTCAAAGTTCTCATCTCAAGAAAAATAATGGAGACTACATATGGTGACGGATGTTCCCTAGACTTACTGTGGTGATCATTTTGCAATTTCTATACAAATATTGAATGATTATGTGGTACACCTGAACCTAATACAATGCCGTATATCAGTATGTCTCTATGAAGAAAAAAGAAATAAAAGAAAACCAGAGAGCAATACCTGAGCCAGACAGAGGAGCAGATAGGGAGGTAACGGGGCGGGTGGTGAGGTCTTTGGATTTTATTTCAAGCGAGTTGAGAGCCACTGGAGAGCTCTGAGCCGAGGAAAGACAGGATCTGACTCATTCCCACAGGACAGGTCCGGTCCCCTGGAGGCGGCTGAGGAGGCGCAGGCCTGGGGATGATATGGCTTATAGTTGGGGATCATCATATGGGCTGAGCTGGGCTCTGGCTGGAGTTCGAGCTGCTACATTTGCTGACTGACCAGATGTGGGGTCGAAGACAAAGCATGGAGAATGAGACGAGGTTTGGAGCCAAGGACCTGAAAGGGGGGAGCTGGGAACCACAAGAAGTAGGTTTTTCTCCCTTGCACGGCCAGCCTGTGTGTTGGGCACTGGCGTCACTGTCCTGTTCCGTCCTCGGGACAGCACTACACCTGGGAGTCCCGAACGCCCATTTATTATGAGGCATGGCGGAGGAGAGGCCATCCCCAGCTTGGAACAGGAGCTGTGAGCTGAGCCTTGAAGATGGGCCCTGAGAACATCAGCATGGACTCCTCTTCCAGTGCTCACTGGCTCCAGGCACCCTGCTGAGTGCTCTCTCTGCAGACTCCCTTGTCAGACCCCCCGTTGCCGTGGTGCAGGGGCTGACACGGTCCCTGGCTTACAGATGAGAAAGCCAAGATAGGAGACGGGATGTGGCCACCTGATGGCGAAACTCCGAGCTCTGTGGACACTGCAGGTGGCCATGCCAGACACCCAGAGTTTTGCTCTGCATAACCTCCTGAGTCCAGGTCCTCCCAGCGTGCCTGCTGCTGATGGCACAGGACTGTGCCTGTCACGCTGAGCTGCTGCAGGGTGACAGATACCCACCCGTCTCTGTGGCTCAATAACATGAAAGGCCACTGCCCCACAACTGAAGACCCAGCACTTCCTTTTGCGTGTGCACATGCTCATATGCGGGCCTGTGAGTATCCCACGGGAAGGATGCAAGGACAGGGCGTGTTGAAAGGCACCTTGCTGGACCCTCGGACCCTGCCAGGGAGCACTGTTTGTGCTCCAGGGAAGAAACTGAGGCTCCCTCCCTGGACTGCAAGCCCATTAGGCAAACCCTGGAGGTTTTACCGGCCCTGCTGCCAGGCCCTGCCTACATTTGCAGCACAATAAACAAGAAACGTGAGTTGAATGAAGGCAGGAACATGTGGCTTCTTTGTTTTGAAGCCTTGTGTGCTCACTGCCCCGAATCTTACGTAACTCTGTGATTGCAAGTCTCATGTTATAGGGCAGGGATCTCAACTCAGGGAGGGGACTTCTGAGCCTCCAGGTATCCCACCCAGTTGGAGGTGGAGGGGGTGGAGGGGGATCAAGGGGTAGTGGAAGGGGTTGGCTGTGGGGGGCAAACCCTCCTCTCTCTGTCTCTGCTACTGAGCTGGGTTAGGAAGGAGAGACTTGATGTGTCACCCAGGCCAGATGCAAGTTCTTGCTTGTCCCTACTTTAGGAGTAGCCTAGGGACAGTCACTTCCCTTCTATGTCCCTTAGTGTTATACTGTAGGAAATGGAAGATAATAGCACATATCTCGGAGGGGGAGCTTGAGAATGGGACAGAGCATCCCTGGGCTGGGTAAACTCCAATAATGATACTAATTGGCATTGCTGAGGATCACCCTGTGCCAGGCACCCTGCTAAGCTTATTCAATTGTCTGAAGTCAACACTAATATCCTCCCTGCTTTACACAGGAGGAAACAGGAGGATCACAGTAGTGCAGAACCACTTGGCTTAAGTGGGAATGCATTGTGTGGTTATTATCATCATTCCCGTTCTTGAAATCAAGCTCATTGAGTTTAAGGACACTAAGGTTTGAATCCTCCTCCTCTCCTTTTCTCCTGCACCCCCCAGGGGAGGGTCCCAGGGACTGAGGAGCTGCAGGCTTGAAGCAGAGGCTGGGAGCTCCATTGGAGCCCTTCTGGGCTGTATGGACACGTTGGCTGTGGCAACACTGCCCCCCAGTGGTGAGGATGCAGCATAGCCCCTTGTGCAGTCTCCGGTGCTCAGACCTCAGAATCCTCCAGAAAGGATGGTGTTCTGGGAAAGGAACCACAGACTCCAGGATAAATGGAGCTGAAATACCTCCCGTGTGCTATAAAATGAATCTGCATTCATGCATTTCTTGGTGTGGGAGTAAGCATCTCTTTGAGTAAGGCTTCTGGAGACAATGCCCACACCCCCCTTTCTAGCACCTTGTGCCAATAACATGTTGATAATGGCTTCTCAACCGGCTTCCAGGGGGTAAAAGCTGAACATGCTGCCTTTGCCAGTTTCCATGGTGTAAATGCTACCAACACGGCCATTGCTGAGTGACCAGCCCTCAGAGGCCTTCGTCGGCTTGGGGCTGAGGAGCGTCAGGTCTGAACGGGCTGGGGTTTTAGCTTCTTAAACATTCCTCTGTGCTCATACATACAGTCACATTTGCTGTGGCTCTTGTCTGACATAAAATGGGATGGCGCCTCACATTTTTTCTTCCATGTGCTATTTTCACTGAAGGATCAGGCCCATCTCCCTGGCTGGTGTAGACAGATCTGTCTCCTGCTCTGTCATTGGTGCAAAGCAGTCCATTGGAGGGATTCCTTGGGCTCATTTATCCAACACGCCCCAAGGAGCATCCAGGGGCAGCCTGGGTGAATTCCTCCTCTTCTGTGTCTAAAGTCAATGTTGAAATATGAGTCTTCCTACTTGTGTTTTTATGATCTAGAGAACAGATCTTCAAGACAGGGATTTCTGGGCCCAAGGTTAAGTGTGTATGAAGCTATAATAAACACTTCCAGGGGCGCCTGGGTGGCTCAGTGGGTTAAGCCGCTGCCTTCGGCTCAGGTCATGATCTCAGAGTCCTGGGATCGAGCCCCGCATCGGGCTCTCTGCTCAGCAGGGAGCCTGCTTCCTCCTCTCTCTGCCTGCCTCTCTGCCTACTTGTGATCTCTCTCTGTCAAATAAATAAATAAAATCTTTAAAAAAAAAAAAAAAAAAACACTTCCAGAATTCCTTCCAAAATGTTGTCACAGTTGGTGCTCCCACGTCCAACCTAAGAGAATGACGATTGCCCTGCATCAGAATCCATTTGCCATTTTTTTCCAGCATTACAAATCTAATGAACAACAACAATATTGCCTTTTATTCTGTACTTCCCTTCTTCATTTGATGACAAATGAAATGGATTTGCCTTTGTACATCTTTGGTTCATGTTTAGATTACATCGTTTGCCTTTTATTTATTAATTTGTAGGAGTTCTTCATATATCGTGGAAAATTGACTCTGTGTCATAGATGCCATGTTTTACCCCAAACTTTCTGCCTTTGCATGTGGATTTTTTAAAATTTATTCATGAGATTCAAGATTTTATTTATTTATTCATAAGAGACAGAAACAGAGAAAGGGGGAAAGGGAGAAGAAGGCTCCCCACTGAGCAGAGAGCCCGATGTGGGACTCGATCCCAGGACCCTGGGATTATGACCTGGGCCAAAGGCAGAGGCTTAACCCACTGAGCCACCCAGGCATCCCTCGTGTGGTACTTTTTACTTTTTACTCCCAAAAATTTAAGCGCCTTGGGAATTCTTCTCTGTTTCTCTTACTCTAAGGCACCTGGGTTTTCTACTTATTTAAGCTGTTCTTCTCCGTCCAAAGTCATTTTTCTGAAACATAATCTACTATTTTCACTTCATTTTTTACATTTAGATTCTGAATGTACTTTAAACCTTTTTTTAAAAAAAATGTAGCATGCTTAATATGGTCTAGCTTTTGTTTTCTCTCAAAAGGAAAGTACCATTTACTTCTAACTGCAATGAAATCTCACCTTTTTAAATATTAAATTTCTGTGTAAACTTGGGTATGTTTCTAAGTGCTATATCTTGCATCTCTCTTCTCTTGTTGGTCATTGCCCTATTGGACCTTTGCTGTATGTTGTTTTTAAATTTCTGGGGTCATATCATACAGTCTTTTTATGCTGGGTTTAGGATGAATTTAAATGTTTTCTGTTTCCAGGAATATATTGCATTTTTTCACATTTGTTCTTCTTCCATAAGAACTTTGAAATAATGCCCTTTCCAAAAAATATTGAGATCCTAATTGGAATTGAATTAAACAGTAAGAATTCACATTTTTATGGTACTTGCTCTTCCTCTTTGGGAACAGAGAATCTCTTTCTGCTTGTTGTCTTGTTTTATGTCCTCAGTAAGACCGTGGAGCTTTAGTCTTAGAAGTGCCCTGTCTTTTGTGTTAACTGTCTTTTGTGTTAATTGCTAAGTATTTATAATCTGTCTTTAATGTAAATAATTTCATTTTTTAAAAAATTTGCTTCTAAATGGTTAGCACAAATGCAGAGAAAAGCCATTGATTTTATGACTATCTTTAAAGTAGATCACGGGGCACCTGGGTGGCTCAGTGGTTTAACTGTCTGTCTTCAGCTCAGGTCATGATCCCAGTGTCGTGGGATCGAGCCCCACGTCGGGCGCTCTGCTGAGCGAGGAGCCTGCTTCTCTATTTCTCTCTGCCTGCCACTCCCCTTGCTTGTGTGCCCGCTCTCTCTCTGTCAAATAAATAAATAAAATCTTAAAAACATAATAAATAAAGTAGCACATAACTGGGGAGATCATTGTTTCCCAAACGCTAATTCAAGTCTGTAAAAGAAGCACTGAGCTTCAGCTGGGCACAGTTGGTGATGGGAAGTGGTGATCACGGGCTAGGGCTGGCATCTTTCCCCCTTCCCCCCACGAGGCCTGCCTTGCTGACCATCAGCAAGGCCCAGGCAGTAGGCAGCCAGGATTCACGTCCTTGCTATAGTTGACCCTTGAACAGCATGGGGGGTTGGGCACTGACTTCCCATGCAGTCGAAATGACTTTTGACCCCCCAAAACTTAACTACTAATAGCTTCCTATTGACCAGAAGCCCTACCAATAAGATGTATAAGTCAGCCCATCTTCTGTATGTTACATATGTTAGACACAGTATTCTTACAAGAAAATAAGCGAGAGAAACAGAAAGGTTATTAAGACGATTACAAGGAAGAGAAAATACATTTACAGTACCCCACTGTATTTATCAGGAAAAAATTCATATAGGTGGACTCATTCAGTTCAGACTCGTGTTGCGCAAGGCTCGGCTGTATCACTTTCGAGCTGGGGGCCCTTGGTGGAGGCCTTCGCCTCTCTAGACCTCTGTCTTCTCATCCACTCACCAGAGGCGGTAAGCCTTGGCTCACAGAGCTTCCCACATTGTAGGAATCCAATACAACCCCCTTCCTCCCTCTCTTCTTTGATCAGGAAAATCTGATCACTGCCTGACACCCACGCCTGTCCTTCTGCAGTTTGCCATAGTCCTCGGGGCGCCTTCAGAGCCCCCTATGCTGTAAGGGGAAACACCTTACCCTATACCAGCTTCAGCCATCAGGTGGAGGTGGGTGTCCTCCGGATAGCTCTAGCTCTCGCTCACCAGCCACGGGGTTGCCTTTGGACCTGAGTGGGCTCCAAGTGACTTCCTGGGGTCAACAGTCTGCTCCTGTTCATACTGTCTGCAGATCCCTGATGGGTAAATGGGAGAACCATCATGGCTGCATCTGGCTGTTGTCCTTGTTCACCCACATTTCCTGAAAGGACTTCTCCTATCTCCATGTGGGACTCAGAGCAAGCCTACAGTGACTTTGGGAGGCGTGGCTTGTCTCCCCGCCTGCTGGAAGAGACTGGAAAAGATCTGTGTGTGTTGGGGGCAGGGGGTGTCTCACCATCATGGCTGCCCCTCCCGCCATCTTTCCTCCATTTGTCCATCCATTCATTCATTCACTCTTGCCATTCTTCGGACTTTCATTCATTAGCCATTCAGGGAACACTGTCAAGTACTCCAGGTCCTGGAAGGGACACAGAAGGATGGAACCTTGGATAGTTCCTCACACCGATCCTTTGTAGGCTGAATGCGTGAATGAACCAGTGCATATCAAGGTAAGGTTCATACTCATAAGGGAAATATGGTGTCGTGGAGATTAGTGCTGCCGTAGACCAGGCAGAACCAGGCAGAAGCTGAGGAGAAGCTGAGACTAGAACATCCACGTGCTGACTGAGGCAGAGTGGTGACAAAGATTCTCCCCTTGACAAAACTCCACTCAGGGTCCTCTGAGCTCTTCTTCAGCGATATCTTGGACTTCCAGGTTCACCTCGGCATTGCCCAATTTTAGCAAGAATCCCACTAAGTCAGTCTAACCAGAATCCCCCACCCTTGATATCCAAGCAGGTTCCTCATCCCTCCATAAATCCCCTGCCCCACTCAGTGATATCTGATCACACTGGCCTGTCTTCAGCAAGCATCTGTTTGGGTCAATGTAGCCAGAATCCCTCTGTTGAGAGTTTAGCTCATGGGACGGCTGTCTGGGGGCAATATCCATTCTGTTTGGCCAAGCAGCCGGGGCATCCTTACACCGATGCTAAGGCCCTCAGGCGAATGCTCTGGACAGCAGCTGCAAGTCCGTTGCAAACGTCAGCCTCCGACTTCATTTCCCAGCAGCCGTGGTGATCAGCAGTCTCCCCGGCCTCCAAGCTTCTGTGTACCTTCTGCACCACTTTGGGAAGACCCCCGGGGGGGCTTACCAACCACCACCACTGGCTCTTTTGGTGTGAACTGACCAATCTGGGCCCAGCTCTGGGACCCCTCAAGCCACGCTGTCTATCTCCTGCAGCACCTGTGACCCCTAAACTTCCTCATTTCAACTTCTCTTGGAGTCTGTTGTGGAACGGAGGCTCACCATCAGGCACCCTGTGCCTCCCTTGGTAAGAGCCCATTTGGGGACCCTAACAGCCCCCCGACCTGATGTGTCCTTCACGCACTGACCTCCATCCTGCTCCTTGGCTCTGAATTCACGCTTGCCTGGGGCTGTACTCAGGGTTGAGTGCCTCTCTCCCCCGCTGTAAGACCCCATTGCAGCAGTCAGTCCCTATACCTATGGACATAGTTCCTCTTAAATGAAGTCCTCCGTCCCAGCTTCAGCAGGTGTCATGGCGGGAGGGCCACTCTCCTCCTCCCATGGGCACCCCAAGTCTACAGTTACATAGAAACAACCAAGTGACAACCACACATCCGGCAAAAGAGAAGAAAGCCACATCGAAACAGGTAGGAGGTGCTGGGATCCAACCCCACCATAAACTGCAACCCCAGAGCAACAACCCTCACCCATGAGGAGCTCTGAACCGGTAGCTTCCTCCTGAAGAGCAGAGGGTTCTAACCCCACAATGGGCACCCCAACTTTTAAGACATACATCTGAGAGAAAGCAAATAAATGAGTAACAACAAATGCCATGAATCATTTTTCTTAATCGGTGTCATGGGTTTGGGAATGACAGCGAAGCCTTCAGCCTACAGCAGCCTCTCACGGGTTGTATCCTCCTGGGCAAGTCATTTTACTTCCTGGCCTCTCCATTTCAGTACCCAGGAAGTGAGGTTAAATGAAGTTTACCTCAGGGATGCCTGGGTGGCTTAGTCAGTTAAGCGTCTGACTCTAGCTTAGGTCATGATCCCGGGGTCCTTGGATCGAGCCCCACATCAGGCTCCTTGCTCAGTGGGGAGCCTGCTTCTCTCTCTCCCTCTGCCTGCCATTCCCCCTGTTTGTGCCTTCTCTCTCTCTCTCTTTAATACATACATACATACATAAAATCTTTTTTAAAAGTTTATCTTGGGATTGTGTGAAAGGGCTTGGCTCTGGAATGTGTGTACATGGTGGTGGCCGGGGTGGGGGGGCTGGGTTATCAGTGTGCTTGCTTCCCCAAGGCACATGTGCAGCTATGACCAGCTTGGGGGGGTGGGCAGAGGGCAGGGGGCAGGGGTTCTACTGGGTTCCTTTGCCTTCCTCCCCAGGCAGGTATCTCTTTCTTTCCCTGTGATGCATGACGGTTGGTAGGACTATCTTGCACTTTTCTGTACAGAGGATACCCTTTCCCTGCACTGAACACTTTTTTTTTTCCTGTTCTCCTTTGATTTTTCTTTGATTTTATATCATTGTTTCACTTTAATCTTGGAAGGCTGTGAAAGCCTAAATTCCATTCTCCACTAAGAGAAACCAGAGGGCCTTGGAGTGATATTCGACTCCAGGTCTGGGACTGGGAATGTGCAAGGTGAGTGTGAAATTTCTCATCCTTCCTGAGAGTAAGAAGCCATCAAGGACATTTAGACTGGGAGAGGAGCCAATCCGAAGCATCTCTCTTCTGTCTAGAGATGGGATGATTCCAGCCTTAGAAAGAATAATGGCTGGGCGGGACGGAAATACAGCAAATGCATAATGAGGTTACTACTCACTTTTGGAGGTCGCTAGGTTACCAGTTCATTATCCTGAAAATTGATAAATAAAGGGAAAGAATACAACACACTCATCTTTCCTTTCCTCTACAGACCGTATTTCACGATGAGCAAATGGTTGATGAAGACGTGTTCTCTTTAGCAGAATCAAAACTAGAAAAGGCAGAAGGAATGACAGACTTGGAAAATTAACTTTGTGCAAATAAAGCTCTCCATCTTGGCAAGGGTCGTTAATGTCTGCAAAAACTCCCAAGGGACAGAGTGATGCGTTAACTCGTGCTAGATGCTGAGGTAAGGTCTGATGCTACGTTACCTCAGTGGACAATTTAACACCACCAAAGTGGGGCCACCCACACATGAGATGTCTCCAGACACAGTAGGAAGTCCACAGAACCACCCATAAGGTATGCTTGCCAAACACTCACCTGGGATCTCACCAAGCTTCCAGAACTAAGTTTCCAGGATACGTGTGGGAGAAAGGAGCGTGTACGCAGCATTAGTCCATCAGCCAAAACCATGATGTGAGAGCTTCTACCAGAAAAATGACCCTGCTTTTTCAAGAAACACATGGCTGGCAGGAGGAGGGGGAGAGAATCTCTGGAGAAAGAGAACTAAGAGACATCCCGAAAAAGGCAATATTGGATCTTTTATCTGGATCTCAATACCAACAAACCAACTAGAGAAAGGCATTTTGAAGATAATTGCGGAAAAATGAGTAAGAAGTCCTTATGTTACAGAAACTCACACTGAACTAAAGACCCCGGCTTTCTGGCTGGACATTCACTGGTACAGGTTTTCCCGAGGTGATTTTCGTCCCCGGGGCCGCCTCATACCCACCGGGCTGGGAAGGAGAGGGATCTGAGGCTCTTCCTCTTCTCCTCTCCCGTATCACGGCACTTCCCTGCCTACAGACATCCAGATTCTATCTCCTTTCCCTAACACCACTGGTCTCACCGATGGAACATCTCAACTGGGTTTCCCGTGCCCAGCGTGGGGCCCCGGCCAGTTCATTCTGCACTTAGCATCCAGTAAGATCCTTTAGGCTTTCTGACATGAGTTAGAGTAACACTGGCTGCTGTCAGAAATGAACTTGACAATTCTGCGTGTTCACCTGCGGCATTAATTTCACGGTGTTCTATTTATGTCTTAAGTCGTTGTCCAACGTAGGCAATCCCAGTTGGCAGGAGACTTCCCTCCTTGAGGTCATTCAGGGGATGAAGTGCCTTTCATTCTGTGATTCCATCTTCCTCTGGGGCCTGCAAATCCCCTGCATCCTGGGGTGGAGGGAGAAGGGAGCACACAGAGGGCCCTGATTGTTAAGAGCTACATGCTGGCGGTGTCAGACTTTTCATTGGTGAGAACCAGGCATGTGGCCATCCGTGGGTGCAAGGCAGGCTGGGTAAAGTAGTCCCTGGCTGGTCATCTGTGTTCCCAGAAACAAGGCCACACAAGCCACTCCACAGGGGGAAGGTGACTGTATGTGATAACGTGTAGAGTGCTCAGAACCGTGCCTCACCCCATAAGTGCTTGATGCATGTTATCATTTATTATTTAACTAACATCCACACATCATTCTAAAAATTCAACTAGAACATGAAAATACTAAAAATGAATTCTCCCTTCCATCCCCCAGACACTTTGCCAAGGAAACCGGTGTCACCAGCTTCTAGCACATTCTTCCAGCATGCATCACGTGTATGCATTCACAGATATAAATATATAATCTATACACACATACGTCTTTTTAAGATTTTATTTATTTATTTGTCAGAGAGAAAGCGAGTGGGAAAGCACAAACAGAGGGAGCTGCAGAAGGAAGGAGAAGCAAGCTCCCCGCTGAGCAAGGAGCCCGACGTGGGACTCGATCCCACGACCTTGGGATCATGACCTGAGCCAAAGGCAGCCGCTTAACCGACTCAGCCATCCAGGCATGCCTACATATATATTTTTAAAACAAAAAGGATACCGTGACATATATCTGCTCTGTTCCACTTAAGAATATATCTTGGAGATCATTCCAAATTTGCACAAGTGGGTCAGCCCCATTCGTCTGAGCAGCTGCATAGTTTTTTACCGAATGGTGAAGACATCATTATTTAACCAATCTTCTATTGATGGGAGGGACGTTTACATAAATTCCATTTTTCTTTCCACTTTGGTCAAAGGAGGGCAAATGAATAATCTCTATGCTGCCTGAACACAAGAATGAGAATAGAGGCCCTGATTTACGGAGGGCAAGGGGTTGTCCCTGGGGCCAGACCTTGTTGCTGCGGGTTTGTGCTTGGGAATTGACTAGTCCTTTTTTTTTTTTTTTTTACTAATTCAATGACCCTTCCCTGCTTCTTTAGCTTTAACAAAGTCCTATTTTCTGGGTTCTTGGTTTGGTTCCCCCTCATGCAATGTGTTTGCTTCCCCCACAAAAGTAGCTGGGGACAGAGGGAGAGGCCCTTGGTAGCGGCCCCAGGGACCAGTGACCTGGCTGGTAGAGAACTTTTCAAAGTCCCCCAAATCACAGCCTTCTCTTGGTGCTGCTTAGAAATGACCCGTGAAGTCATCCCCTTTACTTTCCTGCTCCTGGGTCTCTCCGTGGGTCTCAGCACTCCAGCTTGAGCCCAGCCCCACCGTCCCCTACCCACTCGTCCCGTGGGATTTCCTAATGACTCGCCAGGCATCTGGGTGGTGCTAAAACCAAGACCACAGCCGAATGGCATATGTGGCGGGAGTTCTGGGTGCGGGCTTGGGCCCCGTGCTCTGCGTGCTGACCTTCTGTGGCTGCTCCCACAGCCCGCTCGGGCAGGGGATGAGTGGAAGTTGTGTGCTCTTGACCAACAGCTCTTTTTCTTGTCTTTTCTTTACAGGTAGACAGTGTCTGCCACTCCTGAGGCTGAAAATGACAGATACTCATATCCCCAGGCTCTTTTGAACCAATTTTAGACAATGAAGGAAAGTTGGCTTGGATGGAAAGGCCTCTCCCCTCCCACACCCTTTTCTGCATCTGGACATGGTTTCGTGAGGATACAGTACGGGGAACAGGCGTGAACATCTGGGGAAGGCTGAAAAAGTCACGCAGAAGCTGACCCGGGCCCTGATATCATCATCTGCTGAATTATCCCAGTCGGTGCCTGCCTGGGTCCTGAGCATCTCATGGCTAAGAGAGAGGATGTGATGCTTCCAAGGAATGTGGCGGGTAGGGGGAACCAGTTATCATGATGACTCTGGGAGGCGGAAGTTCTATCTTTTCTTTTTTTCTTTTTTTTTTTTTCCCCCAGAATTTAAAGCCACAGTTTAGCCACAGCTAAAGCCCAGGGGTTGTGTAATCTCCACAAGGTCACACAACTTCCAGTCCAGGCCTCCTCATCTAGGGAGAGGGGCGAGTAAGACTCAGGACACCTACTTGAATTCAAATCTTAGGTAAACAAATTCTTTAAGTATAAACATGTCCTAGGCCATATTTGGGATTTTTTTTACACTATATATTTTTCTTTTAGTATTTTACACTATATTTTTATTACTATCTTACACTATGTTTTTCACTACCAACGTGTTGTTTATGGGAAAACCAATTTAACCGTATGTTATATTTATTTGCTAAAATTTCGCAAACCTATAGGCTCAGGATCCTACTTTTGTGGCCCATTGCAAAGCTGCACTGAGTTCACCCAGCATGTCAGCCACCTGTGTAACACAGGATAGAAAAATGGACCGTGTTGTCAAGATGCCAACTAGGGCATCAATGAAATGGGCCCATAGTGCCTTTCTCCAAGCTCTAGAGTGCAGACTGGTGGCAGGCATACAAACCCATGCCCATCTTTCCCTGGGGCAAGTCTGTTAACCCCTCTGGATCTCACTTAGTCTTCTGGAAGTTAACAAAAATCTTAGTACTCAAGACAAAATGAGATCACATCTGCAAAACATTAGCTCAGTGCCTGCAGCAAGGTACTGTATCAGGTCCTCTCTTCTTTCTCCTCCTCCTGCTAAGGTCCTTATGTGGTATTATTATTTGTGTTACCACCGTCATCACTGTTATAGTTTCAATTATTAACGTTAAGTGTCGGACTTTGCAGCTTGTGAGGAAGCCTTCTCCTTGAAGCCGCTTCTCTCAATGCTGCCAGAAGAGGGCGCCATTGCATGACAAAGAGGCAGCCACCAGGCCCCAGTTGCTGGGGGAATCCGGTTTCTCTGCGGCTGCCCCTGGGCCCCAGGTTGCTAAGTCAGCCTGCGTGGCTGCCTCAGACCTGTCACTGCCCTCCTTACCAGCTCAGTCCTTTTCGGGGAGCCTCTGCCTGGCCTCCCATTTGGGAGCATTTTCTAACAGGCTACTGTTGGACTATTTCTTTCTTTTACCTCTTACTCACCCATGCTTGTTTTTAGCAAAAGTCCTGGTGGAGAAGGATTAGAATAGGCTCTGTTGAGGTGCTGTCTACCAGCCTTCCGAGTTGTTTCTCCTGAGTCTTTCATCATGGAAGAGTCAGATGGAACTGAAGCCTGGCTCTCCTGCTTCTCCTGTCG
Source organism: Mustela nivalis (assembly GCF_964662115.1). NCBI lineage: Eukaryota > Metazoa > Chordata > Mammalia > Carnivora > Mustelidae > Mustela > Mustela nivalis. Next base: position 118,526,970 of record NC_139022.1, on the reverse strand, counting down.
CAGGCCAAGCAACCCTGGGCTCGTACGGTCATCCTGCCGAGTTTCTGTTTCCTCATCCATGGAAAAGGGAAAGGTCCCTCCTGAGACGCGGAGGAGCCGATGTGGCAAATGTGCCCCCACCCCACCTTCCTGGGGGCTCGGTCAGCAAGGCATGTCTCGGTTTTCCCTCTGTACTTTGGAGAGTCTTCCAGAAACATCCACACAAGGGAGGTTCTAGGGCATCTAGTGACAACGGGTGACAGCTGGTGGTGACAATAATAATCGAAGAGCTTGCCACAGTCTCCCAAAAAGGTCATCATATTTATGGTTTTAATCCTTCCAAGAACTCTGTAGGAGAAAGTATATTTTTGCATTCATCCTAGAGCAAAGGTGCTGAGTGGGGGCTGGGGTGGGGGGAGCATTTCCTCAAAGGATAGATGTGTGGCTGTTCACTCAGAGCGTTGTGTTCTGGCTGGGCCACGGTTGTCTCTAGCCTGTCTGCGGGGACATGGGGGGCCAGTAAGCAGCTTCTCTGAGCCGGGGAGCTCAGATGGTTCTGTGTAGGTGTTGTTCTGTTTGTTGCCCAGGACAGCCTTAAGAGGAGGCGAGGGTTTCTACGTCTGTTTTATAGACCAAGGGATGGGGCTGAGGTAAATCAAGGAACTTGCTAGAGAGCCAGGTTTGGAAGGCAGGGTGTCTGACCCCAGGCTCATGCTGGGGCCACGGCCCACAGGAAGAGAATGCAAGGCAGGCTGCTCGGCAGGGCTAGGAGCCGCAGGCTCACAAGCCCGGGAACCTGACCCTGACCCTCCCTCCCCCATGCGACCTGAGATTTGGCCTCTCCGTCGCACAGGAGAAAGCCCGGTGCTAACAGCCAACTTCAGGGATTATTCTGAAGCTCATATGAGAGAGCAGATAGAAAATTGTTTCCTAAACCAAGCTGGAGAGGTAGGATTCTAGCTGAGCCCACTCTGGAATTCGGACAAGCCTGGGCCTGTTTAGGGAAAGCCTGGGCAGGCCCCCAAAGAGTCAATTTCATGAGATTTGGGGTTGTTTACTGGTGCCGAAAAGAGAACGAGGATGTGACTTTGCACAGCAGAGTCCCAGGAAGGCAGCGGCTGAGAGCCCCTGAGTCTGCCCCCGCGATTGTCCTGCAAGCTCAGCTGGGGTACCTGGCCCGTATAGCCAGGGGCCAATGAGGCTGCTGAGGGACCACGTTGGCTAGGGGATCCCTGAGCTGGACTGGGGCACCCTCAGAGCTGATGCAGGACCAGGGCTCAAAGCTCCTGAGTGGCAGAGGGCCTTGAGGGGTGGTTGGAGCAGAAGGACTGTGTGTGAGGTCTATGGGGACCCTTCTGGGCTCTGCCAAGCATGTGCAGGCCTGGAGGGCACCCGGTACGTGGAGGCCCAGCAGTAAGACAAGGTCACTGCCATGTGTGGGACCCTGAGGTTAAGCCTGGGGAGATCTGAGCATTACCTTTAAAGGGCTGTGGTGGCGCGTTGGCTTATTTTTCATCTTCAGGAGAAAAGTGAGAAATGTAAAGTGATCTTCTGGCCAAGTCTCCAGAGACGTGCTTCTCATGGGAGTGGGGGTGCCCACCCCTGTCCCCTGGTGGGAGGCAGAGCGGCAGGCTTAGAGTCCCCCAGTGCTGAATTCAAAGCTTCGCCCCACCTTTTATAGACATGGTGGTCTCACCTCTCCGAAGGGCACTTCCCACACCTGTAAAATGTGGGTGAGAGCATGTGGCTGCCAGGTCCTGGGAACTCCTCAGTGAGACACCGAGTCCTGAGGCGCCTAACACAGCAGGGGGCACTCACCCTTGTTTTCCAGTTTTTCTCTTCCCTCCCCAATCCCTTTCCTTTCATTGGACTCTGGTCAAAGTGTACTGACTCTTTGGGAAGCAATTCGAATCCAACGGGCATCCCAGAAATTGTCGTCTCAGTGCCTCTGGTAGACACAGTCTCAAAGCAGCCCATTGTTCCCTTCCAGGAACAAGACAGGCCAGGAATCTCCCTGCACGAACCTGGTCTACTTCGGTTCCCCATGAAACTCTTTTGCTCCATTCCTTTTCTTTCTTTTTTTTCTTTTTGATTTTATTTATTTATTTGACATGCAGAGAGAGACAGTGAGAGAGGGAACACAAGAAGGGGAACAGGAGAGGGAGAAGCGGTCTTCCCGCTGAGTGGGAAGCCCAATGCGGGGCTTAACGACTGAGCCACCCAGGCGCCCCACCATTTCTTTCTTTTTTCTTTTTTTTTAATCACAGCTGAGCATGATCATTTGTTTTTTTGTCTCTTCTTTTCATACTCCCTTTGCATGCAGAGGCCCGCTGACTATCTGGACTTCAGAGAAGTTAGTCTCCTGAAAAAAGATGCGGTGTGAAGTGTGGGAAACGAAGAGTAAAGCTCACAGAGTGAAATCACTAAGGGATTGATCTGGAGAGGACAGGACAGGTGGGAAGAACATAGCTTCCGTGTTTGCCAAGAAGCTCGGGCAGGGCTGTGCAGATCCTTGGGGGCCAAAGGACAGGAGGAAGGTGGCTTTCTCTGCAAAATCATTTTCTTTTTCAAGAATGCTAATGCACATAGTGGTTCATTTTAAAAGTCAGATGCCTCTGACATCAAAGGCCATGTCCAGGTTGGCACAAGGAATTGATGGCCAAGGCCATTAAGGGACAGCCAATTATGTGAAAATATTGCTAGTTCTTGTTACGGGAAGCCAGGGCCATACATAAAAACAACGGTAATACCACAGTGACGTAAATACATTTTGGCAAGGTCTTTTTTTCAATTTCTTTTCTCTCTTCAGCCAATGAACCAGCTATTTAAAGAGCACAATCGATGATTTAGGAAAAAGAACAAAGAAGATGAAAAATGAGGAAATCTGGCCTATCTCTCTGTGCATTCAGACAGAGTGTGGTGACAGCCCAGGAAGCAACAGGAGACAGGGACAGAATTGATAGCTAGGCACAGGGTGGGAGCTGGGCACACTGATTTTTAAAGTCAGAATGCACCTGGGTTTAAATCCCAGCAACACCGTTTGCAAACTCTCAGACATTGGGCAAGCTTTGGTAACTTCTCTCAGCCTCAGTCTTCTCACCTGCAAAATGGGATAATTGTGTTAACTACCTCCTAGGGCAGCTGTGATATTAAGAAATATTAAGAGTCCACAGGGAGCGGGGCACCTGGGTGGCTCAGTGGGTTAAAGCCTCTGCCTTCGGCTCAGGTCATGGTCCCAGGGTCCTGGGATCGAGACCTCGCATCAGGCTCTCTGGTTGTCAGGGAGCCTGCTTCCTCCCCTCTCTTTACCTGCCTCTCTGCCTACTTGTGACCTCTCTCAAATAAATAAAATCTTTAAAAAAAAAAAAAAAAGAGTCCACCCGGAGCCCTCAGTTAAAGGGCATCATCACCATTGTAATTTGCAGAACTGGCCACTAGGAGGCTCCTTATGCTGCTCCCTGTTCACTGGGCCAACACTTCTTTCCAATCAGTCAGTAAATCCTATTATGACTCTCTTAAAAATATCTTTCAAATCCATCCTCTCCCTTCTATCCACCCTTCCACTGCCTGACTTGGCTTACACTTCATGTCCCCAGGACTATTCCAGAACTGGAGTCCCTCCTCCAGTCTCCCCTTCCTACTCACCCCTCCCCGTGAGCCAGGAGGGTGCCACATAGAGACTTAATCACAACCTCAGCTTAAAACCCTGTAGTGTCTCCATCACCTTCTGGACAAGACCCAAGTGCCTTAGTAGGAGTATTGTGTTTATCAGACCTTGGTCAATGGAAAGTGACAGAAATCCACTTAAGACTGGCTTAAGGAAGTAATAAAAGGGGGGTAGAAGAGTCAGTTCAAGTCTTCCAAGGAAGAAGAAGACAAGGTAGGAGTGGACATGTAAGAGACAGATGCACCTAGGAAGGCTCAAGGGGAGCAGCAAGGTGATTCCGGTCTGATCCTGGGACCAGACCTGTGGGCCTCTTTCATCCCAGGGCTGGACCCAGGAAGCCATGAGACAGGTGAGCACAGAGCCTTTCAGACAGGCAGACCTAAGTCCTCACCCTGCCTGTGGCACTCATATGCATGAAAGCTCCCAGAAGTGAGACCCTGCCTGTCCACTCAACCTATTCCTCAGCACCTGGCACAGTGCCCAATACATAGTAGGTTCTCAATAAATATTTGACAGATAAATGAATGAATCTCTCTGAGCCTTATTTTCATCATCTGAAAAATCACGGTAACAACAGTAATAGTAACAATTAGCACAGTCAAGACGATGTTGTCAAGATCCAACCCCTCCACACAACCTGTGAAGCTCTGTGTCATCTGGCCTTGATGTACCTCTTCAGCCTCATTCCACACCTAGTTGTGTAGCTCTCTAGACTCCAGCCACTGAACTTTGTTCCGATTTCTCATATTCACCTATGCTCTAACCTCAGGACATTTATACATGCTACTCTCTCTACCAGAGGCGTTTCCCTCCCCTTCTTCACCTAGTTAGCTGCTGGCCACCTCTAACACCCCAGCTTTATGGCCCCTCCCTGGGAGAAGGCCTCCTTCAACCCCTGGACAAGTCAGATACTCCCATTGTGTGTTCTCAGAGCACTGTATGCCTTTTCTTCCTAGATCTTCCCAGAGGAGGTTTTGGGGTTCTCCAGAGAACCAAACCAATTAAAAACAGAATACACACACACACACACACACACACACACACACACACACACATTCTATTTATCCATATAAAGAGCTTTATTGTAAGGAGTTGACTCACATGATTTCGGAGACTAAGAAGTCCCACGATCTGTCATTTATAAGCTGGAGACCCACTAAAGCCAGTGGTTTGGTTCCATTCTGAATCCAAAGTCCTGAGAACCAGGAGAACTGATGGTGTGAGTCCCATTGTGAGGGCAGGAGAAGATTCATGTCCCTGCTCAACAGTCAGGCAGAAAGAGAGCAGATTCTCCCTTCCTCTGCCGATTTGTTCTAGTCAGGCCTTCAACGGATTGGATCAGGCCTGTATGTGTAGGAAAGGGCAATCTGCTTTACTCAGCCTGCCAATTCAAATGCTCATCTGACCTGGACACACTCTCATAGACACACTGAGAAATAAAAACCAAATATGTGGGCTCCCCATGGCCAGGTCAAGGTGACACATTCCAGGAACCATCACCGAGGTGGTAGCTACAGGGAGACTAGTCCTGTTTGATTAACATCAGTCTTCCCCAGCCTGTCCTTGGCTCTGCAAGACTAGGGGTGGGGCTGGTTCCCGAACTTACAGGTATCTGGCACATAGTGGGTGCTCACATGTATTGGGCTGGACGGGCCAATGGGTAGATCAATGGGTGACTGCCTGGACTGGTGCATTGTGCCAAGAGGGCACTCAACCAATGTTGGTCCCCTCAGGAGGTCTTAGTAAATGGTATTTAAGTCAATGAATGAATGAATGAGCTCATGAATGGCTGGAACCAATCTATTGTACAAATTAGTGGGAGAAGACAAACTCAGAAATGTAATTACGAAGCAATGAGCAAATGTCAAAAGAATTTAAGCCAATAACTGTAACAGTTCCCCAGCTGTCCCTCTCATTGTTCTTAAAATAAAAGAATTTCTGCTAATGGGGGCTGGGGGGGGGAATGAAAAAGCCACATGAATGAAAAGAAGTGACCCCAAGAGCTGGCATCCCAGGAGGACAAGCTGGAGCCATCAGAGACTTCATGACAGGCTGTCATCACCGTCGCCATGAAGAGCCGGCAGAACTCCCCTCGAGCCGTCCCAGGCCACGGAGCCAAAAATGTACCAACGTCATGTCTGCAGTTGACCTCGGTTCCCAGTGCCTTTCTTCACATTCTTGGGGAGGCACTTGTGAAACTCAACCCAGATGCTGCACAAGGACAGACGAGGGAGTGTGTCAGGAGTCAGTACTCATCCACATACCTTCCCCGGCTTCCCAGCTGCAGACTGACAGGCGCCTCTGCGGGGCCCGCACCCACCCCAGAAACCACCCATGGGCCAGGCTGAGGCTTGAACCCCTGCACCAGCGTGCTGGAGTGGGAAGAGGCCTCAGGGGCCTTTGGTCTGTTCCTTTTGGGCAGACTGGAAAATGGAGTCCCAGAGAGGGAAAATGGATGCCCAAGGTCACACAGCAAATGAAGACAGCAACGTCCTGCCAAGTCAGCGTGGAGCCTGAGGCAAAAGGAGGGAATCAGTAAAATGGGTTCTGCTTTTACTTCAAAATGTGGTATGTTGCTTATCAGGGATTTTTGCATTAATTTTGATGTTGGAAATATTGAATTAAAATATTACTAATCTTGATCATTGAGGTTTTTCCATGCCCTTGTAAACTTTGCTCCCAGGGCAAGTGCCCCACCCCGGGACCAGCCCTGGGAATCAACCCATATTTCGTGGGTGGGAGGTCCCTGGCCCCTTCTCAGACAGGTGGCACTACTTCTGGGAAGAACTGGCTTCGTGGGCAGGCCCACCAGGATCCTAAACCTGCCCCCAGCACCCTCAGCTGGTGACCTTGAGCAGGTCACTGAACATCTGTGAATTTCAATTCTGTCTTCTAAAAATTTGGCAAGGCCTCATTCATCTAACTATTTTCCTGCCTTCCACCATGTGCCCGGCACAGTGCCTGGTTCTGAGTGTGTGGAACTGTTGGGCAAATCTAATGTGACAGTCCACTCCAATGGCCAGGGGCAGAGCCTGAGTCTAGGGCTCTGAGTCAGTATCAGCCTCTCCTCTTCTCCTTTCTGAGGCAGTAGACGTTTGGTGCTCAGTGTCCGCCAAACCAGCCTGCGCCCTCCCAGTTGATACGGCAGCAGGCTCTGGCCCCGCGAAGGCTGGCCCCCTTCTGCATCCTACTCTCCAGAAATCTGACCTTGGGCCTCTCGCACCCTCCCCTCCCTGCCAGCCGCATTCCCCGACTGCCGAGCAGGAGATAAGGCCTCTGTCTCCTGCTTCTTTCTCTTCTGTCTGGCCTGGACCAAGCCAGAGTGTATGGTCTTAGTTTTCTATATTTATAGCAATGGGGATGGGCGGGGGGTACGCGGGCAGGGGGTCGGGTGGCTGGCCTGGAGCTCCTGGGCCCGTGGAAGCCGCCGGCCACAGGGGGTACTTAACTCTGGGCCCGCTGGTTGTAATTCTGGGGGTAGGCGCGCTGGTTGGGACCAGGTCCCTCTGGCTCCGATGACAGGCCTTCAGCAAGCACCATGATTGCGGAGCTGAACCCATTCATTTTCTCCCTGGCAAACTATAGTTAAAGAGGTGCTAGCGGGCAGCCTGCTTGTCTGCAGGGAGGCTGATCAAAGGGCTCGAGGCATCTGTTTTGTCTCTGTTTTCTTTCCCCCACCCCCTTTTGAAAAAAAAAATAGTTAAAAAGTAATTGACGAAAATGAATACCTGTCCTTCTCCGGAGGCTAAAGGCAGCCCCGTATTAGAGATATTAAATATGCATTGGGTGTTTGTTTTTTTTTTTTTACACTTCGGTCAGTTTTATAATGAGAAAATTGGACCTAGAGAATGCTCCCAATGTGTCTGCTCCTATTAAAACTTCTCAGCAGGTTTTTGCAATATCACACCCGACTCTCTACACCCTGAGGATTTCTTGAAGAAGATGAAACTCTCCCGCCTTCGGCCTGTGATTAGCGACAGTGTCCCGTCCGGTTGCCCCTCAAAACCCCGAAGGCCTCCGCACCCGCCTCTCCCCTGGGGTCCTGAAGCCCAACACAGAGGCAGCCCTGCATGAGGTGGTCCAGACTCCTGCCTCTCCCCATCACGGGTCCCCGAAGCTCTGCAGCTCGCTCGTCGCTCGACGGCACACGAGAAAGGTTTTCATCTTAAACATACACACACTTTACTCTCGCACACTTCTCAGTTTATTCTCTGGGAAGATAAAGGCCCGCAGGCACGAGAGTTAAATAACCACGCACCGGCGGAGAACCTGCTTGGAGTCCCAGGAGGTGGGATACGTTTCAGGAGGGCTTAAGAGAAGAATTCATTAAAAACAAACAAACAAACTAAAAACACATGGGATGTCTCTGAGCTGGGGGAAGAGGCCTGGGCAGCCGTCCTCCATCCTGCACGCTGGCCTGTGGCCTTGCTCGGAACTTTAGCTCGATTGTCTCGATTGCTTGTTCCCAGAGTCCTGTGCATGTGAACGCATCGCGGTGCCAGCCCGTGATGTGTTCACAGGAGCTGGGAGTGCCCAGACGTCCTTGTCTGCCTGCTTCAGGTTGGAAGGGCTCACAGTCCTGGCTACAACTCCCTGTTTGTGTTCCTTTTATGTCCACATGTGCCAAGATTTTGCTAAACCCTCTCTAGGCACCCAAGAAGGCCCAGCTGTACCCTGGGGCACTTCCAGCCTGCCACCTGTAAGGTTAATTCTCCACCCTCCTTGCCATCCGCCTTCTCCATCTCTGAGTCCCTCTGGAAAAAGCAGCATAGAATCATCTGTGCATGTGTGTGGGCAGGGAATATATAGTTTTCTGAGGTTTTTCATAGCCCGTAGTGCAGTAGCGTCCCCACCAGGATCCTTTGAAACAGGCATTGCTGTACCCATTTCACAGGTGAGGCTAATCAGGACTCTAGAGGTCCCACGGCTAGTAGGTTGCAGCCACCACATCTGGATAACTCCAAAACAAGTTACTGCATTACAACCAGATTCATGAGGGTTTTCCAGGGAAAGAATCCAGGCCTTGGCACCTGGCAGACCCAGGTTGGAAACTGACTCTGACCTTGGGCAGGCCATTTTCCTGCTTATCTCAGCATCTCAGGGTTTGAAGGGGCCACAGTAATCTGAAGCTTGGCAAAAGGCACTCGTTTGATGTTACTGTCCTCCCTTTGAGGAGGTTTGGGTCAAGGAGCAAAAGTCACCTATTCTGGGGTCTCCCAGCCCTGCTTGGACCATATGGTTCTCCCTTCCCTCCTCCTGGGCTGAATGCAGCCTTGGAAAATAGAACGAGTCTCTCAAGCCTTTGGGTGTGGAGAAGCCTCGGCACTGGTCCCTTCCTGACTTCATGCCCACTCGCTCCCAGCAGGCCTGGCTGCCCATTCGCATAATCCCACTGCCTATGGGTACCGGCCATATGAACATTCTTTCTGGTTCCCCAGCGCCCCGAGTAAAGGAGGATTGTGTCATCCCCACTGCTTAGTAATTCCACTAGATATGCCAGAATGCCACTCCAGGTGGACTGGTCTGGCCGATTGAAACAGTTGCTTTTAATGGGCTTTCGTTTTCTTCCAGAATGAATGCCTTAGTGTGTTAGTTTTCCATTCATTAGACACTAGGCCTCTGCCTGAGAAAGCTCAGCTGGATCGAACGGAGACACCTCCGTCCCTCCCCAACATGCGGTACTGACTAGGATGCACCCAGGGGTGCTCTTCCTCGTCCCTCTCAGCATCTTGGTGGAGACCTGTGGGCTGGTTAGATTTTCAAGGACAATTCCTAGCCATGGGCCAGTGCAAACTGTAATGGGAGGAAAAGCTCTGAAGACCTACTATGTGTCAGGGATTGTACTAAGTACTTAGCAAATAATTACTCCATAATGACAGGCAATGTGCGTTTAGTGCTTACTGTGTACCAGATCTCGAGGCAAATACTTCCATGAATTATTTCTCATCCAAGTTTCAGAAATACCCTTGAGATCTGTAACTATTATTATCCACGTATTTAACATAATGATGCTGAGACTAGTAACTTGGCCAGGATCACAGTAACAAGCTGTAATACACCTGAGGTTCGTGTGACTCAAAATCTTAGTATGCAAACCAATTTTATAATATCAACTAACGTGATCTTCATAATAACCCATAAGAATGAGGTTGCTAATTCCATTTTAAAAATGAGAAGACAAAGGCACATAAGTGGTATATAACGAGTCTCTCTCTGAGGTCTTGTGCCTGCTAAGTGGGAAGGATGGGATTTGAACTCATGAAGCCTGACTTAGAAAGTGACACAAGGATTGGCTCTACAACCCCACCAGATTCTTGAACCTTGAGTTCCTTCATGGCTAAATGCTCTTTTTCTTGCCTGACCTAAGTAGTGTGCTTCTATATAGCCCTCAAGACCCAGTTCAAATGCTCCTTATCAGGAAATATTTCCCTAATTATTCCAAACATGTCGGTGCTTCTTTCTCTGTGTACTTAGATAACCAAGGCTGTATAGACCCAGTTGTCATTTTTCATTTGTATCTGCCTCTCCCATTAAACAGTAGCTCCTTAACAGTGGGATACAAATCTTACTTGTTTGCATATCCTTAAGCTGAACACAGAATAGGCACCAATGTAATGATGGGGTGTAAAGATTTGCTCATTTCTTTTAGCCACTTTGGGGTCTCTGAATATATTACTTGATATACTGTATCCATATAATCTATTTAGTACATATAGATCAGTGATTTTCAATTGAGAGTGCATGTCAGAATCACACACAGAATTTTTAAAAAGGCAAATTCCAAGCCTAAAATCAAAACCATAAGGAACAAGTATTGGTGGGGAGGTGGAGAAATGGGAACACTTGTGCACTGTTGTTAGAAAAGCAAACTGGTGTAGCCACTGTGGAAGACAGTATGGAGGTCCCTCAATAAACTAAAAATAGAGTGTCACCTGGGTGGCTCAGCCAGTTAAGCATCTGCCCTCAGCTCAGGTCATGATCCCAGGGTCCTAGGATCAAGTCCCACATCGGGCTTCCTGATCAGCAGGGAACCTGCTTCTCCCTCGGCCTGCCGCTCCCCATGCTTGTGACCTCTCTCTCTCTCTCTGAAAAGTAAGTAAATAAAATTAAAAAAAATTAATTAAAAATAGAATTAGCCTATGATCCAAAAATTGCACTACTGGGTATTTACCCACAGAACACAAAACACCAGTTCGAAGGGATACATGCATGCCTATGTTTACTGCAGCATTATTTACAATAACCAAATTTTGGAAAGAAGGTGAGCGTCTGTTGAGAGAGGACTGGATAAAGAAGATGTGGTACCGTATGTACAATGGAATAGTATCCAGCCATAAAAAAGAGAATGAATTCTTACCATTTGCAACTACGTGGAAGGATCTAGAGAATATAATGCTAAGCAAAATAAAACAGTCAGAGAAAGATAATACCATATGATTTCACTCATACGTGGAATTTAAGGAACAAAACAAATGAACAAAGGAAAAAGACAAAGACAACCCAAAAAACAGAACTTTAACTATAGAGAACAAACACGGTTACCAGAGGGGAAGACGGGGCAGTGTACTTAAGATTACACTTACATGAGCACAGAGAAATGTATGGAATTGTTGAATCACTATATCGTACACCCAAAACAAATATAATACCATGTACTAACTACGTTAGAATTAAAATTAAAAAATAAAGTTTAGAATGCAGGATCCTACTTGAAGTCTACCAATCATATATTGTCATAGCTAATATCATATCTGTCCAGGACCCCATCAGTCACCCTCTTAGCATACAGGTAGGAACGTCACCTATGCTGAAGCAATCAGAGTCCCTCCCTGGGAATTTTCCACGGGAGCCATAAGGAGGAGTTTTCTTTGTGCCTCCAGTCACAGAGCTGGGAAAATGTGACTCTGGCTGGCAGGAACTGCGTTCCCAACACCCGTAGAAAGGCTGTCTTCTGTAGGGGCTGGTGTGGGAAGAGAGGGACATTGAAAGAAAGAGAGAGAGAACACCCAGTCATCCCCAAGTTTCACTCCAGTCTTGCCCTTTGAGAAGGTTGATGAACTGAGATAAAGAATCCCCCTCGCTTTTATGAAGATGGCGCCGAAAGCTAAGAAGGAAGCCCCTGCCCCTCCCAAAGCCGAAGCCAAAGCAAAGACTTTGAAAGCCAAGAAAGCGGTGCTGAAAGGCATCCACAGTCACAAAAAAAAAGAAGATCCGCACATCACCTACGTTCCGACGACCCAAGACTCTGCGTCTCCGAAGGCAACCCAAATACCCTCGAAAGAGCGTCCCCAGGAGAAACAAGCTTGATCACTGTGCCATCATCAAGTTCCCCCTGACTACTGAGTCAGCCATGAAGAAAATAGAAAACAACAACACACTTGTGTTCATTGTGAATGTCAAGGCCAACAAGCACCAGATCAAACAGGCTGTGAAGAAGCTTTATGGGACGCCTGGGTGGCTCAGTGGGTTAAGCAGCTGCCTTCTGCTCAGGTCATGATCCCAGCGTCCTGGGATCGAGTCCCACATCAGGCTCCTTGCTCCGTGGGGAGCCTGCTTCTCCCTCTGACTCTGCCTTCCACTCTGTCTGCCTGTGCTTGCTCTCGCTCGCTCTCTCTCTGACAAATAAATAAATAAAATCTTTAAAAAAAAAAAAAAAAAGAAACATTAAAAAAAAAAAAAAAAAAAAAGAAGCTCTATGACATTGATGTAGCCAAGGTCAACACCTTTATCAGGCCTGATGGAGAGAAGAAGGCACACGTTCGGCTGGCCCCTGACTATGATGCTTTGGATGTTGCCAACAAAATTGGGATCATCTAAACTGAGTCCAGCTGGCTAAATCTAAATACAGTTTTTTCATGATTAAAAAAAAAAAAAAAGAATTCCCCTCTTTTTCTTATGCTACTTTATAAGAGGTTTCTGTCATTCGCAAATGCTGTGTGTGGTGTATATACATTATGGGGTATATACACATTTTAATGAATTATAATGTTATGCAGTATTTTTTATATGAAAAGATAAATAAGGAGAGAAATACTCCTTATACCCTGATCCAGCAGTATAATATCATATAGCACATGCTTGGGACTACGTGCCCTTATGCAAAGATGTCTTCTCACCCAGCGTGGCCTGTGTGTGTGTCCCACACTGATGGAAAGAGTGGGGAGGATTTCAGCACAATTGAGTGGAATCCCATTTTTTTGTGAAGACAAGGAGTCCTCTCTTTTTTTATTATTTATTTATTTAACTTTTTATTTTTTATTAACATATAATGTATTATTAGCCCCAGGGGCACAGGTCTATGAATCGCCAGTTTTACACACTTCCCAGCACTCACCATAACACATACCCTTCCCCAATGTCCATAACCCAGCCACCCTCTCCACACCCCCATCCCCCCGGCAACCCTCAGTTTGTTTCCTGAGATTAAGAGTCTCTTATGGTTTGTCTCCCTCCCAATCCCATCTTGTTTCATTTTTAAGGAGTCTTCTCTTGAGGAGTAATACAATCTTGCTTCTTCAGAGAGAAAACTGGATGGAAAATGGAGGGCCACCACCAAAGATGGGTTGAGAAGATCATCTCTGAGATTAGAGACAAGAAGCCATGTTTTTGGTTATTTATGGGGATTTAAAAGATTTTCAATATGAGTCTTGTTTGTTCCGACTTCTACTTTACTTGTTGACTTCACTTTTGGTATGATCAGCCTCTGTAGTATATAACGGGTCATCTCTTAATATTATCTGTCCACTGCTGGTGGCTTTTCAAGAGTGTTACAAGCCACTTCTCAGCCCATCTCCCTCCTTTAGAATAATCTGGTCCGTGTTTCTCCGTATCTTTGTGTTCACTTGTCTTCTATAATGAACACATGTCCATCACGCATTGAACCATTTGCTAAGAACCTGCTACATGACAGGCCTTACTCTGGGTTCTGTGACACGAGCATGGATCAGAAGTAGTTCCTGGCCTCAAGGAGGTTATAATTTCTTGTCTTCCGAGAGGCAGACAAGGAAATAGGAGGGGAGGAGGGATTAATAAAGGGTGGTCCGGGCACAGAGGAGGGGTCCACTAGCATTAGCAGCAGGCTGCAGGGGCAGGGGGATGTCACAGCAGGGCAACTTGGCTCTGGGCTTTGACATACGTGTAGGAGTTTACCAAGCAGAGAAAGAAGAAGAGCATCCTGAGACTGCAAATATTTCAGAATTCAACTTCAAAAATTGTGTCCCCAAACACGTACTTCATAGTAATAGGTTTGTTTTTTTTTTTTCCTCTTACAAAAAAAAAATATGGAGAAGGGAAGAATTTATATTCTACTTGGGGATTTGTCTGGGACTTTTTCCTAACCTACACAACAGCCTCCTGAGGAAAGGAGAATCTGGTAAAATATCTTATGTCTAAAAGCCACAAAAATATATAAAGAAGGAGCGAAGTTTGACATATAAATACATTATATAAATGCATTCACAGCTCAATTTCCTCACCCTCTGACTGCCAGTAATTTACTCAGACAGCTTCGGCTGAAACTATGTCTCGTATGATATAATAATCTGGAAAGGTGTGTTAGAATTTTCTTCATTCTGCAGCACTTTATTTTTTCCTTGCCAAGAAAGCATTATATCCTTTAGCTTCTGGCTTCTCTGATTTGAAGTAGGTGGGAAATAGACCCAGTTCTCTCTGGCAAGAAAATCAAGTGATTTCTGTACTTGTGAATGTTTTCTTTCTGTTCAGTTTTGATTGATGTGTCTAGTGCCTTAGAGCTCATATGAGGCTCTCATCCTTCAATGACAATATCCCAGGGAGATGGACCTATGGTTCACTGTTCTTTATGGGTGAGGAAACTGAGCTCAGGAAGGCAGGAGAACAGAAGGAAGAAGAGGAGAGAAAAATAAAGATTGAACAGGCACTTGGCTTTTGCAGGCACTTTTCACATGTAAGACCCGTTAAGTCCTCCAAACACTCTTAAAAAGCAGCTGTTACAGGCCCATTTTACAGATGAGGAAACTGAGACGTGAAATGAACCATTAGATATCAGCAAGGTCCCCATGTGACCCCAGGTCCCTTGCCACGCCCCCGTTACCCCAAGCCAAAGCTCAAGACTCTTTGAAACCATCACACTGCCTCACAGGACTGTCCTGACGACCTACCATGTGCCGACCCTCAGCTCAGGGAGATGAAGACGGTGAGCCATGGATCCTCCCCTCCGGAACCCCGATCTTGATAAGGAGCAAGGACAAAGAGAGATGGTTCAGAAAGAGGACAGGGACTGAATGGAAACTGCCACCTCTGTGAAGTCATGACATGTGCCAGATACTCATGGAGGGAAGCGTTTGGTCAATCTTCCTGATTGCCTGGGAGGTAGCTGTGAATATTAGCTGAGACTTTTTAAAAAATATTTATTTATTTATTTATTTATTTATTTATTTGAGAGAGAGAGAGAGAGAGCAGAGGGAGGCCCAGAGGGGGAGGGAGAGGATCCACAAGCAGACTCCCTGCTGAGCATGGAACCTGACACAGGGCTGGATCCCAAGGCCCTGAAATCATGACCTGAGTCTAAACCAAGAGTTGGCTGTTTAACCGACTAAGCCACCCAGGTACCCCATGATCTGAGTTTTGCTGCCCAAAACCCAATGCCTTGAAATCTGCAGCAGATTTCAACACAGGCTGCTTGATTCCAAAGTGCAGGGGAAACTCCCAGAACTTGCTTAGCCTTGGAGGCCCACTGCCTGGCTCCATGCCTGCTTCTGCCTCTCATGAGCTGTGTGTGCTTGGGCAAGTTACCTCCCCTCTCTGAGCCTCTATTTCCAAGGCTGTAAAATGAATAATTAACTCAAGGTGGTGCTGTGAAGATTAAATGTCAAACACCTTGTGTTGGGAAGAGCCACCTTCTGCCTTCTGGTCATTCTGGGGGTCCTATCTGCATCCTGATTAGACACACACTAAAAAGGAGGGAAAGAGACACACTGCGAATATCTGTCTCGGGTTCTGGACTGGCTCTTGAGTAGCGGGCTGCCAGTTCCTGAGCCTGATGGAATGTTGCCGCTCTCCTACCCCCCACCCTTCCCTGCGCCCCCAGCACACACACAACTGGCTCCCTCAAAAGCAACCAAAGGACAAGAACGTTTCCTTCCTCTCTTGGGACTTGGTAGGTCGGACCCTCAGGAAAGGTTTGCTGGCGAGCGGGGGAAGCGAAAGCATGTCTCAGTGAAATGGGCCAAAGAACCAAGCCGAAGGAGCTTTTCCCTAGAATGCCGTTGGCATTTGGAAGGCAAGCTCCTGCCTGGGATACTTCTCTTACGCACATTCCTCTTGCTTATCCTCCTCAGACATGCTCTACGAGGCAAGCAAAACAGATTCACAGGACTATCCGATGGTCTGTAATGAGGAACCCTGCTGTCTGTGGGGATGCTGGAAGGAATCCTGGGGGGCCAGACGGACCACGTGTTCCCGACTGGGCTGCAGGGAAACCCAGCTCAGCCACCTTGTAATGGCGTCACCCGGACCTGCCTCTTTCCCAGTCTAGGGTCCAGCTTACTTTTCTGCAATGTGGGAGCAATGGTGTATCCGGTCCTAGGGCTCCCATGGAACAAAGCAGCACCCGCCAGCTGGCTTTCAGTAACAGAACTTGATTCTTGCTGTTCTGGAGGCCAGAAGTTCAAAATCAAAGCATGGCAGGGCTATGTTCCCTCTGAAGGATTAGAGGGAGGACGGTCTTCCTTGCCTCTGTCCTACATTTTGGTGTCACTGGCAATTCCTGGCATTCTCTGGCTTGTAAATCAGTGCCTCCACCCTGTGCCTCGATGGCCACACTGCCTTCTCCCTGTGTGTCTGTATCTCTCTTTTTAGCCTCTGATGGCTCATGCCCTAATAGCTTCCTCTTAGCACCTCCAGAGATCCTGTTTCCAGATAAGTCCTCTTCAGTGTATCTTTTTTTGAGGACACAATTCAGCTCCTAAGAAAGTCACATAATTCTGTGGAGGGTTGAAAAGATACTTAACCCCAAGTGCCCAGCCCGGAGTCGGGTCACTGGTGGCTTTCATTCCGGAACCTTGTGAATTCATTTCTTCCATATTCCTCCCCCGTGTCCCCAGAAACATCTGTGCCCCATTCTGTTGTCTTTTTTAACAAAACGCATTTGTTTATTTAATGACCCAAGAGTACATACTTGTAAAATGAAAAAAAAAAAAAAAAAAGAAAGCCCTCATGCTATAAAAATATATTTGAATGAAATGTCTAAAAAGGAAAATTGATAAAGACAGAAAGTAGATTAGTGGTTGCCTCGGGCTGGGGAGATGGGGGGGTTGGGTGTGACTGCTAATGGTTAGGTATGAGATTCTTGCTGGAACGATGAAAATGTTCTAAAATTAGATTATGGTAATGGTTACACAAGTCTAAATGCACTAAAAACATTGGACGGTATACTTCAAATGGAAAATCCTTATAGCATGTAAATTGCATCTCAATAAAGCTGTTTAAAAAGACATGTTTATATACACAGAAATATATATAAACAGAAAGAGAATTGACTTCCCTTCCTTCTACCGTCCCTCCGACCTGACTCTGCTGCTCACAGGAGCCATTATAAATAATTTCACTTTCTCCTTACAGATTTTTCTGCTGCACATCTATATTCATGGATATGAATATAGGCAAATGTAGAATTTGGAGGCACAGATTTATTTCTCGCATGAACAGAATCCCTTCCCTTGTATTATCTCTCAACATTTTTGTTATGGTATGTTTGTTAACATATAAAATGTTTTTTTCCTTCTTAATATATCTGGGACATATTTCATTTTCGCAATAGGTCAGGGGATTTTGTTCCTTCCAACAGTCGCCTGGCACCCCATAGAAGACTGGATTACAAAGGTCTCAGCACTCTCCTCTTTGGCGGCATTTTTTTTTAAAGATTTGATTTATTTATTTGACAGACAGAGATCACAAGTAGGCAGAGAAGCAGGCAGAGAGAAAGGGAGAAGCAGGCTCCCTACCGAGCAGAGAGCTTGATGTGGGGCTTGATCTCAGAACCCTGAGATCATGACTTGAGCTGAAGGCAGAGGCTTAACCCACTCAGCCACCCAGGTGCCCCTATGTGGAGGCATTTTGATTGCCTCCAGATTCTCACACCTATGGGTGCATATGTGACATGACCATGCTTCGCTGGAAGTTTCCTTCCTGCTTGATGCTTACTGTAACCAACCCCCCCCTCCCCACTATCCCCTCCAAGCCTACAGAGGCATCAGGGCTCCCCAGCTGCTGAATAAAAGGTAGCCGGAAGTTCAGAATAATCAGAATCACAAGGACTGAGGGCAGCCTGCTCCCTGAAACTACTCTGGGGCTGACCTGCAGCTCCCATCTGCTGCTTTCCTCCAAGGACCTGGGCTACACTGGTGGGGAGATTCCAAAGCAGTGCCAGCCCAGGAGAGCTGAGGACCTGGAGGCCGGTGTGACATTTCCATCACTGCCCTCTCGCTCTTTTGTCTCTTTCATCACCTGCTAATTTGGTTTTGCCATGAGGGTCCCAAGACTTAAGATGTGTATTTCCTGGTCAATAAGCTCAGCAAAATCCTGGAGAGGCATCCTTCTCCGGGTACCTAGAAAGGCTGCTTTCCAGCCAGTCTAAGGGTGGGAGAGCTAGTAAGCGGATTAAGCCTCTGGCAGGAAGACATAGCCGGCTAAACTCTCCCATCCCCGGGACAAATTGGACTTGCTGAGTTTCAAAGGCAGATCGACTGAAAATGTGCTCATTTTGATAAAGAGGTTTACAACAGGCCATTGGAGAATCACCCCCTGCCTTCCTCTCGCTTTCTAGAAGGCAAAGCCTCTATCCTGTGGGAAATCTACTTGTTACTCAATCGTAAAAAATAAAAGGAGGACTTTGGTTATGGAATCAAATAGAATTCATCACTTTAGGGTAACACAGGCCCCATAAACCATCCTGCAGACGACTCCTTCTTTACCCATTCACCAAATGCCTCCCAAACCATCCTATGGTAGCCCTCGCTAAGTGCCATGTGGTTTGAAGATCTCACTCATGCCTCACTTCTGAGGAATTGAATATTGCTTCCCTCATAGGGCAGACAAGGAAACAAAAAGAAAGAGGCTCAAGGTTCACCCAGCTGGTAAAGGAGCCAGAGTTGACTTCATACCTCGCTATGGCCCAAGCCCACTTTTTCCTTCTGGATAGACCAAAGATGATTACATATACTTCAGGGGTATAATGTGATGATTTGATATGTGAATACATTGTGAAATGTTACCTCTAATTCAGCTCCAGTGCCTTTGCATCACCTCTAATCATTTCTGTGTGTGTGTGTGTCTGCGCGCGTGCATGGTGAGGACCCTGAAGAGCTACTCTCTTAGCAAAGTTCAAGCATCAAATACAGCCTTATTAGCTGTGGTCGCCATGTGGAACTCACTCCTCTCATAACGGATGATGGTGTCACGTGACCAGCAGCTGCCCGTCTCCGACAGCCTGACAGCTGCCGCTCTGCTCTCTGTCCCCATGAGTTCGACCGCTTTAGATTTCGTCTTTAAGTAAGATCATGAAGCCTTTGTCTAAGCCTACACTCTTTCTATCAGCCTTCCCCAGCTTCTTCAAGGCTCCAGAGACATTTTTAAAACTCATTGAAAAAAAATTGTTATTGAAGATATGAAAATAAAGATCCTATTCTCCCACCAACCTAACACAATCTCTGTTCATTTTGGGGCTGTTTCCTCTGTTCTGTCTCAGAGATAGCACTGGTTGAATAGTTGGATGGGTGGACAGATGGAAAGATGGTTGGATAGACGGGTAATGGAAGGATAGATGGGTCCAGAACTTTCTATGCTCCAGAACTTTCCATGGTCAAACCCTTTCTCATTTGAGCCTTAATTTACATATACACTGCATGTTCCCCTTGTATGACCTCCATTCTCTCTCCTCCAGATTGATGGGACACCAGGATCCAGAAGGTCACCTTCCCAGTGTTCTAAAGGACAGTATACCTGTGGTTAGAACACAGGTTTGAAAACAGCCACATATGAAGAGTGAAGGCCTTTCCAGGACCACTTGGCTATAGAAGTGCTTATGTCATGGAGTAGAGTGGGCAGCTGAAGCTGGGTGAGAATGCTCCCAGGGAGGAAGACAGATGTTCCAGCTGCTGTAGAGCTAGAGCTCCTAGATCAGTTGGAGGTACCGGGCTGCTCCAGCTCCCTCTCTTAGAGACCACAAGTTGGGAGGATCTGTAAATCCCATATAGTCAGTCTTGGAATTGATAGCCAGCCTTCCATCGGTTTCAGACTGGTTCCAACAGCATGGCAGATGGGTAGAGTGGAAAGAGGACTGATTTAGGAGTGAAACAGACTTGTGTCATGTCCTAGATTTGCCTCTGATCTTGGGAAAATTTCTTAGCCCTGCAGGGTCTCAGTTTTGTCTATACATTGAGAACAGTCATCATCCCTACAACAGAGCTGTTGGGCTGGGAGGTGGATGTGGGGTGGGGACGATGGTGAGGGCTCTGCTCTACAGAGTGGACAAGGTGACTGGCATAGAGCTGGGAATACAGTAGGTGTTCGATAGATGTTAGTCTACCCATCCTGGCACCACTGGCCTTTGCAGCTGGCTTCCGGAATCCAGAAATCGGAACAGTTCTTTGTGTAAATGCAGTCTGAGTTTCCCATTTCCTTATACCCTGAATGGAAATTTGATGAGTTTGGTCTTGGTGTTTATTTCACTTGCTAGATTCTGCTTGGCTAAAGCTGAGGTCTCTCAGAGGAGACAGTTGGAAAGGACTCTAGCATCAAAATGTTTAGAATAAGACTCTAAATTTGCTCCCATTTCCCACAATGATACAAAAATTTGGTTTTCTTCTTCCCACTCCACTGACTCGGCAAAGACGTGATTCTCTAAAATAACAGCCCCAGGCCGGGAAAAGGGAGAATTCCACGCTCTCCATCTGTGATGTGTCACGAAAAGGAAAGGAAAAATAAAGAAACCTTTAACAATTTGCCATATTGTATGCTTTGGAAGAGTCTGGTAAACTTTCTAGCAAATTGCTTCTAATTATAGGAAACCTGCCTTTGGCTTCAGGAAACACTCGCCAGCATCATCCAGTTCTCAGTTCTTGGCAGAAATACCAGTTTCTCCCATCATTATTTCAGTTGGCTTGAGCTATCGACAATGCATTTATCAAATGGGGTGTGAAGCTGCCTCCACGGAAAAACGTTCTATAGAAGGCATGCTCGGGAGCCAGATGAAATGGGCCAACAGTCAACACAGTTCTGATGCATTTTCCAGAGCCCGGTCAGCTCATCAGCAATGATCATCTGTCCCATAATCAATTCCTATTTAAGAAGTTGCAGAATGCATACTCGCTTATTATCTTAAAATCAACAGAAAAAAATTACGGTAAAATATCAAATTCCCACATCCTCCCTTCCCCAAGCCCCCAGACACTCCCCAGGGCAGTTTCACCACTCCACTGGCTTTTTCTGACATTGCTCACACAGCACAAGAACCTTCCTGTTGACCACAGCTCACTTGCGACATCTGAGTACCCTCTAGTCCCAAACTTGATGTAGCTTGCTTTCTCAGTCACTACTGAGATCATCCTTTCTTTTTTTTTTTTAAGATTAAAATAATATATATTTATTTATTTGACAGATAGAGATCACAAGGAGGCAGAGAGGCAGGCAGAAAGAAAGAGGGAAGCAGGCTCCCTGCTGAGCAGGGAGCCCGATGTGGACCTCGATCCCAGGACCCTGAGATCATGACCCAAGCTGAAGGCAGACGCTTAACCCACTGAGCCACCCAGGCGCCCCCCTGAGATCATCCTTTTATCAATCCATTTTATCCTTTTATCAAACCATTTCATCGATCTTCCTTGACAATATCTGTAGATGGACCTTATTCATTTAATAGTTAGATAATAGTCCGTAGTAGCATAGCTCAATAGAAGTATAATGACCAACACATACATCATTTTAAATTTTCTAGTGGAAACCTTAAAAAAAAAGGTAAAAAGAAACAGGTGAAATGAGTTTTAATGTCCTGCGCATCATCAACCTTTCTTGATGCTGAACCAACAAGCCAGGATCTTTTCCCATCACAGTCAAAGGAGAAGGTGGAAGGTCGTGAGTCCTCGGGCATTGGTTACTGTTGTCCCTGTTACATCTGTTTTCAAGTCCGTCTTCTTCAGCAAACAGTGAGCTCTGCTAGGTTGTGGGCTGCATTTCATTTAGCTTAGTAGCAACTGGAGCCTACCATAGGTTCCAGAACATGTAGACTCTTCATTGTTGAATCAAAGACTTTTTTAAGAAAAAGACATATGTAAACACTTAGATAGGCAGTAACTTTCCAAAATGAAAATAGTACCAAACTCATTGTGCTGATACTGCCAATATATCTACCTTCCTCCCTTTCAGGAAATAGCTTGTTTTAGTTATAGGCTCTCAGAATATATGTTGCATCACATAAAAGTTTTAGGAACAAAAGTTATTCTTACTTTATTCTGCTTTATTCTTTGTTTCATTTTTTTTTTTAATCTAAAGTTGGTCATGAGAACCTCTATTACTCATTGCCCTATTGATTTCACTACCTATCAGTTTTGTTGTGCAGTTTGAAAACTACAGCCCTAGTCTATCTTGGGAAGGATACTTATCCTCTCTCTTCTCCAGCAACCCATTCTTATGTGTCCCCAGATCAGCAGTGGGATACTTCTTACTTTATTGCTGGCTATCTGTGGACACTCTGGGGTATCATCTCACCTTTAGGAAAGTCTCCCATCCCCCATGGTTCATCTGTGGAGAGGTGAACATGGGTCTGCAGTGGGGGGAGGGGCAGTACTCTGGTCATCTGGGTCCCAAAACATGGGTCCAGTTGGCCTGAAGTCACCGTTCAGAGCCCTGTAGGTCTTCCTCCCCACAGGTTACAGTCTTGCTGTTCTATCTGCCCAGTTGTTCATAGAGCAGGTATTGCCGTAAATGTGACCAGGTTGCACGTGTACACACACGCATGTGAACGCATCCACCCACGTGCTCCCACACAAGCCCCATAAACAAACATGAATCCTCAGAGAAAATGGAATCTCAGGTCATAAGGAGGAAAAGGAAGGTTTTTGTAACACCAAATAATTTGTGCAGTGCCTCCACGAGTCGGTACTTCGTGTTCTATTTTGAGTTGTGTTTAATTACTAGGCCTCATGCATTTACCCTCATCCCACTTGCCAGTTGTGGCCCTAGAGGTCTGCCGGGAAGAGCAAATGAGCCTACCCTGCACCTTCTTGATGACTCTGCTATTGCCCGAAAGCTGACTGGAGCTGGGCATTCTGGGAAGAACTTGATTCTATTCCTGGCCTAGTGCCCACGCTGGCCTTGGCTTCTGTCTGTGGGGACAGATGGAATGATTCTTTTCCTTCACATGGGGGAGATGAGAGAACTTTGCTGAGAATTGGGACTGGGCCCAAGACGGCAAAGGAAAAACAAATCCGTGGCAAAACCTAGGCCCACAGATGCCCAGAACTGAGGGTCATGGGATGGTGTGTGTGAGCTCAGTAGCCAGCCACCCAGCACTGGCTCAAGAGGAAGCATTCTCTGCCACACGTCTCCGCTGGATCCACTGCAAATAAGAAGGGGAAAGAAATCAACA